>NC_081315.1:61841318-62441318 GCF_026419965.1 Kogia breviceps
ATTTGTTTGCTGTATTTATTAGATATAGTAAAGCTCATACCTATCAAAAAGCCTAGTGAAAATTATTGAGCAACTTTGCATATACTTTGTATTTGCTATTCAGGATTTTTGTGCTCCTACGTCAGAACTTTTCTCCTAAAATTTTAATGGTTTTCTCATATATCCAACGTGTATACCCTAGTAATCAGTATCTTAATAACTTTATTTCAGTGGTATGGTGGAAAGAAGTTTGGCATCACAAATAGTCTCTATTTGAACTTTCCTATGCCAAGTTTCAATTCAGAGTGAATTTTTAGGATTATGTTACAAACACATGAAAATAGAATTTTGTAATGGAAACACTGACATAGTATTAATCAAGTGACACAAGTATACCAGGATAATATCTACTTTGGACCATAGTAAACCATGGCAGTATGACTGAAGAGCCCTCTTCTATGGAATATATTTTAAAATCCATAAAATTGCTAGTCTATTCATATGTTAGTAGTGGCTGTGTCCTAGAATATTTTCAGGGATGATATTATTAAAGGCACGGATGTCTCTTTATTCATCTGAAACATCGGCATGTACTCCATAAAGCCAATTGACCATGTTTTATTGACCCCTTTTATTTTATTGACCCCTTCAATGATCTACCTTCCTTTACGACCCATCGTTTAGAACCACAGTAAATGCAGTGCCTTGATTTTATTTGGGCACACTTTAAATAAAAGTGTTTGGACAAACTGATCCTACTGTATTACCAACTTCAGTATGTTCTTCTTCCTTTATTGAGTGAGTAAATATTAAATATTCCTATTAAATATTATAGTAAGTGTTAAATATTCCTTTTATAAAATAATTGCATCCAATAGCTTTAGAAATGAAAGCTTCTTTGCCCAGTCCTCTGATTTTACAATTAAAACTATTGAGGCCCAACATGATCTTCTTTGCTTTTCCTTCAAAGAAAATTTTAATTTAATTGCATGGAATTAATCTAAAGACTCTTTGAATTGAGTATAATTGCTGCATTTAAGCATGGGTTAAGATAAATAGTTTTCAAGAAGAGAATAAATTCCTAGAGTTTCAGTTTTTCTGTTTCCCGAGTCTAAGCATTAAGAGATCTAAATGCTAATATTGGCTGAATTGCTAATTAATAAAGTTATCTGATATTGCTAGGCCTAGTTTTGACATCTATCAAATGGCTTAAGTCACACCTACTGTGCTAGTCTCACAGAAAGATGGTGCAACTTAACTGAAAAAAATTGAGTGTGAAAATGCATAGAAAGTTTGGAAGCCCTATATAAATGAGGTATTCATAATATTTGGAGATATTGTTTCTCTCTAGCTTCCCACAAAACCTGCGTAAAACATTAATAATTGCAGTTGTTTGTAGCACAAAGGATATATCTGGGTAGCAATGTAAATATGAAGCGGTAGTAGTCCTCTTGTAACACAGGCTATGCTGTGCCAAACCTACATTCAAGAAATTACTGTTTCTATCCTGACCTTGGTGGCTGCATGCAGCAGAGATGCACCTTTTTATAGTGATTTCTTGAAGTTAGTTTTTCTCAAAGTATGGTCCCTGGATTGGCAGCACCAACACCACCGGGGAATTGTTGGAAATTCTCCAGCCCACCCAAACCATCTGAATCATACTCTGAGCTTGGGGCACAGAAATCTCTGTTTTCACAGGCCATCAAGGTGATTCTGATGCATGTTTGGGACACTCTGTTCTAAGCTCATGTCTCTGGAGTTTTGAGTATCTTATAACCAGCGTCTGAAATCTAGGATTGATTAACGTTACAGTTCTGGTCTCATCTGGCCCTTTTAGTGGGCCTTTCCCCCAGACAAAAGGTTTATTAATTTATGTAAGGGTAACTTTCTTTCACTTTGGAAGGTATATTAATGTCTTTATGACAGTTTTACCCTGGGGAGGAGTTCAAAAGTAAGTTGATAAAGACGTCTTACCCCTCTTTCACAGCTGCAGAGAGTTTGGGGCCTGATAGGATTGCTAGAAAGAGGATGATGGGGCAGGGGCCAAGTCTCTGGAGGGCAAAGAGCATATCTCATTTCATGCTTGTATTCTGAAGGCCTGGCATAGTTTGCCACACAGTAGGCACTCAGTAAATATTTCAGTTGACCTGAATTAGATGTTCAGAGGACTAGATAAGAAAAAATAGTAGAAAAGCTATTTGCCAGGCAAAGGATTCTTTAAAAATAAACTTGCCGCGAAAGAATTTCCCACGAGGCACACTTTACCACCTATACGTTGAATGGCAAAACTCTTCTCTTTTATATACCACTGTTCTTGTAATGCTTCTTTTCTGATGAACTGAAACTCCATACAGTACTTATCCCCAAGAAGGCCTTTCGCTGACCTGAAAGTTTTTTCACTTGAAAGCTTTTTCACTTTAGTGTGAAGTAGGAAACACTTTAGAATCTGGTAAGTTTATACCGTTGCTCGTTCAACAAATCTGACAAGTATTTTTCAGGATATCAATGCTCCAGACTGTGCAAAGAACTAGGAGTTCAAAACTTTATCTGGACATGGATCTACCCTCCGAGAGCTCACAGTCTAGGAATGCCCTTGGGTGGAGGCTAAGAGCAGATAAACTGATTAGTGAACATTTTGCTGTTCTAGAAAAACATGCATTATACCATCTTTGGCCATGTTTTACTTTGGACATAGAGAATGGTTGTTTTGAGATCCCATAAAAGTCAGTCATTTGACTGGAACCCTGCAAGAAAAACCACGTTCTGACTTTGTGTTCTATTTAGAATCTCTCCATCTCACCTTTGCCTGGAAACTGAAGGTGGCATACAGGAACTGCAGCCTTGACTCCATAATCTATAGCAAATATTCAGCCAGTGACCGTGGGCGTATATGGCCCTGTCCTAGGCACCCCTGCATTTCTAGCAGCTGTGCTTTGTTTGGAGAAAGAGGTGGAAAAAAAGAGTTGTTCTTAGTTACATATTTTCTGTATGACTAAAATGTTTTCCCTGCTTCCTGGGGATTTAACAAATCATCAAGATTTCATTTAGTCTATTTGTTTTAAAATCAGACTGTACATAGAAAGCTTTCCATTGTATATTCTATTTCCCTTTGAAAACGTTCTGTGTAGGCCAGCACAAAGGTGACCTTCCACTCACCACTCCCTGGGCACTGCCTCAGCTGCTCCCTGAGAGGAACTGAGCTGTCGCAATAGTACAGCTGGTCCCAAGTCACAGTTTCCTTGCTGAGCCCTTGGTTTCATGAGGTGCAGGTGCTTTCTTTTCAGATGAAAACAGAAATAGATCTTCTACCTTTATCTAATAACCAAACTCCTAAAAAAGTCCATATAGGTAGTACAAGACCTGGGTTCCTCTCCAAAATCAATGCTCACGATGGCTGGCTTTTATGGTCCTTCATTTTTACGTTTCTACAATGAATAGGTTGTACTAAATCTGTTTATTCACAAGAGAAGCATTTATTGAGCACCGCTTAAGAGTTAAGCCCCATGCTTGGGACTGAAGAGTGATGTAATTACTAGAGCCTTGTCTTTATGAAATTTATGGTCTTAGGAAGGAATAACAATATAATGAAAATAGTAATAGAGGAGGGGTCTGAACCGAAGGAGTGGGTTGTCGTGACGAGCTTTCCTCTGCTTTGCCTTAAAAATCGAATCTGGATAATAATCAAGGAGAACTACGTTGGGTGAAAGCATTTCAGGGAGAGGTGGCAGCAGCTGCAAAGTCCTAACAGATGTGCAAAGGAAAGTATGACTTGTTCTGAAACTCACCTGACTTCTAGACCCCTTTCCAATTCACAGGTATTATGACTCTAGAAAATTCAGAATAAGATTATCATGCCAATGGCACATCCTAACTAGACCACAGTAGACATATTCTCAGCAAGGAAAATCCAAGCTTGTGCCAGTGCCAGCAAACAGTAAGAAAACAGCACCATCTATTGGTAGTTATATTTTGGCATCAAAAACATTTCCTTAGGAAGAGCTGGAAATTATAGCCTATCATAGTTCCTTGAAAGGGATCTGAGACGTTATCTAGTTCACTTTTCACACCTTCCCTACCATAAAGAGATCCTCCCGTAATAGTCTTGAATTATGACCATCTCTCTTCTGTCTGCCTGGTCCCACAGGGGTCTCACCCTCAGGCTAGACACTTAGAAAGTCATTACTTAAGTTGACCTTGATTCTGGTTCCATTCAGCTATCACCTTTAGACTTAATTCTCATCTTTGACACTGACAAGAAAAACCCTGATCTCTCTGCAGCCCCTCAAACATTTGCAAACAATTCTCACGTCACCGATTAACTTTTTTTTTTTCTTGTTCCAGAGCAGGTATTCTCTATTTAACTCAAATTTGTAAGAAATAACTTTAAGACCAACATCTTGGTAACTTTCCTAGTTGCTCTCTTTTATATCAATAAACTAGTTAAAATGAGAGAACCCAGAATTAAGCATGCAACTCTAGATAGAATTGGATTGGCATGGCACAGTTACGTTCTCTGGTATCTGAAGACTACCAACAGCCTAAAAATACATAAACTATTGTTTTGTAACCTGATAACATCTGCCATTGCTTTTTAATATTACTATTATATGTTTGTTCTTATTAACCAGAAAGTATACCTCCGTTTCCGGATTCATCGATTCCAAATAGGTAAGTATCGGAATATTTCAGAAGAATAGAAAAAGTGAACACGAAAGCATTTTCCATTCACTGATATTTCAACATAGATATCTTCTTCACAGATAAGTCTGCTACTCATGGGGAAGAGAGAGAAGGCTACTGCAAAACTCCTGTTGTTAAGTATACGAGAAGATACTTTTTTGAAAAGTTAAATTAATATAAAATCTAAAAAAGCATGAGTGTAATTGAATAGATATTATTACCACACATTTCAACTTGCAGGGAGGTATTTATCTTATCTTATATACTCTATTGCACTCATCTACTCAACTCCATGCATCTCTCTCGCTACTCTTTTTGTCCATTTATAAAGACTAAGTATTTGTTGACTTGTTTTAGGGAAAAGAACATTGACTTGCACAGAAATGAAATGCTTAAAGTCAGGGAAGGCAAAAATAAAGTATGGGTTAAAGAAATCAAGGAATGTTTTGTGGAACTGTTGAGACTTCCAGCTCATTGTTTTAAAAGACGTGGGGAGGGCTTCCCTGGTGGCGCAGTGGTTGGGTGTCCGCCTGCCGATGCAGGGGACGCGGGTTCGTGCCCCGGTCCGGGAAGATCCCACATGCCGCGGAGCGGCTGGGCGCGTGAGCCATGGCCGCTGAGCCTGCGCGTCCGGAGCCTGTGCTCCACAACGGGAGAGGCCACAACAGCGAGAGGCCCGCGTACCGCAAAAAAAAAATAAATAAAAATTAAAAAAAAAAAAAAAAAAAAAAAGACGTGGGGAGGAGGGAGATCTAGGACAGGCAGAGGTAATGCGTCTCCTCATCTGGGTGGAAATAGCAAAGGCATCGAGTGCTACGTATCATACAACACCTTTAGTTAGGAGCTAAATGTGAATTGGCCGTTCCTTTTCTGAATTTCGGCAGTTTAGGTGTCTGTAAGGACTTCGAATAACTACGTTAATCTGGGATATTTTTATAAGTTTCCATTAAACATTGGAAATATTGCTTATGCAAAATCTTCCAGATGTCCAGCATTGCTTGTGACTAGAATGTGCTGCTTTTATCTCCTCCCCAACTCTCCCTTTTCCTCTCTTTTTTTTTTTTAATTGAAGTATAGTTGATTTACAATGCCGTGTTAGTCTCAGGTATACAGCAAAGTGATTCAATTATACATATATATATATATATTCTTTTTCAGATTCTTTTACCTTATAGGTTATTGCAAAATATTGAGTGTAGTTCCCCGTACAGTAGCTCCTTGTTGGTTATCTATTTTATATATAGTAGTGTGTATCTGTTAATCCCAGCCTCATAATTTATCCCTCCCCACTTTCCCCTTTGGTAACCATAAGTTTGTTTTCTATGTCTGTGGGTCTATTGCTATTTTGTATATAAGCGCATTTATATCGTTTGTGTTTTTTTTTTTTTTAGATTCCAAATATAAGCAATATCATATGATATTTGTCTTTCTCTCCTCATTCTTAAAAGTCTGGTTAAAGGTTTCATCTTCCCCATACATGGGAAAAGTTCATTGCTCCCTCCTTTGTGCTCCAAAAGCATAGTTAACACCTTTGACGGAAAGTAGCATCATCACGGTGTAGCTACCTGCATATTAATCTTTTCCCCTTGTCCTGGTGTGGACAGCAGTGGCCATTGGGCAGCCCTGGGACCCAGCCAAGGGCCCAGCACCTAATAGGTGTTCAATTCATATTTGTTAAAGTAAAACATTTGTTTTGCTTTAGTTCCTGTTCTTTGTTGGTTGTAGTGGTTTTATATGTATACTACACAAGTAACACAATTGAAGCTATGTGTATAATTGCTTTGCCATAAAGTACTGTTGCTCAACTGCCCATTTAACTCTATTTTAGAGCAGTTTGTTGGTCTTTGACTTTTGATGGCAGATTGAACTGATTAGCTACAGCTGGAGGGAAAATTTAAAAGTATTCACCAAAATTATCTTAATAGAATACGTCCTTAATAATGGAAGGTGTGTTGCATTCCAAGAAAATAATCTTTTGCTCAACTTACATTTTGGTTTGCATATTCATGTTGAGCAAATTCCTAATTCTTCACCACCTTTGAAAAACAATGCCTTTTTTATTTCCTTTTGGACTATATGACCACAAAAATGGTGGTCATTCTACTGTCCAAGAGAAATTTACTTTGAACCACAGATGTGAGCCACATATGTAATTTAAAAATTTGAGTAGCCACATTAAAAAATATGAGAAGTGAAAGGAGAAATTAATAATATATTACATTTTAAATGTTCTGCACCCACACCAACAAGCAATTCTTGAACACCAGCGGAGGGTCTGAGAATTCAGCTGAATTCTGCCACCATCTACCCAAAGACGGCATCAAATTCCCTAGGTAAAGCGCTCAGTCCCACAAGACTGTCCTCCACTTCAGATGCCTGTCCCAAACCCAGGTTGTTTCCTGTGCTTCTGACCAAACTAGCTACAGATTGGAGTTTCCCACAACCTCCTCCTTGGGTTTGGTTAATTTGCTAGAGTGGCTCACAGAACTCAGGAAACCCATTTACTCACTAGATTACCAGTTTAGTATAAAAAGATATAACTCAGGAACAGCCATATAAAAGAGATGCAGAGGGCAAGGTAGGGGAAAGGGCTCGGAGATTCCACGCCCTCTCTAGGCATTCCACTCTCCCCAATCTCCATTTGTTCACCAACCCAGAAGCTCTCCAAACCTTGATTTTTAAAATTTTTATGGAGGTTTTGTTACCGAGTCCAAGTTCGCTCTGCTCGCCACAGGACAGGATAAAAATTTGGAGATGAGGTGTTGAGTCAAGGAATACGATTTTATTTGGAAAGCCGAGAAGATGGTAGACTCGTGTCTCTGAAAAACCATCTTATCAGGGTTTGGATGCCAGTTTCTTTAACAGCACGGAGAGGGAGAGGAGATGAGGAAGTAAAGTAAAAAGGCCATAAGTTTTGCAAATATCCCCTGGAATGGCCAGCCTTGGGGAGGGGGTGTGTTGATTTCTTCTTTCTTGCAGCCATTCACAGGTGGACAGGGTCCGGATGTTTCCCTGAACAAAGGCACTTTGGTTTAACATTCAGGCAGAGGAGCAGGGTTCCCCGAGGCAGGCCATTATGTATAGACAGTATCCTTTTAGTGAACAAAAGCAGCAGAAAGCAGAGGTTAAAGTAAAAGAAACAGATCCAATATGTAGTCACATTTGGCTCTTCCCTGTTACAGCTTCATTATGTAGGCATGGCTGATTAAATCACCGGCCATTGTTGATTAATTCAACTCTCAGCCCCTCTCCCCACCCCAGAGGTGGGGATTAGAGCTGAAAGGGCAAACCCCCAATCCCAGGCAGCCAGACCCCATTCTTAGGTCACCTCCAAAAGTCACCTCATTAACATAACAAAGGACACCTTATGGCTCTCATCACCTAGGAAATTCCTAGAGTTTTCGGAGTTTTAGACCAGAAATGGATATGTATTTTTTATTATAAATCACAGTATCACAACATTTAACCCAGTGTATACAAATATTATGATTTCAACACGTAATCAATATAAAATATATTAATGTGATATTTTATACTAAGGCTTCGAAATACAGTGTGTAATTTTACACTTACGGCACACCTCAATTCAGACTTAAGTACTAGTTGCTATCATAGTTGACATTGCAGGTCTAGTTAGCTAACATTCATTGTGTTTTTTCCTAAGGGCTGTGTGCATTACCTGCATTCTTTCAATTAATTCTCACAACAACTCTGCCGTTGATACTATTGGGCTCATTTTACAGGTGAGCAAACCGAGACTTGAAGAGTTTAAGTAATTTGCCTGAGTACAGCTATTGGGTGTGGTGGGGCTGAGGCTGGGCCATAGGGCTTTGTCTTCAAACGAAGGCACTGAATTAAAATTAAAGCCATCGGAAGAGGCAGTATGGCGAGTTCTGTGACATTTATGAGACGATATTGAAGATTAGACACAAGGTGAAGGCTGGTTAACAGCAGGGCACAAGGTGTCTGGAAACGTGTGAAAGAAGGAAATATTTTGAAGCAAAATGTAGGGAAAAGGAGTAGGATTGGTTTCCCCAATAAGACACCACCACCCGCATGCCTCGGAGTTCATTTCTTCCCTGCCAGTGTGTTCCTTTGGCAACCCTCTGACTGCCACATACTTAGAACAGAGTGACTTCTCTTCCTTCCATTTAAAACTTCCATCTGGGTAAAAGTACAAGCTCTTTGAATGTATGAATTAAAAGTATTAATTAAAGCTAGAGTCTGAACAAGCCTGATGCCATGGCTTTGTTATAAAGGTCTGTAAAATATTATCCTGGTGTCATGGATTATACAAACATTCACAAATGGCAGTTTACTCATTTTCCCTCACACAATGTTAGAAATGAGTAAAATATGTTTCCCACTGCACTTCCCTTATAAATGGGGACTCAATGAACTCATTTTAAGTTTCCAGATCTTTATAAAAATGTTTTGTTTTTACTAAAATATGTTTTTGATCAAGAGCATAATTTCATGATTGCGTGTATGTTTCTGAAACAAATATGTATATGAAACAAGTGTATGGAGGAGGGCCCAGGCTCTGGTGACCGATCCCAGGACAAGGGATTCTTGAGCCTAAGCTCAGCCTTACCATTAGCTCATTAGATGATCTCAAGAAGAGGAACCAATTTCTGCCCTTACTAATCAATCGCCCATTCTGTTACTCTCTCATTTCTGCATCTGAAGACTTGGAAATACAAATTACCCAGTTTCAATAATTTTGTCACACTCTACAGAAGCAATTCAACTCTTATATTCATGTAATGTCATAAACTTTAGACAAGCTCCACAACAGCACTAATTCTTCATGACACCTTTGAATGTGTGACTCATTTTTTCAGATGTTATCTGAAGATGGAGCTATATGGTCTTGCTTACCCACCCTCATCCTGCACCCTTAACTTTGTGAGGAAGATAGAAGAAGGGGTAATCCCTGTATTATGGTTAACACCAGCACTAATAACAATAATAATTTATACTTAGAAACACTTACTGGACCCTTTATGAACTGATTTACACACATCTCATTTAATTCTGATGACAGGAGTATTATTCCATTTAATGAATGAGAACACTAGTTATGTAGTTAATAAGTGGCTGAGTTACATAGTTACATAGTTAAAAAGTGGCTGAGCCAGGATTTGAATCAAAGTGAATTTACTTCCGCCAATGCTTGTAACCATTAGGCTAGATGCTGCTTCAGATAAGATGCTATCATGACACTGTGCCAAAATTATAGGAATAGTTCTTGGCAGTCTCATAATTAAAAGCCAGAACTCTCAGCTCTCACACCACTAAGTTTACAAGTGTGTTTCAGTAAAGGAAAGAGAAAATTAGTAAAAATGGCTGATCCTTGCTTTCATCTTCATCCAGTTTATAAAATTAGTCCTTTTGTTTAATTGTGGTGAAAATTACTTAATTTAAGCATGGCTATCTTTAAGTGAACAACTCAGGGGCATTTGTTATCTTCACAGTGTTATGCAACCACCAGGTTTATCTAGTTCCAAAATATTTCTATAATCCCAAAGTAAAACCCCCTACCCATTAAGCAATTTCTCCACATTCAGCCCCTGGCAAACACTAGTCTGCATTCTGTCTCTATGGATTTACCTGTTCTGGATATTTCACGTAAATGGAATCGTACAACATGGGACATTTTGTGTCTGACTTTCATTTAACACAATGTTTTCAAGGTTCATCCACACTGTAGTATTATCAGTCCCTCATTCCTTTTTATGGCTGAATAATGTTCCATTATATGACTACACCACATTTATTTATTCACCCATTGATGGACATTGAGTTGTTTCTACCTTTTGGCTATTATGAAGAGTAGTACTGCTATAAACGTGCATGTATGTGTACTTGTTTGAACACCTGTTTTCAATTCTTTTGGGTTTATACCTGGGGTAGAATTGTGGGGTCATAATTCTATGACCTCATAATATGTGTGACATTTCTATGTTTAACTTTGAGGAATTGTCAAACTGTTTTCCACAGCAGCTGAACCATTTTACATTATAGCCAGCAATGTAAAAGTGTTCCAATTTCTCCACATCCTCACTAACACTTGTTATCTTGTTTTTCTTATTATAGCCAGCCTAGTATATGTCAAGTAGTACCTCATTTTGGTTTTGATTTACATTTTTCTGATGACTAATGATGTTGAGTATCTTTTCATGTGCTTGTTGGCTATTTGTATATCTTCTTTGGAGAAATGTCTATTTGATTCCTTTGCTCATTTTTTATTGGTTTGTTTGTCTTTTTGTTTTGAGTTGTAAGGGTTATTTTTATATTCTGGGTCCTAGATTTTATCACATATATGATTTGAAAATATTTTCTCCATTTATAGGTTGTACAGACTTTCTTGATAATGTCTTTTGATGCACATAATTTTAAGTTTTGATGAAGTCCAATTTATCTATTTTATGGATTTATCTACTTTTCTGATTTATATGTTATTTTCTTTTCTTTCTTGCACTTTGGGCGTCATATATAAAAATCCACTGTCAAATCCAAAGCCATGAAGATTTTACCCCTATGTTTTCTTCTAAGAATTTTATGTTTTTAGTGCTTATATTTAGGTCATTTGTTCATTTTGAGTTAATTTTTGAATATGATGTGAGGTAGGGGTCACGTTTACTCCATTTACTTTCTTTTTTTTTCTTCTTCCTAGGAACACTTGAAAATGAGAAACTGCATATTTTTAACCTGACTTCTCTAACCAAGTCTGAAAACATTTTATCTGCCACACTGTATTTCTATATTGGAGAGCTAATAAATATCAGTCTGAGTTGTCCTGTGTCCCAAGGATGCTCACATCATACCCAAAAGAAACACATTCAGATTGAGCTCTCTACGTGGATCCTCAAATCCACCAGAAACCAAAGTCAACTCCTGGGTCATCTTTCAGTAGATGGAGCGAAACTTCATCGAGATTTTGTTTCCTGGATATCTAAAGACATCACTCAACTTTTGAGGAAAGCCAAGGAAAATGAGGAGTTCCTCATAGGATTTAACATTACTTCCAAAGGACACCAGCTGCCAAAGAAGATAACACCCTTTCCTGAGCCTTATATCTTGGTGTATGCCAATGATATTGCGATTTCTGAGCCTGAGAGTGTGGTATCAAGCTTGCAAGGACCCCGGAATTTCCCCACTGGAGCTGTGCCCAAACTGGATAGCCATATCAGGGCTGCCCTTTCTACTGAACGGAGGAAGAAGCGCTCTGCTGGGGTCCTGCTGCCTCTGCAGAACAATGAGCTTCCTGGGGCAGAATATCAGTATAAGGAGGATGGGGTATGGGAGGAGAGAAAACCTTACAAGACTCTTCAGACTCAGCCCCCTGAAAAGAGTAAGAACAAAAAGAAACAGAGAAAGGGACCTCACCAGAAGACCCAGACTCTCCAGTTTGATGAACAGACCCTAAAGAAAGCAAGAAGAAAGCAATGGATTGAACCTCGCAATTGTGCCAGGCGGTACCTTAAAGTGGACTTTGCAGATATTGGCTGGAGTGAATGGATTATCTCCCCCAAGTCCTTTGATGCTTATTATTGCTCCGGAGCATGCCAGTTCCCCATGCCAAAGGTAGCCATTGTTCTTTGTCCTGTCCTTCCTATTTCCACAGAGTAGAAAGGCACAAGTTGAGTGTGTGTTTTCATTTACAAAATCCATCTGGACCTTTATTCTTCTTGCATTCTAAAGTGTAACAGGTAACATGGTTATGCTTGGTTTTACTTTGATGGTTGTTAAAATAATATGAAGTCAATATTGGTATGAAGAAGGATATGAGAAAAAAATGTATGTGTAAAACATGTTTTTTGCATTGTTTCCAAACACAGTGCATATTCAGCTACCTGGTCACATGTGAATCTGTGCCGGTCCACAACAAGCAAGCCCCAAATGGTAGAAGGCTGATCTTTGAGGGCGTATTCAGGGAATGAGTGAATGTCATGAGAGCAAAAGGAAGGACTAATTGAACTGATGCCCTGATTCAGAACATTTTTGATAGTCTCTTGTGAGATGAATTGTCATCATGGGGCCTAGGACCAGGGTTGGGCTAGGAAAACTTACCTCATGAAATCCACCAGATGTTTATATCATTTGCTTCTCTGATAAATATCAAAACAGGAGTCAGAATAGGGAACAATGACTCTGTAGACTTCTAAGACCCATTTCAACCAGTCAGAGCTTACCTGTGCCTCTTCCAAAATCAATGGACTGAACTTCATCCTATCAGTACTCAGAATCCTGACAGATCTATTCTCAGAAGCCTTCCCAACCCCATCTCCATCTTGCATAGCAAGTCCAAGCGACTGTTCTGTTTGAATTTAGAGTTAATAAAACATATTTGTACCTCTTTGCCTTCCGTTAAGCTTATTGCCGCACTTTCATTCTTAGCTTGTAACAATTGGAATTATACAATGAAAAGTGTTCTAGAAATAGAATTCAGAGGAAGAATAAGAGTGGTTTTTTTGTTTCATTTTGTGTTTGTTTGTTGCAAAACATGAAGTGAATCAACTTCTGCTATTGTATGTTGATGGAGGAAAAAAACCCTTTGCCTCAAAAAGTGACCAACTTCTGCTTACAGATCTTTAAAGCAGCTTGTTCATGTTACAGGCCTGTGATCATTAGGATGCTAAGGGCAACACACCCATAAAGCAAAGGGCCGACTGAACAAGAGCAGGTCAGCCTCAGGGCCAGGACCTTGATTTAAATCCCATTTTCCTGTTACAATGCCTCAGGAAGATGAGCTTTCTACATTTTCTAGACCTTGTGAATTCCATGTTTTGTCAACGCAAAGTAAGCATTATATACATTTATAATGACGTAAACTGCCTTACCTTGTCTAAATATTTATAAAGGACATTTTACTGATCAAACGAAACTTGGTCGAACTGGGATAGCATTTAAAACACACAACAAAGATGCCAAATATAACAGACAGTGATGAATCTTTATTTTACAGCGTGGCTTGCTTTGTGGCATTGAGAGGCAGAAATGCATTCAAATTGTCTCTAAACCTGGGATGACTGATTTTAAGTGGGTCTCTGAGTCTTCCAAATAATTCCTCTCACTCTCATAAACTGTGGTTTCTTCTAGGTAGCCTGGGGAAGGACTTTCCCTCTTTCCTCTTGACTCCAGATTTTAAGACCCAGGGAGCCATGATAACGTGGAGATACTTAGTCAGTTAGCTTACCTGGCCTGGTCTCCACAATTACCCCAATTTGCCTCTCCTATTTCCTGGCTCTGCTTGCTTTTGCTGTTCAAAAACCTTGCTTCCATAGATCTTCACTGTGGCTCTCAGTGATCTAAAGAATAATAATTCAAAAACTTATGAGGGTTAAGTTAAGAATAGAAAAGTTTAAGGAAAGAAGTGTGGTAGTGCAACAGAATGAGTAAATGTGCATGCTCTATCATTGCTGGGTTTCTTAACCTTAAGATGCCTGCAATTTGTCTCAGGATCTTGTTAATCTGTAGGTTCTGATCCAGTGGTTCTGAGGGTTGAGTCTAATATTCTGCATATCTCACAAGCCCCTAGATGTTGCTGATGCTACTGGTCCACACATCGTACTTTAAGTCGTCAAATCCTTTTGCCTTAAAACTTGGTTCCACCTCTTACCAGCTTTGTGGTTTGTTTGTGTTTTTTTGCTGGGGGGAGTTACTCAAACTTTCTGTGTGTTAGTTTTCTCATCTTTGAAACAGGTACCACAGTAAATAAAAATATCATAGTATCTACATAATGAAAACAGTGGGAAAATGAGATCATAGAGCACCTTGGCTTAGTAGGCACTCAACAGATTTTTGCCATTGACATGATTATTAATGGCCATTGTTTATTATTATTGTTGTATTAATGGCCAATGGACTGAGGAGAATAGAAAATCAAATGTAGGGGACTGAAGAAAAACCACTTAGGAAAAGGGATCCAAAGAATAAAAGATGTAAGACAAGAAAAAGTTTTGTATATGTTTCTTACCCCTTTTTAAACATCACAAAGCTTCCAACTGGATTCTCCCTTCAGTCCAACAGTCCATAACCTCTTTGGAGGGTAATAGAATCAGGAGGGCATTGGTTGCAGCACTGAACTGATGATAATATTTGTCAAAACTTGAGATGGCTTCAGAACTACAGGGAGACTTAACAGGGATAAGGGTGTTTTCTCTCTGAGTTGGAGATTTCCTTCTGCCAAGTTGAGAGTAGAAGTTTGGCTGTGATGTGGAGTTCTCAGTCTCTCATCACCTTGTGTGGATCTGCTTTTCAAGCTTTTCAGTGGTTCCCTTTAAGTGTTCCAGGCTTTGTGTCATTCAAATGGTACAGTCACCTAAAGGATGGGAAGCTTGAAGCAGTGTGAAGTGTGAAGCTGTGATGTCAGGGCTAACTAATCAGTGTTGCTGTTATCAGCAGTGTCCAGCATGGTAAGCAGAGTAAACTATTTAAATAAAAATACAGTCTGAGCAACGGAGGAAAACAAGGTCTCTGACCAGATCAGTACAAGCACATGTGGAATAAGTGAGGTGCCAAAGAACTTTCAGACTGTAGATATACATTTTGCCCCAGAGAAAATTTCTCCCAGGCCAGACTCCTCTGCTGGCCCTCCTTCCTTCTGGCCTCCTGAGTGAGAGCCTGCTCTCTAGAGCGGGTTCTTTGTCTGCAAGAGTTGACAACCTGTCTGTAATTCAGAACAGCTGTGTTCTGCCTTTCCCAAATTCCAGGCTTTGCCCTTTCACTGATTCCAATTAGATAGTTTCTGGGCTATCACACCCATGTGGGCTGGACTGGAAGAGTGTGGAGCAAAACCCCATGGCCTGAGTCAGGAATGAAGGCTTGGAGCTGATGACATACTCTCCCCTGCTAATGCATTTGTAATCAGATTCAACTCGAGGACATCATCCACAGCTTGGCAGGTGTGGGCCTGACCACTGCAGATTTCATTCACAGACACGGCAGCTTGAATTTTTCTGATTTCTAGCCCCTGCAGCCAATCTGTCCTCCCAGGGAGAGAGACCCCTGGCATTCTGCCATGAGATGAGAAATACCCATGTAGCTTTAGCCAAGCCGTTTGCTTTTGCCTCCCCTCACCACCATAAAAGAGATGGAAAACAGAGGTTTCAGATGAAGATGATTGAGCCATTGTTGCTGACAGAGGTCCAAGGGAACCAGCAAAGATTGGAGGAGTGAAGGACTTTTTGCATGGAATGGGGCGAAGGCTGGGAATAGCAAAGACACAGAAATAGGGAGCAAAGAAGCTAAACACTTTGAACCAAGCATCCTATATAAAGAAGAAATTCACATGGATGAGGTCAAAATGATGTGCCCTCAATTAATTTCCTGAGGTTTCCAGTTCCAATCCCTGATCATGAAGATGAACTCTAAAAATCCTAAATCTTAATGTACCGAGTTACCTAAGCAAACAAAACAAAACAAAACAAAACACCGAAACAGATGTCAATGTCATGTTTCACCTTCAATAAAAAGGGAGACTGGGAGGGGAGAAAAACAACACAGGTTTGCATTTGTCATCACTAGGTTTCTTAAGCTACGTAAAGAGAGTCCTGAGAAATGTAATCGGAGTTCAAAAACAAACAAAAATGATAAACTGGCAAATGCTCCACACTAGCAAATGACCACATGTATCTTTTGTGCGTGATATAATTATTCCTGGTCATGGCAGCTTGATCAGAGAACTTCACAGTGAGAAAAAAGGGGACAACTCCCTCGAAAACTGAGAGGTTGCTGACCAGACACACCAGCAGGGGATCAAGGGCTTGTACCTGGATTCCAGTGAGCCCAGCAGAGACAGCTCATAGTTGCTGAATCTATCATTTGTGAGTTAGAGCTTAAAAAAAAAAAAAAAAAAAAGATAGGAATTTTCCTAGGGAACACCCATGAATATTTTCCATATCTGTGCCAGGTCATTTGCTCAGAACCTTTTATTTTTGTTGATGGGAATTATTTCCACAGAAATAGGTACAGTGGAGGGTATGTTATTATTTTTAAGTATTTCATCCATTTGGCAAGTATTAATTCAGTGCCTAGAGAGCCTGCTCTGCTTCAGGCACTGAGGACCAGCCGTGCACAGCAGGATTTATGGATCAAGTCCTCGTCTACTGAAATAGATCTACTTTATATGCAAATTAAATAGTATGAGTCAGTAAAACATTAACAATAACGGAATATTGTCATAAAATCTATGGTTTTTAAAAAATCCTTTGGGGTATTATCATATGCTGTTTGGATGATTGAATCTTAAAAATAAATTAATAGAGAAAAGTTTAGGTGCAAAAGTTTTCTTTAGAAATCACCAATACTAATGAAATAGCAAACAGTGGCCATTGAGCCCTGTTGTACAATATGGATTGCAGTTTGTCAGTTACACAGATAGTATTGTAGCCACAGGGCACGTGATATGCAAAATAGAGCAACATAGACTTCTTATCCTTAAGGGGAGAGAATACCTTTCTTTGCAATGCTACTTAATTGTAAGTTAACTACTCTTCTTAACATACACTTAAAATCTCTAGGAAGAAAGAGTAAGGCAGCTGGCCATCATCAAGACTAATTTTAAAATAATTTATGCCTGTTAGCAATAATGTTGAAGTCTAATGTGTGGATAATTTTTTTCACTAAGATTGAAAGATGAGATGAGACAAATCAGATTTGCCCCTTTTATGCCCCCCTTCCCCCACTCCTATTTTTTTTTTACACTGTGCCAGCTTTCTATATTATTTGCTTCTTCCTTGGCTTATATATACTCTTAACCTTTGAACTTGTTCCAGTTTCCCATACTGGGAGTTTTAGGTGTGTAAAATTAGAATACTAATTAGTTCACTGGAGGCAGAGGTGCCTCTGAAACATGGCTCAAAATCTTGACATTAGAAAACCAGAGTTTTGGCCTAAATCCCACTCCTGAATTGACACATGATCTCTGGCAAGTTACCAAATTCCTGTTTTTAAATTTGTTTGAAACAAAACGGGTTTCATCTGCTTAAAAGAGACACTGGGGAGAACTAACGTTGAAAATTGTGGCACCGCTCATGAAGAAGTTCTTACCACTCTGGCAATACCTAAGCGTTCTGGGCTTGGAAGAGTAACCAGTCTTCAATGCTTAGCAGAGCTGGATGATACTCTCTAGATAAAACCACACGTCTCCCGTGGATGTTAATGATCCCATTTGGCATTTCTGGGGAACAGCTTTTACCCGGGTTTCTTTGGTCAAACTTCTGACAGCCATGGGATAACCTCAGGCCCTCTAGATTATTCCCTGAGGATATGCCCCAGACTTAGAAGACGCTGCAACCTTTAAGTCTGAACCCATTGGGCAACAGTGACCCCCAGTGGCCAATTGTGTAATCACCATCAATTCATCCTGGTAGTAATCATTAAATAAATCGATGCCTCTCGACACGCCGGTGTTATTTTTAAAACAAAGTATAAATTTCCTTATAGCAGTGGCAAAAATATCTATGTTAAATAGGTTCTTGTTAAGGGTTCTTTATGATTACCATAGGATCAAGATCAAATTGTTTCCGTTGCAATCCTGTTATCCACAACAACCTAGGGTGTATTAATTCCCTGGGGAGTAAGTCATTTTTAATTAAAAGATTCTTGCTTTAAAAACTGGATTAAAATCCTCACTCTGCATGTCTACAAGACTTTAGACATGTCGTTTAAGCTTTCTGAGTCTATGTCTCTACCTGTAAAACGTACGAGATGGCTGTTTTGTTGTAAGGATTAGAAATATTACACAGAATATGCCTGGCACTGAGCCGACACTTAGTAAATGACAAATCACCGTTTGTGATATTGGAGGTTGGGTTGAATGTGTAATGGTGCCAGGGTTTTAGTAAGCTGTTGAAACAGATTCATAATATATACATTTTAGCGATGAGGGCTGGAGAGCGGAAAAGCAGTTTCACCTAACTGGTGTTCTCCCTTTTCTTTTCCAGTCTTTAAAGCCATCAAATCATGCTACCATCCAGAGTATAGTGAGAGCTGTGGGTGTTGTTCCTGGGATTCCTGAGCCTTGCTGTGTGCCAGAAAAGATGTCCTCGCTCAGCATCTTATTCTTTGATGAAAATAAGAATGTGGTACTTAAGGTATATCCAAACATGACGGTAGAGTCTTGCGCTTGCAGATAACCCGGCAAAGAACTCATCTGAATGCTTAATTCAATCATTAGTTTATTTTTATGGACTTTTTTTTTTGCACTGCCAATGCCTTTCATTTCAAAAGATTTTTTAATAGTCAAAAGAGAATGAGTAAATAGATTGATGATTTCCACCAGGGAGAACTGGACTATATCTGTTTCTGAACGTTAACTCAAAGCAAGATTTTAGAAAATATGGACATCTCTTTCTTTAAAAAAAAAAAAAATCACACAAGACAAGTGATCAAACTGTTTTTAGAATTATTAGAGAACAAACTGATTTATTTTTGTAATGGGTTTTGAAAATAGATTGGAAAAACCCAATAGCTTATCATTGATCTCTGCTCATAGAGAATAGAATCATTTCATATCTTAAAGTAGGCTTATTGCCTTAGATTCCCGAGCAACGCAGTAAGTGCTAAATAATCCAAATTTTAAGATGTTTATCTTAAAATTTGTGGAGACTTGTTTACCTGTGTTTGTCTCTACAGGTCATTGTGTGACTAGCTGAGTGCAGAGTGTGTGCTCTGTGTAGATGGATGTGAGCACATTGCCAGGGGCCTGTGCCCTCTTTCGGAAAGTTTGCTTAACATGGCTTTATAATTCAGTCTGCACAGGATTCTTGGTTTTTTTCATTTCATGTTCTGGCAACCTCCATTCAGTTCTGAGAACTTTACCAAAAAGAATAGACTGATCCAAAAGCATATGCAGAGAGTTACCACTTGGCTCAGCCATTTATTTGGAAATACTGATGTTTTCATTTCATGGCCTCCCAGGAAAGGGAACCAGCAACCCACTTTTCAAAAACCCAGACGTAATTCTTCTTCCATATCTATTTTCCATGAGTGCTTTCATTTGTTCTTTTAAATGGAACTTAAAAATTCAGTTAAATGTTTAATTCTCTTGATATGCCTTTACTTCCTATGAAGTAATCAATAGATTCCAAGGCTCAGAAGTGGAGGGAATATTGGAGATTTCTTTAAGTGACCAGTCTAATCACAATCACACGTTCAATATCATTGTTCAGCCACATCCAGGTCCAGGCACTTTTTCACATGGATCAAGGCCTTTGGCTCAGACGGGGAATCTACATTTTAGCAAAACTCACTAAAAATTATCCAACAAGAATGGGAGTCAAATATAGACACTTCTTGGTGTTTTCCCATTTCTATTTGTCATAAATATCTCCTCTTACACTTTTGCCTTCAAGAAATTGTTTCAAAAATCTTTTCCTCACTATATTTATGTGTGTGACAGAAATGTTTTCAGACCATGGATTGTTGCTGATATTCTATCTGTGGTTAGTCCTTATCTCAGTTCAGTCTGACCTGATTAGAGTCAGCTGAGCCATTTCAGAGGTTGTGAAGTATCAGAAGACACGGGGTTTTGTTCTGTCCCTGCCTGTAGCTATCTATGGTGGCTCATAATTTAATAATACTAATTGAGCATCTGTTTTCTGAAAGACATGTGTTAACTTCAGTGTCTTCACTGGTAAAATAAAGAGGCTGACTAGTTGAGCTGGAAGCCCCTTCTGCTACCGAAAGCTTGGGTTTACAATATAGTACTTGCTATGTCACACACGTCTTCCTTGAATGGATGGTAGCAATAGAGCTTAAAAACACTGCAAGTACAGCTATTCATAAACCAAAGGAAAAAACATCCTACTCCTCAGTGTTTATGAGGGAGTATGGCATCCTCCATGGTTTAAGTAGTATTTCTACCTTATTGGAAACCCATTAAAAAAGTACCATGAAAAGAAGTTTTTGACACTTCTGGAGTGTGTGTTGATGCCATGAATGAGACACACCTGTTCTAAATAATGAATTAAGTCTTGGTGCCTGAGTTACTATGGTTTCTCCCAGTCATTTTTTGTTCTGGTAGCGTAAAGATTCAAAATGAGACAAGGGATGAAATTATTCTTTACTAAATTTTGTCAAAAATTTGAAAGCAAAATTATATAGTAGAAGTGAGGCAGTGTGTGGCTGCCTTATCCTGATCATAGTGTCTTTCAATAAAGAAAACTTTTCTTTCATTGGTAGATTGAAATGAAATTCTTAATTTAGTTTTTTCTAGAAATGTATCAACCAAAACCTCTAGCAATGCCCAGTTGTACTTCTCAGCCTTCTTCTATCCTGATGTCTGTCTGTTACCTTTCTTCATTTAAATTGATGCCCACTTGTTACAGATTAAATCCTACAATGGCCAAAAAAAAAAAATCTCTAAATAATATTTAATCTTTAAGAACAATTGATATGACAAAATTACAACACAATGAAAGAGTTTGAGCAGTAGTTATTTCTCGGTGACCTTGTAACCATCATTTTCTACCGTACTGAGCAAATATTATGGTTTAAATGGGGAAATGTTTAGTCCCCCAAAGTAAAGGAAGATTACTTTTCAAGGGGTTGAAGGGGTTGAAATAAATGAGTTAATATTTTAATTAATAAAAATTTACATGAAATAGTTGGAAAATTGAGTGATTATTTCACAATTTATTAGGTACTAGTATCTATATAGTTACTATATAAACTTTTTATAAATGTCTTGATATTAAAGTGGCATTAATGAGAAGGGAAATTATATTTATAATGAGATTTCCTAAATCATGCCTCTTTCTCTTCCAACCACCCTCCCACCCCCATTCCTACATATGAGACACACACACACACACAGTTAGTTAAAAACGAATTTTTTTTCAGTAACTGTTCTCTTGAATTCAAATTCAGGGAGTGCTGATGTCGATATGTATTTTCAAAGTTTTTTGTTGTAACCTGTGTAAATAATATGCAATTTACAGGAATTGGGGTTGTAGAATTTAAACTGGAAGATTGGACTCCCCAGACCTCAGGACTACAATATTCCAGATCAATTTTGACACTCACCTAGCTATATATTAACTGATGATCACTTATTCATTAAGCTAAGATTTTTTACTTTAACATTTCTGAAAAAAAAAAATTTTGCCCATTTATTATTTTCATAGACAATCATATGTGTATAATACTATTATCAGTCTGGCTTATAAAAATTTTTTATATAATTACATTATGCAGTTTAGCCTTTCACTTTTCTCTGTACTAGCAAGTAAGAAACGTCTGGATATTGACTTAGTTGAATGAAGGCTGGGTTAAAAAATAGTTTTGCACACCTGACGTGTAAGATTAAATATGAGATTAAATACGATACCTTGGGTAAGTCTGACTTCTCTGTATATCTTTTTTCCCTTGAGAATTGTATTTTAATGTAGTTTATAGGTGCTTAAATGATCCCCTTTTCCTAAAAGCCAAGCTTTCCCTTCGGGTTTCCACAGTAGTTTCTGTAAATGTTTTAGTTGAGAACTGAATGCTTGTACAGTCAATGGCAATTTTGAAAATATATATTATATATGTATATGGAAAAACTTTAAAGATGCTTTTAATTTATTTAATGACTGTTGCCTTCCTATCTACAGTGGTAATAATTTTCGTACTTATATGGTGAGAAAAAGTTTTTACTACAATTATTACCTGCAAAATGACATTTGGTTCTTCAGTACATTTGCTAAAGGGGAGTATTGCAGTGAAACTGTGAAGGACGCTTCACTACTGATGTGTAAGCTTTGCTGGCTTTGTATCACTTTCCTCCAGTAATGGAGAGCTTTTCACTATACAGTTTGGAAATAAAACTGCTTAACTGAACGCCTCCTCATTCTCCTCTACTTGTCATTGGGAAAGACAACATTTTCAAAACTTGAAAAACTGTGCTGCATTTGAAAAGAGATAATAAAGTTTGCACACAGAGTTGAACATTTTCAAATGATATCATGAATGGAGCATCATAACCTACAGACAACATAACATGAAACATAATTAACACTGTGAAACAATATTGAAATATACCCATAAGGAGAAAACTCTTATGTCTTCCAAACTTGAGAAACTCAATTTGAATTGTTTCATATTTTCCTTCTTTCTCTCTCTCTCTCTCTCTCTCTCTCTCTCTCTCTCTCTCTCTCTCTCTCTCTTGGCATTTCTTGTTTAACCACAAACTCCACTTAGAAAAATTTTTTCTGGATGTCTGCTATTTGACAATAGCTTTATTTCATCTGTTATTGTTACCATGTCCTGTCCATTTTAGGATGATAAGCATCTAATTTAATGAATCTGATCATTGTGATGTATTTCACCATTTTGGTTTAGGCTATACCTTTCTCTTTAAGAAGAAAAATGACCTGAGGTTAAGAAGCAAAATATACTTTCATATTATTTTCACTCATTTAATCGATCTCTGTTACATTTATTCAGACTGTGTTGTTTAATTAAAAACCACAGCATTTTGTAACTACCAGGCACTCTAAAGATCACGTTGAACAAGTTCCTTAATCTCTCCATGCCTCACTTATCTAAAATAAACTTCTTGCCTTATAGGGTTGTTACAAGGTTTAAAGAAATTATACATGTAAATTATGTTGCCAAATGCCTGAAGCAGAATAAAGATTTAGTTACTATCAATTATTATCTAATCCAGACTTCTCATTTTCCAAATAAGGAAATGTAGACATGCTGTGGTTTACACCTATTTGGTTGTCTACCCATCATGCCCTCTTCTGAAAACCAGCTCCCACCAACAGACATGGGTTCCTTGATACTAACCAAGATGGGCATCTGACAGTTCAGAGAGAGAAGAAGGAATTAGGCGCAGATAGAACACTGAGCCTTACAGAGTAAGGAGAATAGCTGCCTAGTTCTTGATGATATTCCAGTTTCGTCTCCTGTCTCTCAGAAAGTGCACTTTCTGTCCTTGGATGACATGATATATCCCTGCAAACTCAGTAACGTGCTCACTCTTACATGAGCGGGTTTGAGCCCATGTCCGTAAACTGCAGCCAAAAGAATCTTGACTACGCTGTCTCGAGTTGTTGAGTACGCTCAGTGTCATCTGACAAACTACTAGGAAAACTGGTGTTAGAACCCTTCGTAACATCATGAATGAGAGAGCAATGTCTCTGAGGTCAAAAAAGCTTCACATTAGAATCCTGACACTGCCAGTTACTCCCAGGGTGACCTGTGCCCTTGAGGAATAATAACCAGGTCATCATGACATCAGAGTGGTCAGTTCTGTGACTCATGAAGGCTTCCAAAAGGGTCACTGCTGTAATTCATTGACTCAGTTCTCATGCCAGAGGAATTGCCTTGAAATACCTCTTAGGATAAGACTTTGTAGCTCTCAGCAGAAGATATGGTGGAGGTAAGGGTTGAGAATAAGAACTCTGAGTACAAATCCACATCATCCTATAAATCACTTAGTACAGGTACACCCCAGAGATGGGGTCAATTCCACAGCACCGCAATAAAGCGAATACTGCAATAAAGGGAGTCATACAAATTTTTTGGTGTTCCAGTACCTATAAAAGTTATGTTTACATTCTACTGGAGTCTATTAAGTGTGCAGTGGTATTATTTCTAAAAACATGTACAGACCTTAATTTAAAAATACTTTATTGCTTAAAATTGCTGACCATCATCTGAGCCTTCAGAGAGTCGTGATCTTTTTGCAGTAGTAACATCAAAGGTGGCTGATCAGGGCTTCCCTGGTGGCGCAGTGGTTGAGAATCCACCTGCCAATTCAGGGGACACGGGTTCGTGCCCTGGTCCGGGAGGATCCCACGTGCCGTGGAGCAGCTGGGCCCTTGAGCCATGGCCGCTGAGCCTGCGTGTCCGGAGCCTGTGCTCCGCAACGGGAGAGGCCACAACAGTGAGAGGCCTGCGTAACGCAAAAAAAAAAAAAAAAAAAAGATACACAAAGGTGGCTGATCACGGATCACCATAACAAACATAATAAGAATGAAAAACTTTGAACTATTGTTAGAATCACCAAAATGTGACACAGAGACACAGAGTAAACAGAAGCTATTGCAAAAATGGTGCCGACAGACTTTCTTGATACGGTTGCACAAAATTTCAATTTGTGAAAAACACAGTATCTGTGAAGCGTAAAGACATGGGATGTTTGTGTTCCTAAAGACTGTTCAGCTTGTACAAAACCCTATCTTAAGCCGCATGAGCTGTTTTTAAATTTTGGAGACTTAATCCCTTGGGTGGCAGCCTGGATGGGAGGGGAGTTTGAGGGAGAATGGATACATGTATTTGTAGGGCTGAGTTGCTTTGCTGTGCAGCTGAAACTATCACAACATTGTTAATCGGCTATACTCCAATATAAAATAAAAAGTTTTTAAAAAGGGGGTCACGGAAGAGAAAGAATCAAGTCCACGTGTGGACAACTGCCACGCCCAGGGAGGGGCAGTAACACCAGATTACACCTGTGCCTGACAAGAGAGACCTTTCCTTGGCCTTCTTATCTCTTTTTCCTTCTGTTTACTTGACTTTGGAGAGGCCAGAGACGGTCAGTGCAGAAGAAGGCGAAGCGAAACCGGAGCTGAATTGTTCATATGCGCTCCTCCAATTGCCCGATGCAGGTTTTTGAGCCTGGCACAAACCCAAGCTCGGGGAGGGGAGAAATTAGATATTGAATGAGGGTTTGAAACTTTAATATTAGACTGGACTGGGGCTTTCAAAATCTTGAAGTGGTGGGAAAAGCTACAAGAACTCTGGGATTTTATCCAGCGACAGAGAAGACTGATTCTACAGTGTGAGGTTTAAAGGGACAGTGGTGAGTTGGAATAAAGTTACTTTTGGCTTGTTTGCTGCCAAGTCACAAAACCAGCTACCTTTGTAATGTTGCAGGAATCAAACAAGCTAATGGGTGGGAGAGCTCTTTGAACATTGTAAAATGTTATACATATTTGGCAATATTGCTTATTCATTCATATGCATATACATATAACTGAAAAAATAAAACAGAAAACACCTAGTAAGCATTTATTCAGTGTGAAGAAGGTCCTATGCCAGATGTTTAGAGGTTGTAAAAATAAATATGACATTGTCCCTGCAAAAACAAACAACAACAAAAAAAACGAAGCTTATCTTAGTTAGCGGAGATGTGCATGACGATATAAGACATCAAAGTTTAAGTTGTCCACAGTCTCAGAACTGGAAATTAGGTATGTGTAACTATTATCAAATGAATATCAACAAGTAGTGCTAAAACATTATCACAGTGGGCAAAACCACAACGCCACAGGGTTATACATTTAGGTCCACAACATAAAATTTAAGGATCCACAGGTCTTCTCTTCATGCACTTATGTTCACAAAAAAAGGATCTTCTCATGGTATGAGTTTTCACACTTAAATTGGGTTATAATATTCATTTTTTTAGTTGTATTTGGTGTAACGCTGGATTCTGGCCCTGGCACTGCTAAGATCTGGGCTTGTGTGCTTTGTTATGTTCCTTCACCTCCTGGTGGCCTTAATTTTCTCTTCAATGGTCTTTAAAATCCCCTCCTTCTCAAGTGTACCAGATTCTATAATCCAGACATTCTTACTAAATCACAACTTCCAAGCATTTTTGTCCTGATCATGTCTTAGGAAGAAACAGTCAAAGTACTGATGAAAGGGAGAGTGGGAAGCAGGTGAGAAAGGACTAGGAAAGGGGGTCAACCTGCCCTCAACTTAGATGATCAGAGATTCTATTGCACTTCTATCATATGATGGTGCTTTTGAGACGCTTCTACCTTTCATGCCTGTATTTAACTTAAAGCACTCATTCTCTCATTTTAATAGGAAAAGAATTTTTTTAAACTAGATTCATCTGTCATTAATTAGAGAGGATAGCATGGGAGTTAGGGGCTCAGGCTTGGAGCATTAGAATCCCAACTCTGTCTCTTATTAGCTGTGTGACCTGGGACAAGTTATTAACTCTCTCTTTGCTTCATGTCCTCATGTGTAAAACAAGAACAAAACACAGAACCTACCTCACAGAGTTGTGAGGATTACTTGAGTTATGACACATGCAACACTTAGAAATGTTTACAGCACAAAGTAAAAGTTCTAGAATATTAGCTTTTTGATTTATTAAATGCATTTTATACATTTCCATGAATGAATCTTCATTTGATCCTGAGATGTAGGATCTCAGGGATTATCCTCATTTTACTGATCAAGGAGAATCACTGGTTTAACTGAAGTCAGAACCATGGTAGCTCCAGAGCTGAGATTCAAGCAGTGGTTGACTCACCCTGTCCTTTTCTTTTCCACTTTGCTTCAGAAGCCTCTACTTTAAAAAAGCCATCAGAATATGTATTCCCTTGGAGTTCTGAAAAATTTGGGGGAAATAAGGGGATTGGATGGGGAGCAAAAAATAAGTTTTGCTTGACTAGTGTTTGGATCTGAGGCCTTTCCCCTGGAGCTGAACTTCCCTGCCCAGCTCCAAGTGGTGTAGAGACTGTCCCATGAGCTGAGATCCTGGCACACGGAAAAATGTTTATTTCGAACAGATAATTCTGAAAAGGGGAAAGTCAGAGAGGGGCTGAACTGTGTACTTTCAGTTTCCATTTCTTCACAACATCAATCAGATCAGTTGCTCCCTTTAAAAAGAAAAGATGGAGACAGGAAATAAAAAAGGTGCTTCCACACTGTTCCCTCACAGAGAGGACAAAGGACCCGTCACTGTGTGGGACACAAGAGGGAGGTGGGTTGTTACTCAGAGCCTCCTTCTCCAATCCCCATAACGCGGTCACGTGGGAAGTGAGGCTCCTCCTTACATCCCATTCAGCTCAGAGAGCCCAAGAGAACAAGAGCACAAGTGACTGGAATCTTTAATCTTAACATGTCCCCACTGAGATATAGGGACCAATTGGCGAATGGCCGGTTCTGACTCTGTCATCACTAGGATCGTTGCTCCTCTTCCCCTGGGGAAGTCACTCCTCCCCAGGACGTGTCTTCTGCTATGTTCCCTCTTGCCAAGTGGAGTAGAAGTAAAGCCCCATTTATGGAAAGGTGAGGGATGGGGTAAAGTGCCTCCTCTAACATATATTGTGATCCAAACTGTCTTCTATCACTTTTTCAGTTATAATGAACATTTGTCTTCAACCTAAAAGGAACAAACACAATATATAGCAATCATTTCAGGTAGCTGTTAGGATTTGCTTTTTAAGAATTACTGTGGGGACTTCCCTGGTGGAGCAGTAGTTAAGAATCTGCCTGCCAAAACAGGGGACACGGGTTCAAGCCCTGGTCAGGGGAGATCCCACGTGCCGCGGAGCAACTAAGTCTGTGCACCACAACTACTGAGCCTGCTTTCTAGAGCCCACGAGCCACAACTACTGAGCCCGTGTGCTGCAACTATGGAAGCCCGCACGCCTAGAGCCCGTGCTCCGCAACAAGAGAAGCCACCGCAATGAAAAGCCCGCACACCGCAATGAAGAGTAGACGCCGCAACTAGAGAAAGCCGTGCGCAGCAACAAAGACCCAACACAGCCAAAAAAAAAAAAAGATCTTTGATTTGCCTCAAGGCCAAGGTTGTCTGGGTATTTGAGCTCTAGCCTGTAGGGAGAGAGACGTCTATCCTGTGAGACAATTGGAGGCTGCTGATAATTAACAAGGTGAGAATATGAAGCATACCCTTAAGGGTGTCGATTTTAATTTGTGACAACTTGGTTATCATTTTGTCCTCATTTCCATATGGGGCATTGAAACACTGCTGTGAGGGCAATAAGAAATCCAGTCCCACAGAAAGTTAAATTGGAGAGTAGCAGGTGTTTTTCTTCCCCCCCATTCCCTTCATCCCAGCCCCTCGCCCAGTATCTTTCGCTGTCACATACACACACACACACACACACACACACACACACACACACACACACACACTAACTCCACTGCAATGTCGCTGAAGCAGGGAGGGAGGTATGGTTATATTCCAACCCCTTGACTCAAAATGGTAGCCAACTGCATTTTCAGGCTCAAAACACAGGCAAACAGCCCTCAGGTTCCAGCTGAAACCAAGCCCCATCTCATGGGGGCTCAGGCCAGATGTGAATACAGCAGTTCAGAGGTGAGACAGTTATGTGTAAGAACCATGTGACAGAGCTTTTCCCAAAATGGACTTACTTAAGAGAAACATTTTGGTGTTTATAGGACTTGAGCTCTGCTTTCTGGAGATTTTCCATCACTATAAACACTAACATACATACATATGAACATGCAGGGACTTTTAAAATTGGGTCCAGCATATGTAATTTCATTAAGTCCTCTTATTTGTTAGAAGTGGGAGAAATTAATGACACAATATCAAAATGTTGGCAGTTGAAACAGCCACATAGATAAACACTATATGGAAACTGGAGCCTGTACTCTGGTGTCAATAACATGAGTTGGGAAACTTGGAGCTGTTGGTAGTGTTTGGAGGAGTTTACAGTGCAGAGGTGGCTAGCCTGTCTGGCGAGAGAACATGCATCAGGAGATAACTGAGCCCTTTGGAGCTGCGCTTTCTACTTCCTTTGATCTGAAGCTCACTTTGTAACACTTCCAAGGGACAACAACAAATATTATGAAGTTTAAGATTTGATAGATTGGGCTGAGAACACTTTGAAGTTGCTAAAGTCATCAGTAGTTCCTATTTCTGCTAGCAGAGTGGTATAGGAGTTGCTTTTTGTTTGTTGGTTTGGTTTTGTTTTCATTAAAGTATAGTTGATTTACAATGTTGTGTCAGTTTCTGCTGTACAGCAAAGTGATTCCGTTATACATACATATACATTCTTTTTTATATTCTTTTCTATTATGGCTTACCCAGGATAGAGAGTATGGTTCCTTGTGCTGCACAATAGGACTTTGCTGTTTATCCATTCTATATCAGAAGTTTGGGATTAGCAGATGCAAACTATTATGTATAGGAGTTGTTTTTAAATTCTCTCCCATTCCAACTAGTTACAGAATTAAGGTCTAGAACTCGTCATCGAGATGAGATATTTCCGTCTTGTAGAAGGCAGACTCCTCTACTACATTATGCTTTGAACTACCTATTAGACATGTAAGAAAATGACCCCATGGTTTGAGAACAAGGGAGAAATCATCCAAACATGAGTATATAGATTTAAATTAAAATATTGTAACTTATTTATATTTTTAAAAATCTTAAAGAATATTGGACTGTGTTATTATTCTTTCTTAGGCCGCTTGCAGCTTTCTGGAATAAAATCTGAATTTGTGAGAAGGCTCAATAGCCCCAAGAATTGTTACCAGGCACATATAGATGATGGTCTACAAACCTGAATTAGGATACACAGAAAAAAATAAGTGCAAAATGGAATGATTGAATCTACACATTCAATATTTACTGATTGAAAGGATTTTGTTTTACATTTATTATATTTCTGAGAAAATGACAGCATCAAGTCCTAGACATTTATGACTGATGAAAAATAATTATTTTGCTTATAAAGCCTCTTACTCAAAAAAAGAAAATAAAAATGCCTGTTTTGAACCACTGGGAATTTGAAAAGTGTTACATGACCAATGACAAGCAGTCTTAAGTAGTAATGTATTCATTAATCCATATAAATAGTAGTGGCTGAAATTGGAGGGACCCTAAATAAGAGGCTCTTCAGTAGCTTGAATGATAGGAAACTTAAATTTTAGGTTTGGCCCAGGTTTTAAAGGTCTAGCATCTGATACTAAACCATTCAGAAAAATTCCCTCAGTGGACCAAAGAGTTAGGAGAGATTGAATCTAAGGCTGCACAAATACGGTGGTCACTAGCCATACAGGGCCGTTTAACTTCAAGTTAATTAAAACTGAATAAAATTAAAAATTCAGTTCCTCAATCCAACAAACCACATTTCAAGTGCCCAATAGCCACATGTGACTAGTGGCTACTTTATTGAACAGCACAGATATAGAACATTTTCATCATCACAGAAAGTTCTCTTGGATAGCGCTAATCTAAGGGATAAACAGGAAGTAGTTTCACTTTGACTCTTCAGAAAAATGTTGTCTGTTTTATGTCTCTCATTTGGACAAGGTGCACTATCAAAGACAGAGATCCTCGGCCAGTATGCAGTCTCTGAAACATGGTAAAAGATGCAGGGCCCACCTGGCTAACTAACATTAAAAAAAAAAACAGAACTATCACAATGTATAGTTAATAACGCGTACTTATTTAAGATTCTATGTTAATCACCCTCTAACCTAAAATCTGCCTCAGGTCATTTCTCCTGGCACTGGATCCAGTTTTTACTCACCTGCTATTCATGATACAGATGTTAATTACCAAACCCAGCTGTGCTACTCTTTCCAGCCTTACACTACTTCCCACAGAAACTCCCAACGCCTTTCCCTTGATTCTAAACAACTTCGTAAGATAACATTAGATCTGTCCCCAGTTATTCCTGAGCCATTCAGTCCACTTTTGTGAGAAATTAGTCTTTAGCCCTTTCTGAATATTTGGAATATGTGTGGGTGATAGGTGAATAGATATGTTAAATACCGCTAAACCATTTCACCCTGTTTTTCATCAACAGTTATTTCAATTCCTTTTTGATAGTAACTCTGCTCATTAATTTTTCTACAAGCAAATGATTTGACAACCATGTAAAATGTTATAGAAAAAAATCACAGTATTGTTAAAATTATATATTTATATCTTATAAAAAGGTGAAATGGTTCTCCAAATTTCTTGTCTGTCCTCCTTCCTTTGAGACTGACTGCTATTAAAATAAGTAATAAATATATTAAAATAATTATGTCCTAAAGGTAGCCATTTTCCAGGCTAAAATAGAAAGTTGTGGGTATAAACTAGACAAAAGCAGTCCGTCTCAGGCTTGCCAGTTTCTTTTCCGTGTGATGTTGGGTCTTTGCCCAGAGAAACTGAGGGGAAATCTTCAGTCTCTATAACCCAGAGAGAATATACTTGCTTTCTGTTTTCTGAAGGACTTATGTCCCTCTAAAACCCTTTTGAAAAATTGTTTTTAACTTTCCAGGGTACACAAACCTGTGTCAATTGACTGCAAGTGTTAATGTTTCTGGACTAAGAATGGGATCATGTGTGTAAAATATATCTTAGTTATGTTTTCAAAATGTGTGGGTAGCTCTAGGATTTTTTTCTCAGTATCCCACCTACAGAGATGAATGGATAAATGAAAATGAGCACTGAATTTTTTCATTCTTGCCGACAAGTCAGTTTAGAGCAAAAGTTCATAACTGAAGTAAGATTTTTGAAGTGGAAGCTGAGCAATGATAGGTAATCAAGATGATAATATAATAACATGTGGATATATAAAGTGTTAAGGTTGAGAAGTGTTCATAAATTCTGATTGAGAAATCCATAAATTAGTATACTTATTTACTTACAAAGCTAAGTAGATTTAAATGAGAGCTTTAGAAAGACTGGAGAGGAAAGAACTTGCTTTGAAATTCTTCCATGGCTCAGAACAAATTTGTAATGCTTCTCTTTATCATAGTCTTTCTCTCATTTCATGCAGGAAGAGCTCTTCCCCTGCCATTATTCTTTCTCTTTTGTGGTGTGTAGACAGAGTGTGTTTATGCACACATACACACCCACACACATACAGTTACAGAAAGTGTTTCTCCAACTACTCTCCCCAACTCAACAAATCTACATTAAACTCTCTCCCGTCTCTCTGATGCACCTGCATTCTGATTTTCTGGCTAGGAAAGAGAGAGTGGAAACTTTCGGAAACTATCAAACGCCTCTTACATCAGCCAGGTAAATGAGTTACACATGGCTTTTAGTGTTCATGGGAACTCCCAAATAATATGGAGAGGAATAAATGCAATCCACAGTAATTCATGGAAACCTATCAACAGCCCATAGTTTATTCCAGAGTTGAGAATCTTTTCGTTGTGGAATACTTTGTGCACCATAAAATACAATATAACTTTTAGTTATTATTGGTTTCTATGCATTGTATCTATCAATTCATTCTCAATTCCCAATAACCTAAACCTAATAAATCTTCCTGACTTTCTAAGTGTGTGAATAAGAATGCTAAGAACACTCTTATTTTACATAGATAATAGAAACAAAAGTCATAAAATTCTAAGATCTTCAGTATGAATAATAATATTCATAGTATCTTTCATTTTTTGAGCAATGGACAATACTAATTTCTTTTCATAACATCTAGTTTAATCTTTACAACAGCAGAACCCAAGACTTGGAAAAGGTAAGTAAATGTTAAAGATCTTACAGTTAAGAAAAGGTAGATAGATTCCATTTGAACTCTGATTCAAATCTGAATGCAAAGCTAACAGCATAGCCATTACGACTGACAGCCTTGCTCTATTAATAGTGCTTCCAACTTATGACAACTGACAAAGAGGATGTCATTCTGTGAGATATGATTACTCTAATTCTATAAATATTAAAAATGAGACTCAAAGATAATATTTTCTAAATGTATATGGCAAGTTACGGTACTCTTTCCACCTTTTATGTTTTGATTCTCTTACTTTGTCATTATTTCATTGTTACCATATTCATTTATCCATTCCACAGTTATTTAGTGAGCATTGTGCCAGCCACTCTGTCAAGGTTGGGAATACAAGCTTCAACAAGATGATCTTGGTGCTTGCTCTCAAAGTGCCCACAGTCCAGTGGACAGGTGATTCAGCCGGCAAAGCACAAGGACACGCCAGGATGCCAAGAAGACCAGGTGGTGTCCTATCCCCTCAAAAATTCCCAGCACATCATATGGAGAGCAGCAGGCAGCGACCTTTTTTTTTTTCCGGTACGCGGGCCTCTCACTGTTGTGGCCTCTCCCGTTGCGGAGCACAGGCTCAGCGGCCATGGCTCACGGGCCCAGCCGCTCCGCGGCATGTGGGATCCTCCCGGACCGGGGCACGAACCCGCGTCCCCTGCATCGGCAGGCGGACTCTCAACCACTGCGCCAGCAGGGAAGCCCAGCAACCTCTATTCTTGACCTGACTGGCAGTAGAGATGATTGTTGCTGCCTCAGTCTGGCCATCACGGTACAATTATCCAACTGCTAGAAAGCTGGGCTTACAGCCAGGAACCACCCAGAAAATGCAGGAGCCATTTCCTGGCATCTGAGACTAATTGTTCCAGGACATCTGGTCATAAATTCAATAAACATTTATTGAGCATGTACAATATGCTAGGCACCAGGGATGAAAAGTCACATAATACATCACGGGGACACTGACGTGCAAGCAAATGATAGGAATGCGGCATCCGTGCACCATAGACGTGGATTCAGGGCACCATCGGATTCTCCCAACCCATGTCCCATAAGGAAACCATCCAGATTCGATGCTGATAATAAAACACCAGACATTGTGAATGCTGTACGGTTCGAGGGAATCAAATTAAGAACCTTATAACCAGAATGATCATCCATCTTAATTTGCCCAGGTCAGTTCCCAAATTACATCTTGTGTTGGCTTAATTAAGCAACTCCTTTTACTCTCATAAATTATATGGTTGCCCACCTTATGTCGAATGGGGGTTAATACTTGTTTCATTGTAATACACAGTGAATGGCTTAATTTTCATTTCTGGAACACTGACTATGTGCAATCATAGTTCTTGCAGCTATCGCCACCTAACCCATCACAAGAATTAGATGCAGGGCTTCTCTGGTGGCGCAGTGGTTGAGAGTCCACCTGCCGATGCAAGGGACACGGGTTCGTGCCCCGGTCCGGGAAGATCCCACGTGCCGTGGAGCGGCTGGGCCCGTGAGCCATGGCCGCTGAGCCTGCGCGTCCGGAGCCTGTGCGCCACAACGGGAGAGGCCATGGCCCGCGTACCGCTAAAAAAAAAAAAAAAAAAAAAAAAAAAAGTAAGAATTAGATGCGGTGGTATTACCCCTGCTCTCCAGATGAGGAAACTAAAATTTTGGAGAGTTCAGTTACTTGCCCAAGCATCACAGAGATATTAAATGGTAATGCTAGGATTAAAACACAAGTGCTGTTGGGCTCATTGTAGCAGCCAATGGAGTAAGTTTGACAGCAATATTAAGGACTAAAGAGGAAGACTGTCCTCAGAGAAGCTTAGGTGGGAGACAATCAGGACCTGGTCCATAAGTATAGAGACAGGATGGTCACCACTGTGGTCACCAGTGAGCCCAGGAAAGGCCTGTATCCTCAGTCACGCCCACGACCCCCTTGTCTACATTCAACTCTCACTGGCCATTTCTTCAGCTCTGACACCTGATTCTGACCACAGCACACACACCACCACGTGGGGGGACGACTGCAGGCAGAAGGGATGTGTCCTGATCATGCAAGCTCTTTGTTACCCTGCCTCCCGCAGAGACTGTCTTTCTGTCTTTGCAAGTTTCCTTTTTACCTCCTTCCATATGGAGTCTTAATATCGTGCCTAAGGGATATGAGAAGAGAGAATTTTTTTACCAGTGAAATGGAACTTTTATGGTCTGTGAAAGATACATCTCTCTTGTTAGTTCCTTTATTTAGCTCTGTAGTGCAATAAACTGAAGCAGGAAATTATACATTCAGATTAGGAAACACTGTGGAAGGCATAGTTAGAGATTTTTGTGGAAATTTGCCCCAGTTACTCAGGCTTTATTCCCTATTCAATAAAAGTTGCTTAATCTATCTGATAATAGAAGTAATTTATCATACTTGTGAGAAATAGAGACAACAGAGAAAGGTATAAAAAGAAAGTGAAAATTGTCTGTAATTTCACCACCAAGCGACAACTACTAGTAGTGTTTTAATTTATATCTTGCTGGATATTTTTCCATGGTAATTCATGTGCATACACAATTCACTGTTTTAATAAAATTGTGACATACATATATTCTTTTGTAAGCTAGATGTCCTTAATGTATTACAAATATTTTATGTTATAAATGTAGATCTATAAAATTTTTCATTATAGTATAACAGTTTAATATGTGGCTCTATCCCAATTATTTAACCATTCCTAAATAGCAAAATATTTAGGGTTGGTTGCTTGTTGCTGGTTCTTTTCTATTTCCTTTGCTATTATACAAAATGCTACAACAAAGATTATTAGAAATACATTTCTGTGTAGCTGTCCATCCAGTTGTTTCTTTTAGATATACTAAAAGTGGAATCTTTTCCATCTTGATTGAAAGCACAAAGCCTGATAATAAAAGATAATAGAAGATTGGTATTAACAGCTAACTTTAGTTAACTGCATAATTAAATAGTAATTAAAACTGATTTCACTACTTAAAAGTTGATTTAATTTATCTATTTGCTTGGTAAGCTTAAATGAATTTCTAACGGATTTTTGACTCTCTGTAGTTCTTTTCTGAGAATGACCTGTTTATGTACTTTGCTCCTCTTGTCTCTAAGGAGGTTGTTTTTTTTTAATTGTTATTCATTGGTAAAAATTCTTCATACATTAACGATATAAAATTTGTATCTGTTGTTCATGTTCCAAATGTTTTCCCTGAGTGGTCATCTGTCTTTGGCTGATTGTGAATCTTTTAAATCGACTGTGAGGTATGTGTGTATATATTTATATGTGTATATATTTACATATGTATACACACACAGAATAGATATGGACAAGGATATAGCCAAGGACAGTCACAAACACAGATACAGTTTAATATTCTATGGCACCTCCTCATTCCTACACCTATGAGTAATTATCTAACCCTCAGACATCTACATGGAACTCTCTTGTGGCCTTCTGCTATGGAATTTAGTACCTTCTAGAATGTATTTTCGATATTTACTTTAAACGCTTATTCCTTTCTTGAACTTAAAAATTGTTGAGTCCCACAAAGCACTCAGCAGGGGATCTGGCTGGTACTAAACAGATGAGTGGAGAAAAGCTGTGCATCTCACGCTGTCACCCGAGACTTGCAGAATCTGTCCCACAGAGGTTTAGCCCCAGGATCTGCCTGAATTCGCATAGCAGAAATGATGCTCCTGATGCTTCACCCACTACTGTGCCCACCAACCTCCCATGTTTCACATAATAAAATACTGTCACACAAATCATCAGAGGGAGGAAAAGCACTGCACGGCCAACAGGGCCTCCTACCTGCAAAAGGAGGGTAGCAGAATGTCTGACACAGAGGTCTAAGGCTTTGTGCTTTGTTGTTGCTGTTGTTTTATTCTGTCATGACAGCCCCCTCGGACAAGAGCAGCGAGTCAAATCTCAAGATCAGGACTGGTCTGTTTGCTTTGGTGTAAAATCTCTTTCTGGAAGCAGCTAGATCCCAGTGTGTTATTATGACCACTAGATGGAGTCCAGTTATTAGTCTGAACGAGACAACACTGCATGTTGAAGGGCATTCCAGCTTCCATGGTCGTCCAGAAGGTGACCTGCCACTGTGCAGAAGGCTCTGTGACAGCCCTTGCTTCCGAAAGGGACAATTCTAGATAAGTCCAGAGATCAAAGTGTTTTGTCTTTCTCTTTGTTGTGAATTAATTATCCTTTTGTGAGGCACTTCAGCAGAATTTCGAGTTTGCATTTAAATGTTCCTAGACTCTCACTTCCTCTCCCTCTCCTCCTCCCTCTCTCTCCTTTATTTTTCATTGTTTTTAAAAAGGAAGAGTATTCTGTGCATCCCTCAGGCAGATATCTGTCCTCAGTCAGATATTTCTGCTCCCAAAGCATTCTGAATTATTAGATTTGCCTGGTGAGAGAATATTGCTGCACTGAAATAAGAAAAAAAAAAATCGAGAAATAATTTCACCTCCTCATTTAATCTAAAGGATTAAATGCCAAATGATCTGGAATGGAATTCCTCTTGAGCACATGTTCAATTACAACTTTTTCAGGAAATGATACTTAGGACTGCCTTTTGTCACATTATTGTTGGATCAGTTTTCAGAGAGGACGTGGCAAATTTTGCAATTGCCATCCTTTTCTAAGCCTTGAATACCGCTTAAATTTGCAGAGTTTTTAACAGCCACCTGCATTTCTCGGACCTATCAAATATAAACACAAATCAGACGTGGCTGAAAGTAGGGCAAACAAAACCCCAAGTGGCAGTTCTAACCCTGAGCACTCGTGTTTTTTTAAAATTCAAAATCATTCCGCTTCGTTTGTATGAAAACGAATTGCCCCAGCTTCCCTAGGAGGCTTACCATCAGTTAACTTAATCCTCATTTAGAAATAGAGAAAATAACTCCTTACAGGTTTATACTAGTATGTCTAATATTGTTCCCCTCTAAACAGCTCAAGCTGGGTAACAAATGTGACAGAGCCCCCCCTTCATCATCTTCACATTACTTACCTTGAGAATGATTGAGACATTTAAAAGAGGCTTGGGAAAATAATCAACCATTTAACCAGACAGTAATACAGCACCATAAGTATGACTTACAAGACAGAGGAAGATTTCAGGTTAATACAAAACTCCCTGGTATATTTTGGATACTTTAAAAAATACATATTATTTCCTATCTCTAGATTTTCTCTTAATGTACAATATACCGTTCAGCCAGAAAAGTAATCTAATATCTATTTTCTCTCTTCCTAGTTCTCTGACAAACACTAACATTCTCAAGCAAAAATGTATGAGGATGGATTAGGTCTTACAGCTTGATATGAGGTCAGAATGTTGGATAATGTTGATGGTCCATAAAAATTTATAGATGACATCCCCTGAATTTACTGTAAATGTTGCCATTTCTGGATAATGTATCAACATCTCATTGCATTCATAAAAATAGAATTTGGCATATTTGTGCAACTTGGTCTAATGTGCTCTTTTATTTAACATACTAATCTGAACATTTTAGGGTCTGTGTTAGGTTATAGCTTTGTTTTTTTTAGAAAAGCAGTTAAATTCTAAAAAGAAAATATTTGTGAAATCAACAGATTCAAGCCATGCTTTAAATTCTGAGATTTTTGTGAATGAAAACAAACCCTATTCATTTGGAAGTATTTAAAGGTAACAGACAACCAAACAAAATCAAATTTAATTCAATATATGAATATCATAGTGGTAAAAGAGTATACTGGAAAAATATATTGGATTAGGGAATCAGAAGACTGAGGCACTAATAGTTTTGCTGACACCAGTGAAGTTACATAAATCTTCTGGGCTCCTTTGCCTCACCCACAATTCATTCATTCATTCATTCATTCATCCAAGAAATGCCTACATATGCCAAGCACTAGTCTAGACACCAGGTAGAGCACTCTGTCTTCATCAAGTTTATATTCTACTGGAGGAAAACAGAAAATCAGCAAAAAACATAGGTAAACATATTAAATGTAGATTATATTAGAGAATGGTAAGTGCTGTGGAATAAAGTAACAAGAGGAATAGGGATAAACAATAGCAAGGCATTTGCAATGCTAAGTAGGGTCATCAAGCAAAAACACACTGGAAGGTGAGATTTGAGTCAAAATCAAAGAAGGCAAATGTGGGGGGGAAAGACTTTCCTGGCTGAAGGAGGAGCCAGTGCGAAGAGCGGGAGGTGAGAGCGGAACTGCCATGTTTGAGGAGGAGCAAGAAGGCTGGTGTGACTGGAGTGTAGTGAGTGGGAGAAAGAAGTGGGGCAGGAAGTCAGGGAGATGGCAGAGATGGAGGTGGAGTGAGTTAGACTATAGGAAATGAGTGATTTGGGTTCTTCCTCTGAATGTGATGAGAAGAATAGCAGGATTTAGGGGATGAAAGAAGAGGAATTGTGTTTTAGATATGTTCAGCAACCAGTACAAAACCATCTAATATAGTAAATAAATGTCCAGAGTCTGAGTCCAGAGTACCACAAAAAAAAAAAAAAAAAAAAAAAAAAATGTTGGTTGAATACATGTTTGAAGTGTGTAAGTTTCTTTTCCTTCCAGGGTAAAATTTCCTCGTCTATTAAGTAGTAGAAACTATTACTTCATAAAGTTGAGGCATAAAGTTCAACTGAGATAAAATTTATAATGGACTTAGCACACTGCCTATCACGTAAGTGCTTAAGATGTTCATCTCTTTCCTTTTTTTAAAATTTTTAACCTGAACAATGTAATCACCAATATCTGGCAACACTACTTGAAAAATAACTGAGACCACAAACGGTTCTTAGAAGAAGAAAGAATATTTTTTAAAAAATTACATATACATATACACATATACTTACATATACATATGTACACACATATAGATATACCTGTATACATCTATTTACTCACCTAGAATCTTGAAAATCCCAAGAATCATTCTTGTTGCTTCTTCTTGTTATCTCATTCTTTGCATCCAGTCCTTTCACCTGTCACCTCTTTCCAAAACACAACCTCAATATCACTCTTTGTATGTGACCCATTTGACATTCTAGTCTGAACCAGTTCCCATTAGTTTTCCCATGAATTAAACACTTCAATTGCCTGCTAATTGATCTGCTTGCTTCCTTTACTCCCCCTTCTATGCTCCTTCATAGCACAGTCACCAGAGTGCTCTTTTGAAAACATAGATCAGCTGAAGTCACTCTCCTGCTCTACAGGAAAAAATAAATAAAAAGGCTTCACATTTCTCGGGATAAAAACCAAACACTTGCCTGTGGTCCATGAGGTTCTCCTAATCTGGCCCTGCCTACCCTTCTGAGCTGTCACTATTCTGGAAACTTACAAGACTTCTGTTTCTCCAACATGCCGAATTCATTAATACCCCCAACAGCTTTTGCATTTAATTTCTTTGCCTGGAACACTTTTTCCTAGACATTCTCAAGGTTGTTTCCTTTGCACCATTCAAATCTCATCTCAAACGTCACTTACTCAGGAAAGTATTTCCTTACCACTTATTCAAAGCCATTCTCACTTCTCTTCAGCCTCACTCTGTCACATTAACCTACTTAATTGTATTAATAGAGTTTATTGCTGTGATGAAAATTTCTTATTTATTTTTGCAAAGAGGGAATGATTCTACTTTTGAATTATTACTGTGATCTTGTTTTTTGCTTCCTGAGAATACATCTTGGTTCTTTTCTAGAATCATCCACCTGCCGATTAGGATTAGTTCCAGTAGGGTAGAACTGAGAAAGTCTTAGGTGACATTATGCTTTTGGAATTCAAAAGCCAAGCTTTGGTCCTGAGAAAGGATTATCTAAATTCCTCTATGTCCTTTAGCTTATAAAGGATCAGGCTTTGTGGAAGAGACCAGAGAATTTTACGTAAGTAAGGAAAGTCCAGACAGAAGAGAAAGAGGAGGAAGCCTGCCCTTTTCTAGCCTCAGGGAACTGTGGAAGGAAAGAAGGAGGAGAGGAAGGCGCTCCTTCCCATGTTTGGGACTCATGACAGACTGCTCTAGAATAAACGTCAGCATAGTAACTTTGGGGACACAGCGTAGCCTGCAGTACGAGACTCTGAGCTATTTTCATCCTAAGTCCCCTAGGCTTCTGCACTGTAAAAACAGGACCTATAATTCTGAAGGTCTTCTAGGTCGCTCATCAGAGGGCATCACCTTAGTAGGGAGTAGGTGGCTTTGCAGTGAGCAGGTCTCAGCTAAAGCTGGAAGGGACCACAGTCAACCCCCAAAGGTCTTTAGTGCCAGTAGTAACTGGCACTAAAGAAGCTGAGTCATCGAGGGAGGGCTTGGGCCCTGTCTCAGCCCAGAGAGGACAAATGATGAGCTTCTCCAGCCATAAACTGTCATGAACATCAGTCAAACACACAGCAACCAAGTAGATTTCTGGCCTTAGAGCTTTGACTCATCCTCCATCTTGCTCAGGGATGTAATTAGAGTCTCTCTAAAGGAGAATCTGAGAAATTTTGTCTAAGAGAGACTGAACCTTTTGTAGAGCAGTGGTTCTCAAACTCTGTGGTTTATCAGAACCTCCTGGGGAGCTTAGAAAGCCCACAGTGACCCAGGCTCCTTGAAGTGGAGTGGGGCCCAGGCCTTTATACTTGTATTAGTTCCCATCAAAAGTTGATATCCACCAAAATTTGAGAACCACTGCCCTAAAAGGACTGTTTAAATTACTTCATTGGATTAACTTTAAACTAGATGAGACTTTTCATGTCTCTCCCTCTAACCAGTAGGTGGAAGCCCAAAGGAGATGAGATAAACTACAGATAATTTTTTTAAGTTATATTTTATCTCTGCACATCCAGATTTTATGTTGAGTTAGATTTTTTAATTCCCTCCATTTGTTTAACAATTTACTGTCATCCTCTTGCAATTAGAACATATGTTTTACAATGGAAGGGGTTTTGTCTATGTTGTTCACTGCTAAATGCCAGGTCTGGTACAGAGTAGTCACACAAATATTTGTGGAGGGAATCAATCAATCAGTTGGTTAATTAGCTAGTTAATGAAATTATGCATATGCGTGTAGTGGAGAGAATTTGGTGTCAGAAGATACTCTGCCTGGGGATGATGGAGAAGATGGGGGAACAAGACATAGGAGATCTGGCAGAAGCAGAAGTAGGTATTTTTCAAAAACAGCTAAAAACACCCAGTGAAGTAAATCACCTGTTGCTAACAAGTGAAAGCCTTAATTTGGATCTGTAGAAATAGGTCAGAATTTAGAGGTAAGGAACAAAGAGTCTATAAAAGTTTGATGCAAGGATTTAAGTAAATAAGAGCTTAATGCTGGAGAGGCCTGAGAGGGTATATCTGTCACCTGCCTTTAAAGTGATTTGATATAGTGAAATCTGTATTTGACGTTCCCCAGTCCTTCTTTTCTTTCCAATAATTTTTCTGGTATCTATCCTATGTCTCTGATGCAAGTATATGTTTTAAAGTGAATGTTCTTTATTGTAAGATATAAGTTCAATGTATAAAACTTAGAGATAGAAGAAAATATCCATGATCACACCACCTGGGAGATCATCACCTAGTCATACAATAAGTATGAATATATATTAGGACTGTGATTTTTGTCCTCCTGCTGTATCCTCAGCACTTAGAAGAGTGCCTGGAACAGTGCTCAGTTAATAATTGTTGAATGAATCTACTAAGACATGTATTAAATATTTTTCTTCACGTTCACTATTCCTTAGAATGATTCCACTTACTCCCTTTGATAAAGAAAAAATATATATATTAATATTTTTACTAGCCTTTCTTTACTTTCTTTGGCCTTGACTCATGGATCAAATTTTTAAGTATTTCTAGGCATACCTTAATATTTTAACTCTCCTTGCCCCATTTACTCTACTTGGTTTCCAGGATTGATGCATTGCTGGTATTCTTCCTTGATCTCATCATATTTTCTTCTGCTTTTTATTTTCCCAATGCATGTCCACTTGGTTTTTCCTCACTGATGAAGTTTGTATTTGTCAAAACAAATGTCATGTTACTTTTTATTACACCATTTAAAATTTATAACAAACAATTAAATAAACAAAAATATCTTGGTTTTGTACTCTCCAAAACTGAAAATGCTCAAGCTCTAACTCAATTTAGAGTTTGCCTATAAATCACCTGAGACAAATTGATATTGCTGGTTTCAGTTGAGTAATGTGGCCTGTGCTCTATGTGCCCTTTGATAAGTGAAAGTGGGTAGAAAGACAGGAAGCAAATCTCATTAGTTAAAAATTCTAAATAAATTACATAAAAATAATGACATATATAGGTTTGAAATTGAGTGACTTGGTACTGTGTCAATTCAGCTAAGCCAGAAATATGTTCCCCGATTTTCCTTCTCTGTGTGGTTCTGTTTGGCTTTGCCACAAGAGAAATCTGCATAAGACCTGAAATGCCAAAGTGAATAGCAGCCATGTTTATACTCCAGATGTACAAGACAAAGCACAGTTGGAGCTCATGCACATTTTTGTTGATTTGCTGCCTCACCTTGGTGGTGAAGGGCAGCATTCAGGCTTGTGGTTCCTTTAGTTCCAGCTAGATTGCTCCTCTGGCATCTGCACATCCCAAGTCAGGTACATGTAAAAGGTGTCAGCTTATCCTGCAAGCCACCCATATGGCCAAGGTTGGCAACCATGAAAGACAGACACAGATTCAAAAGTTTGTCTTCTTGGGTTCTGGCTTGCCAGTTTGTTCTCTTGTGGCCACTTTGTTCCTGTTTCCCTTACTTCATGTCCGTCTTTCCTTCCCAACTTAGTACTTTAATTCAACACGCATTTCTTATCTTACAGCCTCTGCAGGTCAGGAATCTGGGAGTGGTTTATCTGGCTCCTCTGGCTCATGGATTCTCACTGGGCTTTGACCAAGTATTGGCTAAGGTTACAGTCTCATCTGGAGGCTCAAGTGAAGGAGGATCTACTTCCAAGCTCACTCCTGCAGTTGTTGGCAGGATTCAGTTCATCAGAGGTTGTGGGACTGGGGGCCTCATTTCCTCCTTGGCTGTTGGCCAGAGGTTCCTTTAGTTATTTGCCACATGAGCCTCTCCATAGAGAAGTTCACATCATGGCAGCTGGCTTCTATCAGAGCAAGCAAATGAGAGAGCAAGAGAAGGTGAACAGGACAGAAGCAGAGTCACTTTGTAACATAATCTCAGAAGTGACTTCCCATCACTTTTATTATATTCTATTTGTTAAAAGGAAGTCACTAGATTCAGTCAACACTCAAGAGGAGAGGATTATAAAAGGGCATGGACACCATAAGCAAGGATCATTGGAAGGCATCTTTGAAACTGACTACCAGAGCCTTTCAAAAGGCAAAAGACCTTCCAAGCATCTTAAGCATGTGCTGTACACACCCTCACTTTTAAGAAAATAGAACTTCTAAGAATCGTTATTTCCACAGCATCTTCACAGAAAAGCTTTGTGAGTGTAGCTTTTGCCTAATGGAGTGGATCATGAATTTATACATTAGAAATTCACAACGTTTTTTAAAGAAATGTATCAGCTTGCAATGGAGAGAGAGACAAATTTTAAAAAGGCATCTCTAGGGCTTCCCTGGTGGAGCAGTGGTTGAGAGTCCGCCTGCCAATGCAGGGGACACAGGTTCGTGCCCCAGTCCAGGAAGATCCCACATGCCGTGGATCCGCTGGGCCTGTGAGCCATGGTCGCTGAGCCTGCGTGTCTGGAGCCTGTGCTCCGCAACGGGAGAGGCCACGACAGTGAGAGGCCCGTGTAACGCAAAAAAAAAAAAAAAAAAGGCATGTCTACCACCAAACATTTACAGGCACGAAACAGGCTAAGAAGTCTACTCAGTTGCAAATACCAGCCATATCTTATAGAAAAAACAAACAAACAAAAAGGCTAACTCAGAGGCAGAACCCAGATTCTACATGGTGTGGTCAAGAGCTGCAGAGAACAACTCACAGGGAGTAGGACTGAGCCGTAAGCAGTGAAATGCTAACATGCGTCACACCAAATTTCAGAATTCTATGGACCAGTGCTGCTTTGTGCCTCTCGTCTTCTCCCTCTCAGAATGCAAGAATCCGTTGTGGTTATCCACTGGTCATCTCACCATTCAGTGTTGTGAGTGTGGTGATAGATGACTTGTTAACTAAGTTTACAGGCTTTCTGACCTAAAAGAATGTATCCAAGGAATTACACCTGAGGAGTCTTTATCCACCCCTGAATTGAACTTAGATGACAAGATCCCGGACCTTGACCCTGAGTCTGATGTAATGAGATGATATTTTTAGGGAGACTCTTGAGAGGGAATGAATGTATTTTGCATATGGCAGTAATGTAAGTAGTCTGTGGCCAGAAAGTGGGTTGTGGCAGTTTTAAAACTTGCTTGCAAATTCTTTGAAACGCTCTTCATTAAGAAATGGAGCCTATGTTCCCTCCCCACAAATCTGGGTGGGCTTATGCTTCCACCCACAGAGTATGGCAGAAGCGAAGTGATGTGATTCCAAGGCTGGTTCATAAAGTTTAGTGCAGCTTCTCCCTGTTGGCTGAAACACTTGCTCTTGAAGTCCCAAGCCACCATGAAAGGAGTCTGACTACTTTAAGGATGTCATAATGTGAGGAATTCAAACCACATTGAGAACGTGTGTGGGCACGTTTAACAGCAGTCCTAGTCTTTGAGTTGTCCCAGCCTAGGCTCCAGATACATGAGTGAACAAGGCTTCAGGTGATTCTAGCTCCCAGACATTGAGTCACCCCAATCTTTGAATCTTTCCACCTGATGCCCCAGATTCTGTGGTGCAGAGACAAGCCATCTTTGCCATGTGCTGTCTGAATTGCTGACCCACAGAATCCCGAAGAATAAAATGGTGTTCCAAGCAACTAAGTTGTGGGTTAATTTGTTATATTGTTATAGCAACTGGATCTAAGCTATGTAAAACCATCACAGCTAAATTGTGAATGAAAGGCATATTTGAGGCCAATATTTAGCTTTGAAGGCAGTCAATAGTCAGTGTGTTTATAATTATTTTAGAATCTTGTATGTATGAGATAATGGATGTAAATGCTCCTAGTACAATACCTGGCAATAAAAAACAAACAAGGATTTATTATTATACCAAAAAGAAATAGATGTATTTCCAAATGGTTATTATCAATGACCTACAAGTAATAATATTCTGGCCCAGTGTTCCAAAGCTTTATCTGTACCATATCTAAGTTATAGGTGAATAAAGGTGTGGTTTGTTATTCAATGTCACACAAACCTGGACAGAGCAAGAATTCAAACCCATAATTTTTGATTCCAAATCTTACTTTTCACCACTACATTCTCCTCCCTCCAGACATTTTAATATTTAGAGAACATATTAGAAAACTACCATTGTGAAAAGTTGGCCCTGCAGAGAAGAGGCTCAAGAATGAAAAATTAACTTTGTACCCAGAAAAGACAGATTAGGAATGACTTAATGATTAAGAATATGATGGGTCTGTATATAGGGGAATAATTTCCTGTATTTTCTAAGAATATATATATGTACATATACATATATGTCTTTAATTTATAAAAAGTTAAAACTTAGAAACAGGTGAGCAGTGAACTCTTAATAAAGCACTTCATTTTGGTGAGGGTTAACTCTTCATCACATGCACTAAAATTTGATTAACCATCTTTACTTCATGATTTAAAAGAAAAAGAAAAGATTGATACTGGATTTAATTGGTACAATTGTGCATACAGATACCAATGATACATAAGGTCCAGGACTAAACGGTTATTAAGGCCCCTTTAATTCTAATAGAGATAGTAACAGTAGCTCCCATCTATGCAGCATTGATTATTTCATTGAAATTGGCAAAGGACTGTCTAGGTATCAATTTACTCCCCAAAACAGGCGCCTAAAGTAGGTATTATTTTACTGTGCTTTTTTCTACAGGTGAGAAAGCTAGTACTCAAAAAAGTGAAGTCATTTTCCCAAAGTCGCCCAGCTACAAAATAGAAATGGGATTGTATTAATGGTTCAGTTTCTCATTTCTCCATCTTTATAAAGTACTCCAAAGGAAACACAATAAAATCACATGTGGAGATTATATATTGACATGGCCAGTCATAGCTAAAATAAACTTGGAGTACCCTAAGTTGGTTTTTATTTGTATATATGTAAGTCTTTTTTGAATTACAACTATTGATCACCTTTGAGAATATCATTGCTAGTATAACTGTACAGTTCTAATATCCACCCAATACATAAATTCCCTACATTTATAAGTGGGTAATTTAAAAATATATACATGGAAAAACATACAGTGCTTACAAACCAAATGCAAATAAAAATCTTTTAAAAATCTTAGAAATCCATTAAGTGGGTTATGTCGATCCTATTAAAAATGGTTCTTCTATGTACAATACATAAACTTTAAAAATACTACTACAGGAAACAAAAATTCTTTGGTTCAGCAAAAGGATTCTAAATGTGGAAATTTAATATGTTAAGGATGCACCTTCCTGGGTTGGGCCTCACTTATCTGGTTTAACACTTCAGAAGCGGATAGATGACTCTCTGAATGCTGAAAATATGGGTGGATGTGGATAGCGATGCTTTTCCTATAGAACATTAGCATATGAAAGTATAACCAGAAGCTTGAATAATGCAGGAACTTCGACGTTATTTTTACTCTGCCAGATCAAAAAGATAAAGAGAAAATCTGTTTCCCGTCCATTTGGGAAGGAGGGTGGGAGAATGATCATGATTGATACAGAAAAACATTCTACTAGTAAAGTTCTTAGGTTACTGGTGTCCAATGCTATTGAAACAAATCTATTCATTATTTGGAAGACTGCAGGGAGGAGCCAGGAGTGGGACAGATGCTGGATGTCCCTTTTACTGTCCCATCACTTCTCTAGCGGCTTGCCTGCCTTAACAATCCATTATTAACACTCCCATGACTCAAATGTCTCCTTAAAAAGTTATTAATGCAGCAGTGATTAGGAGTGCATCAATATTTGCCAATGGGATTTCCATTAAAAATTAACTGTGGTTATTTCTATACTCCTGGTTTATTAATAGCAACAATCACAGAACTGGCCAAAATATCTCAGAGTTTCAAAGAGTCAGCATTTATACCTTCTAGAATTTTTTCTCCTCCATATGTAATGGGAAGGAAAAGCCTTCACAATGTAGTTCCTGCGTGTTTTCTAATTTGATTGTGAAAATATTTAATATATAAGATAAAACCTTTCCAAAGGCCCATCAATTAACCACACATTATAACCATCTTTAACAAGACTTTTGAAAAGTCTTTGAGGTATCACAGCTGGTCACAGGAGAATAAAAATATTTTTTGCTTTGTTTATTGTTTCTAAGTTCCCCAATAGAATATAATTACCTGGCTGGATTCATTAACTCTTCTATGTTAGAAAGTGGTACCAATGACTAATACTCAAATTTGCCTTTCTCCAGACTAGGTTCAGAAGCCTATATATATTTCTAGGTTGAACACAGGTGAAAATCAAGAACTTCTGTTGACTACCAAGTTTACTGCAAGCCATGACTTCAAGATGCCATAATGCTTACGTGGGATTCTTGAGAACGGGGGAAATCTTCCAAAATTCACCCTTGTTCTTCCTTCTATTTGAATGACTTAGTTGCTCAAGGGCAAGATACTTTTTAATCCTTACTAGGGCTCAAAGGAGACAAATATGATTGGGGCAGAGCAACAGATTGCAGAGAAAATGATATCCCTTTGACAAAAATGGTTCTGACTTTGGAGAGGGGAATAGGATAGCCTTCAACATTTGAGAAAAGCAAAGAACAGAACACATGACTAATTCACAGCATCTAAATGAGACATTATCATTCAGAACCACCTCCGCACCTACTATTTCCCACCCCCAGCTCATGGGCAGGGGTTTCTCTTCTCTAATGGTCTTCTAAAAGATAGTATAATACTCGGAAGAGAAATAATCAGTGTTGGATTGTTGGCCCTTATAGTCCTCTTGTGTATGTAGGGCAGTAATCATCTTTTCTTCTGTCAGAAGTCTTTATCCCAGCCTGACAGCTCATCAGGAGGCACCCCCTTCTCGGGAGGATACTTGTCAAAGTAGCTGTGATCTGTGGGTCCACTTAGCTAGTAGAAAAAGGATGAAACCAAAGGTGAGGATAATGTTGACGAAGCATGCTAGAACATATGGGGAATGCTTTCTGTATCTGAACACTGATTTTCCACTGCAACCGCTTGTCATGTACATATAAGGAAAAGATAACCAGTTATCATTTTTGAGTCACACTCTCAGCCTCATGAGATCTCCCCTTTAGAACAAATGGATTGGGTCCCAGAATTACAGCTCCAGTAGGAGCTGCCTGGCTTAAGGAGTTATTTCTGAAAGAAAAGGTGGGCGACAGAAATGATGTCTCTTTTTTTTTTTTTTTCAAATTGGAAAATATTTTAAAAGGAAATATTAAAAAAATCAAAATTTGTCAGAATCCTTCTTCCACTTTATAAAAGTTTCTCACTGATCTTGAATTTTTATAGGGTTAATTGACCCATATGTCAAACAAAGGGACAATTCAAAATACTAGTGACCTTGTTGAAAGAGTGAAATGACTCTGGTATTAAATTACTTTGCAAATCAAGTGGTTTCCAATTCTTTGCTTTCAAACAATTTTCATTAGTACCTAATTGAATTATCAGCTGATAGAGCACTAAAAATAATATTTATGATCCATCATAATGAGTTTTTTGGGGGCATAAGAAGACTACTCAGAAGGTGCTCAAAGTGACATTGCTATTATAAAATCCTCCACGCTCATTTACTTATTTATGTGAACACAACTCTTAGCACTTTCATCTATAGAAAAATAATTTTAAAAAGAAATAGATTGATGTGGAATCTGATCCCATTTTTTAATAAATAATATTCATCCACAAGTACATTAAATAATTTCTTTTCAAAACATTTTTGTTAAATAATTATTTAAAAATTTATAATATATGTATGTTGTTTGATACTGCATGCTACAAAAATGTAACTATAACTGAATCCAGAAGAAATATTTGTGCTGCCAGCGAAATTTTTATTCTCACAAAAGTTTTTAATTTTATAAAACTAAAATTGAAAGGCATTTAAAGAATGATTAATAGAAGACCATCCAGTATAAAAATCTTTTACATCAGGATGAAATTTTATAGAGAAAATCTAATGGAAATATGAAAATAGGAGTTTAGAGATAAAAAGTAGTCATGTAGGGCTTCCCTGGTGGCGCAGTGGTTGAGAGTCCGCCTGCCGATGCAGGGGACACAGGTTCGTGCCCCAGTCCGGGAAGATTCCACATGCCGCGGAGCGGCTGGGCCCGTGAGCCATGGCCACAGAGCCTGTGCGTCCGGAGCCTGTGCTCCCCAACGGGAGAGGCCACAACAGTGAGAGGCCCGCATACCACAAAAAAAAAAAAAAAGTAGTCATGTAATATTTCTGTCTATTTTTTAAATGGGGGATGGGTTTCATATCTCAATGGCATTTAGATTACACTGGATATATTTAAAGGGGCAAAGTAAGAGTAATGTTTTACTGTAAAATGTCGATATTTACAACATATTAGAAATTACATTCTCCACAATGACTTAGACGTGTAATGAAAAAATTCAGATGTCAATCTAAAAAGGTACAAAGAAAGACAAAGATCCTCAAAATTCCTTTACAGAGAACACAACATAACATATGTAGGGTGTTGACTAGATTATTCCTGAGCCATCCCCCTCCCTCCCCAACTTAGCAGATGTTCTGCTTTCTCTGGAGCTGTGCTGTCCAACCAGCAATGCATGGGTACTGAGCCCTGGAAATATATCTAGTCGGACCTGAGATGGCTGAAAGTAGAAAATTCACTTGGGATTTTTGGAAACTTAGTATGAAAAAAATAAATGTAACATCTTTATTAATATATTAATATTTTGTGTTTGTTACATGTTGAAATAATATTTTAATGTATTATGATAATTAGAATTAATTTCACCCATTTCTTTTTACCTTTTTTAATATGGCTACTGGAAAATTTTAAACTACATATAGGTTCATATTATATTTTTAGAACCATCTGTCAGCCTGACCAACACTGGCTACCTTGGGATTTAGATTTACATGTAATCCATTCTTAAGAGCTGAGCTAAGGTCCATTGAATACATAATACTATTTAGACCATATAGTCACAACTGCAAAGACATTTTCACTTAAATTTAAAAACTGTTAAAAAAATTTTTTAATCTATTCTACACACACACACACACACACACACACACACACACACACACACACCCCTAAAATCTGTTTACAAAAACGAATACTTAGAAAAAAATCAAGAGAGTAATATAGTAGATACCATACCTCTCTTTGTAAAGGTGATGGAAGGTTCCGTGCTTTCAGTCCTTCCCAATTAAAACCATTTAACCACCTGAGAAATCAGAAAAGTACAGAGAAATATTACTTATCTGATAAACTATTAGCATGTCAAGTTATCTGCCCACCCATTTTGTTGCCTGCTCCCTGCCTGCAACAGTACAGCTGCAAGTGATCAGAGGAAAATACTCAACCATGCCCACACACGTGTGTCTCTCACATTAAATCCATGCCCACTACCCTCAGAGGGGCCTTTAATGCTGCCCAGCAGTCAGTCTAGATTTCCCTGTTGTTCCCCTCATCACACTCCCTTAGACTCATAATCCATACTTCATCCTCTCTCCTCAAACTTTCAGACCTCCTATCCATCTTCCCTCCCAAATGATGGCCTGACTTCCTATTTCACTAAGAAACCAGGAGCAGAAAAGAGAACTTCTACAATTTTCCACCAGCAAACCTGCCTGTGTACGCACATCTGTGTGTTTCCTTTCTCTACTGCACCATGAATGAACTGCGCTTGCTTCTCGCTAAGGTCAGCTCCTCTGCTGCGTATTTGATCTTGTAGACATTCTCTATTCAGACATGCTCCTTAAATTCTCCTCTCTCCTGAATCTTTAACATCTTCTCTCCTGGGGTATTCGAATCAGTATGGAAACATTTAAATTCTTCCAACCACAAAGCAATCTCCCTTGACCTGAACTCCCCTCCAACTCTCACTCCATTTCTCTCTTCCCATTGGAGGAAAACGTGAAAGAGTAACCTAATCACTGTATCAAATGCGGACAAAAACACTGTTGCCTGCCACTCCAGTAAACATTAAATGTTGCCTGCCCTGAAGCCCTCAGCCATTGAAGCCACCTGATGGGGAATTCAGGATGGAGAAAAACTGAATACTGGCCCTACATAGTTAAGATGCATACCTAAGGGGTAATTTCAAGGAGCCCAAACTCTTGCATCTTCCCATACATAGAAAAGCAGTAAAATCGTTGACTTGAGATGTCTTCTATTTGTGATTAGCGGTAATTTTTTTTTCTTTTTAAAATTGAAGTACAGTTGCTGTACAGCAGTATGTAAGTTACAGGTGTACAATATAGTGATGCACAATTTTTAAAACTTATACTCCATTTATATTTATTACAAAATATTGGCTATATTTCCTGTGTTGTACAATATATCCTCGTAGCTCATTCTATACCTAATAGTTTGTACCTCTTACTCCCCAACCCTTATATGGCCCCTCCCCACTTCAGCAGTAATCTTCCAATGTTCTACTACATGCTTCTGTTTTTAAAGCAAAAACTCTTATATATCCTGATTCCTCCTTTACCTTTTTGCAGCAGTGCCTCAGAGCTGAGAGGTTGTCTCCTGGGCTATAGTCCTCAGTAAGGTCTCCAAATAAAACATAACTTGCAACTTTTAGGTTGTGTGTTTTTCTTCAGTCGACACTACCCATTTTCTCCTGGGCACACCGCAATCAAGCTTCACCCTCTCCACTCCAGCGACTTCCCTCAATTCTCAGTTTTCATCTTACTCTTAGCACAGCTCATCACTCACACTTCCCGAAACACCTTCTTCACTTGGCTCCAGAGACATGCCCTTGTCCTGGCTTTCTTCCTACCATCTTGGGTGCTTTCTCTCATTTTCCATTGCTATTTCCATAGGAAGTTGGCATGCTCTGGGGCTCAGTCCTTGGACCTCTTCTTCTTCCAAATACTCCCACTTTCTAGGAAATCTCATTCACTCTTGTGGCTTTAAATAGCATGTATAAACTGATTACTCCCAAACTGCTATTTCCACCACCACCCTGCCCCCCTCCACACACACACACACACACACACACACACACACACACACACACACACACACACACAGCTTAACAGGCTGCTAGCTACAAGTGCTATTCACCATCTCCCCACTGGATGTCTAACAGGCATCTAGCTGTATCAGGTCCACATTGAAGCTCCAAATTTTCCCCAACAAACTTCCCTCAACTCTTCCAGTTGCTCAAACCAAAGACTTTGGAGTTATCCTTTCTCTCACATCCTATCTCAGTCCATATGTAAATCTAGTCTGCTACGTTCAAAATACGTTGGTATTCAGAACCTGGCCAATACTCAACACCTCCACTCTACCAGCATGGGCCAAGCCACAGTTATTTCTTGCCTGTATTAGTATAATAACATCCTAACAGGTCCTCCTGCTTTTGTCCATGGGAAACAGCCCAGCAGCAAGGGTGATCATTTAAAATGCAAGTCATTTGGAGGAAATGTTTCCTCCAACATTTTAAGTTTGCAGGAAAACTTGAAAGAGTAATTTAATCGCTGTATCAACTGCGGACAAAAAAAACTGTTGCCTGCCATTCCAGTAAACACTAAATGTTGCTTGCCTGAAGCCATCAGCCGTTGCAGCCTTTGTTCACATCATGCCTTTGTTCAAAACTGTCCAGTGCTACAATTTCACTCAGTGTAAAAGGCAAAGTCATTACCATGTCTTTATTAAAACCCACAGGCCTTATCACCCTTTCCACCACCACCCTTCCCCCACCCTGCCACTGCCCTACCTTTCTCTTTCTCTCCCCCTTGCTCCTTTGTCTCCTCAACATTCTTTCAACAAGCTTGGGATGTTCCCACTTCAAGACCTTTGCACTTGAGCCCCTGTAGCTGAATTGTCCTTTCCCCAGATTTTCACATGGTTTGTTTCCTCAACACCATCAGGTATTTTCTCGAAGGTCATCTTCTTAGAGAGGCCTTCGTTGGCCATCCAGTCTAACATGGCAACCCCTCCCCATCTCCACCCCCACGTACTTCCCATCCTCCTTCCATACTTTATTTTCTCTCCTTATAAGTTACTGCTTTCTAATATACCTACTATACACTTGACTTAATTATTTTCTTTATTTTCTGTCTCCCCAACTAGAATGCAAGCTCCATGAGGGCAGGGGTTTTTGTCTGTTTCCTTTCCTTCTGTGTCCCTAACACCTGCAACAGTACTTGACACAAAACAGGGGCTCCAATAAATGTCTGCTGAATAACTCTACAAGAGAACACCCTTACACAGGACCTCTAACTATCATGTCTTACAGTATCACACTGCCATGGTGGTGATGCTATTGGTGAAATGTATATAAGAGGCTCCAAGATAAAAAGTATTTTACAGTTATCTGTAATGAGAGGAGGCTGATGGCCAGATGAAGTTCTTTCATTTATTGCTTCCAAACTATTAATCTAAAAGGAAGGACTGATCTGGTCTTTAGGATACGTATCAGGCTTGGTGAGCTGGAAATGCAACACCAGAAATGAGGAGGACTTGCTCCTCTCAGACAGAAACAATGTACTCTGTCTCTCAGAATCTTATAAAGAACCTGGAATAATACTATTTAAATCCACTGATCTTTTCTATTGGGACACTGAGGTCAGGTCAGCCAGCCAACAAAAATTTATGGAAAGTCAACTTGGTCGCGGGCATCAAAACCAACAAAGACCCTGCTTTTAGGATATTTTTATTTTGGCAGGAGGTGACAAGTAATCAAACAAAAAAGTAAACAATGCGAACATTTACATGAATTTCATATACTAATAAGTACTAGGAAGATAAAAGAGAATAAAATGGTGGATGATAACTGGGATAGCGGTGGGTTGGGAGGTGCTGCTTTTAGCTCCGGTGCTACCTGAAGAAGTGATATTTGAATTGAGGCCAGAATGAAGAGAAGGGAGAAGCCATGGGAAGATTTGTGGCAATGACCTTCTGAATGTCAGAAAGTGATAGGAATGCGCTGAAGTGTGGTGAGTGGAGGGGAAACGAGAGAAAAATATGGTGTCTGAGAAACGGCCAGAGGCCAGATCCTGTAGGGTCTTGTAGAACACAACAAGGAATCAAGATTTTAAGCTTATCGGGAAGCCAGTAGAAAGTTGTAAGGAAGCGATGCAATCTAAATATGTTTTCAGAAGACGATTCTGGCTGCTATGTGAAGAATAACCACAGGGGGGCGTGACAGGTCAGGGTGGTGGTGGGAGGTATGAGAATGAAGGCTGGGAGATTTTACGAGGCCCTCGTATTCATCGGTCTGTCAACCGTATCCGAAGTTACCCTTTTCTACCTTTTTCAATGTCCTCCCTCTCGTGGAGTTGGTTTTGGGTCACTCCTTGACTGGATTTCCCATGCCAAGTCTAAGCTGAGCAAGAGAAAAAGTACTAAAAACAGAGAGGGTGGGCTCTTACTACATTCCATTTCAGATGCCATTCTTAACCCAAAGTGCCATTTTGGTCTACACTGTCGAGTCTCTAAGCAAAGAGTGAGAGTCAGACAGCAATCCTAGATGTATGACTTCCCTTGTCCTTGCTGCAAAACCACAGAAGTCCTCTCCATGATCCACCCATCATCTTCTTTGCACAGACCGAGACTCCATTTTTAGGGATTTCTAGGCACACAGTTCTGTGGATTCTTTTCTTTTGCCACCGATGACTGACACAATTCCTTTTCACATATTTTACAATGCTCTCCACCCAGATGCTGCTACTCAATAACTATTAATAAAAATCATTACTGAATCAAAGAGCCTATGCATTTCTTGCTGAGTACTTGTTACAATTTGACTTATGGCAATATTTACTTAACATGAGTGGCTATTCACTTAACACCTGGCCTTTTTGACACTAACCACATTTTAAGTAATCCAAGTGCCAGCATGCAGTCGTGTGTGAAAAATATTCACTAAAGAAATATTAGCAGCGACTGTACATAAATTGCTTCTTCATTTTTAGAAGAGTAGTAGCTATTCTTGAGAGTAAAATTCTAGAGACTGGAAATATTAAAGGTAACATTAAGAGACCTGAAACAAATTACTCCTCTACCTAGCAGGAAAGATTTAATTGTACCCTACAAATATATTATCCCTCTTTTCAGAGAGGTGTTGGGAGACATGAATGGTGCCTAGTTTATAAGTTAACTTATAAATAGGAGAGGGAGGAACTCTATTTTTAAGAAAGATGATTTAACACAGACTGGACAAACATATAACAATATGCCACGTTTAACTGTATTGTTTTTAAATACGAAATTGAAGTAAATGGTTCTCCAAGGAAAAAAGATGTTTTACTTTAGAGAGGAGTGGGAAAATCTGATGGCAAATTTTAGAAAGAATACTTTTTAAAAAAAACATTACAAGAATATACTGGGTAGTGAAGCTATATATGCCTTGGAGACTTATGGAAGGTTGTAGAACACTCCTATTTGAAAGCAAAGAGAGTTCTATTTTTCAGACCCCCGTGCCCCATCTTTGTATGTTAAGAAGCACTATGAAAATCAGATGAAATAATGTTTTTGATCTCCCTCAGCTCACCGGAAGGCACTGTGTAAATTTGGTACATCTTATTAGTGAACTCTGCCCTACGCACAGCAGCTTCAGCTGTATGCTTCAGCTACTTGGCAAAGAACACCCTGTCTGTTAAGAAGAGAGGGCAAATTAATCCCTATGGGGAAGGAAATTAAAAATTCTTCATTACCATGCTGAAGTGAGAAAATCCTTTAGCATGAATTTGCACGTACATCTAATCACAATTTGACAGCTATATTTAAATGAGCCTCAGGTAAATAAGAAGTAAGAGATAAAACAGGAACCTGTTAACAATTATATCACTTCTATTTCCCAACTACCCCAGAGCAAACATGAAGATGCTTCTTTAATGAGATAAAAGAGGAAATACATTGGAAGGGGGACTTTTAATTGACTGGACACTTATTTGTTCAATATGAATGGTGTGTTCATGTGTCATTTTAGCATGAGAAAAGAAACTGTGACAACCGCATGTAGGAAGAGAGATAAATTGGAATCTAAGACAAATAATGAGCTTTACACTAAAGACAATCCAAAAGATGACAAAGAACAATAAAATACGTATTTTGATGTTTATCAAATCCACAGATGTGTCTGTTTGTCTCCATCTCTTCCTCCCTCCCTGCTTCCCCATCCCTGTCCTGATATATCCTTATGGCAGAGCCCGATATGAATTTACAATGTTGAATACATGGCTTTATTTCAAGAAAGTTCATGAATAGATAGAGCAGGGCTGGCAGCTTGGGGATTTTTTTTTTTTTTTTTTTTTTTTTTTGAGCTGCACCATTACTGTTCAGAAAAACGAATAGTGTTTCTATTCAGCAGCGTCTCTCCCTTTATTTTCACACTGTGTTGATGTGCCCCTAATTCTTCAGTAAAAATATCCAGAGAGGCATAAAATGTTGAGAGGTGTTTTTCTTTTTGAAAGTGAACACAGCAGTGTGCTCAAAGGTTTTCAGTAATGAAATTCTCAAATTTATTTTTTGTACTATCAATAGGTGATGTTTCACTTCTGTAAATCATAAGCAAAATCAAAACATCTCGAGGATTGCAGGATTTAGCTAGGCATAGATTTACAAAAGAAAAACTCCAAGGCCTGAACTTCCACATATGGAACGAAATCAGAGAGTTTATATTATGGAAGTTATTGATGGTTTTAAAGACCAGCTTTAGAAATTCACAGACCTGAAAAAGGTGCTTGTTAGATTATTACATAAGGATAAAACACTGTTTGAGGTTTTGTGGAAATCAATGTACTTTACTCCAAAAGTAAAATACGATAGGAAGCTTCAAAATGTGGAGAGCTGGTCAAAGGAAAATTATATTTAAAATAAATATATAATATTAATTAAAACTGAAATAGAATACTATTTAACAGTTGGTTTAGCTGACCCATTCTCTAGAATATTGAGAACAATAACTATCCTACTTTAACTGTAAATGAAACGTCAAAATTAGAACTTGATTCCTTTATAGAATCCAAGTTAACATTAAAAAATAATAATGGAGATTGCAGCAGATAAAAAACTAAGTTGCTATAACTTGAGTATGTGATTTTGTAATTTGTTTTATAACTTCATCGCAGCTAGTAAAACACAAATTAAAAATACAGCACCAAAAATGAAAACTTGAGCATCTGTGTAGAGATCTTTACAGACTGAGAGAAGCTTCAAGATTACCACACTTTAAAAATAAATTTCTAGATTTTTCTGGGCAAAGAAGTAACTATGTACCTGTGTTTCTTAATGTCATTGATTCCATTCTTCAGATTTCCTAGTCTTTCTGTTGGATTTTGCCTAAAATAAAAATTTTAAGTCAATTTATAATTATGATTGAGTGAATTTTACATTAAAATTTAACAAGTTTTCTTTATTAATTCATTCATTTTGTCAACAATATTCATAAACCAGGCACATCTGAGTATAAAGGAGATGGAAAACACACGCCCCCTCTGGCATAGCCACAGTCAAATTACAGTCAGGAATATGAATATATGTATTCAATATCTATATATCCCAATATATAGATATAGGTATATACATACGGATATATAGATATAGGTATCTCCCAGTGCTTTAAATGAGCTATGAATAAATGCTTAGAAGAACAGGAGGATGCCACCTTATCAAGTCTGCTAAGGAAACCAGGGAAAGCTTTTGAGAATCATTTACAACAGAGCTGAAATTTTAGAAGCATGCAGAAATTTCTGTGGGCAACTCACAGCTAGGTTTCATGTTCTAAATTTACTAAATTTTAAAGCTTTTAAAAAAGTTCAAGTGTGCAAGAAAACTGCAACAAAATGAAGCTTAAACAAAATTCTAGAAGTCTTTTGTTCTCCAATAAATTATTTTTAGTGGTAAGTAGAAATGTGGAGTAATTTAAAATAGGAGTACTTTTTTTAAAATGAAGATTGAAAGAGGACATATAGTAACACTTTATCATCGCCACTAATTTTCTCTCAAAATAACAAGGCTGTAAACTATTCCTTTATTAAGCTAAGTTTTGTGGTTCTATTTTCCTCTAACAGACAAAGATGATTCTCAAAGATAACCTGAACAATCTGCATCTCTTTTAAACTATAAGTAGGTACTGAGTATTACATGAAGGAAACTCAAACTTCTAGCACAGACTGCAAAATAAAAAATGATTTTCATTGAATATAATTTAACTACATAGAAAAGTACAAAAAGTAAATATACACCTAACTTTAAAATGTGTGGCAGCAGAAATGAGAAGCCTTCACACCTTCCCCCAAGAACAAGGGGTTTTTAGTAGTCATTCTCACCTGCAAAGCCTCCGAATCAAATCCTCAGGTCGTCTGGTTATCTTTCTGGGAAAATCCATTTTTTCAATTCCTTTGAGAATTAAATTGTAGGTCATCATTTGGTCAATCCCAGAAAAGGGCGGGCTAGAGAAAAGCCAAAATAGGACACTAGGACCAGCATCTGAGACATATTTACGACTAAATTTCTTTTCTTTTTTTCCCTCCCTCTCTCCCTCTCATGAGTTGTTTTATAGCAAATCAGGATACATGCTAGAAAATAATTTCATATCACTTAACAAAATACACACACACACATGCACACACAGAGGTAATAATCACTAAAAAGAAAAATAAAGGGGAGGACAAGAGTGAGAGAGAGGAGGTATGTTTTTTTTTAGACACAGTGGATAGGAAAAGCATCTCTCATATGTTGACAGTTGAGCAGAGGTAGGAATGAATGAGCCACACAGCCAAGGGATTCCAAGACAGCAAGTACAAAGGCCAGGAGTCCGGAGTGGACATGGGTTGTTCTCAGAACAGAAAGGAGGGCAGCGTTGCTGGTGGAGTGAGGAAGCAGGAGAGAGTATAAGAGGTGAGGGTAACATGGTCATCTAGATCTAGCAGGCTATGGGAAGGACCTGGGGATACGCTCAGATCAGGTGATCTACTTTACCGAAGCCAGAGTAAGCTTTTTAAAAATGTGTTGAAAATAAACTGTGATGGTACTAGTGGTGGGGGAAGACAGGCCTGGTAGCCTGGACTCAAACGGTGGTGGTGAAGGTGGCGAGAAATGGTGGGATTCTGGATTATTTCGATGGCATAAAGTCAACAGGATTTGCTACTGGGGTGAATGTGGTACGCAGGAGAAAGGAAGGATTCAAGAATGATGCTGAAGTGTTTGGACCTATGGAACGGAGCTACTGTTTACTAAGACTGGTGTGGAGGTTAGGCCGGGAGTGCGCAGGTTCAGAGCAGGTTCTGAGGAAGAGAATCGAGTTGCATCTTGAACATCCAAATAGAGATGCTAAGCAGACAGTTGCATGTAGGAGTCTGACATTCAGGGAAGAGGTTAGGGCTGGGGGTATGATTCCAAGGAGTCATCATACAGTATCTACGGGCCATGGGGCTTGATGTTATCACCCAAGGGGTGAGTGGGTAGGAAAGAGGTCAAGGACTGAAGTGGCCCAATGACCACTGAAGAAGGTCAGGATGACAAGAAGAATCCAGCAACATATGCTGAGCTGGAGCCTCTAGCATGGGAAGAGAAATGAGAGAAAGGGAGGTCCTAGAAACCACGAAAAGAGAATTTCAAGGCAACTGTTGCTAAGATGAGTAAGTAAGCATTGGAAATTAACCACTGGATTTGGATAACATGTTCATGCATGAACTCTGTTTTTAAAAATACTTTCATACCTATTCTATTGTGTCACTTAATTTTTGAAAATTAAAGATGATTTTCATGAATGACTCTGTTGTATCTCTGTCACGCTTGAGACCTTTAGATACCGAGAGTTCCCACTGTTGGTAATGAACCTGAAACAAGTTCGGTGCACCAACTTTTCAATAATCTATGCTTCACTTGAAAAGAAAATGACGTAGTAAACAAAAACCATTGCTACAGTTCCTTCAACTTATTTATATATTTACAAGTAGGTTGTGTTTTGGTTTGGTATGGTTTTTTAGTTCTTTTCTTTTACCTCCTGACTTTAGGGCATTTAAAATGAACTTTTCTCACACCCTACTCCGAAAGCCTTTATAACAGAAATTTTGCACCTTCTTCATGACAGCTCAAGGTCACTTCAGCTACTCCAAGTTATGAGGATTTTTTTCCCCCTTCCTTATTCCCTCACTTTATTTCCCTACTTCTTGTGACAATTTATTCCAGCTGACGAAGACTGAAATGCATATTCTCCAGTTACCTACCAGAGCCATCATGAATCTCTTAGAAATGCAGCTGACAAGTTTTCCAGGGATGAGGAAACAAACTCTTGAAATAGAAATCCTGGTGTCCTGAGACCTTAAGCAACTTTATCTCCGAATGACTACCTGGAAATTTTTACTTCAAAATCTGAAGCAATGAACATTTGAAAATGATTACAGATAATATCAAAAAATCTTTCATGTGGACAAGGAAAAAGAATGGAGCCATGGGTAACCCAACATTGAAATCTGAGGTGTAAAAAGTTCAAGAAGATTCTACAAAACTCTCCTTTGGCAACGCAGGTGTTGAGACTGGAATCCCTGTTACTGGGCTCATTCCAGCATTTCTTATGCCATTTCAAATGCAAATCCTCCCTGACATCAAGACTGAGAATATTTGGTTGTAAAGGCTTAAAAGAATGACCAAATCAGTTAATGAGAAATGAAGGTAGAAAACCGGAAAGAAAACTACCTGATCTGAATCCTGTGTGTACAGCCATGCATTATATTAAAAACTCTTATGTATAAGGCACACGTGTTTAATGAAAAGTGTGTCATATTTAGAGTCAGAAGACCTGAGGTTAAATCCTTAATCTTAGGCAAGTAGCTCTCTGACCCAGTTTTCTAATCTATAAGATTTAAATCATAAAATAATCATAATACAAATTTAAATCATAAGATAATAAACAATTCCTGCTTTAACTTCCATACAAGCTTGTGAAAACGAAATTAGATAATACACATGTAAGTGCTTTGTAAGCTGTCAAGGGCTTTACAAATGTGAGATAACGTGTGTGTGTACATACGTGTGTGTAAGTGTGTATGTGTGTGCAGGCAGGTTGAATATTTGGGATCCCGGATTCATTAATACAGTCCTTTAATCGCTTCAGGAATGGCAATCCAATTTTAACTTGTAAAACTCCTGCTGTGTCTTGTCTCTGTTCATTAGCACCTCTAGAAAGCAGTTGACAAGGGGATTAAAATTTAAATCCAGCAATGTTGCCTTCTTTCAGCATTTCTGGCTAATGATTTATTGGGAAGATGGAAGAACACAGCTAAATTTAATTGATCAATGGATTTAATGGAATTATGATTGCTATTTTCTCGACTACAAAAAAAAAATGAGGAAATAATAACAGCCCACAACTTCAATTTCCTTTCTTATTTTTATGATGGATTCCCCAAACCTTCACACACTTGGTATATTATCTATAATAACAGGCCTTGCCATTCTAGGTAAACCATAGCAATTTTGTACTCCTTTCCTGAACCTTCCTGAATCTTTTCACCATGTTACAAGCTAGAAAGCGTGTTATATATGACATAATGTGAAGAGGAAAAGGCATCGTGCTTAATCAAAAACACTTCCAAAATGTTAAATTCTTAAATAATATATTTTGTATCATTAGTAAGTTATTCTTGCACTTCTCTAAAGAAGAGACTAAACACAAGGTACTTACTTGCCCGTGAGGAGCTCATACACTAGAATTCCCAGAGACCAAAAATCCACACTGAAGTCATGTCCTTTGTTGAGAATGACTTCAGGAGCTACGTACTCAGGAGTTCCACAGAACGTCCATGTTTTCTGTCCAGATCCTATTTTCTTAGCAAATCCAAAGTCAACCTGGAAAAGAAATTTTCAGAGACCATAAAACTCACATTCTTCTTTAAGTCTTCCTCTAACTTCTTCAATCTTCTTTCAACACCTCCACCCTCCTCTTCACACCACACACAAACACACACACACACACTCCACTGACCTTCTCATTTATTCTTTTGCAGGGACAAGTGTAAATCTCGTTACATTGGAGAAAATTCCATGCACACACCTCTACGCCCACGACCCTTAGAGGCCCAGAAGGATGGTTTAGCAAGGAGAGACCCTTACAACCAAGGTGAAGCTCAGGGCAAGTAGACAAGTAACTTGCAAATCAATAGTGGTATTCATTGGCAAGAAGAGAGAAGGGGGAAGTGATAGACCCTTGTGCCCTTTGAGCTTTATCATAAAAGGAAAAAATTATAGCAGAATTGAGAGTTTGGGAAAGGGACCGCTGTTGAGAAGAAGAGGGGCTTAAAATTCTGGACAGTCTTTAAAAACCTTTATGCACAATGTCTGCACCCTTTAAATGTTGGCAGTCCAAAGTAAAAGCCAGGATCATCCCATCTCAACTTTGGCTGAACTCTGTACACCCTCAGTCTCTCTCAGGGTGGTAGCACTTGCATTAACTTATTTATTCTGCAAAACTACTGTCAGCACTCACAATAGGCCAGGCTCTGTGCTACAGACACAGTGTTGACTAGGAGAAGCTCAGAGTACTGGGAATACTTAAAACAGATGTGATTAAAAAACTGCCATGTGAGACAGGATATAGTCGAAGATTATGCAAAGTATAAACTCATAGAGCCAAAAGACATAGAATTCTGGAACATTAGGGAGAAGATGGTGGAGAAAGACGTCATTAAGAAGTGACATCTGAGCTCAGCACTGATTGAGGATTAGGAACTCTCCCAGTGTGATGAATGGGTGCTACCCTCTTCTGTCTTTTCAGGATAGGCCCTTCCACTTCTCTGAGACTCTATTCAATGAACTCCGTGCACTGAATAAAGACAGGAAAGAAAGCTGGAGCAACAGAAGACCCACTCATTAAATTGAGGCAGTGTATATGACTGAAGTCCTGCCCTGCAAAACAAACAGTTGGTTTCCTTCCACAGGGGCGATTTAGCATGTACGTTTCATCTCCAATACATAAAGATATTATTTTAGTAAAACCACCCTCCACCTCCCTCAAGTAAACAGACACATAAATTATAGCTGGGCTTCAACATGCACATTTTAATAGATTCATTACACATGGACTATCTCAGTAATATGGCAATAATCTTGGCTAAAAAAATTAAATAAATCAGGTTAACACATCAAAATAGGCCCTCACTTTTAAAAAATATGAATCAGTGAACTATAAAATCCAGCCCTCATTTATTTAGTCAAATATTAATACTTAAAATATTTGTCATATGTTAAAAAATCTCTTAGAAATTTACCTTTTTACTAAGGCTTTTTGGTATTTATCACATAACAGCAAGGATATTCTCATTAGAAATAAGGGAATTTAAACAACCTAATTTGAAGTGGGCTTTTCCTCTTTTCTTTTGTCTACACAGAATGACTCGCAAAGATTGTACCTAAGAGATGGCTGGGAATATTATGAAATTAAAATGTGTAACTAGCTGAAATTAGCATATCTACTTATTCCTCAGATAAAGAACCAATATGAAAATCTTAGCTAATTTTATGAAGGCTGAAATTTAAGAGACAAGAAAGCAATGCTTATAATTGCATTTGCATCCATGCATGTATGGAAATATTATATTTTGTTGTTCTGTAACAGCCTTTCAACTCATTTTTTTTTTTTTTTTTTTTAGTGGTACGCGGGCCTCTCACTGTTGTGGCCTCTCCCATTGCGGAGCACAGGCTCCAGATGCGCAGGCTCAATAGCCATGGCTCACGGGCCCAGCTGCTTCGTGGCATGTGGGATCTTCCCGGACCGGGGCACGAACCCACGTCCCCTGCATCGGCAGGTGGACTCTCAACCACTGCACCACCAGGGAAGCCCATCAACTCATTTTTTAAACTGCACTTAAGTTTTCCATGTAAGGATGACTGGAAGTTCATTAGATGTTTACGAGAGCTTTTCTAGTTCTGAAAGTAAGAAATTTTCATTTGAGTACCTGATTTTGCTTTTGTATTTAATATTGACCCAAAGAGATGGCAACAATTATATTAAGATTTTAAGATTTATGAAAACTTACCACTTCCTTTATCTCCTTTGATCTTATCAACTTCAGTCTAACCCATTTGGTTGGAGGAAACTGATGCTCAGACCTATTCAAAATCCTGTGCCAAATATAGAAGGTCCCAGATCTTCTGATGTGAAGTTCTGTGTATTTTCTATAAAAATTCACACTACCTGTCTTGTATCAGCAATGGATACCACCACAAAGCCTCTATCTTTTCTTTAACCCTTTATCTTCTAGTCAATAGAAGTGTAAGTTCTTTCCTTTGTTCATTCAATGAGTATTTTTTGAAAACCATTATGTACCAAGCACCAGGGTACAGACAAAGCCCCCAGTCTTCTTAGAGCTTACATTTCAGAGAAAGAGGAGAACATGCATAAAAAATATAATATCATATAACCAACAAGGACCTACTGTGTAGCACAGGGAACTATACTCGATATTTTGTATTAACCCATGGGGAAAAGAATCTGAAAAAGAATGTATATGTGTGTGTGTGTGTGTGTGTGTGTGTGTGTGTGTGTGTGTACATGTATACCTATGTATATATATATAACTGAATGACTTTGTTGTACACCTGAAAGTAACACAACATTGTAAATCAACTATACTTCAATAAAAAAAATCATAATAAATAAAAAATAATTAATAAATAAATCACATAGCATATGTAATATTGCCAGATAGTGATATATGCAATGGAGAAACATACAGCAGTTAGCTACTGAGGTCAACAGGAATTATATTTTAAATGAGGTGATCAGAAAAGTCTCTCTGAGGAGGTAGCATTTGAGCAGATTGGAGCAGAAATCTGCATGAAATAAGAATGAGAGCTTTGTAAAAATCTGAGCAAGGATGATTCTGACAGATAAAGAGCTAGCACAAAGGCCCTAACCTTCGGGGACATGCGAGGTGGAGATCAAGGATTGGCAAAAAGGCCACTGTGTCTGGGCCAAAGTGTGTGAGGGGAAGTGGTAGGAAGTGAAGGCAGATTGTGGAGTGGTCTAGTAAACCACAGAAAGAGTTTCAGATTTGTTTTCTAGGAGGCCACTGGAGGATTAAGAGAAGGGGTATGCATGGCCTGACTAATGTTTCAAAGGGCTCATTCTAGAAGATAAGAAAATAGACACTTTCCCTTTAAAAATGTTTTTTTCCTAGCAGAACTGAGCTTTCAAGAAGAATCTCTGGAGAAGCTGCACACAGGTTTTCCCTTGTCTCTATTAAATTCCCATTATGAAAGACAGCTTACATTATGCTGAAAGCTTAAAAACATTGTCTCTAAAGATTTTAACAAACCAGAAAGCTATAAGAAAAATAGCTTAATATCTGAAGCAATGATTGGTTCATTCAGAAAGAAAAATTAGCACTGTAGCTTGCTGGAGCTGGTATCCAGTAAATATTAGCTTTTTCCCAGAAGTTTCTCTCTGGGTCAGTAAATTTGTCAGCTACTGGTTCTCTTGGTCACATAAAAAAAAGGATACAAAATGACCAGTCTAATTAAGCCAGATGATTCATGGAGACATAACATTCCCCCCAAAATACTTAAGAGTGTGTTGTGGAAAGTGGGAACGATGATGGGGAGCTTTGCATACACGAGAGCAAACAAAAAAAAATCAGATCATCGCGGGCTCAACTCACAGGCCACCGCCTCCTTGAAGCCTCCCTTGAATTTACAGAACCAATTCCTTTCTCTTATGAGGTTCTTTAACAGTTTCTACTCCACAATGACCTCCCGTACGGCAGCACTGTCTAGTTGTGTGTGAATAAATCTAGCTCCTGGAGGAGAGAAATTACATCCTATTCATTTTCTACCCCCTACAGCATTTGTAGCACAGCAGATGGTCAACATGTGTTTGGTGAAAGAATCTGAATGAAGACATAACTGTTAACATCCGTTTCAATAAGATGTACATGTATAATCTTCACAACAACTTTATGAGTTAGGGACTATATCTCAATGTTAAAGATGACAAAATTAAAGTCTAGCAAGGTCATGGAGACTTAAGATGAGACTGAAACCAGGTTCCAAAGGAACCTTCACATTACAGGTAAATTCATTAGTAAGTAGATTTTTAAGGGAAAAGGAACAACATAAAAAGCATGTTAGTGGGAAAAGTTTAATTGTCACTTAATAAGTACAGCTAATAATGGTCTGTCAAAAAGAATATAGTTAGAGTCAAGTGCTCCGGACACGCAGGCTCAGCAACCATGGCTCACAAGCCCAGCTGCTCCGCGGCTTGTGGGATCCTCCCAGACCAGGGCACGAAGCCGTGTCCCCTGCATCGGCAGGCAGACTCTCAACCACTGCGCCACCAGGGAAGCCCCAAATGATTACTTTTCAAGTTAAGAAATACTTGACACGTATAAAATAATGTGACATACATGCAAGTTATAAAGTATGAGAATAAAAACACCCCAGTATCCACAACTAGTTTAATAATTAGAACAAAACCAATGCAGAAGCCCTCTGTACTCCTTCTACACTGTCCTTCTACCCCTTGCCAAGAGGTCACCATTACCCTGACTTTTTGTGTTTATCATTTGCTTGCCTTCATTTCTAATTTTCCCACATATCTAATATCCTTATATGATATATAGTTCTCATTTAAAAAATTTTTAGATTAATCTGTTCTTGGGCAAATTGCCTTTTTTCACTTAAAATCGTATTTTTGAATTTAATCCACTTTGCAGTACATTTACATTGCTGTATCATACACCACTGAAAGAACATGCTGTAAATGGTATAAAGTTTTTGTCTGTTACACCGTTGATGGAAATTTGTCTTATATCCAATAGTGTGTTATCACACAAAAAGCTTCTATTAACATCATTTCCCATCTTGCCTACTGGACATGTGTAAGAAGGTAGAATTTCTGGGTCAAAGACATGGTATGTTCAACTTCACTGCTTACTGTCAAATTATTTTCCTTAGGTCCTATATTACCAACCCCTTCACCAACAGTAGTGGTAAAGAGTTCCTATTGTTCTACATCCTCACCATCCTTTAGTGACATCAACTTTTATTTTTTGCCATCTGTAAGTATTAAATCACTGTGGTTTTAATTTGCAACCTCCCATTAGCAATTATTTTGAGCTACAGCATTATAATTAGTTCTGATATCTGAGAGTTCCCTCCCATGTTCTTGTTTGCCCTCAGAAATGTCTTGGCTATTCTTGGCCTTTGGTCAGTCTGTATAAACTTTAGAATCAGCTTGTCAAGCTTCATGGAAAGCTCTGCTGGAATTCCACTGGAAGCGGATCAAATCTGAAGATCATTTTGCAAAGTATCGATACCTTTAGGATGTTGAGTCTTCCTATTTTTAAACCTAATACATTTTTCTGAGTTAATTAGAGTAATGCTAGCTACTGCAACAAAGATATCCAAGAAAGTATAGAAGTTTACACTCTCCGTTAATTTACTTCTTCCTCACATAATGGGTTTTCCTGAGCAGCAGGGAAATCTCCTCCAAGCAGTGGTTCAGGGACGCCGGATCCTTCCATCTCAGGGTTCTGCCAACTTCAAATCGGCTGTGTTCATCGACCACAAGCCAGAAAGACTGCATAGAAATCAGCTGCACAGATCACCATCAGCCTGGGTCTGACAGTGGTGCAAAGCATGTCAACTCACATTTCACGAGCTAGAACTGTGTCACATGGTCACAAGTAGCCACAGAGAAGGCTGGGGTAAGTTTTCTGGCTCTGTGCCCAAAAGAAATGAGAATGGACCTACTAATTTAGGTCTTTTTAATGTCTTTCTATAAATCTGTATAAGTTTCTCAGTAAAGCTTTCACATATTTTTGTCAGACTTATTCCTAGATACATTATATTTATATTATATAAATATATTGATTATATGTTTGTGCTTTTTGTAAATGGCAGTTGTATTCCTATTTAACAGTTATGTTTCTGGTATTTAACCTTACATCCAGCAACCATACTGAACTCTCTAGTAAATTCTAATAATTTGCTGTTACATTCTGGATTTCTATAGAGTTAATCATATCACATGGGAAAATAGGTTTCGTTGTTTATGTTCCAATCTTTCTTTTAATTTTATCTATATCTTTCTACATTGGGTAGAACCTCCTATAAAATACTGAGCCTCCTGCAAACCAGGAAGAGAGCACTCACCCAAGCCCAACCATTTATATATATAATATACTATATTATATGTAGTAGTAGAGTTGCCCAAATACTTTCTAATCATGTAACTCTCTACTATAGCTGTAGTTGTGTTCACTCATTATAGCATTTATCTGTACCGCTTCTCTTTTTCTTTTGATCAGTATTTTCACAGTTTGTTAGTTTTATTAGTTTTTCAAAACATCCTGACTTCATATCCTATTATATTTTATTAATTCATGTTCTTAACTTTGTTTTATCCTTCTCTTTTCTTTGTTTTTTCCCCCTTTTCCATATTCTTAAGTTGAATACTTATCTCATTAATTTTTAGCCTTCTTTATTTCCTAGTTGAAACATTAAAAGCTATAAACATTATTCTCACTATCATTTTAGTTGCAACCCACATGTGTTGATATGTAGTATTCTCTACTGTGCAACTCTGTTTTATAATATTCATTAAAATTTCTTCTTCATTGATCCTTGAGTTATTTTGAAATATCCTTTACATTCCAATGAGATGAATTCAAAAATTTTTAGTGATTTCTTCCTGTTTGTTATTTATTTTTTTTTTTTACTTAAAATTTTTAAATTTTATTATGGTAAGAACACTTAACATGAGATCTAGCCTTTTAAATTTTGAAGCAATTTTTAAGTTAGCTGTACTGTTCCTTTTTTTTTTTTAACATCTTTATTGGAGTCCTGTTTTTAAAATTTTGTTATTGATTTCTACCTTACATACTTTGATGTCACTGAACAAAACCTTTATGTTCCTAAATATTTTGGGAGTGAAGAGGAAGTGACCTCAATGACTTTTTTTTTTTTTAACAAATTGTTTATTCAGTCTTTTTATATTTTTTATTTATTTATTTTTTGGCTGTGCTGTGCAGCATATGGGATCTTAGTTCCCTGACCAAGGATTGAACCCGCACCCCCTGCATTGGGGGCACAAAGTTTTATCCACTGGACCACCAGGGAAGTCCCCTCATCGACCTTTCATTCATTTTTCTGTGCTAAGCAGTGTGTTATGTCCAGCAGTAAATACCATAGCACAGCTGCTGCCATTATGGGGCTATCAGCACAGACGGGCACAGAGATCATAAAGAAGCAGGCAATAATATCAACATTTAATGTATTTTCTTATACAATACTCAATGTAAGATCAAGGTGTTCTGTTATCACATGAGGTGTATTGCTCACATGAATTAATAGCACAGTCATATAGAACATTTATTGATAAGTGACAGCTGAGATTGCCTGGATTACAACCAAGTTTTCTCCTATGCAACTGCAAGAAGGCTAGCTACTATACAAATTCTGCTTGGGTTGAGAACAAGGTCGGTTTTTAACTCTTTAAGTACTGTCCTACATCTTAACATCACCCCAGATTCATTCCGGATAACCAGAAGGAGGGCTCTTAACCATGACTGCCTTCATCAGCTCTCCCTGGCCTGGAAAGTGAAGGAACATTTAGGAAATTATTGGATGGGCAGATGAGAGATGGTAATGTGAGAATATCCATTGTCCTTTAGTAGTATCTGCTAATGCTCAACTCCACCTAATCTGTTTCCTGATGGAGCCGGCTTAGACCAGGTGGGCTCCATGTGGGACTGAACCAGTCTGGCACTCTCGATCATGAATTGGGGAAGAAGAGTAGAATCAAGTCTTCACCCCTCAATACAAATGCATCTTCTGTAATTATCACTAAAGAGCAAGCCTCTATAGCCTTTAGAGAGACACTTTCAAAATGCAGACCTTTCTCCTACTTAGGTCTTTTTTCCAGGCTTTTGCTGGTTATTCTTTGCTGATGGGAAAAAAGCCTTTCCTTATTGTTGTCCTTAGATATCTGACCTCTCACTGATATTACCAAGACATGATAAAGGAAGAGGAAAACACCATTTATGAAAATGTGAAGAATGAGACCAAGGTCATCCTTTCAAGGAGTCTTTCATCCTCAAGGACATTCATGTCCAAGTTTTGACTGCCCAGTGTCCATCACCCAGATGTGCATTCCTGATGTGCTGGACCAGGCATCCTCACTGCCCTCACTTCTAATGTGACCCCCTCAGGAACCTTCAAAGGCAGCAGCACTGTTAGGCTGCCAGCTGCCAGCCCAATTCCTATTTTTTTTATATTTGCTGAAACTTGCTTAATGACCTAGTATATGATCAAATTTTGTTCATGTGCATTCTCTAAATATTGGTAATATCCTACATGCCAATTATATCAAGTTTATAAATTGTGTTGTACACATCTTCTAAAGTTTTAGTGGTTTTTGGTCAGAATGGTCTATCAATTTCTGCAAGAGGTGTATTAAAATTTCCAACAGTTGTCCATTTCTCCTTACTAGTTCTGTCAAATTCTGCTTCTTATTTTTGAAGCATTTTGGTAGGTAAATAAAAGATTAGGATTGTTACATTATCTTGGTAAAATGAACCTTCCATCGTCATATGGTAACCCTCTCTATCTTTAGTAGTACTTCTTCCCTGATACCAACATAATGAAACCTGCATTTCAATTTGCTGAATATTTCCCAGACACATTTTTTTCTATCCTTTTAATTTCAACCTTTCTGCATCCTCATGTTTTAGGTCTGTCTCTTGTAAACATCATTTTTATTTTTGAAATCTATTTGACAGGTGTTTGGCTTTTATCTGAAGAGTTAAGTCTGTTTACATATGTTAAATTTCTTTCTACTTTCAATTTGTGTTTTCTCTTTGATTTTCTTTCTAGGTTTCCTGTTCTCCTTTGCTGCCTTCTTTTAAAATGATTGACATCTTCTCCCACTTTTATTTCAATTACACCTACTCTCAGTTTACCTGCTGCTGTTGTTCAGTTATTTAGCATTTTCTCACTTTTAATACTACATAGTAGAGTGAGAATTATTACTTTATACCATCATTTTGAAAGATTTAACCACATGTTTACCATTTTTCTATAGTCACCACTCCCTGTTGCATCTCAAACCCTTCATCGGGGAGTTTTTATCTCCCTTAAGCACATCCTTTTGTAGGTGGTTAACACTCTTTATCTTTGTTTAAAAATGCCTTTATTTCACCCTTCTTGAAAGATAATTTCTCTGGATTTATAATTCAAGTGTGTTGTTATTTTCTCTCGGAATTTTAAAGCTATTATTCCACTGTATTCTGGTTTCTATGGTTGCTGTTGAGATGTCAACTGAAAGCCTAATTTTTACTCCTTTATATGTAAACTGTCCTTTCTCTTTGGTAGCTTTTAAGACTTTGCTTTTGTTCTGCACTTTTGCCACTACAATAGCCAACATCCAAGAGAGCCTCAATGATTCCCTTATCCTGGTACTCAGAGGTGTCCTCTCTCAAATCAGGGCTGGCCCCATGTGGCCGACAGAGTACAGTGGAAGCGCCAGTGTGGGACTGAGAGTAAGTCTTAGAAGGCAATGTAGCTATTCCTTGGTCTCTTGAATGACTCATTCTGAGGGAAGCCAAGCCGCCACGCCATGAGGAAGTCCAACCCAGAAAGAGACTCATATGGAAAAGAATTAAGACCCCTAGCTAACAGCCAACACCAGTTTGCCAGCCAGAGGGGTGAGTCACCTTGAATGTGGATCTGCAGCCCTAGCCGACACTTGACAGAACTTCCAGAGAGACCCCGAGTCAGAACCAACCAATCGAACTACTCCCAAACCTCTGACACACAGAAACTGTGAGAAGTGGTCCACGATTCTTGTTACTTTAAGCCATTAAATTTTGGAGTGATTTGTTACTCAAAGACAGAAGCTACAATAAATGCAATTTGTCTCAGTTGGGATTGGTTGGGGTTCCTTTACCTGATGATTGGTATTTTCTATAACTTCTGGAAAATTCTCAGCCATTATTTCTTTAAATACTTTTCTCTCATTCTCTATATTTTTATCTTGGACTCCAACTGAACATTTTAAGAACTTCTCACTCTATTCTCCAAGTTTCCTAATTTCTTTTATTTTCTATCTTTTTGTGTCTCTATGCTTCATTCTGTGTAAATTAGTTTATCTTTCAATTCACTGATTTTTCTGTTCACCTGTGAATCATCCACTATTTAACCTTTCCATTACATTTTTCAAATTGATGTATAATTTATAAGCAATTCAATGCACAGATTTTTGGTGTACAGTGCATTGAATTTTGATGCAGATTATACTCATGTAACCACAACCACCATATATAGTCAAGAGACAGACACTTGCATTATCTCAGAAAGTTCCCTCATGCCCCTTTCCAGTCAAATGCTCCTCCCAGAGGCAACCGTTGCATTAATTTCTACCATCTATTCTACAATAGATGTAATCATAAAGAGGGAATAGCCTTCTGTGTCTGTCTTCCTTTCGCTCCACATAGTTTTTAAACTTCATTCATGTTGTTGCCTGTAGTAATTCATTGCTTTATACTGTAGAGGAGAGTTCCATTGATGAATATACTGCTATATGTTTATACATGGAATTGATGATGGGTATTTGGGCTCCTTCTGATTTGGGGGCTTTCAGGAAAAAGTTGTTATAAAGATTCTTGTCCCAGAATTTTGAAAACACGATTTCAATTTTCCTGGATAAATAACAAGGAGTGGAATTTCTACTAAGGAGTGGAATTTCTTGTTGTAGAATAGGGGTATGTTTGACTCTATGAGAAACTGACAAATTATTCTTCAAACAGTTTTTAATTTTTCTTTCCCACTCAAAATTTAGGAAAATTTCCTCACCAACACTTGGTATTGTCAATCTTTTAAATTATAGTCACTCTAGTGGATGTGAAATGTCACATCTTTGTGGTTTTTGTGTTTCCTAATGACTATTGATATTGTCTATTGATCATGCCTATGTCTTCTCTTGTAAAGTGATTTTTCAAGATCTTTGGTAATTTTTCAAAACTGGGTTGTTTGTCTTTTATTACTGAGTTCTTTATATATTTCTGGACACAAGTCCTTTGTCATGTAATGAGACATATTGCAAATATTTTCTACTAGTTTATGGCATGACTATTCATTTTCTTAACAGTATATTCTGATGATGAGAATGTTTTAATTTTGATGAAGTCCAATTATTGTGGACTGCATGTTTATATCCCCCCTCCCCAAATTTATATGTTGAAACCCTAATCCCCAGTGTGATGGAATTTGGAGGTAAAGCCTTTGGGAGATACTTAGGTCATGAGGGTGAAACCTCCATGATGGAATGAGTTCCCTTATAAGAAGAGATAGTAGAGAGCCCTCTCTCTGTGCGTCTCTCTCTGTGTCTCTCTCCCATGTGAAGAAAAGAGGAGACAGCTCTCTGTAAGCCAGGAAGTTGGTCCTGACCAGACACCAGATCAGCCAGCACCTTGACCTTGAACTTTCCAGCTTCTAGAACTAAATAAATTGTTGTTTAAGCCACCCAGTCTATAGTATTTTTGTTATAGTAGCCTGAACTTGTCAAGCTTACTACTACTTGTGTTCTAAGAAATCTCTGCCTAGCCCATGTTGTGAAGATATTACTCTATGCTCACTTCTGGGTGCTTTATAGGTCCATGATCCATCTTGAATTAATTTTTTAAAATGGTGTGGGGTGGGAGTCATGTTCCTTTTTTTGGCCACGTATATCCAATTGTTTCAACAATACCTGTTGAGAAGACTAGCCTTTCCATTTTTTCTAAAAATCAGCTGACTGTGTATGTCTATTTCTGGACTTTATTCTGTTAGATTAAGTAATTTGTCCTTATACCATTATCACACTGCCTTGATTACTATAGCTTTATAGTGAGTCTGACATCAGATATTATAAATTCCTCAATTTTGTTCTTTTTTCAAAGTGGTTACTGACTCTTCTAAACTGTGTTTCTGTGTAAATTTTAGAATAAACATCTCAGTTTCTAAAAATGGCTGCTCCAATTTTTATTGCATTGGCCTTAAATCTGTAGATCAACTGGACAAGACTGAACATCTTATGAAATACTGAGTTATATGATTTATGAACATAGTGTATTTTACCATTTAGTCATTTTTCTGTCAATAAAACTTTGTAGTTTTCAATGTAGAGGTCTTACACATTTTTACACATTTAATTTATGTTTTGATATTACAAATGGCATTTAAATTTCATTTATAAATATTTACTGCTACTATATAAAAATTAAATTTTTATTTGTATATTGACTTTGTACTTGTAATCGTGCTTAATTTACTTATTCTTTCCAGAACTTGCTGGTAGATTCTTCATGCTTTTCTACATAAACAATCATGTTGTCTGCAAATAAAGACAGATAGCTTCTTCCTTTCTAATCTTTGGCCTTTCATTGCTTTTTTGTGTTCTATTGCTTTTGCTAAGACTTCTGTTACAACGTTGAAAAAAAGTAGTGAAAGAAAATAATCTTGTTCATAATCTAAATGGAAAATATTCAATATTTCACTGTCAGGTATGATGTTAACTAAAGTTTATTCTTCATACCTTATACAATAAAGAGTGCTTTGAAATGAACAGCTGTATTAATATGGATTTCACCCAGTGTGGTTCCCTATTTTCAAGGTTTGAATGTCTATTTCTTGTTGCTCTCCAATGCTTTCACACATTTTTATACATATATTATACATATATTATAATTAACCTCAGCACGGAGATTAGTCCAATGCAAGCTACTTCACTATTAATGAAAACTTCCATTGAATATTTAATTTCAATTATTATATTCTTAATTTCTTAATAGAAGTTTTGTTTTTTTTTTCTAAACATGTTAGATCCTTTTTGAGAGTCTCTGCTCCTTACTCATTTGTTAGTCCCTCTCTTACTTTTAAATGACTTAGATGTATTTATTTTACATTTTGTATCTGATTACTGCAATATATGAGACTTTTTTTTTTTTTTTTTTTTTTTTTTTTTTTGCGGTACGCGGGCCTCTCACTGTTGCAGCCTCTCCCGTTGCGGAGCACAGGCTCCGGACGCGCAGGCTCAGTGGCCATGGCTCATGGGCCCAGCCGCTCCGCGGCATGTGGGATCCTCCCGGACCAGGGCACGAACCCGCGTCCCCTGCATCGGCAGGGGGACTCCCAACCACTCCGCCACCAGGGAAGCCCATATATGAGACTTTTATGTGCCTGCCAAATAATGCTCCTGGCACCTTTTTTCCCTCATGCATATGCACATTTTTTTTTTTTTTTTTTTTTTTTTTTTTTTGCGGTACGCGGGCCTCCCACTGTTGTGGCTTCTTCCGTTGCGGAGCACAGGCTCCGGACGCACAGGCTCAGCGGCCATGGCTCACGGGACCAGCCGCTCCGCGGCATGTGGGATCTTCCCGGACCGGGGCACAAACCCGTGTCCCCTGCATCGTCAGGCAGACTCTCAACCACTGCACCACCAGGGAAGCCCTAAACATTATTTTTTAATGTGAGCTTATATTCCCTGGAAGTTTATCTCTGGGAGTTCTCTGTATCCTGAGTTGAGAGTACATTCTTCCAGAGAGAATATACATTGATTTGTGGAAACTTGGACATGCTACCAACATGGATCTATTTTCGTTTAAATTTTTTCTTGGGGTTCTCCATCCTTGAAGGCTGGGCACCCAACACCCCATGAAGACCAGCCTGTGGCCAAGTATTCTTAGACTCTTTTGTTCCTCTACCAAGAGCCCAATAATGAGAAAACCATGTTTTCTTGCATGTACTCTGCCTTTAGACATTAGATTTCCCCCTGTTTTCTATTTCTCTGAGAGTACAATCTGTATGATTCCTGGCTCTTGACAATGTTCTCTGATTCAACTTTCCACACTGCCCAGGTCCAAAACTTGGTCTCCTGTTCCCAGAGGGTACAGCAATTAAAATAAAACCTCTGGGCTACCTAGGATTGCTGGGTGCCCACAAGACAGCAGCTTCAATGTTTGAGTTCCACCCTTCACTACTTTCCAAGTTTGGTTCTTGGCCTCAGGGGGCTCCCAATGCTGTCTTATAAAGTCAGCCAGGCATATAATACTGCTTTTCATGTTTCCTCCAGTACTTGAGACATTTTGTAGTAAGAGAATTTCAAAATATCTGGTTTGACATATAGCTAGAAATGGAAATACTCAACATTTACTTTTTAATTTCTAAAGGCTTTAGTTATTACTCCTCACTTAGCTGGTTGTCAAATGAGTTAGCTGATGAATAACAATGGCTAACAGAAGAGATAGTTATGGACGTCTGTGCCTATAAATACTGAATATACTATCTGATTTCTTAAAAATAGGTATGAAAAGAAAAAACAAATATCGTACTTTAATGCATATATGTGGAACCTAGACAAATGGTACAGATGAACTTATTTGCAGGGCAGGAAAAGAGATGCAGAAGTAGAGAACAGACATGTGGACACAGTGGGGAGAAGGGAGAGTGGGACAAATTGGGAGATTAGCATTGACATATATACACTACCATGTGTAAAACAGATAGCTAGTGGGAACCTGCTGTGTAGCCCAGGGAGCTCAGTTCGGTGCTCTGTCTTGACCTAGATGGGTGGGATGGGGGTGGGGTGGAAGGGAGGTCCAAGAGGGAGAGGATGTATGTATACATATAGCTGATTCACTTCATTGTACAGCAGAAACTAACACAGCATTGTAAAGTAACTATACTCCAATAAAAAAATAATAATTGAATAGAAAAAAAGAATGAATTTAATGGATAATCTACATCCTTCATGATGGTTTTACTTCTAGAATATTCCAGAAGATTTTTCTAAACAGCTGTAAGAGACATAGCCAATGGAGGAATTGTGAAGGAGACAAGTGATTAAGGCCTTGTGTTAGTACCTCACCAGTTCCCAAAGCTATCTTTCATGGATAAAATAAAGCTTGAATGGATCAAAATGTTTCTTGGAAGTTAGACAGATCTCACATGAAAGGACTTACTTTACTCCTTCACTATGGAGAGAAATCACCTAGCAATTACACATTGTGAATTTAATTCCTAAGGTTAAATTGAACACTATAACATGTGGATGATAAAACCCATCTCATCAATTGTTAAATATATTAACTGCAAAATGTTTATTTAGTACAGCTTTACACTTTAAATGGTAGCTATTATTATTTCCATATAAAAAAAGTTCTGTTATTAGAAACTTCTAATACCTTTGTAAATGTTAAGTTCAGAAATGGTTTAACGTCCTTGAGCTCCTGACAAAATGGACTCAGGGAAAATTCATCCTAGGTTCCCCATCCTGATGAGGTTCCCTCCTGAGATCCAAAATGCCTGCTTTATATTATTATGACTGCCCAGTTCTCTTATAGTTTTGCACCAAAAGCAGTTTACATGACTTGTATTTTTTTCTGTTGTGCGACATACAAGGGAATTCACGTTAGGCATGCTATCCATTATAAAGATGCATGGCAAGGAAAGTCTCTGTCCTCAAGGAAACTACAGCTGGTTGTACCTTAGAAGCACTCACAAATATTTTTTTAAACTACCAACCTTCATATGTGTATCTTTTCCCCCTCTACAGACAGTGTCTTGGAACAGAAGCCGTACTATCTTCTTTCCTTATTCCTCATAGCTAATCCCTATACGTAGCAGGAATTTATTAAAACCTACCTGAAATCATATAAAAATGTTAGCATATAAAAATGCTAACAAAATCCGATTTCAAAGGCATTCTATTATTTGAATCCTTAGTAGGAGTCACAAATATGGTTGAAACCTTCAATGCCTAGGCCAAAAATAATGTACTTGTAGCATCGCTCCCTGTGTTAAGCGTGCTGATTTCAAAGGCCATATCCCCCAGAGTGAAAATAAAAATTTACCAAAATTAAAAGAGAATTGCAACTGCAACACAGCTTTGTGTTTAGAAATATCTCATACGATACTGTAAGTTGCAGAATTTGTCTTACCAATTTAAGGTAGCCCTCAGCATCTAGAATTAAGTTTTCTGGTTTCAGGTCTCTGTAGATAATACCTAGTCGATGCAGGTAATCGAATGCTTCTGTCACACAAGCAACGCAGAACTTGGAGGTGGGTTCATCAAAGCTGCCTCTGCAATGAAATCATTTTCCCTCTTAATGCTCTAGACACACCTCTTTGTTGTAGATTCTAGGTGTCAATTATTATACAGTAAATTTATGCAATATAAACGTTTTGTACGGCATTAGCACTAAAAAATACTTCATGCTGCCAATAAATTAGACCACTGATTATAAAGAAATTTAGGGGGTTACTTGATGCAAACAAGAACCACTTCACTAAAATTAAAGTGTCTACATCCAATCAATTGTTTCTGCCAATCTTATATGAACATATAAAATGGAAAGACAAGAAAATAAGACTTTTCAAAGACATCTCTGGCAAACTCTGGGGAAAATGCAAGTATTTCAATGGAGCGCTTGAACCAGACTTCTCCAATTGATTGCTTGACTAAAAACGACTCAAGTGATCATTTTCATTTCCTGTTTGTATAGCTTGTAACAATAACCCATGTAGAAACGGGGTCATAACTCTTTCCTATTTAGTGCACCTTGATGATATTAGAGTTGCCCTGTGTCAGCACTGTGTATAGGTTTACATACTGAATTATTAAAATGTGGTAGAGATTTGCTGCATGGTATAATAGAAGGCTGTGGCCTTGGAACGAGAGAAACTGGTTTTAACTCCTGCTTCTTCCACTTACTGCATCCTTAGGCAAATTGTTTGGCTGTTCTGAGCCTCAGATTTATATCTGTAAAATGGGTTTACTACTGACTTAACAAAGCTGTTTTATGGATCAGGTAAAGTGCCTAACACTAGAGTAGGAACTCTCACCTCTAAATAGATTTATATTTTCTAAAAAGATTTGTCTGTGGAAGCAAAGATGGAAGACACAAATGCTTCTGCAGGTATCATGCAAGTTTCCTCAACCTTTCCAGGTTTCCCCCATTCAGATCCATCCAACAATATGTTCCTAGTACAACACATGAATCTCTACTCAGATGCTCAAAAGTCTCTTATTACCTAGGTCGGTGATTCTTGACCATGAATGCACACTAGTATTGCCTGAAAGGCAGTTCAAAATCATTTTCTGGACCCATCACAGCTGAACCAAATCAAAGCCTTTGGCACTAGGGCCCAGCATTTCTACTTTGTAAAAGCTCCCCATGAGACTGACGTGAAGCCAGGGCTGAGAACCACTAAGCCAGGGAATGCTGTCTAAATGTTTGGCCTGGCATTAACCTCCACAGCCTAATGCAAAGCCACCTTCCATCTCCTTTTCTGCTGCCCTTGTCCTCTATTCAAATTCTGCCCTTACTCAGCAAGTAAGACACTTAATGCTACCCTCATTTTCCTGCGGTTTACCTTCCTCTCTGCCTTTCCAAGTTTTGTCTTTAGAGTTTAGCTCAAGTCCTTCCTGGACCATCACATTTTTCTATCTTTCCTCTTCAAGCTCACTATCCACAACACTCATTGGACATTTAGTTACAAACTGCCAACTTCCTTGTCGTATTTAGTTTTCACGTTAAATAATGACATGTTTTAGAATTGCACATTACATCATTATCTCCCAAAATAAAATCTAAACTCATTGGAGGAAAATGTTATACTTTGAGGGGTGAGAACAGTTTACTTTGTTTAGAAAACTTCCCACACTGTCTACTATGGAGCCTTGTATGTAGGTGGAGCTTAGTAAATACCTGGTTTTGACTGTGTGGAAATCACCCCTTTTGTAAAACTGAATCTTTGCAGACATTTCACTCTGCCTTTCAGTCCGGGCTTCACCACTCTCCACCCCTTTCATCATCTCTCTTCTCAAGATTCAGAATCAGTAACATCTGGGTTTCTACTTACTCTGCCTCATACTAACCATGTGACATGGATGGTTCACACTCTAAGCCTGGGCTTCTTTAATCCCTACTATGAGAATGACAGTAACTGCTTTACAGGGTGCCTATTACATGATTATAATGTTAGCTAAGAAAATATCACTATTACTACTTTTTATCAAGTGATAATATGTTCTTGGACTCATTTCTTAGTAACTTTCTTCATGCCTCTTTAAATGATCATGAACATAGCATCTTTTAGATGAGACAAGAGGAGACAAAAGTTATTGTTTATTATTCTTTTTCATTACCTGTCTCTTAATATACTCCATAGCTCCCCACCTAAGCAGGCCTCCAGCAGCATGTATACATACTTATTGTCCCTGAAAGTGCGATATAATCTGTGAAGATAAAGAAAAGCACAGTTATTATTAGAAACCCAGTTTTAAAACGTCTTCCAAGTTGCTTAAGACCATCATGAATAACACTTTGGAAGATGGTCCGCATCTCCTTGCAAACATCCTCTGGCTACGGCAGGCTGCTCCCTGAACACTCTGATCTTTCTTCCTCCCTCACTTGTGCCCCTGTTGACCCCTTTACTTGGACTCCTCTCCCGCTACCCACAGACTGAATTCCTCATCTCAGTTTCACTGTGAAAGTGCTGTCCATCCCTCAGGGCCAAGCTCAGGGTCCTCCTTCCTGATAAAGCAGTTCATTAACCCACCTACTAGATACGGCCTCTCCTTCTTCCCCAGACAAAGAGACCTCTGCATAGTCTCCTTTAAGATCTGCCTTGCGTAATACTTATTCATCCCCATGTCTTATGTCCTCTAGTTGGTCTCAGGAAATAGAGTCCGAGACAGAAATTTGTAAGCAGTAAGTTTAGTGGGGAATGCTCTTGGGACCAAGACCCATGGGGGAGAAAGGAAGCAGACTTGGGCAGAGAGAGAGTTGGGCTATAACCTAATTTGACAAAAGCTTCAGCTTCAAGGAGCTCTGCCATCACTGGATGCAGGATGTGCCTGGAGAAACAGTATGGTCTTGGGCCACGTGGTTCTCTTCACCTTAGATCAACGGTGGAGAGGGAATGAGCTAGAGTCCCCAGCTGGCGAGACTCCCAGAAGCTGGAGGAATGAAAGCCTCAGTCCGGAAGTGGGATCTGGGCAGGGTACCATATTTCAACGTTAGATGAAAGCAGTTTCTGGGTCTTACTCAAGAGATGTCCTCATCTCCCTAGCACCACGTCCAGGCTAATGCAGACAGCAGAGCTGCCATATCACATACAGACAGCAGAAGTAATCTAGTAAGCGGTTCAGTGTGGGCTCTGGACCCAAGCTGCCTAGGCTTGAATCCCTGATTGGCCGTTTATTAGCTAAGCAACCTCAGTTTTCTCATTGTTTTTGTTCAGTGAGGACAATCATAACATTTACCTGTTTTATTATAAAGATCATATATTATATATAGTATATATAAGATATTTTTAAATTTTTGCTTAGAAAACTGCCTGGCACGTGTTACTTTCTCAACAATAAGTGCTTCCATTAATGTTTATTCTTAATATTATTATTGCCCTACTCCATGCCAGATACTTTGCAAAGAGCTGGAAATGAGAAAATGAATAAAACCGAATCCATGCCCTGAAGCTGCTCATGATCGTTTTTAATGCATTACTGATTAAAAAGGGGGGAGGGGCACAAAGTCAGACAAAGATACTTGGATGACTCTATTGCCAGCATTGCCTGGGTTCAGACATTTTTTTATCTTGAAAACAAATGGGTCTGAGAATATGGATAGGCAGAAAGACTCTCTCAAGGCATTTTGATCAAAAAGCGTAGATTCTACTCATTATAGAGGCACTTTACATCACCCAGAAATCTCTAAAGCTACACTCCAGGAGCATTAAGACAGGTAGGAAAAAATATGCTTTAACTGGCCTACACCGCTAACCCATGAATTCACAAGAGAGCCATGGCCTAGAATAATACATTTGTCTTGCAAACTCTAGTGACAGCTAAAGAAAGCACAGTAACTGTAAGGAGGTGGATCTTCTGGCATCTAGGCACTGCTAGGACCAGCTCCTCAACAACCTAGATATGTCCAGATGCCACTTCTTGTCGAAATTCAACAGCAGCACGTCCCCTGGGGGGTTCTGAATGAATTCTTGCTTCCCAAATTCCGCACTGGGTCTCAATTAAATAAGCAGTTCAAATTATTGCCACAATAACTTTATATTCACACACACACACACACTCACAAATACACACATACACCCCACACACTTTCCTGAGATTTATCCAAGAACAAAATATCTGGACTCTTGACTTGAGATCTCAAACTTCTAACATATTATGTATCATCGCTGTGACTGGGCTGGAGAATTCAGAGCGGGGCCTCCTCTTCCTCCTCTATCCTCTTGCACGGGAACACTCAAAAGGAGAGCCTAAGATGCTAAGTTCTGGGAGAGGAATGCTCGCTTACTTCACAATGAAGGGGGAGCACAGCTCTTCCAGGATCCTCTTTTCTGCGTAGACGTGCTCCTGCTGCTTCGTGTCAACTATGTGCTTCTTCCTTATACACTTCATTGCAAAAGCAACATTCTCATTTTTTACCTTAACCTAGGGAAGAAGAGAACAAGCCCTCAAAATGAACTTACTAGGAAAGATTTGCAATATCTAGGTAAAATACATTGTTAACTAATGAGAGTTTGAATTCTTTCACATTTAAATAGCATGTAAGCGTGTAACCACTTATCCCTCTGGGAACTGAATTTTATCCAGGTGTACACACTTCCTTTTCATTGTCATTTCCAAAAGAGTTCACGGATCTGGAACATGGCTCTAGAGTTTTTGTATTGAAACAAGAAAAATACTCTAGTTAGAAGACTGAATGGTTAGAAATCTCTTCGGTTTTGAGTATGTGACATGAAAAACTTTGGCCAGAATTGCCAAAAATGGTTCTTTCTTAATAGTCACTTCTTTGAGTTTCAAAACAAAACATATTACATCAAGATTCATATCTGTACGATCCAATATAATAGCCACTAGTCACATAAGGTTATTTAATTGTAAATTGATTAAAATTTAAAATTCAGTTCCTCAGTTGCACGATCCAAAAGCTCTCCAGCCACATATGTCCAGTGGCTAGCCTACTGGACACACAGATACTGAACATTTCTATCAGCGCAGAAAGCTCTATTGGAGACCATGCTCTAGATGGACAAACAGGATTTTCCCTTAAAAGGAAATTTTTAAAATTTAATAAGCATGTATTCAGATAGACTTTTAAAACCCATTAGCAGACTATATTTGACAAGTAATGAAACCGTGCAGAAATGGTTGCACCCCACATTTTGCTCACAGTTGCCATTAGTGCTGCCTATGACTTTTAAATCAATGGTGGAATTATTGTTTCAATTATTATTATCTAACTATATAAAAAAGAAGCCTCAGCATTGTTAATTCAATCCTTTTGCCAAGATTTTGATGAAAAATACAGCAGATGAATCTCTCCCTTATCTCTCCATATAGCAGAAGAAACACTACAAATACTCTTTGGCCTCTTAAGAAATCGTCTCTTCCCCCCTTACCCAAGTATTGACTGGGTGTAAAGTGTACTATCCAGAGTCTCCTGGCAGCATTTCAGATCTGCTCACACCCAGGCCACCCAGCAGACAGAAGTGTCAGCATAGTTCCCAAGGTTAATGTACAGTGAATTGTTACAAATCTGCTGGGCAAAGAAGGGCTTGGTAATTGCCAAGGGTTCAGAGCCATCTCTACCCAGTAAGGTCACCGATCTCCATTCTACCGTTTCCTCAGGGCACTTGATCTGACAGTGCCACTCTGCGACTCTTTGGAGGCTGATTATAAAGCTCAGAGAGGTGGTGATATGGAAGATGCAGCCGAAATCAGGCCATAAGTTCCCAGCTGTCCTGACCAGCACTACAGAAGGCTGCTCTTCAAACATCCCCTGGCATTCAGCTTTTTTTTTTTTTGATAGAAAATTTGGCAACCCCAAAATAGAATAATGAAAGCCAAATACAGACGTGGCAGGGGAGTTATTTAAGAAATGGAGCTATGATATTAAAGATTTCATTTCTATGACACTTTCACTGGACACTTTCTTTGCTTTAGCATATAGTTAATGCATCGTGAACGTATGTATACATACATTTTGCTGTTAGGAAACACATTTTATGTTTTGTAGCCTTTGGGTATGGTTACTGGTACATTCTCCAATAACTGCCCTCAAGAAAAAAAAAAATCACAAAAGGATGTGATGTAAGAGGCTTGAAATAGCAGCTATATTATTATAAGTTACTAGCACAGACCTGCTATTACACAACATAAAGAGTGAAAAGTGTACTGTCTTAATTTCTGTTCAAAGCAATGTTTAGATAGCAATAACAATGCATATATTCCTCCAACATACACTGGAATACAAAACAAAAAAAAGTCAAAAGGCTTCTCTCAGATGCTTGAAACGTAAACCCCTTACAAGCTCAACTCTTCCGAACCCACCAACGCCCAGTGTTGCGATAATCTCAAGGTTCTGGAATGGGGATGATGAGGAAAATCTGGCCACTTTCTCCTTCAGCTGAATCATCTCCAAAGAGAGTGCTTTGGACAGCTTCCAGCTAGACATGGATCTCCTGTAGGAGATAAGAGAAACATTACATACGCTCCCTTGGGCAAGCAGGGGTCACGGCACACATAAATTCCACCCTTACAACAGTCTTATTTCTGCCAGTAATTACTGCCCATAGTTACTATAGAGCTTATCTCAACTTTTATAGGATCGGATTCAGTTACATCTGGGGAGAAAAACAATAGACTACACAAATAAAAAACAGATATACTCACACACAATAAAAAATAGACAAAAGTCAAACTGAATCAATGAGAGGTAAAAACAGGTGAATTGTGTGGTATTTGAAATACATCTCAATAAAGCTGTTTAAAAAACAAAGAATCAGTGAGAGGAAATAAAACCAGAAAAGAGAGCCATTTCCTTTGCTGCACATACAGGAGGATTCCACACTGAGAATCTTTGCCATATTTTGCTATTTTTGTCAGATCTTGAAGATTTCTCTGGCTGAACCAGAATAACTGCTTTGTGAAACATGAAAAATACAGTTCATATTTTATGTCTAAGTATTGTTACTTGGAAATACTCAATTCTCTTTTAATTAGAGTTTACTGTTCTGGGTTACATATTCATAAATTGTTCTCACTACAAAAGGCCTTTGGCATAAAAACTGCAAGTATACTCCCTGCAAGAAAAAAAAAAAAAAAAAAAAAAACTTATGCAGTCCTGACTGAATGCTCTAATTTACTCAAAGGTCAGTCTTCTAGAACTTTTGACTCTTCAACTTTAATGGTACTATCTGGTGAATATATGCTTAAGTATTCATTCTACAAAATGTTTTAGCAAAGGATTTTCAAATAATTTTAATTTTACAAGTATTGTTTCTATTAAACAAAAAACCATTTTCATCAGTATTACTACATTTAGAACCCAACACACAACACCACAGGCAATAGCTCCCTTATATTTTGAAATAACCCAGACTCTAGCCCTAGCTCTTTACCTGGAATCAGAATGAATGGGCTACGCTATGCCTTGGTATTCCTGTTTGATTTCCATGGGCAAGAGAGCCTTCCTTTCTGAATTAATGTCCTTTTGAACTAAGTCACCAGTCAATGTAAAGAATCCCTTTCCCAAGGTTCCCTATCAGGAAATTTCTTCCTAACATTACTACCCATCACTGAAAATAAGAAACTATTTATTGACTAAAATAATAGCCATACTATTATTATCCTGGTAGATACCAGGCAAATGGTATCCTCTTTGTGGAAGAACAACTTAAAAGAACTCCCCCTAATTTTCTAATGGCAACACACTAAAATTTACGCCACAGCAAATCACACCCTTCAGTCCCCTTCTTTATCAACTGCCAGAAGTCACAATCAGCTTAGGAAAATATTCCTCCACTTACTTCGCATGTCTTTTTTCATCATCACGGTTCAGGTTTGCCACATACCCTTCAAGGTATTTTTGGAGTTCTTCAAAAGTCCCAACTGTTTGGTTGAATGTTCTAAATGAATAAAATAAGATAAAATAAAAAGCTCAGTGCTGAGAGTTACCATTGCAACTTGCCATTCTTCTTAAACTCATAAAAGACTATTTATATGGTTATTCACAGCTTTGCAAATTGTTATTCAATAATTTCTTACATTAAAGTTGCTGTCACATGTAGAATAGTTATTGGAAGCTATATAATTGATCTTCTGAGTTTCTGAAAGCAAAGAGGCTAACAATGAGAAGAGACACCATTTCTGTAATTTTCCCCCTTGTGGTTCAGGTTTACCAATATTGTTCTTTTTTTTTTTTTTTTTTTTTTTTAAGAAGACAGTGAAAAGGAAATAGGCTACATGATCTGTTTACTGAATCAACAGGTTACATGGGTTTCAGATTTTTCTAACTTTGCTTCACCAAATTAATTAAGCTATTTATTTTTAAAGTCAAGGATACAATTTATCTCTTCTTTGTCCCTAGATAATACTACTCATTTCACATTCCTTCATAATTAAATCCAAATTGTTTACCTTAACTTAGTAGTTCTCTGTCTGAGGCTCAGCCAGCATCTTCCCCTGACCTCCCTCACCCTCACAGATCACAGGTTTGTTACATGTCCCATCTAATCCGCCTGTCCCCAGTCCCTTGTCTCTGTGAATTCTTACATAGGGTACTGCCCATGAGAAAAAAATAATCCCCTTCCTCACCAAACAAACCTATTTTCTGGATTATCCTTCCAGTGCTTCCTGCACCCCACACTTGACAATATACCTGGATTCGTGATTTTCAGGGTAGTTCTCTTCCCTACTACAAAACAGTATCCTTCTAGAAACCATGCTTTAATCACCTCAGTAAATCTTAAGCTCCTGGATATAAAGAAATGAAAGGAATGAAAATTTACCTCAAAACACCTAAAACTGAAACTAATAAACCAGAGTTCACCTCATTAGTGTACTGGTGCTACTTACTGCCTGCCTAGCCCTGAAGACCTCTACCCACATTTAACTGATCACCAACCTACACCTACATTATTAAGTATATCTTATGCACTGTGCTGGGTATTTTCCATTTCCCCCTTCAGATCTACTCTGCACTCTTTTCTGCCCTGCTCTCTGGACCGTCCTTTGCTGACTGTACAGTAATGAGAAACAAGAGTATTGCCATGCAATTTCAAATTCCCAATGGTTGAAATTTTCAAGTAAAAGGAAATACTTCTTGTACTTTGCTTTTTTATGTTGTCTCTTTTATTTTTTTGTTTCTATTTATTTATTTTTTAACATCTTTATTGGAGTATAATTGCTTTACAATGTTGTGTTAGTTTCTGCTGTATAACAAAGTGAATCAGCTATAGGTATACATATATCTCCATATCCACTCCCTCTTGCGTCTCCCTCCCACCCTCCCTATCCCATTGATTTTATTTATTCTACATGTCACCATTATCTTCCTTGCTATGACACTAATTGAAGTATTGTTGTAAACAAATTTTATTTTTTTAATGTGACACTGGTGTCACAGGTCTATAGAAATTCTCCACAAACTAAAGTTTAAATGGCTACAACATTCTAGCTGTAACATTCAAATATGCATTTTTAAAGTGATGAATTAGGAAAGAAGAAATAAAGAGCCATAGGCTTTTAGCCACTATATTTCATTGCAAGGATGGTGCCCTTTATTCAGCCAACATCTGGATCGCTTCCTGTATGCCAAGGACTATGTCAAATGCTGGCACAGCAACAGCAGCGAACAAAGTAAATGTTTCTGTCCTCATGAAGAAACAGAAGAGTGGGAAGACAGATGTTAAATAAAGCAATCAAATAAAGTGTGAACAATGATGTAAGGGTACTATGGGAGAATTATTACGGGATCTTAAACTAGCTTTATAAGTGATAGCTACGATGATCATATAATTTATCATTCAAACTGAATGTTTTCCAGGGTGAAGGGGAGTGCTAATCATAAACATGTTGGAATAACCAGAACTGTCCCAGGAAATCCAGGATGTAGGTCAACCCAGTCCTACCTGATATTCAGTTTCTCTTATGCACAGAATAAATTCATGTAACTTTTAATGTCTCATTGTGTCTAACAGGACAGTACTCTCTGTTATAAGAATCTCAACTATGCACATGTAAATTAAGCATTTTAAAATTATCAACTTCCAAATAATTTATAAACTCTATAAAAACCATTGCATCCTTTACATGGATTATGAATACATGAGATATTGTATAAATATTTGGTTATGTGATTATAATAAAGAAAAAGGGGAGGAGTTCTTCCTTTCTATCCTGTTTTAGTCCTTGCATTTCGGAGCAATTTATAAGATTGTACCACACCGCTAATGCTATTTAGTGCATGCATATATTTTTAAGGAACTCATATACAAAACAATGCATTGTCAGGGCAATACCATATCAATATATTTTCCATTTGAGAGCTGCCATCAAAGATTACCTTCATCTGAACATGCTTTGAACTTCCTAGCCCTATGCCTTTGTTTTTAAGGTTTACTTCACCCAGAGAGACTTCCACATTTCCTCTTTGCCTAGAAAACGCCTGTGAATATTAAGCCCCATTTCCACACTTAAAAAATGAAGTAAAACTTTTCCCACTTCACAGTATTGTGATTGCTTCCCTTCTGAACACATGCTATGGGAACCAAATGGCATGGTGGAAAGACTGCTGAAAGGCACTGGAAGACCTGGGCAGGAGCCCCTGCTCCATCACAGATGACTCTGTTGGGGCAATTCTTTAAATGACCTGGACTTACTTTTTTTATCTGTTAAGGGAAAGATTAAAGTAACTCAAAGTGATACTAAGAATTATTGTCCTATGTGTGGTGATGGATGCTAACTAGACATATTGTAGTGATCATTTTGCAATGTATACATATATTGGATCATTATGTTGTACACCTGACACTAATATAATGTTATGTGTCAATTATACCTCAATTAAAAAATAATAAAGAAAGAAAGAATTGGTAACTTTTTAGGCATGCTATATTATTGTGGTCACATACTATAAATAATATTTAGCTTTTAGAGATGCTACTAAAATTCATAGATGAAATAATTTTATGTTTGGAATTTGCTTGAAAATAGTGCGTAGAAGGCAGGGAGAGGATGGCAAAGTGGTATAGATAAGGCTTTAATTGATAATTCTTGAGCTTGCATGATGGGGTCCATGATATCATTCTATTTTTTTTTTTTTTTTTTTTTTTTTTTTTTTTTTTTTTTTTTTTTTTTTTTTTTTGCGGTATGCGGGCCCCTCACCGCCGCGGCCTCCCCCGTTGCGGAGCACAGGCTCCGGACGCGCAGGCTCAGCGGCCACGGCCCACGGGCCCAGCCGCTCCGCGGCACGCGGGATCCTCCCGGACCAGGGCACGAACCCGTGCCCCCTGCACCGGCAGGCGGACTCCCAACCACCGCGCCACCAGGGAAGCCCCATTCTATTTTTTAATATGTTTGAAACTTTCCATAATAAAAAAATTTTGTAAAATATTCCAAAGTTCTTTCCAGCTCTAAATCTATATGATTCTACGTTCAATAAATGTTTTATTCAATTAGCAATCATCTACATAGTCTTGTGATACCTATTGTCATTTTACTATTTTTTGTTAATATTTCATATGAGTATGCCCTATTTCTTTTGACAATACATGGCTTTTGTCAGACAATGGCCTAGTTTTGGTATATTTGAATTTTTTCTTTGTTATATCTAGATAGTCAATAAATATTCAACTGATTAATGAGAGATCCAAGGAGTCAGATTCAAATTTGATTTGAAGTGAGTTAAGGACACAAAATGAAATATTCTGAAAAATAACCTCAGACATTTAGAGATTAATATTGACACACATCTTTTGCAAATTACTACCAACATTAAATTAAAACTTCTCTGGAAATACATCTAGCTAATGAACATTTTATAATTTGAGAGAGAGAGGTTTTTGACGGCTTAGAGAATTTTAGCAATAAATTATGAAATTGTTCACTACACTGTATGAGGAAAAATCCATGAGAGTACTAATAAGCTTATTTCTCTGTAAGATGCAGAATTTAAACCAGTCTATTGCTGATATTTATGTACAAACTCTGCACACAAAATATTTAGCCTGCCAGCATCTGCCACTGCCACAGACAGATTCAGATCAGAAGGCCCAGTTCCTTCCCATGAATTTTAATAGAATGTACTCGCAGCTGAGGATTGGCCAGCATTTCCAAGTGGTGATGAAAGGGAAGACAGATGGGCCCTTGTAGTAACAGAAGGCCAAGTCTTCAAAGGTGGCAGTAGCCTGCATTCGCCGACAACATCAGTATACTCACTCACGATCTATAACCAGGCATGCAACATCATTTTCTTCAGCAATAATGTTAGCTGATCTGACATCTTCACTGCAGACAAAAACAGGAAAGTCAATTTTCTAGTGAGAAATTAAACATCCATTTTTATTAGGGAAATCTGCTACTGGTATAAAACACCATCACTTAAACCTTCCAAAGATTATGCTTTTTTTAAAAAATCATAATTTATACTCTACCCCTTCCCAAAAAAAGGATTTGAAATGTGCCCTAATAAAGGACATGCACACAAGGAATACAGACGAGAAGAAGCTAAATGCACCGAGAATGTAAAGGAATCAGTGAGTACAACTGTGCATGGAATTTCATTCTACACTCTGTTCTAGCCCAAATAAGATAGCCCTACTCTGATCAAACAGGAATTGCTAATTAATAAGCAGCAAAATTGAAATGAACTGATCAAAGAAATTTATAAGAAACATATTGAAGTAATTAACTTTTAACAAACCAGTCAGGAATAAAACCTAAAGAAAGTGTTTTTAGTGTCATATCACCCAGTGAATTAAAGAAATACTAAAATCTTTCATTTTGTAGTCTAAGATGTACATTTTCCATTAAAATCTCTGAAATCAGAGCATGCCCTACAATTGACGATGAGTCAGTGTAATTAATAGCACTGTCTTCCTTTCTCAGGGGTACATAATATAATAGTGCATCTTACAATAATCCCCTTAGATACAATGAATTATGGCATATGATCTAATGATGGTAAATTTAATTACCTAATGAATACCAATGGGTCAAGCACCAGGTAAAGTATTTCTTTAGAGACCTTTATTTATGTTAGTTGTCTCCCTCTATTGGTTAATAACTAAAGACCCTGAAAAAAAGTACATCCATATGGTACTCAGTGCTCTGAGATTTATTTAAGGTAACTTGGAGTAGCAATCATATTAAGACTGCTCTAAGCAACTTCATCAAAAACAGCATCACAAAAAGTATAGTTCTTTCATCTTCCTTTTGCGATGGGACAGGGAAAACCCTGGCAGCCCATCTCTCATTCCAGAGAAGTCCCCCATCCACATAGCTGGCATCCAGAAACCTTCTGACATAACCCACAGTCCCTCTCAAGTTTACAGGATCCTTGCTAGAAGACACTGGTGAAACATTTCAGCTTGATATGCTTTTGAGTTGGGAGCTGGGTAGTTTACACTCAACTTATCTGTGTGTAGATATGTATATGATATGATCTTGGATATGGGTAAACTATTTGCTTTGCTAGTTCAAAAAAAAAGAGGTATGGCATCCCTTTAACTTGTCAGTGTCATGATTTTGACTAGGAATGTTCTCTGCAAACAGTGTACAAGTATTAGATGTTTACAAATACACATATGTTTCTTTCAGAATAACTGTGTAAGTACCACGGATTTATTTTTGCACGTAAAATGCTAAGAACTCCTGGGACTATTTAATGGAAATACATGGAAAATACACAGAATATAAGGAACATTGAGCCACAGTCAGTGGCCCTAAAAAGTGATAGCATAAAAATGCACAAAAATGTAAAAATATTTGTATCCAACTCTCCTCCTCATTGATTTTAGCTTTACATTTTAAATGCTTTGGGGAGTTGTGTCTTTAATAAATATAAATCCCCATGTTTCTCATGGGAAAACACTGTAATTGGCTGGTTGCAACATAGAGCACAAATTATTTCAGATCCAGCATAACCAGACAGCATATTTCCTTTCCAGAGCTATTTTGAGTCTATAGTGCATTTAGAAATAATTTCTCTGCACTTTCAAACTTTAATAGTTTTGCTTGAAGGTATGAGAAAAATAATGTGTTAATGTTAAAAACAAATACATTGAAGTCTTGAATATGGTATTACATGATTGCACTACATGAACAAATTCATATTCTGTCACAAATAAGCAAACAAAAGAGGACAATTTCCCGTTATTGAAACAAGTTCCTTACCAGCTAGAAAATGGGAAATAAAAATTCAACTTGTCTTTAAATTCAATTTTTAAATTGTTTACAAAATAGCCATAACTTACTAGGATTAAGTAGTTTAATTTTCTTTAAAAAATAAGAGCTTTATGATTTTTAAAGAATCAAATTTGTCTTCAGGTAATATGTGAACACTTTTTCTTCACTCTGTACTTAATGTAATCCTGACATGTAAATCAGCAGAACTAGGACTTCACAGACAAAAATTAAAAAGGAAGAAAAATGAGCAGAGACACTACTCATTTTTATAAGCATAAATATGAAATAAAAAGCATTTAGTAATAACGTAAATTTTAAGTTCTTTCTTAACTAATTTCAAGTATTCATTTAAAAACATATGTAACTCCAAGAAAGAGTGTGTAGCTCAAAATTCTAACTTGAATTTTTATAAAGTTATTTATATTTAAGAAAAATTTTTTTCAGACTTGAAGTTGTTTTCTGAGTTCCAGGAAGCACATAGTGTCTCCTGAGCAATTTGATTGATCTTTACAAATGTTTCTTCCATAACTTAGATCAACAGTAAATAAACTCATATCTCAAAAGGCCTAAGAGGTTCAGGTAGAAATGTCAAATACACTATTTTGAGTTGTTTCTAAAGCTTGCAAAATGAGCCAATAAAAATTCTTAAGAAAATATTACCTTTGACATAATGATTTAAAAACACAAAAAATACGCAAAGTCATTATTTGATCATTTCTTAAAGGGTAAAACAGGACAATATTTCAAACCTTGAAAATATAAACTCATTCTTATGGGAAAATTTAAAATTTCATGTCTTTAATTTCTTTCTCTTTTAAACTAAAAATTCTAAGACAACACAACTTTATTTGCACTACCAGACTTAAGACTTTCTAAATTATTTCCCGTGCAAAATTAGTATACTTATTTCCTGCTTAACAATGAATTTTTTAGAATTCAGTTTAAAAATTTTGTTTATTTCCTGGATAATGGCGGCCATTAATTTGGTAGCTCAGTTTGACAACTCTCCATGCGTAGGTGCACATGCAAAACAACCAAAGAATTATTTAAGTATGGAATATAAATTCACGAATTCACCTGATAAGAGCTTTTTCTCCAAAATATTCTCCTTTCTGCAGAGTTTTTATCAGTTGTGGTTGATCATGGCCCTCAGTACTCTGGGTGACTTTTACCTAAATGATGTCAAATAATTTAAGTAAAGAGAGAGAGAGAAGAAAATAAGGAAAATCTGAACACATACCCATTCAACCAGACCCTCTCGTTCTATATAAACTTGACTCAACAAGGAAAAATTAAAGCTTTTGCTTTAATTTTGCAGTAGTTATGACAATCTAACTATAGTCACCTCATTTGGATGGACTAGAAAATCCTGTGATTGAACACAATCCACCTTTTATTAGAGGAAGCTTCTCCATCCAAAACTCACCACTCAAAGTTATAATTTTTTATGTGAATCCAGTTATTCCTTCCTAAGGATGCTCAAAGCAAATAATAATGGTCCTGTGGGAACTTTATTTTTTCAAAAAGCCAAATGGAGTTGACAAATCAATCAAGAATAAGACTGAGTATCAAGAGTTCTAAATCTCATGTCCATGACTGACTTGTTGATTCCTGTGTACCCTCTAAAACTGAATGCAAAATGTGGATATGGAGGAGGATCCACAACTTTCATGACAGTCCCAATGCGATCCACAGCCCAGGAAGGTTCAAGAACCCCCATAGCAGAGCCAAACAAAAACTTCAATATTCCTTTTTGTGGCTAGAATTATTCCAGTTCAACATGGTAAGAAGGACTGCATCATTCTGATTAGAAATTCTGGTTAGCACTTATGGAAATCACAATAAATTTAAAAATTTTTAAATGATAAATGCAATTTGTTTATTAACCAGAATTCTTTCAAAGTATGAGGTCCAGGTTGAGGAGAAATGATAAAAAGTGGTTCTGAGTGCTGAAGAGTTCTGAAACTATTATGTTAAAAATTTTTTTTCCGTCACTGGTGGCCCAGTTCAAAGTTCAACCACAAATCAGTTTACAAAGGGCAGTGTCTGATTCTCTGATGATAAACTCTTCCATGGAAGAAAGAGCATTTGTGAAAATCTGACAGTTTATAGACACAGGTGCTCAAGATTTTATCCTTTCCATCAATATTCCACAAATGCTTTTTTGTCTCTAAGGAACATTGTAAAGAGTCAAGCTGGGAATAACCGGCAACATGTTATTCACTCAACATCTAGTTTAGACAAAAAGATTTGTTGTCTATATTAGCATAAAATTTTCATCAGCATCTAAATCAACTTGAGCAATTGTGTACGAATTGAAGTTTTGAGCCATATTGTTCTACAGCTTGATGCCTGTTCATTCTGTCCTCAATTGTCTAGTTCATTCTCTTTCACCCGTTGTTTGTCCCATCAGTGGGATGGGGAAATGTTCCAGCCCTTGATCTTAGACCCTTGGGCTGAGAATCACACACTCATTGGATTATTAGAAATAATCCAGTCATTTTATACACAATGAAACGACATCCAAAGAAAGCCAAGTGACCTAAGGTCGCTAAGAAATTACTAAATCAGCTGGAACCCATAGCAAGTCTCCTGTGGGCCCAAAGCCGGTGCTCAGACTGTCCCCCGCCGCTTCCCCAGGACGCTTCGTGCAGAAGGTCCTTTAACTGCTCACTGCAGACAGAGGACCTAGGCTGCAAAGCAGAACACTGCTGCATTTATGGCCAACAGATTTGATACGATTTTTTGATTTATTTTAAGTAAGCTTTAACTAAAAGTTACCTTTCCTTTTGCTAAAATGAAAAAGGTACTTCCTTCCTCGCCCTCTCTAATAATGTAATCTCCTTTGTCATAGTATTCCTATGGGGGTGAGAGAAAAAGAGAAAGTTAGATGCAGCAGAGATGTTCAGATGACACAAATGAAATAGAACTCCTGGTGTCTTAGAAATGAGCATTCCACACCTGTTTCTGTTATTTTTTGCTTATTGTAATTGTAATCTTCTTAAATATTGTAGTCTTAAACCATGAAAAAGTAAGGAGACTTTTGCTTGTTTATCTGCATTTATGTTTATCTTTCATGGAAAAAACAATTCACCTGGAATACTGAATTTCAAGCACGGACACTGAAGACACAGAGAAACGAGAGCAAGGCAATTATCACCCATAAAAGGTAAGTTGGGTTTCACCCAAATAATCTAAATATAAACTGTTTAGTGATCTGCAACAGTCTGAAACTGGCACTAGAGTTTAGGAAAAAGACAAATATTATCTAATAAATTGAAAATATTATCCTCAATGGATATGAGGAATATCAGCCTCAATTCCTAATTTCTTTCAGAGCAATGGTTGGGAAAATTCTACATACACAGTAACGACCTCTTTCATATGGATTCTTCCCAAAGATTTATCATCATGAAAGGTTGACATTAGAATTTTTACAGGTAAATTCTGTTTTTCAACAAAGTTTAACCTCATGAAATCCTAAACTGTCACTTATTTCTTTGTTTCCCTCATACAGGTGAGTGTAATCAGAGAATTCTTGTCAAGGAAAAGTAATTCATCCACCTGCCAGACCAAAAAAGCAATTCAGTCTCTCAGAAAATAAAAGATGGATTAAACTTTCCATCCCTACTTTGCTTTAATTTGATATTGCCACAAAGTCATAGAACTAAAATGGATCTCTTAATTATTTATACAAACAAAAATGGGCTTGTTTAATTTTCGTAAAAGGCATAAAGAACAACACAAGAGCTCTCTCTTATTTTTATTTTAGACTTGAAAATAAAATCCAAACAAAACTACTTTTGTGTCTGCTACAGTTCAGTATCTTTTTTGGTCATTTACTCTTAAAACATATTTACATTTATGGAATAAACATTACTCCTACTACTAATAAACTTACCTTTTATTTACATAGCACTATGTACATTTTACAAGGCATTCACCATCTCATGGAAGGAAGCAGAATATCTCAGGGGAAAAAGCATTTTGAAGCCATAGAAATCTAAATTCAAATCTCAGTTCTGCTTTGAATTTCACTTTCATCAATCCAGAAAATTCAAATAAGAACATTTATACTCAAAGACTGAGAGAAGATACGCACATTAGCTTTCTATTGCTGCTGTAACAAATAACCACACACACTTAGTGGCTTGAAACTACCCCCCATTTATTATCTGAGTTTCTGTGGGTCAGAGAGTCCAGGCACGGCATGGTTCACCTGAATTTCTCTGTTCAGGGTCTCTCAAGGCTGAAGTCAAGGTGTCAGTAGGGCTGTGTTCCTTTCTGGAGGCTCTGGGGGAAAAATTGCTTTCAAGTGTAATCAGGTTGTTGGCAGAATTCAATTCCTTGCGGTTGTAGGATAAGGTCCCATTTCCCTGATGGCTGTGAGCTGGGGGCTGCCCCCTTAGCTCCCAGAGACTTCTCTTCTGTCCTTGCCCAAAGCCCCCGATATTTCAGAACCAGTAAGGGCACATGGAATTCTTCATACACTTGGAATCTCTCTGACTTCCACTTCTGCTGCATCTCTCTGATTCCAGCCAGAGAAAATTCTCTGCTTCTAAGGGCCTGTGTAATAATACTTGACCCACCTAGATAGTCCAAGATAATCTCCCTTATTTTAAGGTCCCAAACCTTAATTACATCTGCAAAGTTCCTTTTGCCATGTAACATAACGCATTTATGCATTCCAGGGTTTAGGATGTGGATACTTTGGAGGGGGTCCATTTTGGCCTATCACCATAAGTCAGTTAATTTTTGATGCATTAAACGCACCTGAAATGTAGTAAATACTCAATTAATGATTGCCCTGTTAAGGGGGAGGATGAGAACAGTTTGCTTAGATGTGACTTAAATCTTCTGGACCTCAGTTTCCTATTCTGTATAATTAAGATGGTATGACCTACCACACCTAAGGATGTGTGAGGACTAGGTGAGATGGTCACCTCGTGACTGTTAATTCCTGTGAAAGAGTCTGTGAGCTGGTCATCAATGTCTTCCTCGGGTAAACTGCATTCCCCAGCCTCCCTGCTGTTAGCTGTGGCTAACAGCTAAGTCTGAGGAGAAGCAATGTATGCCACTTCCACGCCAGGCCCATGACCCATTCCAGACACGTGCCTTCATACTTGTGCCCCAATTGTAACGGCATGTCCCAGAGAAATCTTGGGAGAGGGACCATGTGGAAGATGGCAGAGTAGCCATCTGCTTGGGTTCCTGAAGGATTTTACGTAGCCACCTAGGACCATCCTCCCTGGACTGTTATGTGAGCAAGAAACATGCTTCTGTTCTACCTGGAAAATAATATTTTGAGTTTTTACATCACAAGCTGCTTACTCCCACTCTATATTTTTTCTCATTATGGCTCTATCACAAACCTTCACTCGATTCAAGTGCGATTTTACCATTGAGATGACTGTGACCCGCCATGGTTAAGTGAGTGACCGTGACACTGCAGTCCAGGGGTCTTCATGGTAGAGTTAATGCTCAATTCTCTTTACTAGAACTGCTAGTGTCACGGTAGACGTTCCTGTTTCAGGCGGTCTCAGGCTCTCCTGTTCCTATCTCACCCTCAGTCCCCTTAACCCAGACACAGCAGAAGGAATCTGGAGAATTTCTGAACTGCTTGTAGGCTGTTCTTCAGTTATTATACAGCCTCTAGTCTGTGCAGATGTGCAGTTTTAATTTCTGTCAGTCGGATAAGCCAAACGGCTGAAGCTGGAAAGGGAACACCGAGAAAGAGCTCTGTTGTTTCTTAAGGGACAAGCTTCCTAGTGGTATTTTTCCCAGGGATGAATCTTTGTCACCCAAAACCATGGGAGGAAGATAAATAGTACCTCCCAGTGTGTTGACAGTAACTTCATAGATCAGAAAAGGCTGTGGATGTAGATCAGACCAAAAATATATAGTGGTAAGTACTGGCTACGATGCCAGACTAGCCAGTGTTTGTCAACTGGGGAGTGCAGCCAGTCTAGCCAGGGTGGTCACCAAGACCAAAAAGAGAACTGCAAACAGTGTGGTTTATTGTCCTGTGGTTACATTGCCAAGGGGTCCCTTAGAGGACCAAGAAGCCATCGTTGTGAAGCGATGGTTTTCAAGCAGTTTTTACCCTGACCCACAGTAAGAAATATATTTTACATATACACCCACATACACACATGCGAGCATGCACACACACATTTGTATAAAACTGAAACATATCTGAACAATACTTATGCTTACTACTCTGATATTTTTTTAAAGTGTTCCTCTAAATTGATTTCATGACCTACTAATGAGTTGTGTCCCACAGTCTGAAAAAGATGATTTAAAAGAAGATATCTAGAAACACTGAGAGTACGTACTTAGTATATGGCCAAAAGGAAACTTAGGAAATCAATTCCAGGGCAGACCGAGAGATAGAGGTTAAAAGTAAACCATACACTGGAAAAAAAAAAAGAAGAAAACCATACATCAGAAAATGCTAAAGATGGAAAGAGTTTTTGATGTAAAGAAAATGCTCATTCTGTGATAGCTAGCAAAATGATAGTTAGAGCCTGAGTGCCTGTAAATAGAATATATGAAACCAGAATTAAAATCTAAGGTGATCGGGCTTCCCTGGTGGCGCAGTGGTTGAGAGTCCGCCTGCCGATGCACGGGACGCGGGTTTGTGCCCCGGTCTGGGAAGATCCCACATGCCGCGGAGCGGCTGGGCCCGTGGGCCATGGCCGCTGAGCCTGCGCGTCTGGAGCCCGTGCTCCGCAACGGGAGAGGCCACAGCAGTGAGAGGCCCGTGTACCACCAAAAAGAAACAAAAAGAAAAAGAAAAAAAAAAAAAATCTAAGGTCATGGGGGACAAACACAAAGAAGCAAGCCTATGATTTCCTTAGTTTCTTTAGTGTGCGGCTAGAAATCTTCATTACAAGGAAGAATTGATGATACACAGTCAGATGTATGATCACACACACACACACACACACACACACACCCTGCATCATGTGACCATGTCCCTAAGTTGATTGTTTAAAAAACTGTATACATTTATTGGGGTTTGCTACCAGCTATTTTTGTTTGTCCAAGTACAGTAGTTAAAACACCTTAGAAATTTTAAAGCAAACACACCTGGATCAGGTGGACCCTATCAACCATTCCAGCATAATTTAGTATCTGATTGCTTATTTCTAAGGAACCGGAGCCTACAAAATGAAAATCAACAGAAATTCCTCCATTTGGGTGAGCCAACTGTATAGAATTTTGTAACTGAAACACTGAGACAGCCCTTAGAGATGTGACCCAGCACCCCCTTATTTTATAGATGAGATGACCCTGATGCCCACCAAAATTAACTGACAGCTGCGAGCGACAGAGGCTTGACCATAAACCTTAATCTCCAGACTTTGGACTAGCTAACTTTCTAGGACACCTAGCTGCCCCCCCCCATTTAATTAACAGGTCCATAAACTGGCAAAATCCACAATTATCTCAACTTTCTTATGGTTCTGGATGTAACCATTAAAATGAGAAAAACCCTCTGGCTTATGCAAGTGTTAGCAGGAACTATAAGAAAGGAAGACTAGACTTTCAAAAAATGATGCAAAATGGAAAACTTGTGACTAAAGAGGCAGACTATGGCAAACCCTAAATATATGTATTCAATTCATAACTTTAAACTTTAAGAATCGTGTTGTTAAAATGTGGATTTCTGGGTCCCAACCCCAGAGTTTCTGATACAGGAAGTGTGAGGTAGTACCTGGGAATCTGCCTTTTAAGCAGCATCACTGGTGATCTGATTAAGGACAAGGACATCTCACATTCCCCACCCCAGACCGACATCCCACTATAGCTCCAGTTTCAGGTAAGATGCCATGTCAGAGTGGCAGTGCAGAGGGTCACTGGGTCCAACAGAAACTCTTCCCCCTCTTGTCTTCCGTACTACCCAACTGCCAGGTACGGAAGTCACATTGTCATTTTCATTATCATTAATAGTCACACTGCATTTGGAATCTGTGTCGTGCTTTAGGATGTCCATTAGTTAACTCTTAAAACACACCAGTGAATATGTTGCTACTTTTCCCACCCTCTTTTTCCCGTTAGACCACGAGAAGAGGTTTAAAGGCAATGTCTGCCTCCAGAACTGAATACTTTGGGTGATTTACGCTAAAGCAAGAAATGCTGTTGGAACACTGCACTTTCGGGCCACGTGGTCTAGGACTTCAACAAACAAAAGTCTTAACAAACACATCAGACCAACAAGCCTGGTGATGGGAAATTCTGATACTTCCTCCCCTCCCCCTGCACAAAAACTTAAAACCACCCAAAATCAACTCCTAAATAGCATGCCAGGTTCAGCCTGTTTTTCTCAAAGATTATGGAGCCAGTTTGTGGGACAGCTGGCCCTGGAATTCAGCAGGTGCTCTGTCATAACTCCAATGCATTAGTGATTGGCTGTGGTCAGGACCCAGTCGATGGGTCATTAGTCCAAGCTATGCTGGTAAATTATGTGCTTTTCTTAGCGCTAAATAGATCCCATTACTCCCTTGTTAATCACTTTCGAATTTGTGAATTTTCACACATTACAGAGACACATTTGTTTGCCAGGTATGAATAAAGAGCCCTTTATAAACCACGCTGCTGTCTGCAAATGCTAATATATAATAAAGCCTTTTACGGTGTTTTAAAGATGAGACTTTCAAATTCGAATTTTGTGTTAATTAATACTAGGTTGGAGCCCCCATCTATATATTCTGTAGCTATCGCCTGTGGCTACTATAAATATGTCTAATTTACCATTTATTTTTAATGATACTAAATTTTAATATTTTCTGTCAGCATGGAATTCCCCTCTGGTGAATCTACTCTATTAGTGTTATATTAAAAACAGATTTCCTCAGTTAACAAAAAAATATAGGGCCTCTCCAGCTTTAAAAAAAACACTCAGAAATTAGGAAGAATTATTAATTTGTAACATCTGTGATTGGGTTATGTTACACTGAGAAAATCCCAAGAGATGCAGGGCAAGCAGTCCTCTTGAAAATGACTCCATACCTGAACGCTCTGGGGACACAAGGCCAGGCACTGTGTCATCATGGCCTGTCCTTGATAAACTGCTGGATGGGTTCCATGAATTGTAAATGGAAACATTACTGGTGTCACTTACACTTAAGGATAAAATGGTTGGTGCTCCCTTCTCAACAGGTATTAGTTTACATTGTATATGGAGATTGACAGAGGCATGAATCTGTCAACAATCAGTGTTGCAGGGTATTTTTTGTCTCCCACTAGAATAGCTTTATAAAATCTTAAAGTCTACATCTGACTCCTTTACTATTCCTTACCTCCTTTAAATTCCCGAAAAGCAATTTGGTTTCAATGAAATTGATCCACACACACCAAAGAAAAGTTAGACAGAGGTTATTTACTTTGAATATTAATCTCTGAAGAGGTTTTCATTATGATGCAAATTATTAGAATCCAAGGTACATGTCATAAAAGCATTATTCACAGAAAGACTTGACTAGTCTTGGACAAGAACCAACCATCTGCGTGATGCCTAATATGAATTTTTGAACACGTTCCAATACGCCATTTTCCCCTAGATGTTAAAATAGGTAAAGTGCTTCTTAAGTACAGGGTTTTGTTTTGTTGTGGTTTCTTTTTTTAATGTCTTTTCATAGCCTAGAGTTTTCAAGTATGGAGTGTTTCATTCATAGCTTGATTCAGAAGCCTGTTCACGAAAGTCCCAATATACCCTTTCTCTACTCCATTACCTAATTATGCATCACTGACTCCTTCATACTAGGAAAACTCTGTAAGGGATTGTGATGTTAATTGCAGAAAATCAAATGCCTCTTGAGTGAGGCAGATTAGTTTTACAAAATATACTAAAAAGATTAACATATGTAAATCAAATTTCACTTTACACATGCAAATCCAATTTTCTTTTATATATTTCAGTAGAGTCCCCGAACCCCACCCCAGCCCCTTAATTCAGTGTGAGTTTTCACAATAGAAAAAGACTCCTGGTTTCTGTGGACTGGTGATCACCATCTTTTCCTTTTTAATCATTTACAGTGCTAATAATGACTAGATTAAATAATCTTTTAATGAAATATAGTTTTTACTTTAAAATTTCTTACCACTTCCAAGCAGTCAATGATCTTGGTTAATTTATCTTCAGGTAAATTCTTCAGCAAGGATACGCTGCAAAATTAAAAAGAAACCTTTATTTAATTATCATCATAAATTAAACTATAAATATACATCTCTACAAAGATTCATGCATGCATTTAAAAAATATAATGCACTTTATCCAAAGTAAATCTCCAAATATATCACACATAAATAACTGAATTTCAGATACATTGAAATTATATAATCACATATAACAGCAGACATTTACCACAGGTAAATAAATAAAAATAGTAAGACCCCATGAAAGGAAAAAAATCAAATTTTGTTTCTTTGGAGAAAAAAAAAAATTACATTTTTTGTTGGCTTTTGAAGTGAATCACATCCAGAAATGTGTTCCACATCTCAATATCTCTTTTATTAGCATGGATGAGGACCTCTGCTTCCAGAGAATCAGATTTTCATGTAAATCCTTGTAATTAAGTAAAGACTGAATCCAGGAGGGAATGTAGGAATTAGCATGGAAATGATCTTGATTATTAGTCATATTGTACTGTCTTTTAAAATTAATGGTAGCCAGAGGCATGTAATAGGAACATTTTTACAGATGATAATAATATACAGAGAATGATAGAATACTGAAATTGTTTGAAAAAAATCAAAAAATTCCACTCAGTATGATTAACCCATCAGTATGATTAAATTGTTCTTTTAGAGAAATTTCTACTTGACACATTTTCACTCAGGTCTGTTGATATAATTTCTATAAGATAGATACTTCTTTCTTACCATCTAAAATTTGACACCCCTAAGGAAAAAATGATGCTCCTCCATAAATACATAATTGGATCTGAGTTTTGAAAAGAGAGCTCTAGATTCATTCTTGAACACAAGAACCAGGAGGCATGTAGCCAGGAGCTGGGTCTAAGAATGTCTGCATCTGAATCATCTGTAATTGCAAAACACTGGAACATGCCCAATGGGAGAGCAGATAAATGAACTGTGGTCGAGTCAGATAACAGAACTCTACAACAGGAGAAATGACTGCACTAACCAAGTAGATGAACCTTAAAATATATATTGAGTGAAAAAATTGACTTGCAAAAATAACACCAATTTTGTAAAGTTCAAAAATAGGCTAAACCAAGCTACAGGAAAAATAATAAAGAATAGCAAGGTTATGATTACCAAACTTCAGAATACAGACTACTCCAAGGAGAGGAGGTACCCCAAGGAAGGTTAGAAAATGACATAGGGGAGCAAATGAGAATGCCAACAACATTGCTAACTTTCTACTTAGGCTGGGCTGTACATTGATGGGGCTTCACGTTGTTATTATGTTATTATAACTTACATATGTACTATGTATCATGTGATACATGTCAGATACTTCATAATAAAAAGATGTACATGGAAAAGAGCTTACTGTATATTATGAAACAAAGAGAAATGTATTTCCCTAATATGTCTCCTTATGGATGAAAAGGTAAAAGAGTTAACCAGAACTTTTTTCTATATAGTGGCATATAGAAGAAAAGGGAATACTTTTTGTTCCTTTGGTTTAATTGACTAACACATGCCCGTCATGAAAGTTCTACTTCGGGTCCAAACTGGGCGCTCTAGCGTTAGTGAAAATTCTCTCCTGTAAGCCTTTCACCTTTGGGGATTGGTGAGGAAATCGATATGAGAAAAAATCTTTTGTCTGTCTCCCCTCTATGAAGGCAGAGATCGCGTTTATCTTGTTCACCACTGAATCCACAATGTTTACGCCTGGCAATAAGTATTCACTGAACAAAGGCATGAATGAGATAACAAAAAGAAGAAAAGGAGGGAAGGAACCTGTACTAGGAAATTCTCTGAGCTCCCTCCACTAAGGCAGAACACACTAGACTCCCAGGGAAAACCTAGTGGCTCAGATTTTATCTCAGACATGATGCAACCCATGGGCACCGGTTTACTTATGTATCCTTTTTTGGCCCTTGCATAAGTGCAGTTTATTAGCTTTAAATACTGACCTGCATTGCTCAGTTGCTGGATTTTGAGATTACCTATACTCAGATAGACCCCACAACATGATGGCTAAGGCAATGATTGTCAAATAGGTAAGGCACCTTCTTGTCATTACTGCAGCTCTCTTCCAGGAGTCCTTATTGTTTCCGGGAAAGTAAATCAGCAAGCATCCGTATGAAAAACCTCAGTGCCTGCAATGTTCTACTGATTAACAATGCCTTCATTCAATATTCACTGAGTCCTCACTATATGCTAGGCACGGCACAGCCCTAAAATCATTGACTTTGCAGGCTAGTGATGCAAGATAAAGTCACTATACTTAAAAAGAACTTAGAATTTATTTTTGGAAACCACAGGATATTTTATTGTTATTACCACTTATCAAAGGTTACATTTCATTACAGTATGTATTGCAGTTTCAGAGACTATCAAATCTCCCACAAAAGACACAGAAATAGTTTAAATAAGGAACTTATACTTTCCAAAAAAAATGTTTTTAATGTGTAGCTGACCTTTTCAGTTACATAGGTACTTGTTTCTCTGTAATTTGATGCGTCCAAGTTGTTGGGGGTTCAGAACAGTTGACAAAATGTGTATGTTCCAAGGATCCATGTCGTGATAGCAAGCATAATAACATTTTTGGCAAGTTAATTTGCCACAAATAATAGTAATTTGGGAGATGGCGTGACTATGCCAATGAGAAAAAATGTCTCAGATAAAGCAAGTGAGGATAGTAAAATAATTTATTTTAATATTATTCTAAGCAAAGCATTATGATCTATTGTTATCTACTTCCAAATTATAGGATATCTTTCAAAGTCAACTGAGCAACCCAAGTGAATATTTTAGGATTTTATGCACATTATTCTATACTATGTTCAATGACTCCATCAACACAAGGGCAAAATTAGCAAGAGAAATAAATCAGTGAACAAGGCTAATGGGAATGAAACATAATTCTTCATATATATAGTGGCATTTACTGCAAGAGAATACTTTTGTTCCTTTGGCTTAATCATATGGAAAATGCTTAAATAAGAAAGATTGTAGTAAAATAATTACTCTGATAAAACCAACATATCCACAATATGGCTACACCACCACTCTTTTTGCCACCAACGTGTTATTCTTACCTTCTGAGGAAGTTTCTGTACTGTTCATCTCTAGCTTGAGCTGTCCTTCTCATTATATTCTGGAATACCTCTCGATCTAGTGCCCATGTTTTAACATTGGTAATAGCTTTAGAAAAATCAAGAAAATAATAAAATATTGTTTAGCTCTTAGATTAAGAAAACATTCCAACATGTTAATCAATAAATTTTTCATGTACTCTCATAAAATGATATTTCTTGGACAATGCATTATTTAAGCATGCAAATGGGAGGAAGTAGTGATGTAAAGAGTGGGTAATTTTATAACATCATTTTTGGTTTGAAATAAATGATGATTTGAAAGTGAGCAGCAAAATATTTCCATTCTAATTATGTTTTGCTTAGGATGATATTAACATTAGTTTGCAATCCCTAATTACACACTACATCATCAGGAGGTATTTTAGATTTGTGCTGTGATACAGAAGAAAGCCAGCCAGCCTGTAGCTAATCCAGAGAGTGAAAAATTCACAAGCAGATAATTGAAAGTTAAAGATCTCTGTGTGTGAGTCTGTTTTTATGTCTTTTTATGTTGTTTAGACACTGTTGCTAACGGGAGCCAATATATTTTAAGAATCTCTATGGTTACTTTTACATAAAATATACAAAATCATTTTCAAAGAGATTATGCAAGACAGTTTTGGGGACAAACTTTTCATAGGAAAGACATTAAAATCAACAATAAAATCTAAAAAGGAAGAAGAGCAGAAGTAGCTCTAAAAAAATCTGTATGAAATTATGGTAGTAAGATATTTTTTAAAGGAGTGATGAGAGCCTACAGAAGAGATCAAAATCAAAATCTCTGGTTTACTAAACTTTAGAGTGAATTAGAATTATTTTGACATTCTTGTTAAAAATAGAGATCCCTGGGCCCCACTGTCAGAGATTATTTGGAGTGGAGCCTCAGAATGTGCATTTTTATCAAATACTGCAACAATGCTGACACACATAACCTCGTCCCAAACTCTGAGAAGCACCACATCTAAGTAATTCAGAAGAAAACCCGGTATTACCATGAATAAAGTCGATAAAAACAAGAACCCTAAGGAGAAGTAATTGAACTAATCCCAAAAGTCACTCACAAAAACTCTCATTAATTAATTCATATCTTTTTTGATATTTATACACTTTTATTGGTTTAATTATTTCTGGTTTGTAATATGGTCAGAACTTCATGGAGAATAGAAAGCAAACATGCTGAATGAGCCAAAGGCAAATGTCTACATAATAAAAAATTGAAATGGCAACGACAGCAAATACTGCAATCAGTTCTGTTTAAAGCCATATTCATATTTTATATACAGGTATCTGACGGAAAGGTCTTTTTAAGCTTGAATCATTAAGACAAGGGCTTCAATATGAAACCTTTTATAAGCATAGCCTTTCTATTAATAAGAGCATATGGGGCACAATGGGAGACAAAAAGACTCAGGATGCAAGAATGTCTTAGGTTATCTTTAACGTTGTGTAACAATTTTAAAAATACAGCATTTCATCTCCTGTTACCTTTCACAGAGGCAGTTCTTGTACAGTTGTATAAAATGGCCAGTTCCCCAAACGTCGTCCACATAGGAATGGATGATAGCCATTTCTCCCCTTGGAACACCTCTAGTCGACCCTCTATCAAGTAGAATGTAAAGAAAACACAAGTAATCAAAATCCACCTGGATTCCATAAGTTAAAAAAAAATCAGAAGGTATACAAAGCATACAGGTAAGATATCTTATGATTTTCATTATAATAAAGTGGTTAAGAATGCAGACTGAAGCCCACTTTCTATTAGCTGATTAGCCTGAAGAGGTACCCACTCTGCATGGGTTCCTCATCAATAATGGGGATAATATATATATATTTTTAACATCTTTATATATAGCTGTTTTACAATGGTGTGTTAGTTTCTGCTTTACAACAAAGTGAATCAGTTATATATATACATCTGTTCCCATATCTCTTCCCTATTGTGTCACCCTCCCTCCCACCCTCCCTATCCCACTCCTCTAGGTGGTCACAAAGCACAGATGTGATCTCCCTGTGCTATGCGGCAGCATTGGGGAGAATATTAATAATATTTACTTCATACAGTTGTGAGAAGTAAATAAGTTACTATAGGTAAGGATCACAGATCCATGGCTAGCACATAGTAGATGCCATGTAAGTGTTAGCTATTGGGAATTCCCCAGCGGTCCAGTGATTAGGATTCTGCGCTTCCACTGCAGGCGGGCACAGGTTCTATCCCTGGTCGGGGAACTAACATCCTGCATGCTGTGCAGTGCAGCCAAAAATCCCCACAAAAAACAAAAACAAACAAACAAAATCCCATATTATTATTATTGTGATTGTTACAAAGCTCTTTCCTGAAGCAGTGGATGGCAAGTGTTTCATTTAAAATTCATTCTACCCCATGAAAAATGTAGCACATGAAACTACTTCTCTTGCACAAGGAACACAACAATCACTGTATGTCTTCAAAACATAGCACAGGTGTTTACACTGGTGGAAGGACTAACTTGTCATAACTGAGAAGTATGCTGGCCCCTGGAGTCAGGCTGCCTGGCTCTGACTAGTCTTTGGCCATGTGACCTTGGGTATGTTACTTCACCATGCCTTGCTTGTTGCCTAACCCCTCATTAATTGAAATGCATTAGTAAATGAAGTCACTAAGAAGAGAATTAAAAGACAAGCCACAGACTGAGAGAAAATATTTTTACAAAAGACACATCTGATAAAGAACTGTTTTACAAAATATACAAAGAGCTCTTAAAAGCTCATCAGTAAGAAAACAACCTAATTAAAAATGGCCATGTGTTTCCCTGGTGGCGCAAGGGTTGAGAGTCCACCTGCCGATGCAGGGGACACGGGTTCGTGCCCCTGTCCGGGAAGATCCCACATGCCGCGGAGCGGCTGGGCCCGTGAGCCATGGCCGCTGAGCCTGCGCGTCCGGAGCCTGTGCTCCGCAACGGGAGAGGCCACAACAGTGAGAGGCCCGTGTACCGCAAAAAATAATAATAATAAAAAAATGGCCAAAGACTTTAACAGAGGCTCACCAAAGAAGATATACAGATGGCAAATAAGCATGTGAAAAGATGCTCCACATCATATTTATCAGGAAAATGCAAATTAAAACAATGAGCTACTACTACACACCTAACAGTATGACCAAAATCTGGAACACTGACAACAGCACATGGTGGAGAGGATGTGGAGCGACAGGAATCTCATAAATTGCTGGTGGGAATGTTACATGGTACAGCCACTCTGGAACACAGTTTGGTGGTTTCTTACAAAATTAAACATACAATCCAGCAATTGTGCTCCTTAGTATTTATCCAAAGGTGCTGAAAACTTAGGTTTACACAAAAACCTGCACACAGAGGTTTACAGCAGCTTTATTCATAATTGTCGGGCTTCCCTGGTGGTGCAGTGGTTGAGAATCGCCCTGGTCTGGGAGGATCCCACATGCCACGGAGAAACTGGGCCCGTGAGCCACAACTACTGAGCCTGCGCGTCTGGAGCCTGTGTTCCACAACAAGAGAGGCCGTGACAGTGAGAGGCCCACGCACCGCGATGAGAGTGGGCCCCGCTCACAGCAACTAGAGAAAGCCCTCGCACAGAAACGAAGACCCAACACAGCCAAAAATAAATAAATAAATAAATAAATAAATAAATAAATAAATAAAAGAACGGTGCATAATTGTCAAAACTTGGAAATTACCAAGATGTACTTCACTGGGTAAATGGATAAACTGTGCTACAACCAGACCATGAACTACTACTCAGTGCTAAAAAGAAATGAGATGCTAAGCCATGAAAAGACATGGAGGAACCTTAAATACACATTACTAAGTGAAAGAAGCCAATCTGAAAAGGCTAAATACTATATGATTCCAACTATGTAACATTCTGGAAAAGGGAAAATGACGGAGAAAATTAAAAGATTCGTTGTTGCCAGGGGTTGGGGAGGAGGTGAATAGGCAGAGCGCAGAGGATTTTTAGGGCAGTGAAAATACTCTGCTTGATATTATAATGATGGATATATGTCATTATACACTTGTCACAACCTAGAGACTGTACAATACCAAGTACGGTTGTTGAGTGATTACGATGTGTCAATGTAGGTTCATCCTTGGTTTAAAAAAACTGTACCTTGCTGAGGAGTGATGCTGATAACAGGAGAGGCTGTGGATGTGGGGGTGCAGGGGTATATGGGAAATTTCTGTCCCGCCCTATCAATTTTGCAGTAAACCTAAAACTGCTCTAAAAATTAAAGTCATAAAAAAGAAAAAGAAGAGTGCTTGACACCAATCTTTGGCTAAGTAGAGTTTGGGGGAAGGGAGAGGCAACTTCCTCACCATGCTTCTGCCCTGGCAATTCTCTTCTCTTTTCCTTTCAAACAAATGCAAATAAAACCTTAGCTAATCAAAAGCATTTGCAAAAAAGACCTATATTCTTAGAGGAAGAAAATGGTGGGGTTATTTCTCTTTCCCTTGAAGAACTGGTCTTTCCTTCTCCTAATTCACCACTAAGTAGCTCTGGGTCATCTCTGTCCACTCACTCATTCAATGCATCTGATATGAATACCTATGCTGTGCCAAGAACTAGCCCAGGTGAAAGAGAGACAGGGTAGACAAAACAGAAAAGATATTTATCCTGTTAGAACTTATATTCTAGTAAGAAATAAATTCTATTTTGGCTCCGAATCTTATATTTTAGTTATGCAATTTAATAACTTCTCATTATGACTAAATTCTATTCCATCAAAACTATTTTGCTTCACTGTTGAGCTAGTATCATGGAACTTTATGCATTTCAAGTTTTTTCTAATTCGTTATGGCACATGGGACTTGAGCAACACTGAACAATTATATGGAATATCAGAAGTTTAAGCTAAATCTGCTTTTACTATTTGCTATTCTTGCTATATTTTATAAAGGGGAGATTTTGAATTAACAAACTAATTTGCTCGATCAATTAAATCACACAATTCAATTCTTAGATAACATCATAATTAATTCAAATAAGAAAGCGTCCAAGTTTCATTTCCATGTGTGCTATAGCCCTGACTTCAATAACTATATTGATACTGACTTCTGTTCAAACCCTTCTCTCCCTAAGCCTTTCATCAGAGTTGCTGGCAAAGAACAAGATGAGCTGACATGAGTTTCTCATCGTTCCTTGCAGGTTTCCTAAATATTGGTTGACTTAATGCCCTATCTTCTCTTGCCAGAATGTTCTAGTGTTGCCAAGGTAGAAGTAAAAGAGCCAAGAGAAAAGTTGAAAGAGGGGGAAATTGCTCTGGGTCACCTTTCCCTAAAACTTGAAGGCTGGCTAAATTAAGACTGTAATTCACTTCTTGGGGAGAATAATTACTTGAAGATGACTATAGTTTTAAGGCCGTCTACAAAGACGTGTATGGCAAATAATACACTAATAATTATGCAAATGGCATGTTTAAAGAATCAAAATAGAGAAACCAAAAAAAATTTTTTTAATTAAAAAAATAGAGAAAACAGTCTTTTATACACTGTCAATAGATGTGTATTAATTTGTTTGGATAGGCAACTTCTGCTCCACACCTAAGGCCTCAAGGAAACAAGAATCATAAAAGCATTGCTTAACTTTGTTTCTTAGTTTCTGTGATTCTTTTTACCCCTCCTTGCTATACAAGGATTTGTCTAAAGTTGCAGGCCACTTACCAGAATGTAACCTCCCATGGGAATCATGTCTTATTCACCTGTGTCTCTCTCAGAACTCAGCACTGGGCTTTGACCATAGTTGGCCATCAATAAAAAATTATAAAGTTTATAAAGCATTGCTTAGATCATCAAGACCTACAGTGCAAAATAAAAGGCCACAGCACATCCCAGGTTACCACTACCTCTGAGCAAGCCAGTTAACTTTTTTCCCTAAAACTAAAAAATTTGGGGCAATTCAGAATTTGACAGGGCATTCAATAGCCGTAAGCCCTGTTCAGATGATTTCTTGCTTCTATATCTAAAAAAAAATTGTTGAATTCCAGTATAAGATTTATGTGTTTGATAAGCATTTGAGAAATAAATCCTTTTCCTATCTAACCATTATAATCTACCCAGCATGGAAGCATGTTCAAGGTATCATGTATGGAGGAAGCCATTTAAATGGTTCTAAAAATACCAGCTTTAACCTTAAGGCATTCCATTTGACTTATCTGTTGGTTAAATGTACCTAAATTGTCTTTTGAAATCATTGGTATATAACAAAAATATTTTACAAAGTCACAAAAATAATTGTTTTCTTTTCCATGGTACAGCAATGTAAAAAGGTCAACACAAGCAGCAGTGTTTTGAATACTCTGAAACACCTTCTTGTATATGTTGGGTGAGTGGCACTGTGATTAAAAGTATGGACTCTCTAATCAGACTGTTTAAATTTGCATTCTACCTCCACCACTAATGAGCTGTGTGGCCTTGGGTAAGTTACTTAACCTCTCTGTGACACAGTCCACATAGTAACATGAAGATAGTAGCACTTGCCTAACAGAGTCAGTGAGTTGAAATGAGATTTTTCTATTAACTTCTCAGTAGGATGCTGAACATATAGGAAGCATTCTGTAAATATTAAGTATTAGCAACATGATGATTAGATCAACAAGGTTACTATTTCATGAGCTCAATCTGTTATGTTTTCTACAAATAGAGCAACCAATTTTGCATTTTTATAAATGTTTGCAAAAAATCATTAAACTATAGGCAAATATTTATTATATGGTGACTGGAAAAATCTGTGAAGCCCACCTGCCAGTACAAAGATATGGTTTCCTGGTTCTCCTTGCTTAATAATGTAACTCCCTTGCTGGTAGTTTCTCCCATACATGCATTCCACCATGTCTTTGATCTGCTGAGGATCCAGTCTCTTCAGAAATTGATTTTTATTAAGGGCATCTGTAATGAGCTTCTTCTCACTGGTATAATGGAAAGAAGATGTTAGTTACAATTAGTGAAAACCATGATTTGCTCTTTAGAGTCACTTCATTTTTATTCTTCATATTACTACCTATGTATTTACAACTTTTCCAGCAAGGAAAAAATTTTTTTCTAGCCCCACCAACACCTAACCCTTAGAACTACCATACTTTGCTTGGAAATCCTTTGAAAACATTTTTGAACATTTTTTTCTGGTAATCATTATTAAATCAATTTTATCATCACTCCTAATTGTCATCATCAAAAGGTAGCATCCTTCAAGGTCCCTAGATGCAATACTAATGGACATATGATTTTTAGATGGGAAGCAGGTCTGGTTGGTAGGTAGAAGGTGTATCTAAGGGACTATAACACAGTATTCATTCACTGATGTATACACGTGTGCCTAATTCCTACGGTGCTAGTCATTTTATATCTTATTTAATCCTTACTACTATCCTGTGAGATAATGATTATTCCGACTTTATAGATAAGTAGACTAAAAGCTAAGAAGCACTTATTCTCCCCTAGGATTTAAATCTAAGTCTGTGAGTCTGAAGTCTGTGCTGCTTCCATTCCATCTGTTGCTTCTTCTGAGGTGGAGAAGTCAGCTCCCTCGGGACTCATAAGGTTTGATCAGACATAGCAGGTGATGGTGATAGGTCAGGTTTGCCTATGTTTTGACTCTTAGTATGTCTAGACTAGACAGAACCTACATTTCCAACCTCCCAGCCTATTCACTCCCCAAATCAGAAGCCCACTTGTTGGTAATCCTAGAACACTCCAGTTTGTTTTGGAAAAGAAGTAGCTCAAAATAATTGCCTAATCTGCATCACCTTACATTTCTAATGTTCTAATTAGCATACTTTATATGTAGATATCATAGCATTATGAGCTGGAAGAAAAGTTGCCTAAGTCAGAATCTTTGCACAATATATTTGCTTTCACTCAAATTCAGTGTTATTCTTTTAAAATATGGGTATTTTCCTGTATTTTTCATTCAAACTCTCTCCCATACATAGCTTTGCTGTTTAAAAACTTGTGATCTTTGCTGCACAGAAAGTGTTCAAGGGAATTCCCTGGTGGTCCAGTGGTTAGGACTCAGGACTCAGCGCTTTCACTGTTTGCGTCTGGTTTCGACCTCTGGTCAGGGAACTAAGATCTCACAAGCCAGGTGTCACGGCTAAATTAAAAAAAAAAAAAAAAAAAAAAAAAAAAAAAAGAAGAAGAAAAGAAAGGAAGTTCTCAAACACAAGGTAAAAGTTCATGGAATTAGATACTTAATGATCCTATCTATCAAATCAGTAGGCTTCAGGAAGGAAACAGAACAAAGCCTTGTACAGAATTCCTTCTTCCTTACTCCATCAACCTCAGAGCCATCTGAACTCTCTGGGTTCCGTGAGAACTTCCTTCCTCCTTCATCTAATCTATCACTACGTCTTGTCAATTCTCTTTGCAAAATATCACTGTTATCCATTTTAGTTTCCATATTCAAGGGTCACCACATCCAAGGAAAAATCTTAGGTCTGGATAATTTTAACAGCTTCCTTTTTGGTTTTTCAGCTTCTAGCCTCTTCCCCCTGCAGTCCATCCTATACCACACTATCAGATTCACATTAGTACATTCATCTTGACTTCACCCTGATCTCATTCTTCCTTCATCCACTAAAACCAACAATTCATTCAGTTAAGATATACCAAAAAAATACTTTTGCAAGATATTCTTCTCAAGGGTAGAACTGTGAACAATATCATAAAAGTTCCAGATTTCACGAGTCTTTCATGCTAGTGTAACATTCCAGCAAGTTTCCTCAATGCCCACATATCCCAATTTCCCAAAATATGTTCCAAGTATCACTGTTCCTTTATAATCAAAAGTTTGCTGACTTTAAACAATTTTGGAAATTCAGCATGCACAGTTTAAAGGTTCAAAGAAATCTTGCAGTAAACAAATCTGTTTAAACCAATGTTTTCCAGACCTCACTGTCTTCTTTATTTATTTCTTTTTTTTTTGGCTTAACTCCTATTAACATTCCATGGAAGTATTATGAAAACCCTTTTGCCATAGAAGACAATCAACTTCTCACAATCTGGTATTCCCCATTTCCTACCACATGCCTCCACTCTATCCATTTAGCACTTACTCCCTAACACAAATCCTTTGTTACAGATAGACTGGTCTCCTCATTGTCTCCTATGCGTGCCAGTTTCACCTTCAGGCTTGGCACATCTTTTCTCCTTGAATTTAGCTTCTTCTTCCCTCAACCTACCCAAACATTAGACATCCACCAAGAAACCCCTTATGACCTACTCAACCCTGCCTGGATACTGTAGCTCACACAATCCTTCTCTTCTACCCTAAACTCCTAGAGTACTCGTTTTCATGTCCGTCCAACTCACCAAATTTATCAAGCAAATAGTTAAGACATAAAAATTAGTAAAGCATGGCCCATAGCCTCAAAGAGTTCCCAGATCCTCTTAATTTAGTTTAGTCCATAAACACACTGTAATATTCTATTAGAAAAGAGTTATTGGTACTTCCCTGGTGGCATAGTGGTTAAGAATCCACATGCCAGTGCAGGGGACATGGGTTGGAGCCCTGATCTGGGAAGATCCCACATGCCATGGAACAACTAAGCCCATGCACCACAACTACTGAGCCTGCGCTCTAGAGCCCACAAGCCACAAGTACTGAGCCCATGAGTCACAACTACTGAGCCCACATGCCACAACTACTGAAGCCCGCATTCCTAGAGTCTCTCTGCAACAAGAGAAGCCACCACAATGGGAAGCCCGCACACCACAATGACACTCGCCACAACTAGAGAAAAGCCTGTGCGCAGCAATGAAGACCCAACTCAGCCAAATAAATAAATAAATAAATTTATTTTTAAAGAAAGAAAGAAAAGAGTTCTCCCTATGAGGTTTTCTCCAAACTAAATCATAAATACTTAGAGGAGTGGGTCTTGTCTGGAATTTTCTATTTACAAAGCCTCATACAGCAGTGATTAAGAGTGTGAAGTTTGCAACTTCTCCTATAACTATGATATAGGCCAGCTATTATAAGCACAACTCTCCCTGCTCACACAAAACAAGTATAAAAGTTGATTAAAATATATTTACAAATCTGTTTTACAGCATTGGAGACCTATCAACTTAGCAACAGCTTGATGAATGATGATCAACAAGAGATCATGAATTTGACATTCACCTCCGCTTTTTCCTTCAAAGCATTTATTGATTTGTAGGCAGCATTAAGCAGAGTTTTGGCAGTCTCAAAGGGTTGGGAAGACACAAGTCAGTGTTCAAGACACACCATGAAAGAGGATCCTGGTAAACACTCAGAATTTCAGATGGGACATCTAAAGGGCTGTAAACAAGAAGTAAAGACTAACAAAAAACAGGCAAAGAGAGCCCCAAACCAACTTTGAAACTATTCCTATTTTGGCTAAAATTATTTGCCCCTGCTTAACTGCCTGTGAGAAGGAAAGGTGAATATTCTCTGTAGGATGTTCACAACATCTAGGACTCAAATTTTCTCTATAATTTTTCCATAAGGAGTATCTGGCATGATCTCAAAAACTACCAGCCATACCAGGAGAAAAGATCAAATGACTGAAGACCAAGAGCAAAAAAAAAAAAAGAAACAGACCCACAGCAGATTAAAAAAATTGTATGTATCAAGCACAAACTTTAGTACAACTATAATAGGTTTAAGAAAATCAAGGATAAAATGGAAAATGTCAACAGAGAACATGAACCTTTTTAAAAATCAAGTAGATATTCTAGAATTGAAACAATATCTGAAGCTTGGACCTCAATAGATGGGTTTAAAATCTGATAAGACACAGCTGAAAATGATTACAAACTGAATATGGGCAGGTAAAATATATCCAGATAGAAGACTGGAGAAGATCTAGGATAGAAAATAGAACAATAAAAACAAAAACAAAACAAAACACAGGAGACATATATGGCATGATAGAGAAGTTGAGCATATATATAATCTGAACCCCCAAAGAAAGGGAAAGAATTGGCCTGAAACAATACATGAAGGTATCATATTCAAGAATTTTCTTAAATCAATGAAAATGTATCAAGCCATAGACAATAAACTCCAAACAAAATATATACATAAAAAATTTAGTCCCATCATAGTAAAATTATTGAAAACCAAATTCAAAAAGAAAAATCTATGAAGCATCTGAAGAAAACAGACATATTACCTTCAAATGACCAACAACAGGACTGACTTACTCTTTAACAGAAATAATGGAAACCAGAAGACAGTGGAATATCTTCAAAGTGCTTCAGAGTGCCTATTCCAATATCTTTACCCAGTGAAAACAGCCTTCAAAAATGAGAGCAAAATGAATATATTTTCAAAATGTTATTCCGTTGGCAACAGACTTAACAGAGAAGGAAAATGATCCTGGATGGAAACTAGTAGATGTTAGAAGAAAGAAAGAATGAGAAAAGTAAATATGTGGGTGACTAAAGGAAGCTCATCTTTATAAAAGAGTAATAATAATATCTTGTAGAGTTTGAAATATATGATAAACAAAATGTATGAAAACAAACAGCCAAAACTGCATGGTCAGTAAATGGAGTTAGTTAACATAATTTAAAAGCACTAATCTATATTGGAAATTGAACAAGTTAAAGATGCATGTTATAATTTAGGGTAACCCCTATAAGATTAGACATAGAAAGTTTAACTAGAAGAGCAAATGGAATAATAATATGTACTTAATTAATTCAAGAAAATGGAAAGAAAATAGAGAAAAAGAAACCAAAGAAATGAAACAAGTAAGAAACAAATAGTAAGATGTTAATGTTAAACCCAAATATTTTGTATTTACATTAAAAATAAATGTAATAAATACCCCAATTGAAAGACCAGATTGTCAGACTGATAAAATAAATAAATAAAAAAGAAAATACCAAGTATATGTTGCTTATAAGAGGTATGCCTTAAAGATAACGATATAGAAAAGTTCAAAATAAAAAGGCAGAAAAAGATATACTATGTAAACACCAATTACAGGCATACCTCAGAGATATTTTGGGTTCAGTTCCAGATCCCAACAATACAGCAAATATTATAATAAAGTGAGCTGCACAAATTTTTTGGTTTCTCAGGTGCATAAAAAAGTCATGTTTACACTATACTGTAGACTATTAAGTGTGCAATAGCATTATGTCTAAAAAGCAATGTACACATCTTAATTAAAAAATAATTTTTTGCTAAAAAATGCTAACCATTGTCTGAGCCTTCAGCAAGTCATAGTAGTAACATCAAAGATCACTGATCACAGATCACCATAACAAATACAGTAAAAATTGAAAATGTTTAAAATATTGTGAGAATAACAAAAACTTGACACAAAGACATGAAGTGAGCAAATGCTGTCAGAAAAATGGGGCGTCTATAGATCTGCTGGATATAGGGTTGCCACAAACCTTCAATTTGTAAAAAATGCAGTATCTTAAAGTGCAGTAAAGTGAAGCACAACAAAACAAGGTATGCCTGTATAAAGAAAATTTTCCTTGATACAGGAAAGTAGGCTTTAAAGAAAGACATTATTTCTAGAAATGAAGAGGAATATTTTATATTGATATGTTCAGGAAAATACATATATTCTAAATGTGTATCCATCCAGTTAGATACCAACCATCAACTTGACAAAAAAACCTGACAAAAATAAAAGCAGAAATAGACAAATCCACAATCACTTTGAGAGAGTTAAAACATCTCTCTAAGAAATAATAGAATAAGCAGACAAAAATTAGTCAGAAGATAGAAGATCTAAACTCTTGATTATCAAACTTTACTTAATCTCTTGACCTAATAGTTATTTTAAAGGTTGTATTCAACCAATTCGGAATATACGTTCTTTTCAAGTACACGTGGAACCTTCACGAAAACTGACCTTATGGGGACTGTAAATCAAACCTAACAAATTTCACAAGATTGCATAATACAGAGTATATTCTTTGAAAACAATAGAAGCTAAAAATGTAAGCTAGAAATCAATAACAAAATCAGTAACAAAAATAATCCGAAAATCCTCAAATGTTTGAGAACTGAGTAATATATTTCTGAACAGCTCATTGATCAAAGGAAGATTAAATCATAGGGAAGTCAGATAATATTTTGAAATAAATGATAAAAATGTGATTATCAAAACTTGTGGGATGCAGTTAAATCAATACTAAGAGGAAAACTTACAGTATTAAATAGATACATCACAAAAGAAAACAGATTAAAAATGAATGACTAAGTGTCTATCTCAAAGAGCTAGAAAAAGAAAAGCAATTGAGCTCAAAAAAGGGAAAAGGAAATAACAAAATAGAAACAGACAACACAGGAAGAAAAAAGTGCAATGAAGAGGATCAAGAGAGCCCCAAATAGGTTATTTGAAAAGTCAAATAAAACTGAAAAATTCATGGCAAATGGGTGGGTGGGGAGAAAAGATAATTACCAGTGTTGGAAATGAGAAAAGGGACATCACTATAGATATTACAGATAGGAAAAATGAGTGGACAGTATGAATAACTATTTTTAAAATTTAGATTAAATGAAAATTTCCTAGAAAAATATGCATACCAAATCTTAGAAAAAAATAGAAAATCAGATTAGCAATAAAGAAATAAAAAATAAAAACTATCCCACAAAGAAAATTCTAGACCCAGGTGACATACCATTAAGTTTTCCAGACATTTAAGGAAAAACTTTATTAATCTTACATAACCTTTTCCAGAAAACAGAAAAAAGAAATTTTTTCCAACTTATTTTATAGTGTCAAAATAGCCTAATAACAAAAACCCATATTACAAGAAAGAAAAATTAAAGGTTAATATTCCTAATGAAGATAGGTACAAAAGTCAAAAACAAACAAGTCTAGACCAGATTGAAAATTAATGTAATTAACCACATGAAAAGAATAAAGGAGACAAATACATAGCAAAATCTTATTGTATGAGGAAAAAGTATTTGATAAAATTAAACACCTGTATATGAGTTTTAAATTTTAAAAAACCACTTAGTAAATTAGAAATAGAAGGGAATTTCCTTAATCTGATAAAAAATCTATAAAATAAAACAAAAACAGAAAGTATCATATCGCATGTGAAATATTGGAAGCTTCCCTCCAGATATCAGAAATGGGACACTTCAATTCCACCCTGAATAAGAAGTCTGAGCAAACTTAATAAATTGAGAAAAAAAGAAACAAAAGGGAAAAAATATATCAAAGATATAAACACAGTAAAAGAAGAAATAAAATTGTCATCCTTTCCAAAAGACATGGTTATGTAAATTGAAAACTCAAAAGAATGGACAGGGTAAAACCATCAAAATTAATAGGTGATTTCAATAATCTCACTGGATTCAAGGTCAGTAAACAAATTCAATTGTATTTCTATATGTCAGTATCAAAATGAAAATGCTAATTTTTAAATGACATCATTTTTAAAAGATCAAAAATATCAACTATATAAGATTATATATAACAAAAATGTGTAAAACCTCTACAAACAATATTATAAAATATTAAGAGAAATGAAAGAATAGCTAAATAAATGGAGGCATATAGCAGAGTCATGAAGGAGAAGACAATTTTTTAATGATGTCAATTCTATTCAAATTGGTCAGGTTCAATGAAATCTCAACTGACATTCTAAAAAATGTTTTATGAAAATTGACAAGCTAATTCTAAAATTCTTACAATCATAAGAAGGCCCAAGAATAGTCATCACAATGTTGAAGAACAATAACAAAACTAGAAGACTTAAGGTAATGGATATCAAGAATCACTATTGGGAATTCCCCGGCGGTCCAGTGGTTAGGACTCTGCGCTTTCACTGCAGAGGGCCTGGGTTCAATCCCTGGTTGGGGAACTAAGATCCCACAAGCTGCACACTGTGGCCAAAAAAAAAAATTATTATTAATCAAAATAATTGACAGACTATACTCTTGGCACAAGGAGGCACAAGAAAGACCTTTGGACCTGAATAGAAAGAACTAAAACCCACATAAACATATATAGATACTTGATTTATGACAATGGTTGTACTACAGAGCTACAGAGGGAAAGCAGACATCAATGGAAAACACATAAATTAAGAAGTGTTCACCCTGTTAATTATCAAGGAAAAGAAAGTCAAAACCACAATGAGATACCACAACATAAATATACCCACCAGAATGGCTAAAATGAAAAAGACTGACAATGCTAAATGCTGGTGAGGATGAATAGTAGCAATACTCATACACTGTTGGTGGGGGGTATATATTTGTCCAGCCATTTTGGAAAACTATTTGGCAATCTATATTAAATGTGAACTTAGGGACTTCCCTGGTGGCACAGTGATTGGGAATCCGCCTGCCAATGCAGGGGACATGGGTTCAATCCCTGGTCTGGGAAGATCCCACATGCTTCAGAGCAACTAAGCCCATGCGCCCCAACTACTGAGCCTGTGCTCTAGAACCTGCGAGCCACAACTACTGAGCCCACGTGCCACAACTACTGAGGTCCACGTGCATAGAGGCCATGCTCCACAACAAGAGAAGCCACCGCAATGAGAAGGCCGCACACCGCAACAAAGAGTAGCCCCCACTCGCCGCAACTACAGAAAGCCCGTGCACAGCAACGAAGACCCAATGTAGCCAAAAATAAATAAATAAATAAACAAATAAATTTATAAAACAAAAATGTGAACTTAGATAAAATGTACCACCCAGCAAGTCCATTCCTAGTTATATACCTATCATAAGTCATATATAAATCAAAAGTGCAAAAATGTTCATGGCAGCATTATTCAAAATTGCTAAAGACCAGAATCAACCAAATGTCCATCAACAGTAGAACTGATAAGTTGTAGCATAGTCACAACAAACTCTATAGAGCAATGATAATTAATGAACCATCACTACACACAATTTCATAAATGACTCTCACTGTATAAACTGAAGGAGCCAGAGTCTGTAGAGTCCATTCTCTATAATTCCACTAACATAAAGTTCAAAAATAGGCATAGTAATCTATGATAATACTAGTGCAGATAGTGGCTACCTTCAAAGTAGATAATGCATAGGGATTGCAAGGGAGCAGAAGAGGCTTCTGAGGTGCTGGTGAGGTTCTATGTCCTGATCTGTTTGGTGGTTACATGGGCGTGTTCACTTTATGATTTGTGCACGTCAATAAAAAATTCATTTAAAAAATAAAACATGTACATAGCTTTGGAGGCAGAAGAGCCTAGGTTCAAATCCCAGCTCTTCCACTTCCTAGCTGTGTGACCTTAACCTTTCTGAACCTCAGATTTCTTCTTTGTGAATAGAGCTTAGTAATCATACCTGCGTCATAAGGACACATTAACTCAGATAAGGTGATAATATATGCCTAATAAATGGCAGTGATAGTAGTAGTTGGCAATAGTAGTGGTTATGGTATGCTTTTTGTGGGGAAGGGTGGAATATGAAAAGTTCTAGAAACCACGAAGAAAGAAAGAGGCACTGTCAAGACTCTACTTAGTACAAAGTTCCTCCAATAGGGCTGGATCTCGAATTTATGTACATCATTGGCAGCGTGCCATAATCCTTTTACACCCCTTACTTACATTATCAATATTCTTTGAAGCATTAAATTCCTGTCCTCTAAGTTGCTTCAGGAAGTTTAATTTGTCAAAGTCCACTGACAGTTCTTGTTAAGCTGGGCCCTCAATCTTCCTTCTCTGGCCCTGTTTACTAGAAGCCTCTGTTCTCACTGTTTGTTTTTGTCAGGTCAGACAAAGCATGTGTCTTGCAAACTGCTTTGCACAAGGCTCAGTGCCAATCAGGGACCAGGGGCCTCCACCTACTTTCTTATCTGTCAAGAATTTCTTGTGCGCACAAAGGCCGAGGCAACTCCACTTGTATGGCATATCAGAGCTTAATTATATATACAAATAGGAAGTATATTAGAAGGCATATTTGTCGAGGGCCCAAGATCTAAAGCTGGAATGCCAGGGTCTGATTCCTAATTCTGCCACTTACGAACAGTGGAACTCTAGGCAAGTTACTTAATCTCAAGTTTTCTCAGCTATAAAATGACAATAAACACAGTCCACACGTCATAGGATTTCTATGAGAATTAAGTTAGTTAACAATACTGAGCACTGAGAACATGGCCTGGCACATAAAATATATTACAGAAGGAATAGCTGTATTATTATATGTCTGCAAATTACCAGCAACTTTAAAATCTTTGAGTTAAAATAGCTCTAAAAACTCTATGCTTGCGAACTGCCACTATTTATTAGGGGAGACTCCTTCACAATGTGAGTAAAACTCCTGACAATCCAGGTCCCCCGCCTGGCCAGCCTCCCCATGCTCGGGGTACCCCAGGCCCACTGAACTGCTTGCAGGTCCCCAAATGTGCCAGGCCGCTTGGTCTCCCAGCCATCCATTCCTCCTCAAAACCCAGCTCAACGTCGGCTCATCTATGGAGGTGTCCCTGATCCCCCCAAGCACAGGATGCTCCCTTCCTCCTTTGTACACCCATCTCTTAGAATATCAATCGCACAAGACTGCAATACATTTTAATTTCCCCAAAGAGACCGAGATCTTCAAGGGTGACAACACTTTCTTCATCCTCTTACCTAACATTGGAATTGCATCTGGCACAAAGTAGGCACTCAACAAAATTAATACTAAAGGACATTTAAGTTCTTTCTCTTAGTTTAAAAATCCTGGGTACAGAGACAAGAGTGGAGGTGGGAAATGTCCATCACCCACTAAACAGGCACAGAAAATAAGCAAGATAAACATCTATTTACTTCTCCCCCCAATTTTTTGAGTAATAAACCAGCAAGAAAAAAAATAGCTAATAAATGCACACGTTTATAATTTGAGAAACCAGCATGAAAAGATGAGGTCATTCCATGAATAATAAGAAATTGAGCATGACTTTGTCCTGTCAACTCTCTTACCCTATTGCCCACGTAATTAAGTACAGTTGTAATTGAATCATGCTTACTGTTACTTCATGCTTACAACAAACATTTCTCTCTCCCTTTCTTAAATGTGTGCAGATGATCCAATTCCCGGGAACATCAAAGAACAGAGCTTAATAATGTTGATAATGTTGAAAACCAAAACATATAAGGAAGTTAATCTGACACACTCAGTGATATTCATAATCATCATTGCGCTGCATGGTAATTAGGTAGAAATGGTAAATAGTTCTCTTAGATGTCTGTAATGAGCATTGCTCTTAGAGTGTCATAGAGTCAGCTGCAGGGAAGCCTGTTCCTATAACAAAATGGTTCTCAGTTGTCACTGCACATTAGAATCATCAAGGGACCTTCTGTAAATCCTGATACCCAGGGCCTTTACCTCAAACCAATTTAATCAGACTCCCTCGGGGTCATACCAGGACATCAATATTTTTTAATACTTCCCTGGTGATTACAATGTGCACTTAAGCTTAAGAATTACAGCTGTAAACAAGAAAACACAAGGGAGTTTGAAGTTGTTCTTTCCCTCTATTTTCCCACAGCACTGGGAACAAGCCTCCATTGAAAGCTCAACAAGCAATCAATCAATTACTATTAAGTAATTAATGGCTGATTAATTAACAATAATGAATTGATGTTCAGTTGTCATAAGACTTTGCTATATCTTATTCTCCGTTACAAGATAACCAATAAGAGAAAAAAAAATAAGAAAAGAGAAAATCATCACTCTACCTCCTTCCAGCATCCTATATGGAACCTGAAACAGCCTGGCACTTAGAGGCATGCTGTCAAATCAGCCCCAGGACTTTTTTTTTCAATTGTGGTAAAATGCACAACATAAACTGTACCATCTTAACTACTGTTAAGTGCACAGCTCAGTGGCATTACGTATATTCCCATTATTTTGCACCTATCGCCACCACCTGTCTCTAGAACTTTTCTAATCTTCCCAAACTAAAATTCTGTACCCATTAAACAATAATTCCCCATTCCCTGCTCCTCCCAGCCCCTGTAAACTTCCATTCTACTTGATGTGTCTAGAAATTTGATTGCTCTAGGTACCTAATATAAAGTGGAATAATTTGAGTCTGACTTATTTCACTTAGCATAAAGTCATCAAGATTCATTCATATTGTAGCATGAAAACGGAAGGGCATTCCCTCCTTTTTAAGTCTGAATAGTATCTCATTGTATGTATATACTGCATTTTATTTACCCATTCATCCATCAGTGAGTATTTGCATCTTATGAATATGCTATGAATATGCATGTACAGGACTCTGGGCTTTCTATACATAGCTTTACATATCTAGCATGGCCAGATTATTAGTCAGAGAATCTCATACTAGAGATGCAAAGGGGCCGGTATGGTGTGCAGAATTCTCAGATGGCCCCACTGTCTCTACCCATCTGGTGTCAGGCTCTTATACAATCCCCTCCCCCTGAGTGGAGATGGAACCTGGGACTTGCTCCTTGACAACAGAATATAGCAACTGTGATGGGAGGGTCACCCAGCGTATGTTATATAAGACTTCATCTTAGCCAACAGTAAAGAGATTCTCCAGCTGGCCCTGAAGCAGTAAGCAGCCATGTTGTGAGAGGGTCCCTGTCATGTGAGGGGGACATACGACATGGAACTCTGGGCAGACCTCTAGGAGCTGAGAACAGCCCCTGGCTGACAGCCAGCAAGAAAATGGGGACTTCAGTCCTACCACCACAAGGAACTGAATTCTGCCAACAATCACTTGAGCTTAGAGGAGGACCTCTTCCACTAGAAAGCTCTAGAAAGGAACACAGCTGGTTGACACCTTGACTGCAGCCTGATGAAACCCTGAGCAGATGACCTAAATAGCCTCAACCAGACTCCTGACCCACAGAAATGGTGAGATAACAAATATGCATTGTTTCAAGCTGCTAAGTTTGTGGTAACTTGTTATCCAACAATAGAAAACTAACACACCTGGGTTTCTCTGAGTTTCTAGTTCCAAGGACTATCAAAGTAGTATCTTCTCCTGCTCACTTTTTACCTCCTTTTTTCTCACCTCATCTGGAGAGAAAAGATTGGAAGCTACAGATCTTTCTTTCCTTCATATTTCTCAGAGCTTGATTTGTAAACCCCAAAAAGACTATGAAAGTTGATGCTTGGAATTTACTAATTCAAATTAATTTTTCATGACAAACAAACGCTCCTGGAACAATTCAAAGGAAACTGGGGATTCTTGGCCATAGATCTCAAAAACCTGTCAAACAAGACTGCACTGAAAAATCTACAACTCACCAATGTTTCTAAGGAAAGTCTGCATGGAGGAGAGCAAATTATCTTAAAATGAGACTTTAAAGAACAAAAACAGGTTTAGTTAAAGGATCATTACAACAAATATATCTTTCACACAGAAGGTACTTCCAAAGTCTAAAAACTGGAAAGCTTTTCCTTGGCTTTAGATTTTTTTCCCCCTTCTTGAGAAGCAGTTTAAACCCTAGAAAAAGTCAGGTGATGAGCTGAGATGCTCAGGCTTTGTAAAGAAAGGGGAGGCTCCCCCTGGAAACTGACCGCACTGGCAGCAGTCAGTGATGATGCTTTCCTCTGATTGGACAAGCAAGGAGAAAAGGTCACTGTCTTCTCAACCATCCTATTTTTACTACACTCTTTCCTGGGAATCTAGCAAGGAAATGGGCAGTGTCCAAAATGGCATGAAATGTGTGTGAGCGAAAAAATGGGTCAGGAAAGAGTAACCCATTTCAGAGAAATGGGTTCACTTAAAAGCCATAAGTAAGGAGAGCTGGAGGCTCTGCCCATGCTCTTAGGACAGCTGTTCAAAGCCAGCCCTGCTATATTCACTTGGAGTAACTTACTTAGAAGCAAGCAGATCCACAAACAGCTATAAATATCCCATAAAGTAGTAAGAGAGCAGGCAAAATATAATAAGTGTAGGTTTCAGAGTTGTTCTGATTAAGTGGCAGCTGTCTCGGGATCTAGGTGAGGTTGCCCAGATTTAGGCACTACTGAGGACCACCATGGGCTAGTTACTTACTCTTGGTAAGCCTCATACAATAATATTCACCTGGTAGGTTTGTTATGAAAATGAATGAGATAACTCAGTGTGTCTGGCCTATACCAGGTACTAGAAATTGGTACTGATGGCCCTTGACTAGTCTGATGCTGAGAGAGGAGGAAAATTAGGAGCAAACAAAATAAACATATAAGTGAAAGAAATGGGGGAGAGGAGACAGAAAGAACTACAGAAAAGAAAGGAAAGAAAACAAAATTAAAGAATTCAATATTCAATAAACACTTGTTGAAATGAATGTGTTCATCTGAAGGAGTAAAGGGAATGTTTCTAGCCAAGGCTATGGGGTCAAGAATGGCTGTGGTTATTGTGCAGTAGTATAAAAACATCACAGAACATGCTGTAACTCAGGAACGCCGACCACCAGGCAAGGGAAGGGTGGTTCCGAGTCAGCTGGGAACTTAAAATAAGCACTTCGATTTTTGATTTTCACAACGATTAGTCCTTGAGTCCTGAGTGTTTCCTGAGACTTAATTACACATTTTTCCTAACACCTAGCAACTGACAGACTGGAAGATGTGAGGATAAAGTGAGAAGGAACAGAGGGCGACTATAAACCAAGCAGAGGGTAATTTGAGAGGTTGAGAGAAGGCTTAGGTGGGGTGCAGAGTGAGAAGAGTCCAGGCCCTTTGGCTTCTAGAAAGAAGAAAAGGCAGGTGCAGGAAGTCGCGGGCGCTGGGTGCCAGGACTCGGAAAATCTGCCAAAATCTATCTCACTTCTCTGAGGTGTCAAGGCAGATGCCACTGAATTCTAGGCAGGTTCTTCAACTCCTCCACGCTCCTGACCTCTCCTTTTTCTGAAGTTTAACCGCACTGCCTATCCCCTCCACACCCCTCACCAACCCCAAGGGGAGCCATTCACTCTGCAGGCTGCTCCGGCTCTAAGAGTCGTGCACACAACGGTAGAGAACACACTTCTCACATCAGGCAGACTCACGCTGGAAACCTGGTTCAGCAGAGGACCTTGAGCAAGCTGTTGAACGCCTCTGAGCTTCCGTTTCACCTTTGGTCCAAGGTTAAAGCAACACCTACCTCACTAGGCAAGTCTCCATGAGATAATACATAGAAAACAACAGACGTCTAGCAGTTGCCCCAACACTTGGTTTTCTCACCCCATCCCTGAGTAGCCAGCTCTGATCTGGATGTCTAAATGTACATTATTGCTATAAATCTTTCTGATTTCAAACAACCTGACAACAGCAGGGAGCTGTTTGTAACCATATCAAAAACAAAAAATAGAAACGTATCTATATCTAATTTTATTTTTTTGCGGTACGTGGGCCTCTCACTGCTGCGGCCTCTCCCGTTGCGGAGCATGGGCTCCAGACGCGCAGGCTCAGCGGCCATGGCTCACGGGCCCAGCCGTTCCGCGGCACGTGGGATCTTCCCGGACCGGGGCACGAACCCGTGTCCCCTGCATCGGCAGGCGGACTCTCAACCACTGCGCCACCAGGGAAGCCCTCTAATTATTTATTTAATTTTTTACAAGGCTTCCCAACTAAAATATGAAGAATCCTCCTCTGATTCTCATTTTGGTATAGTGGGATAGTGCAGTTGTTACAACAGACTTTTTATTGACGTATACTTGGTTTAAACATTGTGTTAGTTTCAGGTATACAGCAAAGTGATTCAGTTATATATATGTATTCTTTTTCAGATTATTTTCCATTATAGGTTATTACAAGATAATGAATACAGTTCCCTGTGCTGTACAGTCAGTCCTTATTTAGAACAGACTTTAGATAGCAGATTTCTTGGTTTTGAATCCCGGTTCCAATATTAAAAGCTGTGTAACCTTAGGCAAGTTATTTAATTCTGTAAGCCTCAGTTTCTTCATATATAAAATGATACATAAACACATCTATTATGATGGTGATAATAATATCTATTTCATGCATTTGTTGTGAGGATTAAATAAGCCAATATTTGTGAAGCACTCAGAGTAGTGCCTGGCACATCATTAGCAATGTATAGATGCTGTTTTTACTATTATCATGATCATTCCATGCAAACACTTCTGCTCAGTAAAAGAGCTGTATTTCTATAATGCACATTCAAATGCTCGGCACTGCTTTCGAAAGGAAGAACAAATAATAACAAACATACTCTTTCTTCCTGGCTGTTTTTCCCCCATCTTGTTTAAATGGGTTACTCACCAGCATTTTCCACTTTTACCTATTCTGCTCCTGGGGTGGGAGTGACTCATTGTCCTTCCTAAAACTAGAGTCAATATCTGAAGTCAGATGGCAAGTCTTTGTTTTACCTCTCCTTTTCAAAGAAGAACAATAGTTTCAGATGATAGTTAAAGCATTCTCAGTGAAAGGAAGTCATATCAGTGACTTCCCAGATGTCTCTGATTAATTTGCCTGTGTTCCACCAGACATTCTGCACGAGCTCATAATTTTGTTCTGCTGGTGCTGAAGTTTGTTAAACAATGTCTACATCAACAGAAAATTTAATTTCAGTAAAAGGTCTGACCTCTGCAGGCATGGTTCTCTTGGTGCTCAAGGCAGGTCAGACATGGACAGAAATGCGATCTGAGCTCTTTCTCACCCACCTTTGCCACTGATATTCAGTTCTCAGCCCTGAGAAGCTCTGTACTTGCTTCAGAACCCATTCGTGCCCCTCCATATAGATCAGTCTGTACCATCAGATGGATCAAATCAATTCTCTGTGTCCTTTTCACAGAGGCCTGAGCTCTGAGGATCTAGCACTTGGTGAATATTAATGAAATGGGTAAGCTCTGCTCAACTCTGCTTGGAAGAAGTCGGGAAGCAGCATTGTTCTTCCTACCAATCAATACAGTGTATCAAAATAAAGCAGACTGGGGCTTCCCTGGTGGCGCAGTGGTTGAGAGTCCGCCTACCGATGCAGGGGACACGGGTTCATGCCCTGGTCAGGGAGGATCCCACATGCTGCGGAGCGGCTGGGCCCGTGAACCATGTCCGCTGAGCCTGCGCATCCGGAGCCTGTGCTCCGCAACCGGAGAGGCCACAACAGTGAGAGGCCCACGTATCGCAAATAAATAAATAAATAAATAAATAAATAAATAAATAAATAAAGCAGCCTGGTGCCCAAACTAACCTGACTTGAGCCCTTTGATCTTTGTGGGTTAAGAACACTAGTATAGGTAGATAGGGTCGGGGACCCCCAGAGGAAGAGAACCAGACATATCGTTCTTGACATAAGAGAAGCCATTTTAGGCCTAAGCCATTTTGTGATCTAAGTCTGGCCACAGTGCTTGCTCTTGATCAGGCCAGAAAATAACCTATTGGAGACAATAAATCAGTTGTAAATACTCCCAGTTCTGTTTCAAAAATAAAGATCGTTCTGAAGCACATTCTTTTTTTTTTTTTTTTTTTTTTTGTGATATGCGGGCCTCTCACTGTTGTGGCCTCTCCCGTTGCGGAGCACAGGCTCCGGACGCACAGGCTCAGTGGCCATGGCTCACGGGCCCAGCTGCTCCGCGGCCTGTGGGATCCTCCTGGACCGGGGCACGAACCCGCGTCCCCTGCATCGGCAGGCGGACTCTCAACCACTGCGCCACAAGGGAAGCCCTGAAGCACATTCTTGAACTATTCTGCAGGATCCAAATCTCCCTCAAGCACTCAACCACCCGACTAACTGGAACCTAAGGAATGATCATGATGACTTTTATGGATTTCAGTCAACTAGAGCCAGGACCCTGTCAGTCTTTGCCCCATTTCTACACTGAATTCTCCTCCATGAATATGCAGATACTGCCCAAGCTTCTTCATAAATATGCATGCACCCTTAGCTTAAAACTTTCCCAATTTTGCTGTTCAGGGACATACTGCTTTGGGAAATATCTTTGGTGTTCTCTTTACTTGCTGCAAGTAATAAATCCTTTCTTTTCCTGCTCTTTGGTTTGGTAGTGTCTTTTGGCTTGACACCCACCCAGAGGCAAATCCAGTCTTTGCGCAACCATTTTGGGGATTGTAGAGGGAAAGAACTGGTTCCAAAGTCAATCTTGGGTTCTAATCTTAGCTCTGCCACTTACCAAGGCGTATTCTGCAACTCCCCTGCACCTGTTTCCTCACTTCTCCAATAGGGGAGAAGCGTGAAACAATCTCTAAGGTTCTTCCAGCTCTAAAGTCTTCTGATAGTTACTGTAATAGATTTAAATCAGAGATCAGAGTATTTGATATACTGGAATGCTCTGACTCATCATGATTTATGATAATTCAGAAAAGCTGAGTACCTATAATAAAACGGGCTACATGCCCACATGGTTGTATGCTTCTGAAGATCTAAAATGGTCAGTGGGCACAAAGCCAAGTCCCTACAAAAGGCTATGATAGACTGCAGGTTCCATTCAGCTGAAGAGGGATTCCACATTGTGCCCACCTCCATCTGACAGGCTCATTTTCATTTTCTGTGACATTGTCCTAATACCGAATACAGGTCTTATTTTGTTTGTAAGTTCTCTCAAACTTCACTACGGTCACAATCCCCACCTCAAAAGATAGCAGTTACAGTCAAAACCACAGAATCTAGAACTGCAGTATCCAATACAGTGGCCATTTGACACATGTGGCTATTTAATTTTAAAATAACTTGAGGGCTTCCCTGGTGGTGCAGTGGTTGAGGGTCTGCCTGCCGATGCAGGGGACGCAGGTTCAAGCCCTGGGCCGGGAAGATCTCACATGCCACGGAGCAACTGAGCCCGTGCGGCACAACTACTGAGGCCCTCGCGCCTAGAGCCCGTGTTCCACAATGAGAGAAGCCACCGCAATGAGAAGCCTGTGCACTGCCATGAAGACCCAATAAAGCCAAAAATAAAAACAAATTAAAAAATCAATTTATTAAAAACGAAAAAAAGAGGAGAAATCTGGTGGAATATGTAGGAAGAGGGTCAAAGAAGATGAATTACTATTAAAGTCTCTCGCACTTCTCCTAGGTTCATAAGCACATTGTTATTTGAAAGATTTTTTGTGGGTAAATAATATATTGTCTTATGTATACATATATAGTATGTATAACATATGTATGTGTATAGTACGTATATAGAGAGAATGCATAATACAATTATTATATGTGCATATATCTCTTATACATCAAAAGAGAACACTATGATGTTCAAATTTTGAAAAACAAGCATAAGTTTGTAAGCAACATTTATAATTTCTGAATTCACACCATTAAAAATAAATAATTATTATTTTTGCAATGGGAATAGATAAGACCTTTCTAAGCCAACTAATAAATAAACTCTTGGCTTAAAAAAAGTCTTCTGAACTCTAATATCAATCAGATTCTTTCAACCACAGAGTATTATGCGTTGATAATCCAGCATGACTTGTTTTCTTAACAAACATTTATTGCTCATTCACTATGTGCCAAGCACTGTCAACAAATTGATGAATTAAACCTCCCTTTATAATCCTGTTATCAAAATTAATCCTTTATTTGTTTAAGTCAGATGTTTTATCTTGATTTATATTATTTATGTGTGTGAATAAATTAAAGTTGTTTTAATTTCACAAATCTTGGATTTTGCAAGAAGGATCCAGTCTCAGCCAAGACATTATCGAGGCAAAAGATCTAATTTCAACTAATAAATATTTACTCATTTAAAAATAGTGCATGGGCTTCCCTGGTGGCGCAGTGGTTGAGAATCTGCCTGCTAATGCAGGGGACACGGGTTCGAGCCCTGATCTGGGAAGATCCCACATTCCATGGAGCAACTGGGCCCGTGAGCCACAGCTACTGAGCCTGCGCGTCTGGAGCCTGTGCTCCACAACAAGAGAGGCCGCGATAGTGAGAGCCCCGTGCACTGTGATGAAGAGTGGCCCCTGCTCGCCGCAACTGGAGAAAGCCTTCGCGCAGAAACGAAGACCCAATGCAGCCAAATAAATAAATAAAATAAATTAAAAAAAAAAAATAGTGCAGAAAGGAGACCCTAACTCATAATGTTTCTAATTGATCTTTCCTGGTTAGGAAATTCAAACTTGAGCCAGAAGAGAAACGTACCCATACGCACACACACACACAAGAATACTGTGGGAAATATTTACATGTTCTTTTAAAAATCCTTATTTTTAAAATTAATTCTAGCATATAATTGTTCCCTCTGCCTGAAGTAAGTGCCCTTTCTACCTGGTCTATTCTCCTTTTTCTCCTTTGGGTCTCAGTTAAAGGTCACCTCCTCAACCAGGTCTCCATGACAATCCCAATTCTGTCCCCTCCTTGACCTTCTCTCCCCCTTAATCCCAGACACCACCCACTCTACTGTCAGTTTCATTATATCATTCATCATAATTAATAACTACACAATGTTTACTTGTTTCCATGTATACTATCTTCCCACAGGAAATGCTCTGTGTCTATTTATTCACTGATATATACTTAGCATCTAACACAGTGGCTGGGAGAAGGCAGTGCTTAACTAAAACTTTGGGATGAATGAATGAATGCACCCCCCTCAGAGGCATCAGCTTATCCCTTTTTCACGACACTTGAAGACTAAGTGCTAAGAAGTGGCTTTTGCTATACATATTCATAATTCAGCGTGACTTGTGTACACCATTAAGTCTACTTCTTTGGAAGAGAGAAGGGCAGACTTCCTACAACCACATCTGCACTCCCCTAGGGTTTTCAAGATAACAGAAATGACTTTTGTAAACTCGGTTCCTCAGTTATGCAAATCACAAATCAAAGTCCAGGTAAAGCACGAGTCCTGCTTTAAAGAGAAGTTCTACTTACAGGGACACCCTGTTGCAAAACAAAATCCTTTCCGAAGCCCCTCTAACGCCAAATCTGAAAGGGTTAATATGCGCTTCTCCATTGAGGAGACTCAATAAATAGCGTTCTAATGTTTCATAATATTTAAGGCCACCTGTGTCCAAAAGCGGGTGGGAACTTACCTGGAGTCCTTTCTGACTCTTGCTTTCTCAAAGGAAAATTCAGGGGGTTTGTTGAGGTCATAGGTTCGGGTGGTGGGCTCAGCAGACACACCAGCCTTCGCTCCCCTCCTGCTATGGAGGGAGACCAATCCCGAGGTCTTGCGGTGGACCTCAAGAGGCACTTTATCCGGAGATGCCTGACACGGGCTTCCTCCCTGCATGTGTACCACATCCTGAAGCTTGTTCAGCTGGATGCACTTGTTCTGGAGCTCCTCCGTGAGCTCTGCAATGGCCACAGTCTGCTTGGACAGCTGCTCCCGTAGCTCCTTCAAATGGTACTCCCGCTCCTGGATCTCGGCATCCTTCCTCCTCAGCTCTCTCTCCAGCTCTGTCACCTTGCTCCGGAGGGCACTGGTAGTGAGGTTCCCGGAGTGGCCATCTGGATTCTTGGAATGTTTGGGTTTCACGGAACCATTTCCCATTTTGCTCAAGGACCTGAAAGAGGACAGAGAATTGGGGATTCCCTAGTGGAGTTTCACTTCCCAACCGCCACCGCCGCTCCTCTCAACCCTCTCTGTTCCATAAAGAGAAACACAGCGCTCATCGCTGTTTGGTAAGCAATAAATTCCCCCACGCTTCCAGAAGGAAAGCTATGGATTGATTCCCTTTGTCCCTCAATGAGGAGGAGCTGGCACTTGGTTTCGTTCTTCCCCGTCCCTTTGCTGGCCCAAGCATCCCACCTAATAAGCATTTTGCACAAACGGCCTGTGTCACCTGCTCTTCTCTTTGGTCGTTCTCTCCGGACAGCTGTCAAAAGCATCACAACAAAACTGTGATTCGGATGTCAGCATGGCAAAGATAAAACACCAACGAGCAGCTACCGCAGCAGAGGCTTGTTAATGTCACAACTCTCACAGCTCCCTGAGTGGCTACACTAAGAAACCTCCCCCTGGTTTAGAAAATAACACATCTGCACTTCGGGAGGAGGAGGCACAGTTGGTGTTGCTGTATTAGCACTTTTCTCCAGCCGTGTGTGCCTATTAAGTTTGGCTTTTCTGACAACGCTCGCTGTTGCAAACTTCCGGATGACAATTACCAGAAGGTAAAACAGAGGCATGGGGGTTCTTCTACATCCTTTACTTTATATCCTAAAGCCAAGATTGTCCAAAAAATGACAACCTATGGTACAATGCTCTATTATTTTCCTGTAAGGAATATCCTCAGTGTAGGCTCCAAAGTAGTTCCTAATCCAGTGAGTCTCAGGATGTAATAGGCAGACTGGGGACTATGAGGCATGATTTTAGTTGATTCAAAAATGTTTTTTAGGGATTTCCCTGGTGCAGTGGTTAAGAATCTGCCTGCCAATGCAGGGGACACGGGTTTGAGCCCTGGTCCGGGAAGATCCCACATGCCGCGGAGCAACACAGCCCGTGCGCCACAGCTACTGAGCCTGCGCTCTAGAGCCCGCGAGCCACAGCTACTGAAGCCGGCGCACCTAGAGCCAGTGCTCTGCAGCAAGAGAAGCTCGCAATGAGAAGCCTGCGCACCGCAATGAAGAGTGGCCCCTGCTCGCTGCAACTAGAGAAAGCCCGCACGCAGCAACAAAGACCCAACGCAGCCAAAAATAAATAAATAAATAAAATTTATGTTTTTAAAAAATGGTTTTTAGTTCAATAGCTATGTATTTATTTTAACATTCATTAGGAATATAAATAATTGGCACCACAAAATTTTGAGGTTCAGTAAGATAGTTAGATTTACTGAGTCAATTCAGTGAAAACAGAAAAGAAATTATCTGCAGTTAATAAGTACATATGAGCAAAATCAAAAAGAACTTGAAAGGCTGAAGTTTGGAAAATACTGCTTTGATTAATTATCATAAGGTTTGAGTCTTTTTAAGCTAGCTACTTAAATTTCATACCTTTGCACGTGTAATTTTTGACAGCCATAACTCAAGAAGCCTGTAAACTAAGTTTGAATGACCGCTTCTTATCTAATAAGAGATAGATGGAAGTTTGAAGTTATAAATCTCACACATTCTTGGCCCTCTCTCTCCCCACATTTCAAACTCTGAGAGAAATAAAAGCTTAGACTGATTTCACTAGCTCTACCGGAATCATCATGAACCTTTACAGCAAAGACAAAGACATACACAGCCTCTAAGTTTCAAACAGATGCAACCAAAGAGTCAATGCAGGTCACCTAAGATGGATGGTAGAAACAGAAAATGAATGCACTTATAATAGTAATCTTGCAATACCCAGACATTCTTCGTAGAATTCAGATTCAAAGTAGTCGTTAATAATAATTAGCCTCCAGGGAACTGCCGTAATATGTTGCAGAGATGTGGCAGGTCTAACCTTTAAGTTTCTGTTGAGTCGGCAGCATTTACTATCCTTATATATTAGGAATATTTAAAAAGGTTAAGGAGACTAGAATTCAAAGAAGTGACCCAGGACACTGTGGTAACCTGAATAAGCAATTCAGAAGATGTTAGATTGGGACCTGAGAATAAACTTGAATGAGATTCTGAATGACAGGCATGAGAAGGGTACCCCCAAAGGGATCTTAAATTAATGTGTGCACAAGTTTTTAACATGCAGCAATGAGACGTCTCCTAGATGTGCTTTTTTGGTTCATGGACAAGCATTCCTAATCCAAGGCAGGATAGAGGGAGGGGAATGGGTGGAAGAAAAGAAATTGCCTTATAAAGAACAAAAGTAAGCACAAACGTTTTAAAATCTAATATGAAACTAACAACTCATTCTTTATTCATAGAACAATTGTTTACTAAGACCAAACTAAGTGTCATGTACTATACCAGGGGCATAGCTCCATGAATTTGCAGTCAAATTCGACACAGAGAAGAGTTCTAGCATTCTAAATATGAGAAGGCTTAGAATCATTTTTGCTCTATGCATGGTAGTCAGAACATTCTGTACCAATCCAATAATTTTACAAACCTGAAACACAGTTAGGCAGAGGTGGTTAAATTCTCCCAAAACACCAGCTATTCTCTGGCTTTACTGAAGTCAGTTTGGAAGCTGAATAAATCTTTTGAGCTATTTAGAATTCTAAAGAGGGATGAAATGAGAGGAACTCACCCATCTTTCAAGTCACTAATTTAAGATATGTAAGGACTACTGAATGACTCAATACTAAGTCTGATTTCTTACTTAGTTCACCCCTTTCAATTCTGGTGTCCCTCAAGCCAAGGCTTCGAGTGTCTGGCTTCATAAAACCTAATTAGACTCCCTGTGTTTCCTGCATCAGTCACTAAGAGAGACAAGCTATTTCTCAAATATGTATTGCTAGTCACAACTGAACCACAGGATTTTGTCCCATCAATCTAGCAACTATAGGTTCTTAGAATCATTCTTGTAATCAGAGAACAGCATGCAAAGTAATAAGAAATGAGCTTGGAGATAAAGATCAGGATATTTTTCCTTCCAGTTTTATTGAAATATAATTGACATATAGCACTATTTAAGCTTAAGGTGTACAGCAAAATAATTTGATGTATACACATCATGAAACGATTACCACAAGTTTAGTGAACGTTCATCATCTCATATAGATACAAAATTTAAGAAATAGAAAAAAAATTGTTCCTTGTGATGAGAGCTCGGGATTTACTCTCTTAACAGCTTTCATATATAACACACAGCAGTGTTAATTATATGTATGATATTGTACTTGACATCCTTAATATTTATCTTATAACTGGACATCTGTACCTTTTGACTGCCTGTATCCAATTCCCCCCACGACCACCACCTCTGGTAACCACAAATCTGACCTCTTTTTCTATGAGCTTGTTTGTTTGTTTTCAAAGTATAGTGAAGTAATAAGAAATGAGCATGGAGACAAAGATCAGGATTTGACATAAGCAATGAAGTCAAGCCAGCCAGGGTAGAAAAACAATCTGCCTTTTCCCAGCTGTGTAACCTTCTATAAATTATTTAGAATCCTCGGTTTTCTAATCTAGAAAGTGGATATAATTATGCCCATTTCATAGATTTATTATGAAGATTATGTTTGTAAGATATCCTGTGCATTGTCAGACATGTAGTACACACCAAGTAGCGTTTATAGTATGTGACTAGCAAGGCACTAAGTGACTTGGTATGAGCAAATGCCCAGAGGGCATCATTACTGGGTGGGGAAGAAGTCTAGTAGACTGGATGTCTTCCGGACAACAGGTCTTTAAAGATGAAAATTATTGGGGGCGGGGGAGAGGGGTATCCTTACTCTGTCTTCATTAAGACAAAAAGTCATTCTGGAACAAACAACCTGGGAAACCCTCCCAGTTAAGCGAAGCCCCACCAAAAGATGAAGACCAGGGCTTCCCTGGTGGTGCAGTGGTTGAGAATCCGCCTGCCAATGCAGGAGACACGGGTTCGTGCCCGGGTCCGGGAAGATCCCACATGCCGCGGAGCGGCTGGGCCCGTGAGCCATGGCCGCTGAGCCTGCGCGTCCGGAGCCTGTGCTCCGCAACGGGAGGGGCCACAACAGTGAGAGGCCCGCGTACCACAAAAAAAAAAAAAAAGATGAAGACCAGAAAGTTTCATAAGCAAGCCAGCCCAGGTTCCAGGACTGCAAGGACTCCTCCTTTGTAATTCCCTCATGTAGCCTCCATCTATTTACACATATTACACTGATATCCTTAAACCAAGAGGGCCCACCTAATTATCTTCAAAGGCAACAAAAAAAACATGGTTCACTTTGAAGGGGACATTCTTCTGCAGCCAGGGACAGGAGCAAGGAATAAAATGAGCAGTGGCATCTAGCAAAAGAGAGGAAAATTATATAAAGTTATAAATTATTATTACATTAATTTAATCATGACTTAGGAAATGTCATCTACAAGAGGTAACTAGAAAAGACACAGGAAAAGCAAAACTGACTGTGGATGCTCTTGCAGGCAGATTAACACCTGACAGCCAATGTGGGAAGAATTAGTCTTTGTTGTCTGTTTTTCCTCCAGCTCTAAAGTAGTTTGAAACCAAAATCTTTGCTCTGATCTAGATAGTATCTATTTGTCTCTCTACCCATCTGGATTCTGATATATATATCTATAAATACAGGAGATGGTATAGTGCTGGCTAATGTTATAGAGCCAGAGTCCCAATCCAAGCACTTTCACGTAGTATTTATAAGCCCTAGGCCTTGACATTGGGCATGAATGTGAATAATAGAAGAGGTGGATAGACACATAGACAGACTGACAGATAGATAAAATAATGTTGCATATCATTTAGAATTGTTAGAGGGTTAAATGAGATAAACCATGATAAGCATTTAGCACAGGGCTTGACGTATAGTATGTGTTCAATAAATATTAAAAATTATTGCTATTACTGTTAACATTATTTAGCCAATAAAACAACTCATTTTAGTGGAAAAACTTACTGATCAAAAAATATGTACTAAAGCAACAGGACATTATAGAAGAACAAAGTTAGAGTGCTGATACTACCAGACTTCAAGACTTACCATAAAGCTTCAACAATCAAGAAAATGTGGTATTGGTGAAAGAAAAGACAAATAGATCAATGGTACAGAATAGAAAGACCAAAAACAGACCCACAAAAAATTAGTCAACTGATCTTTTACAAAGGAGCAAAGATAATTCAATGGGGAAAAGATAGCCTTTTGAACAAATTGTATTGGAACAACTGGGACTCCATATGCAAAAAAAAAAAAAAAAAAAAAAGAGTCTAGAAACAGACTATACATCTTTCACAAAAATTAGTTCGAAATGAATCAAAGTCCTAAATGTAAAACACAAACTATAAAACTGCTAGTAGACAGTATAAGAAAAAATGGAAGTGACCTTGAGTTTGTGATGACTTTTGAGATAAAACACTGAAAGCACAATCTATGAAGGGAAAAATTGATAAGTTGGACTTCAATAAAGCTAAAAACTTCTGCTCTGTAAAAGACACTGTTAAGAAAATGAAACAACAAGCCACAGACTGGGGGAATTTGCAAAACACATATCTAATAAAGGACTACTATCCAAAATATACAAGGAACTCTTTAATATTCAACAACAAGAAAAAGAACAATCCAGCTACAAAATAGGCAAAAGATCTAAACAACCACCTCACCAAAAAGATACACACATGGCATATAAGGATATGAAATGATGCTTAATGCCCTGTCATTAGAGAATCTCAAATTAAAACAATGAGATACCATGCTCCTTGGTATTTATTCAACCGACATGAAAACACAGGCCCACACAGAGGTTTACAGCACTTTTACTCATAATTGCCAAAATTGGAAGCAACTAAGACGTCCTTCAGTGGATGGCTGGATAAACAAACTGTGACACATCCAGACAATGGAATATTATTTGGTGATGAGAAGTAATAACTATCAAGCCCTGAAAAGACATGGAGGAACTTTAAATGTATATTGCAAAGTGAAAGAAGCCAATCTGTAAGACCTACATCCTTTATGATTCCAACTATATGACATTCTGGAAAAGACAAAACTTGGAGACAGTAAAAAGGTTAGGGGTTTCCAGGAGATTGGGGAGAGGGAGAAAGGAATGAATAGGTGGAGTACAAGGGAATTTGGGGGCAGTGAAGCTATGTTGTATGATACTGTTACGGTGGATACATGTCATTATATATTTGTCCAAGCCCATAGAACTGAACAAAAAAAGTGATCTCTAATGTAAGCTATGGACTTCAGTTAATAATTTTTCCGTATTGGCCCATCAGTGTATCACATTGATGCAAGATGTTAAGAATAGGGAAGGAGAGGGGAGACTATGGAACCTCTCCATACTTTTCCCCTTATTTTTCTGTAAACCTAAAACTGCTCGAAAAAAGAAATTCTATTAATTAAAAACAAAACAAAACATGTACTAGGGGTGAATGCAAGAAAGCTGATGGCATATTTAAGGAACAGGCTGAAATGCATGATGGGTGAAGGAGAGTGATGAGAAGTGAAGCTAAAAAAGTAATATACTAGAATGAGATACTGAAAAATTTCATTTGCCATTTATGGTATCTGGATTTTAGTGTAGGCCAAGTTTTTTTTAAGTTATATGGTCAGATTTGTCCTTTAGAAAAATAAACAACTTTTTTTGGCAATAAATATGGAATGGAGTGAAAAGAGCTTAGAGGGAGAAAGACAAAATAAGAGGCTATAAGAGGCTACTGCACCAATCCAAGTAAGAGAGGATGAGGACAGGGTTAACATCAGAAAGCATCCCAACCCTATTCTAATATCTTGAACTCAAGAAAAAATGAACCATCTCCATGGTAGCCAAAAGAGAAAAACACTATCATAAGGGATCTGGCAAAAGCTATGGCTATAGGCAACTCTGCAATTTCCTTCCCTTCAATAAATCATTAAAAGTAGAATAGATTCTTTTTCATGACATGGGCCGGTTAGCCTGAAGTCAAATGAATGACACAGCCTTCTCGAGATAGTTTTCTAAGTACATATGAAACCGATGCATCTGGTGTTACTCTTAACTTTGTCTCACCAAATGTCTTTTAGAAAATAATTAACCATCATTGAGTAGATAACCACCCCCCCTCCTCCCTGAAGCAACCACAAAGAGTTGTCCTTGTGAGAAACAGCTCAATTTCATATTGATTCTCCAATTAAAAGTGCCTGTCCATCTGACCTTGTGACTGTTGACCTCGGGCTCAGTTGTGAATCTATTGCTTGTTTTCTCTGTCTATGGCATTTTAATTTGTGGAGTAATTCTCTCTTGTCAGGCAGTCATATGAGCTTTTATTGTACCAAAGTTTCAGCTACTCCTGAGGCTATCTCCTTGTAATGGCGCCCTAACACACCCACCCTGCAGAATGTTTACAGTGAATCTTATAAATGCCACATATCCCATATGTTCACTGCCAAATGTAGTGGCATTCCATTCAGCTATTTTGGGGTGCCAAAGAAGCAGATAAGGAGGCAAACACACAGAAATGTAATTATATAGGTGTAGGTCCAGAGATGGTAGCTGATGGAATTTGAGTGACGTTAAGAAGAAAGATAAAGATCTGGAAGTTTCCATTGTGGCAACTGGGTAAGAGAAGATGTCATTAAGCAAACTGAGGAGCAGATTTGAGGGATATGACAGTGCGTTTAATTTTGGACAGTTTGAGGAAACTGTGGAAAGTTTAAGGTCAAGAAGTTCAGTAGACAGTAAGAAACAAGGGACTAGAAAATCAAAAAGGGGGAGCTGAAAATACCTAGCAATCATAAGTAAAGGCTGAAGCTGAAGAAGTAGATAAAAGTGCCCATTAGACTGGCAATGAAGAGAAGAAAAGTGTTTAGGTCTATATGAAGTTTGAGAGAAAAACTAGAGACAGTAAGAAGAAGCTATCGTGTTAGAGAAAGGATGTGGAGGGATTAATTGTATAAGACAAGATGGTGGGAGTAATACTGCAGAGGCAGAATCTCTAAATGTCGTAATTACATGGGTGCACACAAAAGGGGAGTCAAAAAAGATTCCAGTGTTTTGATCTTGGCAGGCGGGAAGGAAGGCAGTACTATGAACTCATTCATTCATTAAAAATGAATAGAGCACCATGGTTGGGTTAGGCACTGTGACACTGACCACAGTCAAGAGAATAAGCAAGCGTTATGGAAAAAGTGACGAGTCTGGATTTATATTTGTTGAGTTTGAGGTGCCTATGAGTCATCAAGGTGGAAATGTCTAACACATGGTAGCAAAGAAGAAAGGTCAAGGCAAGAGAACACTTCATAGGCAAGAACTGAAGTCCCACTAGTAGATGAGATCACTGAAGGAAAAAAGAAAGGAATGCCTCTATGGTTACGTATGCACATTTAGATGGTACCTGTGGATATTATTTATAGGAGAAGAGGAGGAGGAGATGCAAATAACAAAAGCAGAGAAGGAACAGTTGTACAATAAGAGATCTGGAAGTACACTGGAAGCCATAAAGATAAGATTTTCAACAGGTGAGCAAGCTGCAGTTCACATCCCAAAGACATATCAAAGCACATGAGGGAAATACACTGAATTTAGCCTTTCACAGAAGAGCTGGGATAAAAACCGGATTACAAAGGACGGTGGAAAGAGCTGACACTGAGAGCAGGGACTTCAACATGGTACCATGGTTCATGCAGCGGAGTTTTAGAATGGTGAAAACTTGAGAGTATTTGTAAGCCCCAAATAATGAATCAGTGAATATAGAGAAAATGAAAACATAGGAGAAGAGGGGATAATTGATAGGAAAATAGCCTAGAGGAAGCAAGACAATATGGGCTCAAAAGACTTGGGCAGCATCCAGGCAACATACGCCTTCACTGTGAGGTGAACTAGCCCTCACTTGTAAGGATTTCAGAGGACTGAAATGGAGCATTTCAGGTAAAAGAGAAAGATCTCTGTGTACCATCTTTTTATGTCGTTTATTCTTAGTTACACAATGTTCCAAGGGAGAAGATGGCCTCTAATTCTCCAAAGATAATTCTCTACCATATTAGCGCCTCTACCCTTCTGCGTAAAATTAACAGTAGTACTGACAACACCTACTGTATGTTATGTAGGTAATAGCCTTCTCCAAGAGCTAAATGGGAACTTGCAAAGAAAAGAGACAACAATTTCTAAGGCACTGTTCGGGGTGGGGAGCGCAGGCAGGTGTATGTTTCTCTCTTCCTTTATAGAGAAGCCCCTGGGAACTTCAGCGACGAGATGAAGACCAGAGCTTCATCCTTTCTACCTGTTCATTCTGCCTGTGGTGTGTCTTTGCAGGGTCTCAACTGCTATGCATCCGTACCCTAGTTCTTCTCAAACTTGAACCCCTTGCTTTTTCTCTCGTCCCCAAAGTGACGGATTCGTTTTTGTTTGTTTGTTTACTCTTGCTTCTTCACCAGGAAAAACAGAGCGAGAAATGTGAAAGCGCCTCACGGTGCCGAGAGTGACACAGGACACCCACACAAGTTTACAAGTCCTCGCCCAAGTCCTCGTCTCCTAGCAGCTCCCCGAAGCTCGGCGAAGCGAAGCCCGGAGCGCACGCCCTGAGAGCACTGCCAAGCCCCTAGCCCGGAGCAGCAGTCTCCACGGCCGCCGGGGCTAAAGGAATAAGAACCTGACGTCTCCCCACCCGGGCTGAGCTCGCCCCTCCCGCCCCCAGCCGAGCTTCTGGAAATCCAGTAGCCTCCCCCTGCCGCCCGGAGCTCCCGGCTGGCTGCCACCCCGAGCGAACGTACCGCGTGCACACGTCCACACGGCAGCAGCACAGGCACGAGAGCGGCTGGGTGTGGAACGGAGGCGCACCGCACGCCCCGCACGCCCAGCCGACACCCGCGCAGACCCCGGTCACCGCCCCCCAGCGCCCCTCGGTGCCCGAGCTCCCAGCCCGCGAGCCTCACCAGACAGCCGGTAACTTTCCAGGTGCGCAGCTCGTCCCCTCGGCGCCGCCGCCCCTGCGTCTCCGCGTCCGCTTTCTCGCCGCCCTCCCTCCCCAGCCTCCCGCGGCGCCCCAGCCGGGCGCAGGTCAGTTTAGCCAGGCCGGGCGCGAGGCGCGGGACGCGTAGCGCGGGCCCGGGACTGCCCGCGCCGCAGCTCGGGCTATGTGGGACCGGGGGGCACGGGTGAGGGCGTTGCGCGCAGAGGCTGCGGCGGCTCCGGTGCTGCCGCCTGGCTTCTCCGCGGGGGCCGGTGCAGAGGAGACGCGCTGGGAGAGAGGGAGAGAGGCAGGGAGGGAGGGGGGAGGAGGGAGGAGAGGCGAGGACGAAAGGGAGGGGGGCGGGGGTCAGTCGGGGCGATGGCGTGGAAGAACAGAGAACCGGCTTCCCTAAAGGTGGGGTCACCCGTCCGCGCACCCACACCGGCCCCAGCCTTCACTCCCGAGACACGCTAGCGGCGACAGCATCGCCCAGAGTGAGACAACTTAAGTAGGGAGATAGCGTCGCGGTTGTAAGCATTTTTTTTTCATGTTATTGTTTCTATTTCAAGTGTGTGGGACGAGGCTAGAGGAAAGTTCAGGGAGGTGTCCTTTTCCTTCCCCTCCTTCTTTCCCCCCGCCCCCAGGTCCGTTTTCACTGCAGGCTCTCTCCCACCTCGCCTTCACTCCCAGAGCGCAAACAGGAGCACGTACTCCGGACGTGCTCTCCTCTGTCACACCGGTGCCCTTCTAGAAGACATGTGACCCTGGAACAGCTTGGCGACGCGCTCTTCGCGGACTCTGGAGCCATAACTTGAACCGAGTCTGCCAGTTCACATGATGCTGGGGGCAGTGGTTTGAACCGAGTTTCAAGGGACCTTCGGAATCTGTAGGTCTTCTGGCAGGGAGCTTTCTTGATCACCCAAGCTGGTAATCCTCTCCCCGTCGCCTTTTGATTACATGTTTTTTCCTGAGGCTCGCATTATGGTTTTCTAAATATATATATACCCCACCGCATTATTTGCTCTGCCCTGGAGTTGTGAGATCTCCGTGTGGCTTGTCCCCTTTTCTCCCACCTCCAGAGGAATTTCACTGGGAAATCCTCGGAAGACAAGGGCAGTTTCTGTGCGGAAGAACTACAGTGAGGGTCTATTCATTGTGCCTCTAGAGAACGTTAGAACCCAGCTCCCTTGGGTTTTAAACCACAGGGTGGCAGTGAGACTCGTGTAAAGCCGGTCTGCACTAGTACATGTATAAACTTACATAGAAGTTAGGCCCACGTAAAATATGTTGAATAGAGCCATTAAATTTCAAAGAAGGGAAAATGTAGTCCTGGTTTGTGTGTGCTAACTGGAAAAAAATCAGCAGAAGTACAAAGTACTTTTTCATGAACACATGAGAGAGTCTTTCCATTTTACGCAGGCCTTTGAAATAGCCCAACTAGAGGAGACGGGGATGGAGAAGAATTCCACAGGAAAAGGGAAAGTAATTAAGTCATTGTTAAGTCACTGTAATAATGGACATTTAAGTCAATGGCCTGCATTTTTATGAACAGTTAAACAACAAAAAAAAAGAGAAAATCAGAGATTTTCAAAGTCCTTACATTTAATTTAGTACATGGAGGTGGTGCTGTGGGTAACTAATTAATGGGTCCAAAAATGGATGTATTGGGCCAGAACTTGCATTTTTTAAATGAAATAGAATAGGATAAAAAGATCAGAGACATTACACATAGTACAAGTAAATATGCTCTGTAAACCTTTCACTTCGGTTAAATATGTAAATGTGTGTGTACTGGGTCAACCGTGTAATATGTATTTTCTTACTGTTCCTTGAGGTAAAACTCAAAAGGCACTGATGTAGTGCAGGCTGCTGCTGAGAGTCAGACTTTGAAGGAGAACTTAGGTTCCTTCCTAGGGATCCTGTGCTCTGTCAACAACGCAGAGTTATAGAGAACAAGGAGGAGGGTGAGGAAGAGGAGGAGAAAAGTGACCATGTTTGAGCTCTTTATTCATTCTTCCCACAAATGTGCTTGAGCAGCTTCTATGCCTTAGGCCCGGCGCTAAAATCTGGGAATTTAATGGTGAGCAAAGTCAACATGTGATCTCAGCACTTTAGAATCCAATGGGGAAACAGACATCAATCAAATAAACACAAAAGTAACTATATATGTGATACATGCTATGAAGGGAAATACGATATGAGAGCAAAAATGATGGCGTCATAATTTAGATGAGGGAGGCTACAATTAATAAGTAACCCAATTTAAAATGTCTTTAATGATAAGGAAATTTATTGTTTCATATGGCAAGAAGTCCCAAGGTCCAAAGGCTCTATCTGGTGAATTCAGCAGCTCAGTGCTGTCAGGGAAGGCCCAGGGCCCGTTCCGTTATTCCCCCTACCATCTCCAGCATTGCCAGCATGGCACTGGGTCTGCCCCACCCATGGTCCCAGGAAGGCGGAGCAGCTCCCGCTAGGACAGACAATCCTGACAATGCCCATTGGTAGCAGAGTATGTCCTTTTTCCAGAGTGGGAAAATCTCTTTCAGAAGCTTCTAGCAGACTTCTCACCCGTCATCAATCCAAACTAAGTCACATACCCACGCACGTCTAAAATGCTGGGAATGAGGGCGGCGGCGGCAGCGGCGGGAGTTGAGGATTACTGTAACTGGTCAAGGCTCTTCAGGATTTACCCTTGAACTTTTCAGGATTACATTCTTTGAGGAGTTGATACCTGAACAAAAAGGAGGAGGTGGCAATGGATGCTGGGTAGCCAATCCAGAGTCTGCTACAGGAGCTCAGGGATGACGCCTCTGAAAAAAATGACATTTAAACTTAAGATGAGTAACAGTCAGCAAGGAATGAGGAGGACGCACCTTCAGGTAGAGGGAGTAGCGTGTGTGGTCTGACTGTGCCACGTGTTAAAGGTGTACATGCAATTCCTCATTTACTACGTCGACCCAAAAAGGTAGGTGTACCTGAGGAAGAAAGCTCAAAGGGTTAAATAACGTGATCCGGTTTACAGAGCTTATAAGTCACAGAGCCAATCAGTCTAATTCCAGAGCCTAAAATCGTGGCTTCTGCCTCTACAGAGATGGTGAGAAGCCAGAAGTCACTGGCCTTTCCTGGCCACTGACTGAGGAACAGAGTGCCACCTCCAGGCCTCCTCTGCAAGGTTTCTCTGGGCCCACTGGTAGTGCAGGACCCGTGTTCATGAATAAATCCTCTAGAACTGGGTGTGCCTCCGTTCCACTGGGTGTCATGGTCCCCACCAAGCACTGTCACCAGAGCGCTAGCGCTCTCATGGTGTCAAAGCTCAGAGATGGCTGGTGGAGATGTGGAGAGTAAAATGCCCATCTTTGTGTTAACACGCCGAGAAGGTCTTAAGCAGCCTTGGTGTTTTAGGGAAATCTGTTTCTTGTACTTTCTTTCTCACATGGACATGCGTCTAAGGGACTAAGCTGGCAACAGGTTACTTCCCCTGAGCTCAGACTCCAAACTGAGTTCTGGTTCACGTTCACGTTCATCTAGATGGAATACTATTCTCTTGGGATAAATGCCCTCACAGGAGACTCTGTAGTAGCCCTTGCACTTGGCCACCCCATTAGATCAGCCTTTGTGCTCACAACGTTTGAGCCCAGCTCAGACCACCCCGGGGTACAAGCTGAGCTCTCTCCTATGTGTCACCAGAAGAAGCTCTTCTGAGGACACGAGAGGGGCACATCCACCATCCTGGTTCCCACTTGTTTCTCCCTGTCTCTTTGGTTCTGCTCCCTTCTCTCTTGTCTTCTTTCATTTGTCTGCATGCTTATTTATCTCACCAGACTGACCTCATGAGAAGCCAGTTCAATTTCTAAAGCCAGAACCTTAGGTCACTGTGCCCTTCTTTCACTTCAGCTTTGCCAAACCTTAACCCAGGAGAAATACTAGCATTTGCTGTTTGCATTCCTGCTGTCCAGGGGCCGGCATCCTCAAAATGCTTATGAAACGGGACCAACTGATTCCACCACCGTGTTCCTGCTCTCTAACCTCCCTGCAGCCCACCATCCCTTTCTTCACTTCAAAGCCGTTTATTCCTTCCATGAAGTCTCCCTGATTCTGCAGAGTGGTGGTTCTGTGACCCCACAGGAGCGTGCTGCCCCAAGTCTCAAAGGCTCATCGGCTTGTCTCCATCCTTTACTGGACATCAGAGCAGGGACGTTGTTTTTGTTTTTTGGGGGGTTTTTTTGGGTTTTGCATTATGTGGGCCTCTCTCTGTTGTGGCCTCTCCCGTTGCGGAGCACAGGCTCCGGACGCATAGGCTCAGCGGCCATGGCTCACGGGCCCAGCCACTCCGCGGCATGTGGGATCTTCCCGGACCAGGGCTTGAACCTGTGTCCCCTGCATCGGCAGGCAGGCTCTCAACCACTGCGCCACCAGGGAAGCCCGGACATTGTTGTTTTAACTCTTATATCTTCAGAACATACATAGCTGAAGTCTTTTCATAATGCGAAAAACAACCCCCCCAATTCCACTCTTTAATCCACTGTCTCTGTTTTCTTAAAAAACAAACAAAAAGCACAAAAACTATTTGCCAAGATACTAGAGACTTGAGTAAGAAACCTATGGGAGCCCATTACACACATCACACAATCTTCTGGGCCTAGTGCTGAGTTCTCCATTCCACTTTCGTCTCTCCAAGGGGACAATGGCTTCTCATTTGCCAAATCCCTCCCTGCTGATCCCTGGTGGGGAGGAGGATGGACCGTGAGCCCTGTGCGCATTAACTCACAGCGCATTCGCATTCGGGTAATCTCCCGGCCCTTCAAGGCAGCAGCTGGAGCCTACAAGTGCCTCCCATTTTGAATTGACCAGTCTCTTGCCCACGTTTTCCTTGAAAGACCTTCCTCCTCTACCCCACTCCCACTCATTCTAAATTTTCCCAGGATTCTGTCCTTGGCCCCTTCCTTCCTCCTTTCCTCCCTCTCTCTCTCTCTCTCTCACCCCACCCCCCCACCCACCTCTCCTCATAGCTTCAATTATCACTTCTCAGTGTACTTCCTTTTTTCAGAGCTGCACTTTATCTCAGCCCTTCTGGTGGTATTTATCACATTCTACTTTGTATTATTGTTATCTATCTACATTGCTTATCTCCTCTACTTGACCATAAATACCTGGAGGGCATGGTTCACATCTGATTTCATCTCTGCTGGCTGTGTCTCTCACAGCACCCACTGAAGGTCCAAATCCTAGGGATAGAAAGAGTTATGACTTACTACCTAGAAGAATTGTATTTAAGTTTCTGAAATTCTATAGAAAGAATTTGAAATGTGTTCTTGATTTCCTTCTGGAATAAAGACAATTGTTTGGAATAATGACACAATTTAGAAATTAATAATCTGCCTAATTAGCAAGCAGGTAATAGTAAATTTTACTACAAAAGACCAACATACAAATACATTTTATGTTCTGTTTCTACCTGCACATACTGAGTTTTAGTCCCTAGTGCACTGACATTCCTAAATAGTGATTTTTTTTTTTCTAGTTATGGGCGTAGCCCATGTGCACTAACTATGCACTAGGCTCACAGTGTTTGGCACCCCACATCCTGTACTATTTCAAAATCCATGTGGACCATCCATCCAGCACTTTGGCCTCTCAACTCCTTAGACCTCGTATCCACTAATCTTCGTGTCTGCTCAGCTTCAGGCATTCACTGCCATAGTTAGACCTGGAATCTCCTCTAAAATCATGGAGGCTTGTGCACCCCAGAACAGCTTGGCTCTGCCTGCCCTCAAGGCTTTAGCCCTTTGCTTTTCTTCTTAGACACAGTGGTCTCAGCAGGGCCTCATGCCTTTCCAGTGGTTGTAAAGCCCCAGTGAACGGTGTCACCGACCTCAGCCTCCTCTGGAGTCAGGACCAGACCAGCATGGCCTCCATAACACCCACTGGAGAGGGAGCTTCAGTGGTTCCAGCTCCCATGTCTGACCTGGCTGGACCCACAGAAGTTCTGGCTTCCCTAGCTGCTGCCTGGAGGGGCCCAAAACTCACCCTAGAGATATAGTGGAATTAATGTGCTGTGGAGCTGACTCTGACCATTGAGAGACAACAGCCAGGAAGAAGCCAGCAGGTAATTGCTCACCCTTCCTGCCCATCCAGGAGCTGTTCAGAGATGCAATGGTTCTGTACTTCTGGCTACCCAAGCATGACTCAGCAGCCAGCTTTATTTTCTAGAGAAGCTGTGGCAGACTGGTAATGCATCACCTTGAATCTGCTTTCTCTCCTCTCCATCATTTTCTCTTTCTCCCTCACTCCTATTTCCTTAGGATAACACCCCCTCATTAAGAATTAGCACGTGACCTTTGTCTCAGGCTCTGTTTCCTAGAGAACCCAAGCTAAGATAAGCCCTTATACTCTGTGACCACAACTTTCCATCCTTCAAGCTTATTTGCTCAGTTATTTTCTCTTCATGTGTGTTTGACCTTAAAGTGACCTCTGGTTCTTTGACCCTCTGTTTTCTTCCTCCCTGTCTTTACCCTGCTTCTTACTCAGTTTAGTGTGCAGTCCATTATTTCACACTCTTGGTATTTCTCCCCAACGATGTATTCTGCAGCAGCCAGATGAAGCCCCCGTCCTGGAGGAATCCCCCTTTTCACCTTCTTTTTCTTTTCTTTTCTTTTTTAATCTTCTTTTTCTTATGCTTGGACAGTGAGTGCTAGTGGAACAAGGTAAATATAAGCCCTGTTCTCATGGAACTTAAGATCTGGGTCAATGGTATTATATTAGACTGGTAAAGCCATTCTGGAGAGCCATCTTTACTCAAGATTAAGTACAGGGCTTCCCTGGTGGCACAGTGGTTGAGAGTCCGCCTGCCAATGCAGGGCACACGGGTTCGTGCCCCAGTCCGGGAAGATCCCACATGCCGTGGAGCGGCTGGGCCCGTGAGCCATGGCCACTGAGCCTGTGTGTCTGGAGCCTGTGCTCTGCGGCGGGAGAGGCCACAACGGTGAGAGGCCCATGTACCACAAAAAAAAAAAAAAGATTAAGTACAGCTCACTTGCAATTCTGCTTCTGAGTATACTATATAGCCCAGAAAAATTCTCACACAGGTCCCTATGGGGACACGCACAAGGATGTTTATTGAAGGTTCTTTTGTGTTATTGTGGTTAGGGAAGGTAGTTAGGTATCCATTTCCAGGAGAATGGATATGTAAATTGTTCATGGAGATATGCCGTAGAATATTATACAGTACTTAGAACAACAGATTTGATATTCACAAGGAAAAATGATATACCTTAAATATATAGTATCTAATAGAAAAATGAAAGAAATGTGAGATATGTATATATATAACACCATACTCTGCATAAATCAAAAATATGCATAAAATAATTTGCAAAAACACATACAAATAAAAAGATATAAAATTAGCACATTGGAATGTTTGCCTCTGTGGGAGAAGGGGAATGGGAGTAGAATATTTGAACAAAGGAAAGAATAAGGCAAAAAGAAAAAACTCTGGAGAAGGAGAGATAGAATAGAAGCAAAGAATTAAGAGACATATTTTCCAATATTGACAAGTGTTATAAAGACTATAAAACAGAATGTAGGTTGGATTTGGAAGACGACTTCCAAGAGGTGGTCAGAGGAGACCTTCCTGAAGAGGGAGCATTTGAGTGAAACCTACCATAGGATGCTCCAGGGGAAGTGCATGCAGGGCAGAGAGAAGAGCAAAAGCAAAGGCCAGGAGGCCACAAGGAGCTTGGTGAGGTGCAGGGGCAGGAAGAAGTCCATGGTGGCTGGAACATGTGAGCTTGGAGGAGTGGGCTGCAGGATAAGTCAGTGGAGGAAAGCTTGGAGTCAGATTGCATAGGGCCCTGGAGGCACTAATAAAAAGTTAGGGGTTTTGGCCACTGTATATTCTTGATACCAACCACTTCTGGTTGCTAAAGACTCCCTAGCAATCCTACTGAATTTGCTTGGTCAGATCTTTCTCTCTATTATAATAAAAATGGCCAACTTTTTCCTCTTTCTTTAAACCTTATTCTCACCACTCTTACTCATGGCGGGTAGCCTCACTGACTCTTTGCAGAGAAAAGAGTAATAATGATTGTCATGAAATGAATTGTGTGTCGTCCGCCCACCCTCGCTCCAAATTCATATGTTGAAGTCCTAACTCCCAGTACCTCAGAACATGACCTTATTTGGAAATAGGGTCATTGTAGATGGGGTTAATTAATATGAGGTCTACAGTGTGGGCCCTAATGCAATATGACTGATGTCTTTATAAAAAGGAGAAATTTGGACACAGAGACAGACACACATACAGGGAAGATGACGTAAAGTGACCCAGGGGGATGGCCATCTACAAACCAAAGACAGAAGCCTGGAACAGACCCTTCCCTCACAGCCCTCAGAAGGAAGGAACCCTGCCAACACCTTGGTTTCGAATTTCCAGCGTCCAGAACTGGGAGACAGTAAAGCTCCTGGGTGGTTGTTAAGCTACCCGGTTTGAGGTCAGAACTCTGAAATGGGTCTCACTGGGCTAAAATCAAGGTGTCATCAGGGCCGTGTTCCTTCTGGAGGCGGTGGAAGAGAATCTGTTGCCTGGCCTCTTGCGACTTCTGGAAGTTTATGTTCCTTGGCTCGTGGTCCCCTCCATCTTCAAGGCCCGGCATCTTAGCATCTTCAAAGCTCTCTCTGACTCTGACCTTTCTGGCTCCCTCTTTCACTTATAAGGACCCTTGTCATTACATTCGGCCCGCCCAGATAATCCAGGATAATCTCGTCATCTCAAGATCCCTACCTTAATCACATCTGCAGAGTCCTGTTTTGCAAGTGTAATATCTTCACAGGTTCTAGAGATTAGGGCGTGTATTTGGGGGGAGCTGTCATTTTGCCTACCGCACTCAGTAATCTGGCTTCCCACCACTTTACCGAAGATACTTTCCCAGAGGTCACCAATTTCTAGTTTCCTTAGAAATACGTGTGTCTTAGTTGACCTCTCAGCAGCATTGAATGCAGGTACTTCTCACAGGAGTGGCCTCAGTGACCGTGTATTCTCCCAAGTTTCTTTCCTTCTTCACAACAGTAGACCCGCCTTCCCAGTCTCCCTTGCCAATGACTCTGTCTCTAAACGTAAATGTTGAAAGTCCTTGCTCCCCTAAGCAAGGTTGTCTCTCCTCTTTGTCAGGGACCAACCTCTTAAAAGTAGTGCCCCCTTTCAGTTCTGCAGTAAAGACGGAGAAACATAGAGAACCCCTCGTTTCCATCCCTATTTGCGTGCTGGTGACTCCCGAATCTCCATTTCCACATGGCTCTTCTCTTCCGTGATCCGGAATAGCTTGTTCAGCTACCTTTGTGATATTTCCACTCAGGGACCAAGATACAGGTCACTCGATATCAACATGTCCAAAAGTAAAGGAACATCTTGTCCCCAAGAACTAATGACTCCTTCGGTGTCTCTTATACGAATAAGCTGTTTTCCAGTTAGATTTCTTAGTTTGGAATTTAGGGAGTCATGCCTTTCTCCTTCTCTCCCTCACTCCCCATAAGAAATGTGTCCCAAGGTCCTGAAAATTCTGCCACACTCATCTCTCTAATATTCAGGAGATTCTCTCCATCACCACCGTCAACATCTTCTCTTGCCTGAGCTGCCGAGAGAGTCACCTCATCGTTTCTCAGCGGCCACTCCTGCTCCCACACCAAGCCCCAGCCCATTCCCTACATGTTGTCAAAGTGATCTTTTTAGAACATAAAGCAGACTTTGTCACTTCTCTGCTCAAAGCCCATTAATCTAATAGGCATGTAGCCACAGTGCTTACAGCCGTATGTTAGCAAGGACCTGTGGAATTATATGGGACCTGGAAAAAAATCATTGCCCCCCGTGCTACAAAAGAGAAAAATACAAAGTGTTGAATTAAGTATCTACAAAGGATGACATTATGCTAACTAGCAATTCAAGTGTACGTGTGAGTATATGTGTATATTTGTATGTATATGCATATATATTATCAATTTTAAAGCAGAAAAGAAAAGGAATAATTTAGCCATATAAAAACACAACTTTAAAAATTATTAAATTTTTTTCAAAAAACATATGTCTGCATTTTCGTGATGCCAATATATTTGCTTAATATGCTGTGGAAGTGGAGCCTCCAAAAGTCAGAGTGCATAGGGCCTATAAAAAATCCCCAAACAGGGGCTTCCCTGGTGGCGCAGTGGTTGAGAGTCCGCCTGCAGTTGCAGGGGACGTGGGTTCGTGCCCCGGTCCGGGAAGATCCCACATGCTGCGGAGCGGCTGGGCCCGTGAGCCATGGCCGCTGAGCCTGCGCGTCCGGAGCCTGTGCTCCACAATGGAAGAGGCCGCAGCAGTGAGAGGCCCATGTACCGCAAAAAAAAAAAAAAAAAAAAAAAAAAAAAAAAAAAAATCCCCAAACATTTCTACCTCCAAGGCCTTCCCACTGCACTTACTATAAAGTCTCAAATCTTTAATGTGGCTTTCCAGCAAGTCAGGCTGAATTCTGTAGCTTTCCTTGGGAGGTGTCCATACTGAAGGAATACACTGGCCTCCTAGGCAGCCCTAGACCAGTGCATCTGCTCACCCGAGGAGCTTGTTCAAATGCAGGTTCTGACTCGGTAGGTCTGGGAGGAGGCTGAGATGCTGCACTGCATTTTTCATAAGCTCCCAGGTGAATCACACTTAGAGTGGAAAGACCCCAGAGGGCAGCCTTGCCTCCTTCTGCTGTGGCCACTCCAGTAACGCTAAGAGCTCCATAGTGTCTCAACTGGTTTGGAGGTTCAAGGACTAAGACATGCTTGTAACCTGATGGAAAATTTTTGTGGAAGAAGAAGATGATTTTAAGGATTAGAAGCTGAGAGACCACGACGCTTTCCTGTATGCAGTATTGGAGCTGAATGTGAGGGGAGAGATAGCAGGAGAAGCAAATACACTTACCTTTGTGTGTGCTCCTGCTCTGGATGTTCACACACCCCTGGGCCTGCCCCTAAGCCTGTTTCCCTAATGCTAGCATCTGGCTGAGGCTTTGCCTGTGTCACAGCTTTTATCAAGCCGTTTTATAATCCTATGTTTATGTACCTGTTTTAGGATTAAACTGTAAACTCCTATGCAGCCCAGATGAGTTCTTCTTCGAGGTAATCATTCAGTAGAAGTCCATTAATAAAAGAAGGACGTTACATCCCCACTCAAGTATAACTTCCACCCAGTAGGCAACATTGTTCTGGAATGCTGGGAAATAATTCCATCCCATACGACAACCTTGGGTACAGTAACTAGAGATGTGTTGGCTGTTTTGACATTCAGTTGCCGAATGCCCAACAAATGGAAATAGCACTTAGCAACAGCTCTATAAATGGCAGCCCTAGCTATAAATTTAAAAAGAACACCCATGCCTATCTAGTAATATCTAGTGAAATGGAGCAGGACCCTGTGGTCTATGCCCCGCATGTCCTCAGCCTGCCTTTTGTCTGTGGAAAAACTTTAGCCAAAGAATAAGTTTAATCAGAGAAGTGAAAAAATAGAGAAACAAAGGAAAACAGTCAAAGGAGACCAAATAATAATAGTTTAGTCATTAAACATAGTCAAGGACCTTTAGTTCCTCTTTAAGGGATACAGGTAATATTCTGAGCCATATCCACCCGCACCAGGTGGAAGAAGTTAAGTACGTGATGAGCAGGCTGTAGCCATGACATAAGCTGCCACAATTCCGAGAACTGGCCTCAAAGAAATGGAAACAAACCGACCTGAAGATTAACCGTACCTGAAGCCATCAAGATGATGCTGGTCAGACTACCAGTGACCAATTTCAAGACGACTGTCAGAGCCGACTGTACTGTTTCTGCATGTAGCCCCCTCCCTCCGTCTATAAAAGTTCTTGCCCACTGGTTGTAGGAAGCGGGGAGTCAGCCTTTGGACAGGCGTCCACCCTCCCCGCCCCAGCTGCCGGCATCCAAAATAAAGCAGACTTCCCTTTCCACCAACCTTGCCTCTCTATTGGCTTTTGAGTGACAAGCAGCCAGACTGCACTTTCAGTTACACTGGGATATCATAAACTGTTTGTTAATAGTAGCTGAGTTCTGTTATTGGTTTGTTCCATTTGTTGTTTATGTCGTTGTTATTAATATGTTAATTGTATTAGACATAGTGACAACTTCCAAAGTAATGAAAGATAGATAAAGACAACTTGACTGTTATTATTGTTTTTCATTTGGCTCTTTTAGAGTATTGTGCCATGTGGATATGGGCTATTATTTGCACACCCTGTCATTTAAACAGGAAAAACCTGGCTTGAACTATATTTATCTTTCCATGTAACCATTCAAGAGGAACTAAAGCCATTAGGACTTCAGTGGAGATATAAAGTTGTCCTATTTCCCAAACCCAGACTGTCTGTAACTGATGCTTCCTCTCAGAAAGTCCTCCAGACACAAAAGGTTTCATTTAATCATCCAGCAATAACATTTCCCTGAAAGAAGAGTAACTGAGATCCCTATTTAGTTTCAGTACTTCAGAGGGTCAAGTTGTTTTTCAGATTTTGCTCAGTCTGTGTAAACAGTGTGCTGCTAAGTGAGCTCATTGGATGCCATAATGCCAGGCAGAATCATCTGCTCAAAGAAAGCAAATAATAAATCATCTCCAGGCCTATATCAAGCCAGCATGTTGCATGAAGAAGCCGGTGAAACAAGACTTCGTAGTCTTCTGTCTTAGCACACTGTCAGATGTCACTGTTTATTTCATGATCTGGCCAATCGGGATCACCACAGATTAACCTAAGCTACGTGACCCTCTCCTTTTCTCTGACCATGCTATTCTTTGTTACCGACTTGGCAATTTACATGTCCACCTTCCCTTTGGAGACCCGAATTGGGAGTAAACCACCAATTTAATTGTCAATGTGGTCCATTTAAAACAGGTTCCTACGTTTGTTCTGATCTCTATTTCATTTTATAAAGGCCAAGTTTCTGTAACTACTTATCAGGGGCTGGCCATAGGATACACAGTATCTTCTCAGCCAGGTATTTGCAAACATTCCCAGTATCCCTAACACAGAATGGGTGGTCCATCATTATTTCTTTTTTTTTTTTTTAATATTTATTTATTTAGGCTGCAACGGGTCTTAGTTGCGGCATGCAGGCTTCTTAATTGTGGCATGCACATGGGATCTAGTTCCCAGACCAGGGATCAAACCCAGGCCCCCTGCATTGGGAGCACAGAGTCTTACCCTCTGGACCACCAGGGAAGTCCCCATCATTATTTCTTGAATGGATGCATACTCATTGCTAGGCTCCTTCCTATAAGACCAGAGGTGAACACGACTTTGTTTTCTAGCAATTTAATAAAAGTGAAAATGCTTGAGGATCAATTTCTTTTTTAATTATAGATTTTTATTAGAAATTCTGCAACTGTGATTAAGAGTTATTTTATTTTTCCTCATCACTGAATGGCTCGTTTATTGAGAGAACATTTCAGAAAGTACATAATTAGCACACTCTCCAGGAGCTGATTGTAATGACTCGCCCTTGAACAGATTTTCTGTAGGAGTTGAGTCTCCCTGGTGCTGGAAGAAGATGGCTTTGAGGGACTTGCTGTAGGGAGAATGGACGTCAAAGTTTGGCCTCGGACCAGAGAGTAAATATCTGGTTCCAGTTGCAGATCCCTGGTGAAGCAGAAATAGCATTGCCCTTGTGGAGAGAGTAGGTTCAGAGGAATGAAGTAGTGAAGGGGGTGGGTGTCCAGATCCTTGTAAATGATTCACCTTCTGCCTTCACACCCCACCTACACACCAGCTAGAAGGAAGCACACTCTAGGCAATGCTTCCTGAGAGGGCAGTGGGTCCGAAACTTCTTATGAGTCCATGTTTGTCTAAGTCAGTGGTTCTCACATTTTTGGTCTCAGATGAGTTTTACAGTCTTAAAATTATTGAGGACTCCAACATACTTTTGTTTATGTGGGTTATATCTATCAACATTTACCATGTTCAAAAGTAAAACTGAGAAAATGTTTGTAAGTATTTATCTTAAAATAACTGCTATACACCATTAAATATTAACATAAATGACATCATTTAATGAGAAATAACTGGTTCCAAAAAATAGTGAAGTGAAGCGTTGTCTTATGGTTTTGCAAATCTTTTTAATGTTTGACTTAATAGAAGATAACTAGATTTGCATACTGACTTCTACATTCAGTCTGGTGTTATACCACATACCATGTAGTGCCTGGGAAAGTCCACTGAATGGGAATTTAAAAGGCAGATAAGAGATCAGTATTGTCTTAATAATTCTGATCTGTAACTCCCTGAAAAGCTCTTGGGGACTCCCATGGGTTGCCAGGCCACAATTCGAGAACCACTGTTCTAATTTATAAGCCCCATACTCCATTATATGTCATGGATGGTCCCAAAGGCATCTTACCACAGTGGCTGTCTTTGGGATTCAGTTCAATTGGCTTCCCAAGCTCAAACTTCCAACAATTGGAAAAAAAAAAAAAAGAAGGCTGTGAATTACTCAGCTTTCGGGTGCTTTTTCAATTCCCAAGTGTAAGTGAATGAATGAATAAATGAATGAAGTAATGAAATTGTTCCTCAATTTTAGTACTTTCATTTTCTTCATCTTAAAATCAGATTGTAGTCCCCATCATGAAGCTGGATTAGCTGCATTCAATCTGAGATTAACAGAGATTAGAAAAATTTTTGCCTTTTTGTATGATCTTTTATCACTTGCTCCTAAATCTTTTTTTTTAAAAATTTTATTTATTTATTTATTTTTGACTGTTTTGGGTCTTCACTGCTGTTTGTGGGCTTTCTCTAGTTGTGACAAGCAAGGGCTACCCTTGGTTGTGGTGGCTTCTCTTGTTGTGGAGCACGGGCTTCTAGGCTTGCAGGCTTCAGTAGTTGTGGCGCACGGGCTCAGTAGTTGTGGCTCATGGGCTTAGTTGCTCCACAGCATGTGGGATCTTCCTGGACCAGAGCTTGAACCTGTGTCCCCTGCATTGGCAGGCAGATTCTTAACCACTGCACTACCAGGGAAGTCCTGCTCCTAAATCTTATAAAGCATGGAGGGAAAACTGCCACATGCTGGGCTTCTAGTCACCTATAATCATTCATTCAGCCAAATCATTCATTGACTAAATCATTCATTCTGCCAACAGACTTTTATTCAACTTTGGGGATTCAAAATTTTAAAAGGCAAGGTCTCTGTCTTCTAGAAGTTCACAGTCAAATAGAAGATGCTGTGACTTTATAATCCGTGTGTACATTTATTCAGCATGCTCTAATCCATTCAGCAAATATTTGGAGGGCATCTATTATGAGCCATGATTAAAGCAGGTAGGCAAAAAGCCATTTCTTGTCTTGTGGAATTCAACCAACTGGGGCTACAAACCCAAATAAGTAATTAAAATATAAACTCTCATGACTTATAACAATAAAAGTAAGTACAAAACTCTCCAGGAACTTGGAGGAGAAAGTGAATATTTGGCTAGGAAAGTTAAGGAAGATTTCTGACTTGGCAAGAGGCTAGGCAACAGGAACATTGTTTCTGTGATCTGAAAGAGCCAGGTTCTAATGCCACCTCCTCGTCACTCTAACCTCTCTCAGTCTAAATCACAAGTTTGTGGATACGAATGGGAGCATGTCTGTGTAGTACCCAGGACAGTGTTGATTATGATAATTAGCGAAGTGATGGCATTCTTTAGTTGGAAATGAATCAGGCATATGTTCTAGGTGAGGAAAATGACACATGCAAAAGCCAGGAGATGTAAAAAAAGCATAGCATATCCTGGAAGCAGATGAAATAGAACAAAGTTGATAAAGTTGGTCAAGTAAAATACCACAAGGTCCTTATTGAGGTAAGGTCAGGATTTCATTGCTTTTGCTCAAAAATCACTCCCTATACCACCTACAAAGAAAAATAAGATATAAAAGCCTTTGATAAAGTAAATCACAATGCTGAAAAAAGACAAATAGGAGTAGCTTTCTGAGTATAAGACTAGGTAACATTTTACAGTTTTTATCAAAAAGTGAATCTGGGGCTTCCCTGGTGGCGCAGTGGTTGAGAGTCTGCCTGCCGATACAGGGGACACGGGTTCGTGCCCCGGTCCCCATGCCGCGGAGCGGCTGGGCCCATGAGCCATGGCCACTGAACCTGCGCGTCTGGAGCCTGTGCTCTGCAAAGGGAGAGGCCACAACAGTGAGAGGCCCGCGTACCGGAAAAAAAAAAAAAAAAAAAAAAAAGTGAGTCTGCATGGAAATGGGCTTTCCAGGGAGCTAGAGGAAAAGATATGATTAAGAGATTCCTGACACTCACCGTCGTTTCTCCCCTTGGATGAAGTTGTGGCTTTGTCAACGTTGAATCTGGATCAAGAACCAGCAGAACGCCACGTTTGTAAACATTCTCTTGAACAGAAGGCCAGAGTTTGTACATTGTTCAGGGATGGTGCTGTAAGTTTACACATAAAAGTGCAATGGTGGCACTTTTTTCAGATCCAAGGAACCTCTGCCATGCAGGGACAGTGCCGCCAGAGCAGCTGTGGCCACCAGAGCAGCTGTGCCCACCAGAAATGCTAGAGGCTGGGAGAAGCTAGGCTTTGTGGCCACTCTGCATCCTGTGAAATCTCGAATCTGAATTAACTCCCCAGGGCTGCCTTCAAAAACTACCACAAACCAGGTCCTTAAAACAACAGAACTATATCATCCCACAGTTCTGGAGACTAGAAGTCTGACACCAAGATGTTGGCAGTCCCATGCTCGCTCTGAAACTGGAAGGGGAGAATCCTGCTTTGCCTCTTTGGTGGCCATCAATCCTTGGCATTCCTTGTCTTGTAGCTACAGGGCCTCCATCATCATGTAGCATTCTCCCTTTGCGACTGTTGTCCAAATTTCACCTTTTCATAAGGACATCGTTTATATTGGATTAGAGCCCACCCTAATGGCCTCATCTTAACTTGATCCCACCTGCAAAGACCAGTTTCCACATAGGGTCACATTCCTAGGTACCAGGGATTAGGACTTCAAACATACATTTTCAGTGTAATATAATTCAACCCATAACAGTATCCTTGGTGAATTAGTTTTGGAACTGAATCTAACAGTGTGTGTGTGTGTGTGTGTGTGTGTGTGTGTGTGTGCGCGCGCGCGTGCGCGTGTGTGTGTGTATCTGTGTCCGTGGTGGTGGAGTGAGACAGAGTCCCTCTTTCACCTGTCCAACACCTACCTGAAATAATACAGAGTCATAAAACTAATATATCAGAGTGCCTTTGACTTACAATGTTTAAAGTCAATTTAGGTATCATTTGTGAAGTAAAGAATAATTTGCTATGTCTAGAAAATAAGTTTGGGCCAAATTATGAGATAACAAGGTGTTTGTACATAACCATTTAGGGATTGAAGAGCTATTGATATTTCTAAGTAACGAAGTGATATGAGTAGACTTGGTTACAGAAAGGTTGCTCTGGCAATAGTGTGAGTGATGGGTAATTTTCCAGGGCAAATCTTAGAGGCAGAAATAACAATTAGAAAATCACTCCAAGAGTCTGGAGAAAGAAACTGACTGGGGAGGCCTGGGGATATAGGTGTATATGGCAGTGGACAGGTATGCTGGACCAAACAGTGACCAGAAAGAGGAGAGGAGGAGAGTGATTAGGAACATTCTGAGTGACATGTTGGATGTGACTAGTAAGAAAGACAGAAGAATTGAGGTCGACTCTGAGGTGATGAGTTTGGCTAAGTGGTGAGAACATGTCACCATTAATGGGGATGGAAAGCACAGGAGAAAATGCACATTTTCTAAAAAGTGAAGTGAATAACAATGCAATATAGAGGGTGCTATACAGGGATAACAAAGGCATGAAGGTTATTAAAAATATTTGTGAAAAACTGCCTTTGTCTGGGCAGTTATGCAAGGACACTGAGGTGCAGTGTCCTCTACTTTAAACGTCCGCAGTTACCCCACACTCAAAATGACCCAAAGGATTGATTTGTCCCCTTTACTATCAACTTGCCCCATTCCCCCACAAACAGTCCTGTATTCCCTACCTTGGTAGGTAGCACCATCATTTACCTGTCTCTTAAGCCATGAATCTGTTATCTCCCTCTCCCCAGATCCTCATATCTAGTCATCAAGTCTTGCGTCATCTTATAAATCTCTTGAATTGACCTGGCCTCTTCATTTCCATGGCGTCTGCTTTCCTGAAGGTTCTAGTCCTCTCACATCTGCTTCATTGTCACAGCACCTTACCAAGTCAATCCACCGGTGCACTTGAACTCACTCCAGTGACACAGTCGGAGTGCTCTTTGCAGAATGCAAGTCTGATCCTATTGCTGTGAGACTTAGCAATGTCATGTTACTGAGACTCAGCTTATCCACACTAAGACCTTTCCCTGCCCCCTGCCTCACAGCCTGCCAAACCAGGTCCAAACTCCATAACATGACCTACAAAGCCTTGGATGTTTTTGCTCCTGCTTATCTCTAGACTTTGTCTCCTTCTATATGTGCTGCCTTCAGCACATTTTAGCCCATTTAAGAATTGTGGAACTTTATAATCTCTGGATATTTCTTGCTTCTGCTTTGCATGGTGTTTCCTCCACCTGGGTGTCCTTCCCCTGCTGCTCCCCTGGAATCCCCTCCCCTTTCATACTCTCCCTGACACTTTCGTGCATAACTCATCTTACTCTCTTTCTCTCTTCTACTTCTGTATCATGACGTGCTTCCCTTGTTCCACTTACAACAGCACTGTGTCATTTTTGATGCTGCTGACTCCGCAGGTCATCCACAATCTCCCTGAGGGCAGGACTGTCCAAATTCCATTCCACAAGCAGACTGGGCATCTGTTTTGTTTCATGCACTGTCCTTTTGCTCAAGATACAAAGATGAATGGGTTCCTCACTTCAAGTTTCTGAAACCTGTGGACCAAAGAATTGGATAATTCAAACATTGAAAAGGAGCTTATCGCTTAATAAGAGAGTCAAGGAAAATAAAAATGTAGAAAGAAAAAATAAGTTGGTACAGTCAAAAGTGAATTATTACAGGTCAGAATTTTAATGGGTTTGGTTAAAAGCCACCGCAAGACATACAGGCCAGGGTAACTACAGTATTATCTTCAAGGCAAACCATACAGATCAAAACAGAACAAAGTGAGAGTGAATTTCCAAATATAAAAATGATGACATTTTTCAATTCTTTTGAAGAAGAAGTCACTAGACCGATACATTGCCTCTGACATTTTATTCACACCAACTAAAGTAACTCTCAACTCTGCTTTGCTCCACTCAAAATAGAGAAATGGTATACAAATAAGTGTATTTTAAAAAAATAGTAGAGTAGCTAAGGTATTCATTATCTGATCAGAACTGGCCTCCGGAATCATCTGACCTGACTTTTAACTGACAGAAAATTTTTCTGCCACTGCCATCAGCACCTGTAATCTAGCCACACCCATTTCTCCCTGGGGTCAGTGCAGTCAGGTCCAGTCTGAACTTCCCTGCTCCTCTCTTGGTCTCTAATATAGCCTTCTTTGTTCTTTTTCCCACCTTCTAACCAGATTTATTAAACATAACAAAATTCTCTCTACAAAGTGACCTATACCTTCAAAACATGCTAATGCCGTACGCCAACACATACATATATGGAACCAAAAAAATATATATGGTTCTGAAGAACCTAGGGGCAGGACGGAAATAAAGACACAGACCTACTAGAGAATGGACTTGAGGACACAGGGAGGGGGAAGGGTAACCTGGGACAAAGTGTGGCATGGACATGTATACACTACCAAATGTAAAATCGATAGCTAGTGGGAAAGAGCCGCATAGCACAGGGAGATCAGCTCGGTGCTTTGTGACCACCTAGAGGGGTGGGATAGGGAGGGTGGGAGGGAGATGCAAGAGGGAAGAGATATGGGAACATATGTATATGTATAACTGATTCACTTTGTTGTAAAGCAGAAACTAAGACACCATTGTAAAGCAATTATACTCCAATAAAGATGTTTTTAAAAAAAGAAAAGAACAAAGAGAGGGTTTTAGATTTAGAAAGAAATTTCCAAACTCTCATTCATTGGCTGGAGAAATGAAGAGACATAACCAAGGTCATACATGGCTTATTGGTAGCTGTGTGGGACAAGAGCCAAGAATCTGTGATCTCCAGCTCATTGGACCAAAAAAAAGCTATTTTCTTAACTAGTATTTTGATAAGTCAATCCATAGAATGTCCAAAAGCAGCTTACTCTAAAATTAATGGAAAAGTGTCCAATGCACATTCCATGACTGGCCTAACTACTGGAACTCTCCTAGTTCTATAAGATAATTAACACAATGTATGATTGAGTCCCTGTGACAGGCTGCTGGGGAAAGGATACGAAATGTCAAGAGGCCGTTTTGTGCACTGCCGTTGTAATGCCATCGCGTTTCTAGATCATGATAATGTTCCCTGATTCTAGACACACCATAGGAATATCAGTGGGGGCCAAGGTCAACTTAGCTGCTTGCTGGGCTAGAACAAATATTGCCCCATCATGCTCATCTGACAGGGTTCTGCAGCAGCCCAGATCGAGTCCTTGTGAACCTGTGCACGGGACTCTAACAGTGGATGGATTCTTCACTGTGTCCTCCAGGTGCTACTCCAAGGTTGCCTCCATCCTGCTGTCCGCCCCCTGGGCAGGACCCCAAGGTGTGTCACCTTCTCCTTCTTTGTTCTGAAGTTCCAGTCCCCAGTTTAGCTTGCAGGTCACTGCATGGTCTGCAGATCCATCAATAGGAGGCAGTCTACTTTCAGTCAAAAACGCTCCAAACACTTTCCCTTCTCAGGGCCTTTGTTAAAGGCTAGATGAAACGAAAAGGCTCAGCAGATCTAGATCAGCAAAACTATCTTGAAATTATTCAGTATTCGAAATTTCAAAAGTGAAAACACTAACCTAGTCGTGGTGGAAAAACTGTGAATCTGGTGGAACTTGCTTCCACCTGTTTTGTGGTTTAGTCCTGTTTCGCTTTTGAATTACATCGCTATTACATGTGTCTTGGGGAAGAGAGAAACGATAGTCTTTTCAGAATTTAAGTCTTCTTTAGGTCTTAATTTAATCCTGCTTTCGCTGTGTGAATGAAGGCGTCTCCTTACCTTCCAGCCGTGGGTCTCACCTTGCATTAGCCTTACGTAGGGAAGCCTTGACCCTCCTGCTCTACCTCACTCCTGTTAAAATGCTCCTTGCTCCTCTATTCCTCCCTTCTGGGCTGCCATCAGCCTTCACCTAGACTACTGTAGCAGCTGCATCACTGGTCTCACTACTGTTACTTCTAATCCTTTCAATCCATTCTCCACACAGCAGCAGACTATTAGAATAGGTCAGATCACTCTCTGCTTAAAATCCTTCAGGGGCTTCCCACTTCATTAGAATAAAATCCCCACTTCTCTTGCTGCCCCATGAAAGCCCCATGATCTGGCTCCTGCCACCGCCCGCCCCCCACCCCCAGCCGCCGACAGATCTGGTCATTGGATTTCCATTAAGGTTCCTACTCCATCCGGTCATGATCTTTCACCCTCAAGACTTTGCACTTCCTGTTTCCTCTCCCTGGGAATTTTCTACCTCTTCCTAAAATGACAGCTTCTTTCATCTTCGGATCTCAGCTGAAATATCACCTTCTCTATGGAAATCTTATCAGCTCACAGCCTCTAAAGATGGCCTCCCTTTTGTCCCTTTCTTTGTTCGTTTGTTTTCCCATAACGTTTATCACAAGTTATTGTTACGTCTTTGTTTATTTGTAATTAATTAACTTATTGGTCTTTGGGGCTGAAAGTGAGCTCCATTTAAAAAAAAGAGGTGTCTCTGACTCGTTCACATTGGTATTCTCGGTGCCTAGAACATTAACTGGCTCATAGTAAGCCACTCAATACATATTTATTGAATGAGTAATACTTTATTACACACTTTATGTATATTTATATAAAATTTTACAATTTTAATTATGTTTGTATGTGTTCTTTTATTGACTTAATGTCTTCTTCTACTTTAGTAAAGTTCTACAAGAGCAAAGATCATGTATACTTTGTTCACTGATGTGTTACTGGGACCTTGCAAGTAATAAGGCCCTTGCCGTTATTTATTTCATAAGTAAATGCATTAAATAATTATCAATCAAAGGAATACACTTAAGAAGGTAATACTGGGGCTTCCCTGGTGGCGCAGTGGTTGAGAGTCCGCCTGCCGATGCAGGGGACACGGGTTCGTGCCCCGGTCCGGGAGGATCCCACGTGCCGCGGAGCGGCTGGGCCCGTGAGCCATGGCCGCTGAGCCTGCGCGTCCGGAGCCTGCGCTCCGCAGCGGGAGAGGCCGCAACAGTGAGAGGCCCGCGTACCGCAAAAAAAAAAAAAAAAAAAAAAAAAGGTAATACTAAAGAGTCCAGATAGGCCATTGAGTTATAAAACAAAGCTGATGAACTCTGTTTCAAAAACCTAAACTGGGGCTTCCCTGGTGGCGCAGTGGTTGAGAATCCGCCTGCCGATGCAGGAGACACGGGTTCGTGCCCTGGTCCGGGAAGATCCCACATGCCGCGGAGCAACTAAGCCCGTGAGCCATGGCCGCTGAGCCTGCGCGTCCGGAGCCTGTGCTCCGCAACGGGAGAGGCCACAACAGTGAGAGGCCCGCGTACCACAAAAAAAAAAAAAAAAAAAAAAAAAAAACCTAAACTGGGGAAAGGCAGGTTTCAGCAAGTAATGACTTCCTATAATCCCTTTAATTGCTTAATTCCAGCTATAAAAATTAAGATCTAATAACCAGCCTGTTGGATAGAGATTTAATTTTCTTTTTTTTTTTTTAATCAGGGATCCAGTCTTGTATGTTAGCATCTACTTGAAACGAACTTGGTTTATGGGGATAGAATGTACTCAAAAACATCTATGATGTTTAACAACCTAGTCCTTATTTTTTGGATATTGGCCTCAATATAATCTTGATGGAAAGTTCTGTTCAAGAGGTTTCCAGAATTGATATTGGAGCGTAATGTTGGCCTACACTTCTGATGTGTGGGAAAGCTTTTGTGCCACAGTGTCAAATGGCTATTGTGGTAAATGGCAGAAATGACCACGAGACCCTGTACCTCCTTCCACCAAGAAGTGGAGTCCATTTCCTAACTGTTGAATCTGTGCTGGCCCTAGAACTTGTTGTGCTCAATAGAATACGGCAAGAGTGATAGTGTGCCAGTTCTAAGTCTCTATTTCAAAAGGCCTTATAGCTTCATTCTTACTCTCTGAGAAACTTGCAAATGCCATGTGAACAAACTTGGCTAGCCTGCTGGAGGGTGAGAACACAGTGAGAGAGACCCCAGTTCTTTCAGACACCTCAGCGGAAGCCATCATAATCAGAATCAGCTGGCCTGGCCAATCCACCAGCTGCCTGCAGATGCATGAGAAAGTCCAGCTGTATTAGTCTGCTAGGGCTTATACATACACACACACACACACACACACACACACACACACACACACACACACACTGGAATATAACTCAGCCATAAAGAAAGAATGAAATCTTTCCATTTGCAACAACAGGAATGGACCTGGAGGGTTTATATTAAGTAAGTCAGAGAAACACAAATACTGTGTAATTTCACTCATATGTGGAATCTAAAAAAATGTAACAAACAAAACAGAGACAGATTCATAGATGCAGAGAACAAATTAGTAGTTGCCAGAGGGGACGGAGGTAGAGGGGTTAGGTAAAAATAGGTGAAGGGGATTGAGAGGTACAAATTTCCATTTATAAAATAAATGAATCATGGGGATATAATATGCAGCAAAAGGAAAATAGTCAATAATATTGTAATAACTCTGTATGGGATTAGACTTGACTTATCATGGTGATCACTTTGTAATGTATTTAAGTGTCAAATCACTACGTTGTACACATGAAACTACCATAATATTGTACATCAACTCTGCTTCAATTTTATTTTTTAATGCAAAGTACCACAGACTGGGTGGCTGAAACAACAGAAATTTATTTTCTCAAAGTCCTGGAGGCTAAAGGTCTGAGGTCAAAGTTAGCAGGGTTGGTTCCTTTCGAGGGCTCTGAGGCAAGAATCTGTTGTAGGCCTCTCCCCCTGGGTTGTAGATAGCTGTCTTCATGTTGACATAGTGTTCTCCCTGTATCTTCACATCATCTTCCCTCTGTATGCATCCCTGTCCAAATTTTCTCTTCTTACAAGGACACCAGTCATATGCAAATATGCATTTGAGTGGCCACGTGGGGGGAAATCACTCAATTCAGCTTGTAACACTAGCCAAGATTGGTAAAGCAAGAACTGCCCAGCTCAGCCTAGCCCAAACGGCTGACATGCCAAATAAATAGCTGTTATTTTAAGTTACTAAAGTTTAGAGTAGTTTGTTACCCAGCACAGGTTAACTGACACAGCCATATTTAATTGAATTTCAGTGCATTTCCTACTTGGTTTTAAGGCTGTAGACTATAGCAGTCTGTTTGAGCTGCTATAACAAAAGATGGGGGGGATGTAAACAACAAACATTTATTTCTCATATTTCTGGAGCCTAAGAAGTCCAAGATCAAGGCACTGGCAGGTTTGGTGTCTGATAAGAGCTGTCTTCCTGGTTCATAATACGGCCATCTTCTCCCTGTGTCTTCACATGGAAAAGGATGAGGGAGTTCTCTAGGGTCTCTTTTATGAGAACTAATCCTATTCCTGAGAGCTTCACTCTCTGACCTAATCACCTTCCAAAGGTCCCTCCTCCTGATACCATCACTTGGGGATTAGGTTTCAACCTGTGGATTTGGAGGGAAAACAAACATTCAGTCTATGGCAGTCGACTTTCCAGCTACCGCTAAGTGAGTTACAACAGCTGTGCTGGTTACATGGAAAATTTACTGTGATATACATTCAATGAAAACATACTTAATCCTTCTAGTACTCCAAGGATGAGCTAGTTGTAATTTACCACAACTAGTTAACTTTTTCTTTCAGGTTATCCTTTGTGAGCTCCAACAGCAGTGATCACTTCAAACACAGATTTAGTACTTTCCTATCGATATCTCTGCCAAAAGTATGTTCTTCAAGGTATGTTCTTAACCAAGTTTAACAAGGCCTATTTTCTAAAAAATCAAATCATCACACCTCATAGCACCCTCACATAGATAGAAAGCATGGTTTATTTATTTTTATGTGTAATGTTCATCTCTAAATACCAATATTTTCACCAAACTTAGTCTTGAGAAGTTAAATTTCATGCATGTAAGAAATGTTTCCCCAACTGAGTAAATATTAAAATGAGCAAGTCTACTTTTTGACAGACAGTATTAAATGTGTTTGGTCATCAAATTTGACTTAGTATTCCACAGGGTGTCCTAATGTTTTGGGCAATATCTCAGAGCTCTTATGAATCTCCCAACCAACTATTGCTTTGAAGGGCAGTTTCTTCACCTAGCAGGAAGTTTTTCTAGTTTATTCACCTTTACTTAGAGTTCCATATTTTCCTCTTTTAATATTTCCTACATATTTAAGCACAGCTAAAAATGTGACCAAAAAATGTTTTAAAAGTTTTACTTGGTTATGAAGCTTTACTATTCTCATGCTGGGAAACTGATAATTTGTGATTCTAATTTTAACTGGATTAATCTCACTCAAAAACCCTTCCATGCCTATTGCACATGTTATTGTCCAACTTCATGAAGAATTTAGCAGCTACTCTATGTGGAAAATGATGAGAATTGAGATGTTTTTGCTGTTGAAGGAACATTACTCATGCTCTAAAATTTAAACCTAAGTCAATGTTATATGCAAGTTAACTTTTATTTTGAAAATACTTTTGTAAAAGCTTAGTTTCTTTAGGATGCTTGACCAAAAATCATAGACACTCCTACTCTCAAAAGTACCACTATGGTCCCACCACCACAGTTTCTCACTCTGTTGAGGGCTAGTTACTGTTCAGCTTCAAAGTGTCAACATTTTCCCCTTGTGGCTATCTGGGGACATGGCTAGGTTTTGCCATTCCTTGAGGATTACACTGCTTTCCTTTTTTCATTGGCTTTAACTGGGTATCTGCCATTTCCTATGTTCCAGGAAGTCTGCTACTTTCTACCTGGCTCTATTTCAGTTTGTTAATATACAGCATTTATCTGGCTTATGGACATAGAGTAAATCCTAGATAATTTCATCTATGCTTGCCAATTGACTATACCAGATAAGAGCGTTACCATCAACATTAGGCTGACCAGAAATTCTTTTGTGCTTTGACCTTTCATTTTAATAGTCTGTAGCTGGACAATGTTGGTTTGGCATATAATCATCATTTCTTTGGCTGGGGCCCTCTTTCTGTCTTTCATCTCTAGTAGTGTAATAACCACTCTACCATCTTTTTTCTTTTTAAAATTTTATTTTTATCTTTGCATATTGGAGGACATGAGAGTTCTTCAATTTTGCTTTGCTTTCTTCCTTACTCTGGAAATGCTCTAGCTCCTTCAGGGGTCTCTTTCTCATCTAATTTCCTTGATTTTGCCAGAATCAACAAGGAAGCATTTCTTGGTGTTGTCCTTCCTGAGCAGAAAGTCTATGTGCCAGACCATATTAGACAATTTTTTTTCTCCAGAACTTTCTACGTTGAAGTGACATTGGTATCTGTGTTCTTACAAAAATCGCCATTGGAATCCCCCTCTTCAAGACTTCCAGCAGCTTTCCCTGTTCAGAAAATACTTCTTTCCCACTCAACAAATTTTCCAGAGATCTGGAAAGAAATGTTTCTCTGTCCAGGAATATCAGTTCGTCTAAAAACAGACAAACAAATAAAATGTGTATCCAGTAACAGCAGCCAGAACTGTACCTTTACCTTCCCCTGATTTACCATTTGAAAAATAGATTTCTGAGTCTGTGGTCACTTGGACTCCAGGGGACGGGACATAGAACATTAATCTAAATAAATGATTCTGACAGTTTTAATGATAAATGTAACTCATGTCAGCTAAACTAATCAGTCATTGTGAGGGTCAGAATAATCTTAAGGCAGATTTTGTCCTGGGGTCACCCTTTGGGGCATCAGATACCACCTGGGACTGCCTGTATCACTAGATACACGAAGATCACTAAATATTTGAAAATGGCTTGAAAACCGTTTTAGGCATCAGATATCCTCAGAAATTCAGATAAATTGGTGGGCTTTAGGGTTTTTTTAAAAAAATAGAAGGTAAAGATGCTTAGATAGCTGGAATGCATACCAAAAGAAGCAAAAGTGGAAGGAAGCAATATTTATTACGCATTTACCCTAGGTGAGACGTGTTGCAAAATGGTCTCTGTATTCCTCATAATAAACCTTTAAGTAAATTTTACATCTCTATTTTATAAACGAGAAAACTAAGACTTGAGATGTCTAAGACTAGAGATGTTAAGCTACCTGCCTGAGGTCACAGTGCACCCTGGCTAGTATGCTGATATGCTGAAGCCAGGACTGTAACCCCCTTCCAAAGGCCATGCTTATTCTGCTGTACTTGTCTGGATTCCTGAGAAGCAGAAGCAAAAAAGAAAAGGCAAGGAGATAGGATTGATTTATTTTGATCATATTTCATACATGATTTATTTTCCATGTATGCTAGAACTTAGGAAAATGATATAAGTATGTTGTGTAAGACAGCATCTCGTGATTCAACATGGAGACCCTGAATGTATATGTTTTCTGCAGAGTAAATGATGACTGAAAAGAATGACAACAAAATGGAAGTGATGTTGCTTCAGATCAAGTAATATGAATCAAGTACTCTATATCCATGCTTTTACTTCCACAGACCATCAGAGGCACAGTGTAGTGGTTAAGAACTTGGGCCTCTGGAGCCAGACTGTGCATGTTCAAGGACCTCTTCTTCCTCTCACCAGCTGTGCAGCTCTGGGCAAGTTACTTAGCCTCTTTTTGCTGCCTTTTCCTCCTTTGTAAAATGGGGATGGCCTTAAAGAACAGCTTACGTTGTTGGGTTAAAAGGATTAAATGAGCAATACATAAACATTATTTAATACTGTGTCTGGCTTACAGTACGTACTTAAAGCACACTGCCTCATTATCTTCTGCTCTGAATCTCAAAAATCCTGTGAATATCTATCTGTTACAAACATGAGCCATAAGAACCTATGGTAGTATCATTAGACAGTTTCTGGAGTTCTTAAAATAGTTCACAGAGTTCTTGGGAACACAATCTGTATCATAAGTAGCTGGTAGAGAGGCCTAGACAGCAGGCCACCAAGACCAGTGGTTGAATCCTGATTCTGCCACCTATTAGAAATACAACCAGGGTATCCCAGCTAAGCATTTTTCCATATCTGTAAAATGGGAGAATAGTACCTCAGAGGATTATAGAGGAGATTAATAAAATCATGTTTTGAACAGTATCTAGAGGCTCTCAAGGAATTATTCGTGTGTGTGTGTGTGTGTGTGTGTATCTTATATATATATATCATATCATATCATATCATATTAGTTCAGTGCTTTCAAGGCCAGAATATGAATTTCTTTGCTTGGTGTCTTTTGAGCTTACCTACCTAGACCTTATATTGATAATGTCTTAAATTAATATGGTGTGTTTCAGCCTACTCAGTGCTTTACATGCATCATCTCATTTAATCCAGAAAATAACTTTGTGAGACAGGTATCATTATTCTTAGAATGTAGACTCAGGATCACAAAGTTGCTAAGTAATTGAGCTGGAACTTGAACCCAGATCTTCTGAGTAAAGGCATCTAATGATAGTTTTTCATGTTTCTCTACTTTCTTCTGAATGTTCTCAGGAAAAAATTTTTAAAAATATGTAGACCAGGAGTTATACATGTCTCCACCATACATGTTACATTGGCCAAAGTGAAACAAAGAAAGAAAGTCTTTCCTAAAAGCAAGTAGATAGTTTCAGAGTAGAGAAAAGGAGAAAGAAACACAATGATATGCTTCATCTTTTGCAAATATCTTTCCTTTGCAGTTCTCAAGTCAGTAAGAATCATGTGACAAATTAGTTTACAGAGTTCCCTTTGAAATTTGTGAACCCAGAAAAGGTAGGCAGGAAAATAAACTGGACAGACAATCAAACTTTTTATATTTTATGTTTTCACTTATTTTTTAAAATATATTCTGTTTTCATACACACACAAATATGAATATTGAGAAACCATTTTAAAACCCAGAAGAAATATTATTAAATTACAAAAAAGACATAGTTGATAGGGATGTGTAGATAATTACTATGATTTTTTTCCCCATAATCCACTGTCAATAACTTATTCCAGTGGTATAAGCTGACATTTACTTTTACCTTTTTTAAACTCCTGGGTTTCGGCTAAAGTTCAGTTTCCAGGAAATCCCTCCCCATTTGGGGTGACTGTGTACCACAGCCTCAAATTCCTCCCGAGGCCCTTGCCCATGTACACAGTCATACAACTCACTGTCTGTTCAGGCTGGTTTGGTCGACAGCGCCCATGTGACAAAATTATATCCCTCGGAAAGGAACTGGAATGAAAGAGAACAGATATTACCCACTCATGGACGGGTTTAGTAGGAAACTATGGACGCTAGCTGGCCATGATCACAAGCTTTGCCAGCAGGCTCTGATTTTTGAATTTTGGTCCCTTGTATCTGTCATGCTTCTTTTTAAAGAGTGCTGAGATGTAGAAAATATAAAACCAAGTCTTTTTTATCCAGGAAGGCAGCCCTACTGATTTTCACACTGAGAAGTTTAAACAGAGAGGTAGAAGATCAGGATATTATAATAACCGCTTTCTCCTTGATGGAGAAAAAAATACAGGGGTGTTACAAGTTGAATATAAATATCGATACCTTGACAAGCCAAAAAGGACTAAAGAAATAAGATTGTGAATCAAACTGTACTGTGATTCACTTTCGGTTAATGAAACTAACGGATTGACTAAATTTTTTTTGGCCCAAGTGATGCATTTAAATGCCTGGTTCTTTGCTATTTCATTCAATATCACACATTCCTTCTCCCACACTGAAGGGAACACTGTCACTTAGAAAATCAGGGCTTTCTGTTGTTCCCTGTGACTGTTCTGTGAGCTTGTTTATCAGCTACACAGATGTACTACAAGGTCTTTAATTGGCTTGGGACCACAAGTGAGTGTGTGGTGCAAAAAAAACCTCACCATGCAATTTAACAGATTCCAAAAAAAGGAACAAAAATCCTGAGAGAAGGCATTCATAACAGTAAAAATTACGGTTGGTAAAACTTGGCTGAATTGGCTGAGCAATTCTTCATCCTTCTAAAAAGATTTGCCTCATGTATTGGGGTTAAGTTCAGTCCTGAAAGGACCTATTTGAAATGCTGTTCTTGCATGTGGCTGAGGACATACTACCCCAAATTAACCACACACAAATGTCATTTTTAGTCTTTCAACATTTGATTAAAACAAGGGTTCACATCCTTTGAAGCACAATTCTTTATGATTGCAGTACAGTCAGTAAGCATTGACATACTTATTATGTTCTGATTAAGTGAATATTCTGGTAAGATAAAATGTTACCCATAATCAATTTTTATTTCAATATTTATTTTTTGAGAATCATGCTAATGTGTTAGACTAGTGTTCTCTGCTTTGGAACTCAGTATACGGAATATAATTGAATTATTTCTTTAAAAATGGTAACCTGAAAAAAGAGTAAGATATTAAATATCTTAAAAAGTAGCCTTTTGAATTTGTAATCACTATGAATGTAGGGCCTTGGAAATAGAACATAAAAAAGGAAATACCTGAATAAGGAATCTGGCCTCCAAAACAATGCTTTTGATAGCTTTAAGTATCTTGGCATGCTTTTAGTTTCCCATTATGATTATTAATATATATATTTTAAGTGATGTTGAAAAAGATGATGACTGGTACCAAGCTAAGGCTATATTCTAAAAGAGCTATTTGTAAAAATTCCATGATTTATGAACACAGCAGTATGATTCATAATAGCTGGAATATGGGAGCAAACCAAGTATCTATTAACAGATAATTAGATAAACAAAATGTGATATATACATACAATGGAATATTACCTTATTCATACAATGGAATATTATCTAGCCTTAAAAAGGAAGGAAATTCTGTCACATGCTGCAATATGGATGAACCATGGGGACATTATTTAAGTGAAATAAGCCAATCACAAAGAGACAAATACTGTGTGATCCTACTTACATTAAATACCGAGAGTACATAGTCAATTTTACAGAAAGAGAAAGTAGAATGTTGATTGCCAAGAGTAGGAGAGGGGGTGATGGGGAATTGCTGTTTGATTAGTACAGAGTTTCAGGGGTTTTTTGTGTTTCCCACATAAAAACACTTTATTACCATATTAAATAACAAGTTTATATATTTTTTTATCCCACCCCCGCACCCTCTCACTTCTCCCCTTGGTATCCATACGTTTGTTCTCTACATCTGTGTCTCTAGTTCTGTCTCGAAAACCAATTCATCTGTACCATTTTTCTAGATTCCACATATATGCATTAATATACGATATTTGTTTTTCACTGTCTGACTTACTTCACTCTGTATAACAGTCTCTAGGTCCATCCACTTCTCTACAAATGACCCAGTTTCGTTCCTTTGTATGGCTGAGTAGTATTCTGTTGTATATATGTACCACATCTTCTTTATCCATTTGTCTGTTAATGGGCATTTAGGTTGCTTCCATGACCTGGCTATTATAAATAGTGCTGCAATGAACATTGGGGTGCATGTGTCTTTTTGATTTATGGTTTTCTCTGGGTATATGCCCAGTAGTGGGATTGCTGGGTCATATGGTAGTTCTATTTTTAGCTTTTTAAGGAACCTCCATACTGTTCTCCATAGTGGCTGTATCAATTTACATTCCCACCAACAGTGCAAGAGGGTTCCCTTTTCTCCACACCCTCTCCAGCATTTGTTGTTTGTAGATTTTCTGATGCTGCCCATTCTAACAAGTGTGAGGTGATACTTCGTTGTAGTTTTGATTTGCATTTCTCTAATAATTAGTGATGTTGAGCAGCTTTTCATGTGACTCTTGGACATCTGTATGTCTTGTTTGGAGAAATGTCTATTTAGGTCTTCTGCCCATTTTTTGATTGAGCTGTTTGTTTTTATAATATTGAGCTGCATATGCTGTTTATATATTTTGGAGATTAATCATTTGTCTGTTGATTTGTTTGCAAATGTTTTCTCCCATTCTGAGGGTTGTCTTTTCATCTTGTTTATAGTTTGTTTTGCAAAAACTTTTAAGTTCCATTAGGTCCCATTTGTTTATTTTTGTTTTTATTTCCATTACCCTACCTTGCTGTGATTTATGTCAGAATGTTCTTCCTATGTTTTCCTGTAAGAGTTTTATAATGTCCAGTCTTACATTTAGGTCTGTAATCCATTTTGAGTTTATTTTTGTGTATGGTGTTTAGGGAGTGTTCTAATTTCATTCTTTTACATGTAGCTGTCCAGTTACCTCAGTACCACTTATTGAGAGACTGTCTTTTCTCCATTGTATATCCTTGCTTCCTTTGTCATAGATTAGTTGACCATAGGTACATGGGTTTACCTCTGGGCTTTCTATCCTGTCCCATCGACCTATATTTCTGTTTTTGTGCCAGTACTGCATTGTCTTGATTACTGTAGCTTTGTAGTATAGTCTGAGGTCAGGGAGTCTGATTCCTCCAGCTCCATTTTTTTCCCTCAAGATTGCTTTGGCTATTTGGGGTCTTTTGTGTCTCCAAACAAATTTTGAGATTTTTTGTTCTAGTTCTGTAAAAATGCCATTGGTAATTTGACAGGGATTGCATTGAATCTGTACATTCCTTTGGATAGTATTGTCATTTTCACAGTATTGATTCTTCCAATCCGAGAACATGGTATTTCTCTCCATCTGTTTGTGTCATCTTTGATTTCTTTCATCAGTGTCTTATAGTTTTCTGAGTACAGGTTTTTTACCTCCTTAGGTAGGTTTATTCCTAGGTATTTATACTTTTTGTTGCAATGGTGAATGGGATTGTTTCCTTAATTTCTCTTTCTGATCTTTCATTGTTAGCATATAGGAATGCAAGAGATTTCTATGCATTAATTTTGTATCCTGCAACTTTACCAAATTCATTGATTAGCTCTAGTAGTTTTCTGGTGGCATCTTTAGTATTATCTATGTATAGCATCATGTCATCTGAAAACAGGGGCAGTTTTACTTCATCTTTTCCAGTTTATATTCCTTTTATTTCTTTTTCTTCTCTGATTGCCATGGCTAGGACTTCCAAAACTATGTTGAATGATAGTGGTGAGAGGGGACATCCTTGACTTGTTTCTGATCTTAGAGGAAATGCTTTCAGTTTTTCACCATTGAGAATGATGTTTGCTGTGGGTTTGTCGTATATGGCCTTTATTATGCTGAGGTAGGTTCCCTCTGTGCCCACTTTCTGGAGAGTTTTTATCATAAATGGATTTTGAATTTTGTCAAAAGCTTTTTCTGCATCTATTGAGATGATGATATGGTTTTTATTCTTCAATTTGTCAATATGTTGTATCACATTGATTGATTTGCATATATTGAAGAATCCTTGCATCCCTGGGATAAATCTCACTTGATCATGGTGTATGATCCTTTTAATGTGTTGTTGGATTCTGTTTGCTAGTATTTTGTTGAGGATTTTTGAGTCTATATTCATCAGTGATATTGGTCAGTAATTTTCTTTTTTTGTAGTATCTTTGTCTGGTTTTGGTATCAGGGTGATGGTGGCCTCATAGAATGTGTTTGGGAGTGTTCCTTCCTCTGCACTTTTTCAGAAGAGTTTGAGAAGGATGAGTGCTAGCTCTAATCTAAATATTTGATAGAATTCACCTGTGAAGCCATCTGGTCCTGGACTTTTGTTGTTAGAAGATTTTTAATCACATTTTCAATTTCATTCCTTGTGATTGGTCTGTTCATATTTTCTATCTCTTCCTGGTTCAGTCTTGGAAGCTTATACCTTTCTAAGAATTTGTCTATTTCTTCCAGGTTGTCCATTTTATTGGCATTAAGTTGCTTGTAGTAGTCTCTTATGATGCTTTGTATTTCTGTGGTGTCTGTTGTAACTTCTCCTTTTTCATTTCTAATTTTATTGATTTGAGGCCTGTCCCTCTTTTTCTTGATGAGTCTGGCTAATGGTCTATCAATTTTGTTTATCTTCTAAAAGAACCAGCTTTTAGTTTTATTGAGCTTTGCTAATATTTTCTTTGTTTCTATTTCATTTATTTCTGCTCTGATCTTTATGATTTCTTTCCTTCTACTAACTTTGGGTTTTGTTTGTTCTTCTTTCTCTAGTTGCTTTAGGTGTAAAGTTAGATTGTTTATTTGAGACTTTTCTTTTTTCTTGAGATAGGCTTGTATTGCTATAAGCTTCCCTCTTAGAACTGCTTTTGCTGCATCCCATAGGTTTTGGATCATCATGTTTTCATTGTCATTTGTCTCTAGGTATTTTTTGGTTTCCTCTTTAACTTCTCCAGTGATCTCTTGGTTATTTAGTAACATATTGTTTAGCCTCCATGTGTTTGTGTTTTTTAAATTTTTCCCTTGTAATTTATTTCTAATCTCAGAGTGTTGTGATTGGAAAAGATGCTTGATATGATTTCAATTTTCTTAAATTTACCAAGGCTTGATTGGTGACCCAAGATGTGATCTATCCTGGAGAATGTTCCATGTGCACTTGAGAAGAAAGTGTAATCTGCTCTTTTTGGATGGAATGTCCCATAAATATCAATTAAATCTATCTGGTTTATTGTGTCATTTAAAGCTTGTGTTTCCTTATTAATTTTCTGTCTGGATGATTTGTGCATTGGTGTAAGTTAGGTGTTAAAGTCCCCCAATATTATAGTGTTACCGTTGACTTCGTCTTTTATACATACCTCAATACATAAGCATTTGCCTTATGTATTGAGGTGCTTCTATATTGGGTTCATATTTATTTATAATTGTTATATCTTCTCCTTGGATTGATCCCTTGATCATTATGTAGTGTCCTTCCTTGTCTCTTGTAACATTCTTTATTTTAAAGTCTATTTTATCTGATATGAGTATTGCTACTCCAGCTTTCTTTTGATTTCCATTCGCATGGAATACCTTTTTCCATCCCCTCACTTTCAGTCTGTATGTGTCCCTAGGTAAGAAGTGGGTCTCTTGTAGACAGCATATATATGGGTCTTGTTTTTGTGTCCATTCAGCAAGCCTGTGTCTTTTGGTTGGAGCATTTAATCCATTCACGTTTAAGGTAATTATCAATATGTATATTCCTATGACCATTTTCTTAATTGTTTTGGGTTTGTTATTGTAGGTCTTTTCCTTCTCTTGTGTTTCCCACATAGAGAAGTTCCTTTAGCATTTATTGTAGAGCTGGTTTGGTGGTGCTGAATTCTCTTAGCTTTTGTATGTCTGTAAAGCTTTTGATTTCTCCAAAGAATCTGAATGAGATCCTTGCTGGGTAGAGTAATGTTGCTTGTAGGTTCTTCCCTTTCATCACTTTAAATATATTGTGCCACTCGCTTCTGGCTTGTAGAGTTTCTGCTGAGAAATCAGCTGTAAACCTTATGGGAGTTCCCTTCTATGTTATTTTTCGTTTTTCCCTTGTTGCTTTTAATAATTTTTCTTTGTCTTTAATTTTTGTCAATTTGATTACTATGTGTCTCAGTGTGTTTCTCCTTGCATTTATCCTGCCTGGGACTCTCTGTGCTTCCTGGACTTGGGTGGCTCTTTCCTTTCCCATGTTAGGGAATTTTTCGACTGTAATCTCTTCAAATATTTTCTTGGGTCCTTTCTCTCTTCTCCTTCTGGGACCCCTGTATGTGAATGTTGGAGCATTTAATGTTGTCCCCGAGGTCTCTTAGGTTGTCTTCATTTCTTTTCATTCTTTTTTTCTTTATTCTGTTGCATGGCAGTGAATTCCACCATTCTGTCTTCCAGGTCACTTATCCGTTCTTCTGCCTCAGTTATTCTGCTATTGATTCCTTCTAGTGTATTTTCATTTCCGTTATTGTATTGTTCATCTCTGTTTGTTTGTTCTTTAATTCTTCTAGGTGTTTGTTCTTTAACTCTTCTAGGTCTTTGTTAAACATTTCTTGCATCTTCTCGATCTTTGCCTCCATTCTTTTTCCAAGGTCCTAGATCATCTTCACTGTCATTATTCTGAATTCTTGTTCTGGAAGGTTGCCTATCTCCACTTCATTTAGTTGTTTTCTGGGATTTTATATTGTTCCTTCATCTGCTACATAGTCCTCTGCCTTTTCATTTTGTCTTTCTGTGAATGTGGTTTTCGTTCCACAAGCTGCAGAATTGTAGTTCTTCTTGCTTCTGCTGTCTGCCCTCTGGTGGATGAGGTTATCCAAGAGGCTTGTGCAAGTTTCCTGATGGCAGGGACTGGTGGTGGGTAGAGCTGGATGTTGCTTGAGGGCAGAGCTCAGTAAAACTTTAATTCACTTGTCTGCTGATAGGTGGGGCTGGGTTCCCTCCCTGTTGGTTGTTTGGCCTCAGGCGACCCAGCACTGGAACTCTTTGGTGGGGCTAATGGCAGACTCTGAGAGGGCTAACCCCAAGGGCTACTTCCCAGAACTTCTGCTCCTAGTGTCCTTTTCCCCAGAGTGATCCACAGCTACCCCCCCCAACCCCTGCAACACCAGCAGGTAGGTCTGGTACAATCTTCCATGGGTTCACTACTTCTTCCCCTGGGTCCTGATGTGCACACTACTTTGTGTGTGCCCTCCAAGAGTGGCGTCTCTGTTTCCTCCAGTCTTGTTGAAGTCCTACAGTCAAATGCCACTAGCCTTCAAAGTCTGATTCTCTAGGAATTCCTCCTCCCGTTGCTGGACCCTCAAGTCGGGAAGCCTGAGGTGGGGCTCAGAACCCTCACTCCAGTGGGTGGACTTCTGTGGTATAATTGTTCTCCAGTTTGTGAGTCACCCACCCAGCGGCTATGGGATTTGATTTTATTGTGATTGCACCCCTCCTACTGTCTCACTGCAGCTTCTCCTTTGTCTTTGGATGTGGGATATCTGTTTTGGTGAGTTCCAGTGTCTTCTTGTTGATGATTGTTCAGCAGTTAGTTGTGATTCCGGTGCTCTCACAAGAGGGAGTGAGCACTTGTCCTTCTACTCCGCCATCTTGAACCAATCCCCCAGAGTTTCAGTTTTGCGACATGAAAAATTTTGGAGATTGATTGCACAACAATGTAAATGTACTTAACACTATCAAACCATATGTACACCAAAAATGATCAAGACTGTAAATTTTGCTGTGTATTTTACCACAATTAATTTTTTAAAAGATAAAATGTTTCATGATTTAAGCTTGTAGTCTTGTCATTTTCTCCTCTTTTAGATTCATATGTAGAAAAAAATTGTAGATTGAGGAAAGGAAGGAAAGGTCATATAGGATATAGGACCAGTGCTTCCAAAGCTTGTTAAAATTTGAACACAGCCTGTATTAGCCATCTATCTTCACTATGGCCCTATTAAACTGTTTGCTTCTCCAAGTTTCCATGATTTTATTCATCCTATTCTCAGTCTAGTTAGAGTACCGTCCAATAGCACTTTTTCTGTTGGTAAAATGTTTTCTATATCTGCATGGACCAGTACAGTAGCTACTACCCACATGTGACTAAAGGCTGATATATTGAATAGCACAGGTCTAGAATGTTCTTCCCTATTTCCAAATCTGTTGAAACTCTACATTTTTCCTTTGAATGTCTAACACTATTGTGAATACTGCCAGTGTTCCACCCAGAGCCTCTCAGACCCCTTTTACTGCTCTGTGTGCCTCTCAGCTTTTGCTTCTAATAGCCTGTACTTATGACTCTTCAGAGGGCTGTTCTGAAATTACTGGAGAGGTTGTGCACAAAGGGGAAGAGGTTGGAGAGCTTGGGAGTTTATGCCCTGCCTCACCTCCTATCCCCCACTCTCAGGGCATCACTCTGGCTCTGACTGACCAGTCCAGGAGCATGAAAACCCAGCTGTCTGACTCAGGCCAACTCTGAGATAAAACACACTCCTCAGCACCCTGCAGTGTCAAGTGGAAGCTACATTCTGCCAGACTTTGCCAGAAATCTTGCCCTTGTGCTTGGCTTCTTTCTCTCCTTGTCCTGCTTCCCTAGATTCCTTACTAGTTTCTCCTGGGACCACCTCCTTAATAAACCACTTGCACATAAATCCTCATGCTAAGATATCAGGGTCTTGTCTAGGGAATTCTGAGGCAAACTAAAATGCTAATTGCTCTGTGACACTCCCCCCAGTCCCCAATCAATATTAATTTCTAATTCCTCTAAGCAGCCATAGCACTTTATTTATTTATATCTATAGTACAGCACCAAGTAAGTGTTATATAATTACATTCATGACTGGGTCCCCAAATAGAATGTGAGCTGTTTGTGAGTAGGGATCATGTTATATTTATCCTTGTATCCTCTTGCTCAATGTCTGTGTATTATAGATTCTATAAAATATTTGTTGAATTTATTCTAATATAAAGGAAAAGGTAGATAAAATGTTTATCATTTTTAATAAAAATATTTAATGATTTAAGCTTATTTAAATTGTACAGGGCTTCCCTGGTGGCGCAGTGGTTGGGGGTCCGCTTGCTGATGCAGGGGACATGGGTTCGTGCCCTGGTCTGGGAAGATCCCACATGCCACGGAGCAGCTGGGCCCGTGAGCCATGGCCACTGAGCCTGTGCGGCCAGAGCCTGTGCTCTACAATGGGAGAGGCCACAACAGTGAGAGGCCCGCATACCAAAAAAATATAAATAAATAAAGAAATAAATTGTACAGAGAGTTTTTGCCATAAGGTATTTATTTATTGAAATATAGATTCTTTCCATAGTCAGTGATGATGGCTAGCCTTTCTATAAATTGAAAAAGATTAATGTAAAAAAATGGTTCATAACTCACAGAGACAATGACAATAATTCCTGATTTTAAGGAGTTCTTCAAACTTTAGAGTCTTTAGAAATTCAACTGGCAATGATTCAGATACATCAATTAGGTGAATCAGGGTGGCACACACAGTAGAAAGAAAAAAAGCCATACCTTTCCCATCTTTTGTTGATCATAGTAAAACATGGACAATATTGAATTTCTTGTAGCTCTTTAAAAACATATAATTGATACAGTAAATACTTATCAGATGAACAAGTAAATAATGTGTAATGTCAAGGAAAAAATAGATTACAAAGTAGTACATATTTTAAAAACCAAAATATACATAGGAAATAAAAAGAAGAAAAAATTATACCAGAATGATAGAAATGTCTTACTCTGAATAGTGCCATTTTGGGTGATTTCTACTTCCTTGCTCATGCTTTGTTGAATTTTCCACATTTTCTACAGTGAATATGTACACTTTTTGAAACTAGAAAACAAATATATTTTTAAAAATTTCTAGCCACATCCACATCTTTTCAGGACCGCCTACTCCAAAAATCAGCAACAATAATCAAATGAAAACTCAAGTCAGCTTTACAAAGAGCAAAATAGAAATAACAGAGTTGTTTTACTCATTGAGAAATCATTCACAATTCAATCAACTGTAGAGTAAAGCTTGGTGCTATGAGTCAGGCAGACCCAAGCAATGACTTGTTATGATAGAGACGTAACCCAACGCAAACCACAGGGAGCCAATTCAATTGTAGGATTCGATTCTTTCCTTACATACTCTCATGTATGTATGTCTTTTACACACAAAGCCCGTGTCATTGTGCTAAAATGCATTAATTCAACTATTTGAACATTTAGTTACAATTCAAGTTCATCATTCTTACTTTGAATGATTATGTTAGAAGCTAACAAATTAATTTGGCTAAAAGAACTGAACTATGCCTTATACTGTCATGTAAAGACTTTTTTAATGGACTAAAATTATTAAACTGGAAATAAATTACTCAGAGGATTCCTACTGACTAAACTTTTCAGATTCTTCAAGGAAATATCCTGGAAATCTCCTGGCTGTCCAGTGGTTAGGACTGTGCTCTTCCATTGCAGGGGACCCGGCTTCAATACCTGGTCGGAAACTAAGACCCGCAAGCCACCCGGCGAGGCCAAAAAAAAAATCCAAATATCCTAACTTCTTTCCCTTTGAAATTCACCTTTGGCCATAAAATTGTAAAAAAAAGAAACCTGGTCTCAACTTCATTGTATGGAGAGGGAAATGATCTATAAGGCACAAAGTTTTTAGGTAAGCTTAATATTAGATTCCTATCTAAGGAAAACTTTTGTTAAGTGCGTAGAAGTATTTCTTTTAAAATTGTGCTCATCTTTATTTCCACATCTTAGGCATATAATAGCACTGAAAACTTCCAAGGACTTCTCCAGAGTGCTTAGCAGAAGTGTTCCACCCCTCTGTGCGGGATGGGACGACTCAGCACTGCTCACACCCCAGCCCTGCACTGTCCACCGTCTCGGTGGTCTTTAGCGGAAGCCCTCAGAGGAGTACTGATTAGGACCAGAATTGCCTTTCCATGAGCACAGTTTCTAGTGTCAGAACCCAGCCAGAAAAAGCGTAGTAGCTATCCTAAAATAATAAAAACAAATTAATAGAATTGCCACAAGGGGAAATCAATTTCTACGTATAGACCTAGTGGCAGAACAGCTGTTAAAATTCATTAAATTGGAAGTTCCTGTAGTAGCTTCTTGAGGATGTTTTTCAAAGTCTTTGGGCCACTACTATAAAAAACGTGGTTAAACATTTTCATCAGAAAGTATTTTTGCAGGGAGGACATGGAGCATATTTTGAAATCTTCATAGGATGTAAGACTGTGGCTGGACCATATGCAAAGTTTACATTACAGTAGGTTTTGACAGACAGATGGGCTCATTGTAGTTTTAAAATTTAAGAAGGGGAAATCAATGGCTGCATTAAAAACCCCAAAAACCTTTCTACTGAGCATGATTTTCTTTATCAAAGAAACTCCATAAGATGTTTATAGATTTTCACAAGTCTGGCTACAAATTCTATAATAAAATTCTTAGCTAATGACAAGAGCAACCTAAAGCCTATGTTATTTTAATTGTTTTTAAGTGTGTTTTGCTACCTTTTTCTTCCAAGGATATTTCCATGCTGTTACAGTTAGGACTGTGCTGTTATATAGATGAAATATTTCAGGAAGAATCCTTATAATGCTAATAATAAGGGAATGTGTTTGATGAGAAAAGAAATGAGTTTAGCTTTTCTCTGTCCTTCAAATTCTTCATTTCTTTAAAAAAAAAAAAGAGTTTGAATAAGCTGATCTCTGAGGACTTCTTTGGCTTTTGAGTTCTAGGAAACTAGAATTCCAAGAGTCACCTCTAAATACAGAGTTTAATGCATGCATTCAGCAAGAATTGGGGAATTGTTGACACTGCAAAACAGTGTTCATATGTGTATCATTTACGGTCTTTGATTATAAATACCAGAACTCAACTCTGGCTAATTGCAGGTGAAAGGGAAATCATGATGAGGTCAGGGTGGGGCTCACAGGGGAAACCTGAAGAAGCAGAAGGCTGAAAGGACAAGAACTAGGGCTTTGGGGAGGTCTAAGTGGCTGTTCTCCAGGACCCTGCACTGGCTCCAACCATTTTTCTTCTGTCCTTCAGTCACTAGGCTCAAGAGTCCACGTGCGGAGAAGAGTTCATTGTTCACATGATGGATTGATGCTCTCTATTCATGTTGTCCTATTCCAGGATCCCTTCACTTATGGTAAAGCCTAGAAAGCTAAAAACTATATTCCCCAGTCTCCCTTGCAGCCAGTGTTCTGGGGGAGAATTATTATTCAGCTAGTCACATGCATTTCTGTGAGATCGGAAAGGCAGAAGTGAGGTAGAGACCATACTCGTGCTGCTTCTGCAATTTCTGCTCCAGAGCGTAGATATCAAGATGTTTGATTTTTCTGCAACCTCTCTAGCCAAGGTTCCAATACCCAACCACTAGTTTAGTAAGTGTTGAGAGGCATGGCATAGCTCATCCATATTATTCGTACAGTCCCAGCAGATGTCATGGCTCTGGAACCACCAATTCTGGCAGTGAATTCTAACCCCAGGTCACAGCTAAGGTGGCATATTCCTGGAGCCCACAGTTGCAGTGGGCACCGAAAGTTGGTGTGGTGGCTTCCTAATTCCTCAGCTTCCTGATGGGAGACATTCTCTTTGCACACCAATCTTGTACTGCCAGTAATTCCTGGAAGCCTTGTTCTCTGTAATAAATCCCCTTCTGCTTAAATAGCTAGAGAGAGTTCCATTAGAGTCTACTTGGCCATCGTGGTTCATATACCCACCTTGCAACTAGAAGACGGCAGGATATGTTCTTCTGGGGGGAAAGATCACAAACATGATGGAAGAGAGATAATTCTCCCCCAAAGTAAATAAGGCACCATTAGCAAAAAAAGAGGAGGTGATGGATTTTGAATGGCAGAAAACAATAAACAACGATCCTGCAAATGAATACAAAGATAATTAAATCAGCGTCATTTCAAAAGTGTGTTGCAGGTCCATTACACAAGCCAAAGTTTTCTGAAGTTTTACAGTGTTACAGTGCATTGTGAAAGCTTAACTATCCTAATGGAAGGAGTTAGAGAAGGCTTCATAATGTGATATCTGATCAAGTAGATATGAAGGGCTTTCAGAGTAGTAGAAAATTAATAACTTAATTTGTAGTGTGTGTGTTAAGTATCTAAATATAGATTGAAGGGTTGATTAAATAGTAAAAAGAAAAGTTTCATTTTGATTTTTTTCTCAAATAGGTATAAATTTCATAATTGGAAGGAACCCTAAAAAGGCAACTCAAACAAATGAGACACTATAGACCCCTGTTGGCTAGGAGAAGATTCCAAGGGCCCAACCTCAGTACTTCCAAGTCTTACCCAGAGGGCACATAGAAGCAGGCAGCTTCCTATCTCTGCCCCTTTAATTGCCCTGTGCATCCTAGTTTCCTTAGATAGAAAATAGATTTAATTCCTGAATGCGTCCAAATGCTAAGATTCATTATCTATGGACTCCCATATCACCTGATTTTTTATGACTTCCCAACATTTTTCCCTAGGGTTAGTTTGCCTCTCAGAGTCATGGTCACTAGCTCATGGATGGGCCCCTAGGGATATAAGATAGTCCTGCTTCCCCCAAGGGAAACTAGACCCCTATTACTTCTTTCTCAACTCCAGCTAAGGCTGCAGTTTTATTTCTATCCTGATCTGTGACTGCTGTTTTTCTCACTCAGCCATTTCACACATTGAGTGCAACTTTTACCTGCATTGGAAATGTTGCTGAGACAATATTGTCACAATGATGCTTTGACCCAAACTCACACAATGTGTTTTATGTGCCACCTGGCAGCATCATTAACGGCAGGAAGGGAAGGAAAACTAATGCTAACTGAATTTCCATTATGCATCAGGTACGCATCTAAGACTTCTCCCATGTGTTATTCGTTGAATATAATTTATACAGTGGTTTGCATACCCAAACACATCCTTCAGCCTGTGTCAGCACTTCCCAGGGACTAGCTACGATAGAATTCGATTTCGTTAAATATCTCCCTCCCAGCAGTGCCCTTTCTTTCTCTCATCCTGCCTATTAATCCAGGTGAACCTCAAGCCCATCTCACCTGCCCTTGCCTTCACCACTGCCATCCTCCAGAGGTCCTCTCTCTCTTCTTTCTTATTCTTTCCTGACTCTAAGCTTTCTACATGCAGCTCTGATCTCATCCCCAAATTCAAGTCAGTTCTAAGTCAAATGCATCCAGTACCTCAGATGCTGATACTGACCACACAGAGAGGGAGAAATTGTGATAAGAACCAAATTTCTAACATTCCTACCATTTTTCTACAACTGTGTCCATCTGTTTCGAATCAGTGGCATACATTAAGTGAATGTGATTCTCCCACCAGGATAAAAATGAGTAGATGTTACTTATCACACAGTTTCTCAAAGCTTTTCCTCTTCACTTGACCTTCCACATTTTCTTTCCAAGTGGCAAGAGGGCTACTAAAAGAGAAGTTTCTGAAATATGATAGAGTGTTCCTCAAAAGATTAGAGAGTAAAGATAAAAATCATAGATCAAAAAAAGTGAATGAACAGTAATATAAGCAGCCCTGAGGAGACTTCTGTGAGCTGCTAAAAAGAGGAAAGTCCTGATTACTCTATGTACAAGCTTGCATACACACACACACCCTCACCATTTACCATTCTGTCATAGTGTTAAAAAAATCTATGTTGCATTGCCTCCATTTTTTCACACATTGAGTTTCTAAGCATAAAAGCTGTAAAAAAAAAAAAAAAAAACACTATTTTTACAATCAGATTCCTGGTATTAGCTGCTGGGTGAGACTGGTTTTTTAAACAATTATGGCCCTGGCTGAGAGAAAAGGTGCTAAGTTTCTAAGAGGACTGTGAGAAGCTGTGTCCAACCACTTCTCCAAGGCTTGAGGTGTCAGGACAAGGCATTTCTATTCTCCCTCTTCTCACCCCTCAACAATATAAGTGGAGAAATAGGAGCTAGAGAGACTTCATCTTTTAGGGGAGCACAGTGTGTTACGCAAAGTAACCATTTCCTCCCTTCAGCTCCCCCTACTGGGACAAGAGGACTTTTCCTCCCTGAATCCAAAGGAGGGTAGCCCCGTAAGAAGTCTGATGAGGTTTGCGGTGACTGGGAAGTAGAGATTGATGACTCATTTTTTGGGTTACATATCTGATTAGGAACTGAGCTGGCTCATCTTTAAAATGCCATTCAAGCAAGGAAAATGGAACACTGGAAATCTTGCTGGGAACCCCTGCAGCATAGGGGCAGAGAACTTAGTGGAGGAATGCCAGCTGATGTTACCAGCTGCATGTCAGAGTGTGGTAAGGACTGAGATATTTCAGCATTTTTGCATCTTATGTCTCAGACTATGAAGTAATAAAACGTGTACGTGCTTCATAAACATTTCTCTGGAACTGGTTTCAAGAAGAGGCTTCAAAACTAATTTGAGCAATGACAACTAAACAGAACAAAATGCATCATTTTTCCTAGTAGGAATTTTGGAAGGAAACGCATTTAGATCTCTCTGTTTTGTTGTGCTTGTTCAAAAGAACTGCTCAGCCCTTATAGTCTCAGTTTATATGAGTTGTTGTATAACTGAAGTAGCTGTAATATTCCCACCATCACAAAGACTTCCACTGGTGGATTTTTATGATTCACCTTTGTCCTCCTGCTTTCATTTGTGGACCATTAGCCAAGATGCATTGAGAAATGATTAACAATTGGGCCTCCTGTGGTGGGGGGCGAGGGGAGATACGACTGATTTTTAAAGGTATAATCACACCTGACTCTCCACTGTGGTTAATTTCAGGCTGCCAACGTGACACCACTAAATGTGGGGTTGGGAAGAGGAGCAAAGTAGCTCTCAGCAGCCAGTATAAGCATCTCCAGGACACCACTGAAGTGGTGAGTGTGATAGTAAGAGCCATACAACCTTCACCATGGGTCCAATTGAAATGCTATTGTACTGTTACTTTCTATTTTATATTAAATGTCCTTCCTCCAACAGTTCCAAATTGCATAGAAAGAATAGTTATAGTACTCAAGTACAAGCAAGAATGGGAATGAAAAGGAAATATAGGTCATAAAAAATATCAGCTATTCAGAGAAGCCTTCCTAGATGAAGGAGCTAATCGTTCGTAACAGGATATGTACCAATCCTGTTTTTAAGAAGACAAAACAATAGTCCCACTGGTTTTAGATTCTTGCCATAGTAGCCTCTACTGCAGCACATCTTAAAGCACGGGTCTTTTGGTGGATTTGCTGCTGTGGTGTGTAAAGTACCTCAACACTGTGGGGTACTAGCTCGTCAGCCACACTTGGAGGCACAGCTCCTTGTCCTCTGCAAAGGAGAAAAACCAGAGTTGAAAAGTTAGTAGAGTTCATTTTCTAAAAAAGGAGGTGTTTCCCCCAAGCTGGTGGAGGGGTGTACTAGCAACAAGCCACAGAAGCCGAGGGATTCTTTAGAGCCAGTAATTTCAAAAACAAGATTTCTACCAGGACCTCTGAAGTTGTAGTCTACATCCATTCAGATGCTCTTCTGTAGCCCAAGTGGAGATGAAGATGACCATGGCCCAATTAAAGTGCTCTCTCAGAAAATGAAATCAAAAGATTATGGCTCACACCGTTCTTTCTTAGAAGAAAACACCAAAAGTCATACTGTTTTCAATCAAAAACAAAAACAAAAACAAGAGAATTAACAGCATGACCTCAGTTTCACATCTGCATTAACAATTCAAGAAGAACAATTTTGCAATCATCTATGAGTAGAAGATTCTATCACTGGCCTGATTGAATTACATGTTGAACTGAGGAGGCAAAGTCTATTAAAAAAAAAAAAAAAAAGCATAGCAAAGTGTTTTTGAATTTTCACACAGAACTTTTACAGAAGACTCACTTTGATTTTGAGGTGCTACATTTACACATTCCAATTATGCCCTTATAAAGGTCAGTGAGCAGTGTGAGGTCAACCCAATTAAATGGCAACATGAAGACCTTCTTTCACTTCCTGGTCCATCCCTGCCCAATGCTAGTCATCCCATTTTATAATAACTGGAAGCTTAGCATGGAGCTGAAGTTTAAAATTCTTACTATTTCCCTGCTTTTTATAATTCGAAGAAAAGGCTGTTGTAATGGTTTCATTTAAAACCCATTCTAGGGGCTTCCCTGGTGGCGCAGTGGTTGAGAGCCTGCCTGCCGATGCAGGGGACGCGGGTTCGTGCCCCGGTCCGGGAGGGTCCCACGTGCCGCGGAGCGGCTGGGCCCGTGAGCCATGGCCGCTAGGCCTGCGTGTCCGGAGCCTGTGCTTCGCGACGGGAGAGGCCACAACAGTGAGAGGCCCGCATATCACAAAAAAAATAAAAAATAAAAAATAAAAATAAAACCCATTCTAGGAATATATAATATAATTTAGTCCCTCATCACCACAGGAATAGGTCAGAGGTACTGGACCATATTTATTTGCATTTTGCCACTTGTCATAATCCATTCTCCTCTTCTTCATAGAAAGAAAGGTAGAGAAAGAAAGAAGAGAGACAGAGAGAGACAGAGAGAGAGAGAGAGAAAGAGATAAATAAAGCAGATCAAGATAGGCTAAACTGCCTCAGAGGAATATACTCATATTTTAAAGAGTTTCTTCAGTCATGCAAAGGTGGAAGCCATCTCCAAAATGTGTCAAGAAGTTGTCAATCCAATATTGCACAGATTGACAAAGAAGAAACCTGAACAAACAAGGCTAAGCCCTTTGAGTTGACAGCAGGCATAGTGTGACTTGAAAGACTAAAGCCCAACTCTGAACATTTTGAGAGTCGTACCTACCTCGGAAGCCACTTCTTGTTCGAGCATTTCCAGTGGAATTCCCTGTGAACTTATGGACCAGGAAATGGCCTGCCAGGGACTTCAACAATAGAGTGACATTTATCTTGGCATAGCTTTATGAAAATGACCCCATGTGGGAAACAGATGACCACCAGACACTCAAGGAACTTTCATGATTGTGAGTGAAAGTAGGGCAGTGACAAGCAGGTTGGGACAAGAGTACTATTTTAAGGATTCCTTGAAGCACAGCTTCAAATGATGAGGCAAGCTTTGTCACATTGGTCTGATGGGAAAGTAATTTTAAAGACCTTAGGCTAACACATGAAGCTCAGAGCAAGCAAAAGGCTCAGACTCTGCAAATAGCAGCTGCATCTGCACTTTCAGAAACAGAATGGGTCCTTTCAGCCATTCTGATTCAACCTATCAGTCTCTGTCACTGTCATCTTGGAATTGAAAACTCAATGCCTGCAAGTGATCTGGCCTGCATAGAGAAATTAATTTGGAACAGTTTGCCCCAGCAACATAAATGGCAAGCAAAGTATCAAAATATAAAGAACTGTTACTGATCAATAGGAAAAGAAACAATGCCCCAATGTTTTGAACTGGGGAAAGAATATGAGAGAACAATTTTTAAAAGTAGAACTACAGTCATCAATAAGCATATTAAAAAAAGTTCAAACTAAACATTGATCAAAGACATAAAAGACACCATCAACAAGATACCAGTTTTTACTTATTTGAAAATATTTTTCTTTCTTTTTTTTTTTTTTTCAAGGCAGTGGCACCAAACTGTTCTAGAATTCTCCACTGCCAATTTTATTTATTTATTTATTTATTTATTTATTTATTTATTTATTTCTGTATGCGGGCCTCTCACTGCTGTGGCCTCTCCCGTTGCGGAGCACAGGCTCCGGACGCGCAGGCTCAGCGGCCATGGCTCACGGGCTTAGTTGCTCCGCGGCATGTGGGATCTTCCCGGACCAGGGCACGAACCCGTGACCCCTGCATCGGCAGGCGGATTCTCAACCACTGCGCCACCAGGGAAGCCCCTGAAAATATTTTTCTTAATGATAGTGATAGGTAGATGGCAGGAAAATAGAGACTCATATGCATTAATTTATGTGTTAAAAATTTATTGAACACATTACACATGCCAAGCACTATTCCAGATGCCAGAAATATAGTAAAGTAACAATCAAATCACGTAAAATCTTTGTCCTCATGGAGCTTACACTCTATGAGAAGAAGGAACTTAATAAATTATTAAAATACTTTCAGATGGTGATAATCCTATAGAACATAAAACAGAACAATTGGATAAGCAGTGACAGGGGAGATGTCTACTTTAGACTGGTTAGGGAAGGCCTCTCAGAGGCGATGACATTTGAGTCATGATGGCAGTGTGAGCACAATTTATCTCTAAAAATATATGTTAAGGAAACTATGAATGTCTAAGATATTTAATTGTAAATGTTCATTGCAGTCTATTTCATAATTACAGAAAATTGGAAGCAACATAGAAGGCACCGAAATGTTCTGCCTTTTCTTTGTCTGTCTTGGATCACTGGTTACGGAGGAAGCCAGATGCCATGTAGTGAGCCGTCCTATGGAAAGGTCCAAGTGGCAAGAGACTGAGGCCTCCAGCCAACAGCCAAATGCCTAGGCTTGGGAGGGATCCTGTAGCCCCAGTCAAGGCTTCAAATGACAGAAACCTTGTGACTACAATCTTATGAGAGACCCTGAGCTGTTCCCAGGTTCTTGAACCATGTGTTGTTTTAAGATGCTAATTTCCTTAAGACAATTTGTTACACAGTAACAGCCAACTAATATACCTGGCCAGAAGGATGCTCTTAGAAATTTGAATTTAAATGCTTTTGGATTTGTAAAATATCTCCCAATTTGCCACACACTCTATCTCTACCCACCTCAGGCTTTCACCCAGTTCATAGAGACATCTGAGCTGAAAATACCTGTATGACTTTCATCAGATATTCAGTGGAAGTTGTGTATTTTAAAGAATTGACCCAGGCCATATGTTTTTCTAATTCAAGCAAAAAAATAAAAGTTTGGCTATAAAAAGTGTTTGGGAAAGGCAGACATGAGCTAATTCCTACTCCTATTGCATCCTGACATCTTAAAGTCTATAGGGTGTGCTTCATGAAAGAACTCTGTTTAACTTTCTTTAGTCTAATTTTTAGTCTAATCTTGGTCTAATGTTTCCCCAAATTTAGTTAGTTATCTTTCCTTTCTTTGTTTCTTTCATCCTTCATTGCATGATAGCTCTCACCATACCATGGAACACTTCAAGAAATGCTGTGCCACTTGCATATCAGAGCTCCTAAAATTGTGAGGTTTGCAACATCACCCATGGTGGACTAACAGAGACATGAATTAGAGTTTTAGGTTTTTTTGTGCTAAGTGAATAGCTAGCGCAAAGTGAATAGCTAGAGTTCTGCCTGACCTGGTGTCCTAGGAATTTGCCTTGCCTGCTTTTTTATTATAATCCATTGCCAAACACAGGTGCATAGGGGAGTCATTCTTTAAGCATTAAATTGCTACCATATTTTAAAATCTTGCCTAACTTCCCTCCACTATCTAGCTGACACCTAAAACAGGAATGCAAGTTTATTTAGAGGTTAGCTTTAAGAAAACAAAACAAAACAAAAATTAAAATCAAAACAAAATAAGAATGGATATAAACCTAACATTGGGTTATTGACTACTTGGATGTCGGTAACATAGATCTTTCCCCATTAATCAGGATTATGGCAAACATAATCAGTTTCCTAAAAGCTTTTATCTGATGGAGATTTCTGAGAATTACCAGAAGGCCTAAAAACTCTACTAAACATTGTAAATATAGCCCACCTACGAGGACAGGAGAACATCTTGGCCACAATGCAGAGCCATGTCATAATCGAAAAGTCATTCCATCTAGTGTGGCCTGGTATAAGGATTGACCGCAACAGAACAGATAGACCTGGAGGGACTAAGGTCTGAAAAGCCCACAGGTGCAGGGTCAGCACTTGGTTACTGGGAGGTTCTGGTCCAATTTTAAATCCTGTAGTGCAATTCGATGAGGCAGCAAGAATCCATTATCTCAAGAGTACTACGACCACAGCCTACTGGTGGAATCTAGGCCAGCAGCTGATGTGAGAAACAGCATAGTTCAATGCCTTGCTGCTCAAAGTGGGGCGCCAGGCCTATCAGCATCAGCATCTCCTGGGAGATTGATAGAAATGCAGAATGACAGGCCCTTTGTGAATGCTATTTGTTAGCTGGCCTATAAAACATATAATAGTGGTAATTCATAAAGATGAGCTAAACTGGGGAATAGCTAAACACACACGCACACTCATGCACATTTGTTCTCATGGCAACATAAATCCTGTACCTCCTGCCTAGTGCCTGGCTGTCACTCAAGGAAGCAGAAACTGGCACTTGGAGTAGATCACCCAGATGGTAGCAGGAACAGGGACAGCCAGGTGTGGGTTTCCTGGTTGGTAGCAAGGCAGGCAACCTGAAGCATACCTCAGAAGGCAGAAGCTGAATGACACCAGAGACCATCAGTCCTTTTTTTCCAATGGGAGAGACTTAGAAGGGCTGATATAGCTTAGAAGAATTGTTAATGGTATTAATTTGCTCCCATCTGTATCCATAGGTGGCCATTGTGGAGAGAAGGAAGGAAATGTATGGACGTTGCCATTTTCTATCTTCTGACAAAGAGTGTCCTCTTCTTCTCCAAGTATTTTCCTGGGTTGAGTTGTCTTAGTTTGGATTCCTCCTGAGGCTGACCCTGAGACAAGATTCCAGTGTAAGTAGTTTAGCTAGGAGGTGGTGCCAGGAAACTCTGTAGAGCTCAGAGAAGAGAGCAAGAGGGAAAAGGAATCCAGTGAAGAAGAAAGATCAAGCCAGTTACCACCGCAAGCAAGTGGCACTTATCCCCACTGGGAGCTCTAGGAGTCAGTTAGGACTCAGCTCAGAGTTTTCCCTGCAGGGAGCTGGGCATTTTGTCCACAAACTCCCATGAGTGATTGGAGGGAAATAACTCCCCTTTTTGAGGGGCAATAATTCCCCTTTACTTCCAGCCTCTCCTGGCAATCAGAGAGCCTGCAGGCAAGGACCAATGGTGCCAAAAGTTAGAAGTCAGGCCTGGGTGCATGGAAATGGTAACTTGACTGCTACAAAAGTCAATTTCTGTCTTTCCTGATGGCTTCCTCTTTTCCTTTCATTTATGCTTGGTCTCTTTCGCTAATCCCTCTAGTTCTTCTAAGTCACTGAGTGCCTCTTTCTAGAAGAGCCAAGGCTCACCTGTCTACCGGATCTTTCAGGCAAACTTACCTGCACTGCTGAGAAGGTCTGGTCAGTCTCCTCCGTGTCCTTTTCTACCCCCGTTGGACTCTGTTAGGAGTCTGGGATGCAATTCGATATCACATGGAGGATAGTTAATAGAAATCTAGTTTCTTCACAAGCAGGCATATTTTAATAACTTTTGGTAGCAACCAACCACTTTGAAAACTTGACCGTTGCTGTTTCCCTGATAAGCTATTCAATTTAATCCACTTGGTTGTAGTAACCATTTGGTAAATAATCAAAGAGGAAAAATATTTGAACCACTTAAGTATGTGCAAACATTTTCTCTTCATATGGACTTTAATCACAAATCACTTTCTTTCTGTTAAACATCAGGTAAGCAAATTTTCCAAGCCTGATATGTAAAACCTCTGAATTCGCATTTCTTCATAGTTAACTTAAAGTTGAGACTGTTGCTTCAAATCTTGCTGTTTTTTGTGGGTGTTTTTGCTGAGGAGATAAATGATTTTATGTGTCCTATGACTTTAGAAAGATCACACTGTTTATTCACATTAACAATTACATTTTGGTTAATAGTTAAAGTAAAAATGTCCACCCAACCTTTCCCCCCTCCAAGATTTTGTTGGGGTTCAAGGCAGGCCACCCCCAAATGCACCTCAATGGCATAGTGATTAGTTTGAATTAAAGGAACTTAAGACATGGCCAACACAAGAGGGACACCTTGACCCTCCTCTCCCTCGCCCTGAAACAAGAATTAAATCTCTCATGTGAAAGGTACACTCTGCATCCGGAGGTAGAAGGGCACCCTTAATTGCCAGAGACAGGGAATTAGGGCCAAGAAGCTTATATAAACAAACACTGTTACTTCTTTAATCTACTACCTCAAGCCCAAACTCTGTTTAGATTCTTCACTAATTGAGCACTCAAAACGTACGCTTCTTTCAAATTTCTCCAAATTTATATTTTGTCTATCTAAAAAGGATAAAAGCTGCCTGCTTTGGCCACTTCTTAGGTCCCATTTCTATGAGACCTCCATGCACATGAATTAAAATTTGTTTCTTTTTCCACTGTTAGTCTTTTTTTTTTTTTCTTTTTTTTTTTGCGTTACGCGAGCCTCTCACTGTCGTGGCCTCTCCCGTTGCGGAGCACAGGCTCTGGACACGCAGGCTCAGCGGCCATGGCTCACGGGCGTAGCCGCTCCGCAGCATGTGGGATCTTCCCGGACCAGGGCATGAACCCGCGTCCCCTGCATCGGCAGGCGGACTCTCAACCACTGCGCCACCAGGGAAACCCCACTGTTAGTCTTGCGTCAATTTTATTATTACTCAAGAGGGAAATTTTCCCCTTCCCAACAACTTCTTCCAGGGAAATGTTAATCAATGAAAATTAAGTATGTCTTCCTAGGGAAAGAAGCAATTTATGCCTTTTCAGTACCTAAAGGGCATAAAGGTATCTATTGCTTCACTCTGAAATGTCAAGGTGGGGAGGCGGGGAAGAGACAGAGAGAGAGAGACAGAGAAATAAAACTCTAGCATCCTGAAGGAGAGAAGAGTTGCCAGTTTAATGACAGTAGGCTCAAAGGCCTAAACACAAACATTACTGGAGGCATTTATCTGGAAATTACTGAGAGGGTTTTGAGTTGTTTTTGTATCTTTCGAAGTACTCTAAAAAAATATTGAAAGGAAAACAGCCCAAGATGTCTAATTTACATCTTAAAAAGAAAGTAATTTTTTGACAGTTACTTATAAAGCACATCAGTTAAAAAAATAATCTCACTGTGTTTTGCTATAACCTCAATGCTGCTTCTAAAAGTATCCAACAGCCCAGGGAGCAGTTTGCACATTCTGAGATCCCTACCGACTTGAGAAGGAATATTGTAGTTCTCAGATAAAGGCGAGAAAATAACATATAAAGTAAAGGTTCTGTGTTTTCTCCTTTCTGACCCAAATGTTAGGAAGTGAAAAGTCCAGAAAACAATGTTAACTCACCTATTCCTCTGCAATTTGATTTGGACAATGATTGAATTTTCATCTTCAGTAAAGCAAACTTGGAACCTCTGTGACATGACTATAACAATAACCATTGAGCTCAGGTTTCTTAAGGCCTATTAGTTATGAAGTTGCAAGCTTGATATTTTACCAACATAGTATCTCTCACTCTATTTTTTTAAAGACTTTAAAGCTAGATTACATACTGTCCTTGGGAGTAGCAAAAGAAAATACTTTGTTTTCCCCTCCTCACCCCAAATTCTCCCCAACCCCTGTATTTAAGATGAGGCCTACCCTCTGTGTTATATCACTTACATGTTTCTGAGTATTTTACATATATTTACTCACTTAATCCTCATGAAGATCCATGAGGTATGCACTATCATCATCTCCAATTTATAGATGAAGAAACAAAGGCACAGAGAAGGTAAGTAATTTTTCCAGGTAGCACAGTAAGTAAGAGATGGAGCACGGATTTGAACCCATGCCACCTGGTTCTGGAATTCAAGATTCCTGGGAGTTGGCCTTCCCTAGGTTCATCAAGGGTCCTAGAAACAACTGTGAAGGAGGCAGGGTGGATTTGTTTTTGTTTTGCTTTGTTTGTTTTGTTCCGAGGGTTTCTTCATTGTTTGGGAAACGGTGATCTCAGTGTCTCCTTACCTTTTCAGGACTCCCTTACCTAGAGTCTAAAGTCTCCTGATTCTTTGTAAGAGTCCTGGTCATTTTTTAACCAATGTTATTAAAATGTTTACATGCCTCCCTCTCCAAGCACACTCTCTTATTCGTCTCTGCAATGGTCACAGAATCTAGCACCCTGATTTGTATATAGGTTATCTTATTTATATATTGATATGTGGTTTTATAGTATACTTATATTTACAGTTATATAATGCCTATACATGCATGTAAATGTATATATGTCCATATGGAGAGTATCTACCATAGCTTAATTCAGTTCAACAACACAATGATCTGACTCTGCTTACTCTGCATGAGCAAACCAAGCTATTTCTCATGCTTGAGTTTGACCATACGACCACATAAATGTGACAGCACCCTCAGTTTATCACACACTGGAAAATCTTCAGACTCTCCCGAGTTCTCATGCTATTTATCAAAACCCAATACTAAATTTAAGTCTTTCACGTACCTGTGTTTTCTAATATATCTGCCCCATTTTTGAAACATCTCAGCTGTTGCACATCACATGCCACTTAGAAATAGGAAATGATTCCAATATGTTTTTAAAAGTATGATATGCAGATATAGTCTTGTACTTCTAGAGTCTTCAAAAACAAATGGTGACAACTCACCAGTTCCTGCTGAAGGTACATGCATAGGCACACATGATTTTCTCACCCACAGTAATCACCAAATCTAGTTAGTACGAGTAGATTCTTCCAGGCTAGTGAGAGAGGGAAACGAAGTTTCACAATTTCAGGAAACGAAGGTAAAGCAAAATAGATGTGACGGAGGAATGGAACTAGTAAATACAAACTTAAGACTCTCAGGAACATTCTTTGAATCCCCCCAATTACAACTCTTTTTTAAAACTATAAGTTTATAAGAAAAAAACTGAATATGGCAATTCACAGACATCATGTCCACACAGTTCTTAGGAAATCAAGGAAAGACAACTTCTTATACTCTTTTAAGAATACTTATGGATCTCAAACCCTTTCATCGGAAATGTTTCAGGTATCACTGGTGGAAGAATGTTTTACTGGGCAGAGAAAGAACATGGAGGTGTATTTCGAAAATAATCTAAACCTAGAATGGGGTGATATTGGTGAGAAGCTTGATACAACATGGTGAAACCTGGCCCCTCGTTCTAGTCGAGGTTCTGCTGGGTATGGGCTCTTATATTTTTACCTTCCTTCTGCAATAATTGTTTCAGCCACCAAAAAGAGGTTGAGCTGGAAGATCTCTTAAGCTCCTGTTTTTCAGGGTTGTTTCAAAAGAATCTGAACTTTGCAGCCCATATTCCAAAAGTACCTTTAACCATCACAATTTATATGTTTGACTCAAGTGGGATAATAAATAGTACAGTCATGACCACATGTATGTGATCCCCAAAATGAATATGATTTTCTCTCTGATTATATTGGCTAGCTATTTCCCTAAATTGACTAAAACTTGTCTGTTGTTTAGAAAACCACGTAGACATAGTAATAGGAGTCACGTAGTCATGCAGAGTAGGCGAAGACACCTTTGAGGTGAAGATGGCTTTAGTAAGATGAAGATGGCTTAAGTAAGGTAAAGTCAGGGATCAACAATATTCTTTTTCCTCCTAACATTGCTGGTTTAATGACATGATTTTATTTTGACTAAATTATAAAGCCAAGGATATGGTGGTATTTAACAACATGATATTAAAAGTTAGCTTGGAATATTATTGTTTTATGATCAGTGCTCAATGAAGGAAATTAGTATACCTGTAAAGGATGATCTGTATCCTAGAGCTAATTAATAGTAGAATAGATTTGTCTCATCATTTTAGGGACCTTCTAAATTGTTAATGAGATTTTCTGATGACACAATAATAACAGTAGCATTCAGGCTCCCAAGGCTGCTTTAAATATCTGCTTTTGCTGTTAAAGTTATTGTTCATTTCATCTTAAAATAGGAATAATGCAACACTCAGCTTTTCCAGAAATACATCTATCACTCGTAAAACAATGATAAGTGAGAACACTATTCTATAGATAAAGAAAATTTATATTTAACTATTCAATAAATAGAGCCCAGTCTTAGATAAATCACAAAGATAGACCCTACTATGGGCTGAATTCTGGCCACCCAAAATTCATACATTGAAGCTCAAGCCCTCAATGAAACTGTATTTGGAGAGAGGAACTTTATTACTAAAATAATTAAGATTGAATGAGGTCTTAAGAGATTTTAGGATTAGAGTCCTTATAAGAAGAGGAAGAGAGACCAGATCTCTCTCTCTCTCTTTGCCATGTGAAGACATAACAAGAATGTAAGCCAGGAAGAGAGTCCTCACCAAGAACTGAATCAGCCAGCACCTTGATCTTGGACTTCCACCCTCCAGAACTGTGAGAAATGCATGTCTATTGTTTAAGCCACCCTGTCTATGGTATTCTGTTATGGCAGCCTGAGCTGACTAATGTAGATTCTATCATGGGTGAAGAAAATCAACGTTTTTAAGTTAGGATAAGTAGTAGGTGAATGTGCTTTTTAATGTCTTCTTGCCATTATTGTTCACTTGTTTGTTTTTCAGAAGTGGAGCTCCCCAATATGGTCCGAGAATAGACTATTCAATGAAAGGCAAGAAGCTAGTGTGTAACTGACATACAATTCTTTACAAGATCTCCTGTGTTCTTGAGGAACCCAACCTAAGCTTCTGACCTCTAGATTAGCAACTAGGCTTATGCCTTTTCTTTACATTATCCAGTGACACCTGTCCTTGTTTCCTTGACCTGGCTCAAATTGCTGTCTATCTCTTTCCAATTTGCCTGTAGGACCTGTTGAAGAAGCTAAGAGTACTATAAATTTACAGATCTCATGAGAGTGGTAAAGATAGGAAAAATAAGTCCATGTGAACACTGCTGTTGTTTGAGCCCTGATGTCAGATTCATTTTTATCTGCCCAAGTGGGAATACAATAAAAATGTTCCAGAAAAAAAAAAAAAATAGTGTTTGTTTCTTCTCATAAGAGTCATAGCAGACAAAATAGCTGGGTGAAAACTGAAAGAGTCATAGCAGAATTGCAAAGATAGAAATAGATTAAGTAACAAACATATGCTGTGGATAAGATTTCTGGAGCACACACTATGTAATGTGCACTCTGGGGGCATAAAGAAGTAGAATCTGACCCTGTATGTGGTGTAAGATGATGTCATGAAACAACACAGCACAAAATCAATCAACTTGTATTTATTCAACCCTAACTATGCTCAAGGCATCATACTTGATGCTATGGCATATACTCAATTTTTCTATATGCAAGTGCATACATATGCATGCTAGCAATAAAAAATAACAGTAAATTGAGTGGAAATTTGTTATACTTACATGGAGACAATAATTCTTCCCTCACAGCCTTTTGGGGGATGGGTAGTGAGGATTAAATGGAAAGCAAAATACTTAAGTGCTCCAGACAAACTTGGGTTTGATTCCTTGCTCTGCTGCTTATGAGATAATCTTAGGCAGGTAATTCACCTTTTATTAAGCCTCAATATCCTCATCTGGTAAGAAGGGATAATAATGGTAGCTTCACATGATTGGTGAGAGGGTGAAATAAGATGATCTGTATAAAAGTGTTTAGCACAATGCCTGGCATTTAGTAAGCACTCAATAAATATTAGCTCATTCATTATATGCATTTAAAGTGCCCAGCACAAGACCTGATTTATACAGTTGTTAAACACATGTTATGTCTTATTGTTTTTTTCCCTAAGTGTCAAAGGAAGAAGATTTTTAACAAGAAATAACATGCACAACTGTTATATAGAGAGTGGATAAACAGCAAAGTCCTACTGTACAGCCGAGGGAACTATATTCAATATCCTGTGATAAACCATAACGGAAAAGAACATGAAAAGGAATGTGTATATATATATGTAGAACTGAATCACTTTGCTGTACAGCAGAAATTAACACGTTGTAAATCAACTATACTTTAATAAAATTTTTGAAAAGAGAAAGAACATACACCACAAATATTTAATTAGAAATAGATGAAGAAGGAGAGAGCAAAGGAATGGGGCTATAGTCTTACCTAATCTGATCTACAGACAGAGACAGACATACCCAAAGCCAAATAGCACTAGAGGAATGGTCCCAAAGGATGTCACTCAGGAGTCCTGCAGGGTCTGATGTAATCAAATCCATAAGGAAATCCTGTTGGCAGTAACTTCAGAATAGCTCTCACCACCGTCACTGCTACTACCAGGTCCAGGCCACCTCATCCTGTACTGGGTTCTCAGAGCAGCCTCCTGACTGCTCTTTCAGCCCCTCTTCTCTCCCCCCTTACACTCTATCCCCATGGAGCCAGAGCGATTCTTTTAAAATGTAAATCAGACCCCGTCACACCCCTTTAAAAAACCCTATTGTGGCTCCCAATTTCACTCACAATAAGCACCCCAATCCTTGTAATGTCCTATGGGGCACTCATGATCAGCTTTCCCACTCTGCACCCATTGTTTTTTGGTTCTTGACCTCATCTTTTACTCTCCCCAGGCCCCTCCGTGCCAGCTGCGGTAGCCTCTTTGCTGTTTGTTGAACACTCCAACTAGCTCTTTGCGTTTGCACTGGCTGGTCCTACTACCTGGATCTATTGTCCCCCAGGTATTCTTTCTTCTCCTTCAAGACTTGCTCAGGCTCAACTTTTCGGTGATTCTTGCCTCATTTAAAATTGCCTCTTTCCCTTCAGCATTACTGATTTCCCTTGTCTTGCTCTACTTTTTATTTTTCTGTAGCAGTCATCAGCTATTTAATTTACTTATTTATTATGGTTATTGTTCATTTTTTTCCTCCAGTAGAATGGAAACTTCTGCATTCACAAGAATTTGTGTCTGTTTTGTTAAGTTTGTTTATAGATCTAAACGAATGTCTGACAAGTGAATATTCAAAAATGATTTACTGAATGAATGACTAATCTATTACTGATATTTATAGTTTATATATTACTACTGTTTATATTAGTAATATATTAGATTAGTCTCAGTAAATATATTCAGTAAAATATATACATTATATATATTTTTATATTATATTACTAATAATTCTAATATGCCTGCTACCTTTAATTCTAACATACTAAAGTTATTAATAATATTGGTAATTACTAAAATTACTAATAATGTAGAATTATTAGTAATTCTAATATGCTATTAATATATAATGGACAGGTAAGGGTTTGAGGTATCACAACCCCTTGAGTCTGTTGGACTGTATATCATTGCAAGAGAGGATCAATCCTTGGACGGCCTGGCTAGAATGCTTAGAGGTACCAGTAGAAGGGAGCAAAGAAAGGGAAAGGGGTCTCCCTGGCTGTCTCTATGGAGACTACTAATGAAGCCATTTAGGGATGCAGTGGTTATATCTCAATTGTCTGGCTCTTTGAATAGGATTTTTAGGTAGACGACTTAAATCAGGATCATCTAGCAAGTCACTGAAAAATAAATCCATTGACAGATTATGTGATGGATCATTAATGTCTGGATGTAAACTTTCCAGAAATTTAGCGGCAAATGCACACAGAAATGCTGCATTTACTGAGCTCACCAAGAAGCACAGCTCATGGAGTCAACATATCCATCATCATTATGTGTGTCAGTAAGTGTCTTTAGAGAGAGATCCAAGGAATGCCTCTGACCCTGTGTGCCCATCTTACCCCTCTTACTAAGGGAATTCCTTTGTTTTTGTACTTCCCTCCCTCTACCCCCAATCTGTGGTGTGGACATGCATCCCCTTCTTACTGAAGCAGCAAAATCTTTCCCACTTTTTCCCCACACACATTGTTTACCATGTTCACCTTCTACTTAAAGTGTGGAATGTGTATTTTCCTCATACAAAGGCAAGGTCCTGTTCCCAACAATTTGTTTCAGCCGGCCACAGGGGAAAATAGGTGTTTTTTCACATAACTAGATGTGGAATATGGACTTTTCCTTTTGACAGTTTACTGAGTGATATATTTTTCCTCTCTCTCTCTCTTCTTTGTTTTTTTGTGTTTCAGATCTCTATGGTGACCCAAAATCTTGTGAGTAAAGTAAAACATCTAGAACTTGGCAATGGAATGTACTTGCAGGAAACCTCTTTCTGAATTCTAAAACATATATATTTTTAAAATTTCAATCAAATAGAACACTGAATTCTATTCAGTTTTCTTCATGTGGTGGAGAATCTCTTTATTTAAACAGAGGAAAGTAATACATTTTCTTTATTATACTCTGGACTAGTAGGGGACTTTAACACCCCACTTTCACCAATGGACAGATCATCCAAAATGAAAATAAATAAGGAAACACAAGTTTTAAATGATACATTAAACGAGATGGACTTAATTGATATTTATAGGACATTCCATCCAAAAACAATGGACTAAGTACTATATGAATGTAAATTGTAAAGGCCTGTTTTCTAATAGAAACCATGTCTAAAATAAGAAGAATTTAAAGGAAATTCGGAATGCAAAACAACCACAAAGCATTTCAGACTCTGTTAGGGGGATAGTGACTTCTCTGTTTAAAAGTTTTATGTTACTGGGGACTTCCCTGATGGTCCAGTGGTCAGGACTCCGCGCCTCCACTGCAGGGGGCCCGGGTTCAATCCCTGGTCGGGGAGCTAGGATCCCACACGCCTTTTATGTTACTGTAGGAGGGTAGCTTACTGAGAAGGACTTCTCATTGGTTTCGGTTGCTATTTAGTGACTAGGAGTATTGTCACCTTGTTCCGTTATTCCAGAATGACGTTCGTTGCAGCACGTACACCTACATTATTAAAAAAATCTGTGGCCTTTTCCTGAGTTGAGGTGAAGGCAAGTACTATCAGTATGGAAAAAAAGGACTGTTGCCCATTCCCTTCAGCAGAAGCCACCTTTATAGGGATCTAGAGCATTGCAAAATCATCTCAAAAAATATTTTGTATTAAATGGCATATAAATAATCAATAAATTGTTATCAAAAACATCAGGCAGGATGGCTAGCCATCTAATGGAGCACCAGGCTATGGGCAGAACAAGTGAGAAGGGAGAGTCAGGAGAGGTTAAATAGAAATGATGCCTCTTTAGATCACTGAGAACTGGCTGTGAGGCGCCCTCGCACCTCGTCTATGAAATAGCCACCAACCGCTGTGTGGCATGGCTAAATCACACGGGAAAGATGTACGGTTGCATGTGGTGTCAGGGCACCCCCTACATAACAGCTGACAAAGTGTTTTGGGCCCCCGGGTTTTGTCACTGTGCCCAGAGATGCAGATGCCAAAAGGAATGAACTTTCAACAGCTTAAAGAGCAGAGGGCCCCTTGTCGAAGGGCACACACAGTAGCAGTCTTCAAAGACCCACAGGTGTTCGAGCCACAGAATCTTGAGTTTGTTCAGATCCCATGAGCCTTATAGATCTGCTTTAACTTCTAACAGTGAAATGGATCAAATCATAGATCTTTTTTCACTGACTCTAGAGTTGAAGAAAATGATGTATTTCTTCCAGATTTGGTCTGAGGAAACTTATTTGAATAAGAGATGAAGTGAGGGAGGTTTCCATTGCACCTTGACAGTAACTTGGGTTGATTTACCTTTTTTTTTTTTTTTTTTTTAAATAACATGTCACTTTAAATTATTTATTTATTTTTGGCTGTGTTGGGTCTTCATTTCTGTGCAAGGGCTTTCTCTAGTTGCGGCGTGCGGGGGCCACTCTTCATCGCGGTGCGCGGGCCTCTCATCGTCGCGGGCTCTCTTGCTGCGGAGCACAAGCTCCAGGCGCGCAGGCTCAGTAGTTGTGGCTCACGGGCCCAATTGCTCCGCGGCATGTGGGATCTTCCCAGACCAAGGCTCGAACCCGTGTCCCCTGCATTGGCAGGCAGATTCTCAATCACTGCGCCTCCAGGGAAGCCCGATTTGTTTACTTTTAAAGGGCTCTGTCAGAGCACGACTTTGCCTAGTTCACATCCTACTGCCCTGTATGGTTTCTCATACTTGCTTTTAGGCCTGGGATGGGAGGAGACGAGAATCAGCCCTGCTGTTTCACAGGTGCATCCCCCAAAATACTGTAAGATAGTGACATGTCACCCCAACATTAACAAATAATAGGGAAAATATGCTTCTCTCACCAAGAATAATACTGCCAGATGGTTGGCACAGGAGAAAAACGCCAAGGAATCATTTTCCTAGTTTGTAATGAAAACTTGTTTTTGAAAAAGAATCTTAAAGGTGAAGGGAGCCTTAATGAAAAGGGTTGAAATTGAAGATTTTATTTGCCCTGCTTGCTCTACAAATTCTCTTTAACTTAAGTCATCCTTAGATCTAACCCCACATCCACCCCAAACATTATAACACTTTGTCATAATGAGTGCCAGAGACAAGTCTCCAGTATGTGCTTTGGTTCCAGTAATAAACATCATCTGTGGAAAGAGAAAATATGGATGGTAATCAATGGCAGAGTCTACATGACACCCCAAATCCTCTCTGAGATAGTAAATAAAGTCTGTCTGACCCGATATGGCTTGCCTTCATGACTTGATTCAGAGTTATTAATTTCACCCTGTTAATAGTATGAGGCAGAGAAACAAAGTCACTGGACTATTCAGTTCATCACCTATACCAACTTGACTTTAGTTAAAGGAAAAATATCCCCACCTAGGTAGATGAGGGACTGTATCAGGTGTCTGGGAGACTCAGGAGCATTAAGCCTAGCTGAAGAAAATCTTCTACCATGGTATTTTGGATCTGCAAGCCCTAGAGCTGTTGCTACGCCAGGTTCAAGTCTATAATAAACTCACACCACTTTCCACCTGCTTCATTCCATCCTTCTTCAGTCCCTCCTTCTTTCCTTTTAAGTAATGTCCAAAGGCCTCAGGGAGAGTAATGTAAACTCTACTCATATCATGAGCCTGATCTGGCTGACTGGACTTCTATTCCTAGAACGCTTTCTGCCTATACAATTCATCTGGCACATGAACCCTGCAGTGCGGCCTTGCTTTACCATTTAATTGCATCCTATTTACCCATTACCTTCTTCAATAAGTCTGAGAGCCTGCAGACCTTGGAATATGTTAGTACTTTTCCCCTCTTCTTCATCACCCCTCCCTCAGTGCCTTATCCTGTGCACAATGTAAGTGAATTGCTTTGAAATAAATCACTTTACTGAGTAGGACTATATTCCTTTATAGGTAAAAATGCCTTACTACAAACTGGTTCTGTGACACTGGAAGTTTATATTCTAGCCCCTTGGGCAAATTTTCCGAAAAAGTTTCCAACTGTAAAAACATTTCTCCTGAGGAGCAATTAAAAACCAAATCTGAATGGACAAAACTGTCTTACTAATGGGCTAAAGAAAATAGTGATGTCTTAAAAATTATTTGATTTGGGAATAATATTACTATTTTAGAATTGAACTACTTCATTTTCCACTTCTAACCTTTTGAAGTTTATATCCTTACATCGGAAAGAGTTGATGAAATGTTTAATAAGTAAAGACTAATTGTAAAAGAGGTTTGCTGGCTCAAGTCTGTGTAAACATAGGACTTTAAAAAAAAAGGAATTGTATTTTATGAAAGACCCTCTGAGACTGTCCTTTGTACAAGAAAACAATTTGTAAATTGACCTTACACTGCAAACTCTCTGTCTTCTTAGTCTAACGTGCGGTGCCAAGCTTAGCAATCTGTAGACTAGAAAGGTGTGCATCACGGCTGGATAGTAATAGTGACACCAAGGTTCTGTTAGTCTGGAAGGCGAGCATTTCATTTTTCTGCCTCACAAGCAAGCGAGCGTTCTGTCACAGGATCAAGTATATTTCCCAAATAAGGAGGAAAAGCAAAGACAGCATATGTATTCTATGTTGTCTAGAAGTCCTGACTACAGCTGTTAAGGCTCGCCTTTTTAAGGATGGAGATAAACTTCTTTGCTGCTACCATACGTACTCTGGCAGCCAGAAACTAGAAGGATGTAATGACAGCAATCCTCCTGTCTAGGGCAGGGTCCCAAGTTGCTAAACAGTCTCCCAGACTTGAAGAAGTGCGTTAATGCAGAGCAATTACATTCTCATGGTCAGCATTGTGATATTGCTCTAGTTCTCCCCATATTTATAAACCTTTAAACCCAGAGTCCTGATAAAACACTCCAACCCCTCCACACACACACACACACACACACACACACACACACACACACACACACACTAGCCTCTTCCACTACCTACCCGCACACACTGCGCAGCATTTCCTTTTCTCTTGGGAACCAACAGAATCAAGCATACAGAGTCTTGGGGTTGTCTTTTGAAGCAGATCTTCCTTTTATGAAGAGAATTATTAAAATGCATGGCTGCTATTTTATGGCATGTTGCCCCAGAGTTCTTCGCATTTAGTTGGCGTGATTATGTCCAGCAGTTGCAGCTTTCAAAAGTTACCAGCAAGTGTAAAATTTCTGCTAAAATAATTGATACTAAATTCCCTACCATTTCCCATATGAAAGTCCTCCTACAGGCAGGTATAGAAAGCTTCACCAACTGAATGATATGCATTGATTATTGAATGAAACCTCCTGCCATGTTGTATCATGTTATATGAACTAGCGTCAATTGAGCTTATTCTATATGCTAGGTACTATGCCAGCTGCCTTTGCATGTTATTTTATTTAATCCTCCCAACAGTCCTAGGATTTACATATTACTCCAATTTTTGCCAATGAAAAATGAAGGCTACAGAGGTAATTAGTAGTAATATGAATTCAAAATCAGGTTTTCTAAACCTAACGCCAGATTGTTTTCAACGATATCAAGACGCCTCTCATTTATTTAACTTCTCAAGCTCTGAAACAAAATACCAGCAAATTCAAAGTTAAGAATCATTCAGTAAAGGACCAGGCTCTCTAGAGAGAAAAGAGAATATGTTTACTTCATCAGTTAAAATCCCAGTATGCCCTCTTTGCTTGGAACCAAAGTTAAATTGGAGTGTATTCAAGTTGTATGCTTAAAATATACAACAATATTGGTGTTCAGTAACATTTTTTTAGAAAAAGAGTTAAACTAATAACTCACTCTCACTGTAAAATGAATGGGAAATGTTCTACTCATTTCCTGTCCTCATTTTATCCTATTTCCCATGGCTCAGATAGAGGTCAGGAGAAAAGCATTTCCTTGTGTCCTGCACAAACTTCCAGCTCATGTGAGGACACTAGGATCCACTAAGACAGAAACCTGAGGCTGCTACGGGAAGCTGAAAGGAAAGAAATATGCCTCCACTGCATTTCTGTACAGCAAACCCTAATATCCCACTGCCTCTGAAGAGCAGGTGTTACTTATTAAATCATTTACTTTATATCTCAGTTTTTAATCTTTCACTAATAAGAACACTGGACAAAGTTCATCAAGATTTATTGGGCTGTCCAAATGTTTAGTCAACAGGTCATATGATGTTAGAGTCATCCAGAGTAGCCTGTTTCCATAGATAAAGATAATAAAAACTTATGACCATGCATGTTTTTAGCAAAAGGAAATTGAATTGCATCCTCAAGTCCAAATAAAACACTTGTATGTATGTAATTGTATCTATGTAATTGAATAAAGTATTATGACAGTTAAGTACTTTGTTACGATAACTCATTGTTGTCTAAGAATCATCTTCTCTGGGTTATTTTTATTGAAACCAATCAGTGCGTCTTACCTATAGACAGAGATTTCTGGTGTTCTTACCTTCACCATCTCCTCTGAAAGCCAACCTTCAGAGATCAGCATGAGAGCCATGGAAAAGAGCATGAGGGGGCTTCCCTGGTGGCACAGTGGTTGGGAGTCCGCCTGCCGATGCAGGGGACACGGGTTCTTGCCCCAGTCCGGGAAGATCCCACATGCCGCGGAGCGGCTGGGCCTGCGCGTCCGGAGCCTGTGCTCCGCAACGGGAGAGGCCACAACAGTGAGACACCTGCGTACTGCAAAAAAAAAAAAAAAAAAAAAAAAGAAAAAAGAAAAGAGCATGAGTATGCTGAAATTTTCAATAATTGTTCAGAGGAAAAGCAAATGAAGAAAGCTTCAAAAAGCAACAAAATCTATGAAACTTTTGGAGAAGAATGTTTGTTCTTTCTTATGACATATAGTGCAACACAAGGCATTTTATTTAGATCAGTGATGCTCAAACTTTGGAATGCAAAATGAGCCCATGGGGAGCTTGTTCATAATTCAGATACCTACCTGCTCCTCAAACCGTTGAATATTCTGATTCAGTAGATTTGGGTAGAGCCTATAATTTCAATCCCCGTTTCCAGCCCTCCCTGTGACCTTCCCTGCTTTACTTTTCTTCCCGGTACTTATCACCTTCTAAGATCCTAGATAAGTAAATTGCCTAGTGTGTATATTGTTTCTTTGTCAGTTTCCTCCTATGTGTTTTGTTCACCAGAACGGTGTCTGGCACAGAGTGGTGCTCCAAGGGAAAGCGGGAAGGCAGACAGGGCTGTCAGCTATGTGGTCTTCTCAGAGCTCTTATAGCCTATTGTTAGAACCAGATGGCAATCTCAAGATTGAAATGTCCATTTAAATTCCTAATAAACTGTGTGCCAGGCCTGGCACAGGCTATTGATGATTCTTTTGGGAACTGGCACACACGGACCCCACTGTCCTCACTCTTAATCTTCTGGCCAACTTCTCTACCTCTCACTACTGCTCATCAGACTCTGTCAAATGTCAGGAGAACCAGGAAAGGCTAATGGAAATATTGTCAGGGAGTAAGACAGGTTCCTTCTCATCTAAACATGAAAGAAGGAAGGAAATGTGAAAGAAGGAAATAAGGGATTAAAAATAGAGAGAGAGAGATAATTTTCTAGATTGATCCTGGAGCCAAATTAAGTGGGACTTTGCCCAGAAACTGCCTAGTTAGTTACAAGTGCTAATCAACTTTTACATAAGAAGCCTTAATAAACTCTACAGAGCATATCGTTTTGGATTCACGAAAAGCCAAATCTGAACCGTCTTAGAGCTCTCCTTTCTATAGAGTTTGATATGCATTACATTTAAGGAGAAAATTGTGAGAAACTTGGCTACACTTGGACATAATGAGATGGGAATTTGTTCAAGGCTCACATGAGACTTAATATCTTGAACTCACTCCACCAGGCTAATTAAAGGGAGCCAGAAAAAAACAAAATGGGGCTAAACTGGGAAAATCTTAGGTTATACTTTACTTCGTGTCATTTAACTATTTGAATGCCTGTCTTATTTAAACGAGATCTAATAATGTGATAAGTATGAAAATAGTGTAATGGATATTTTTGTTATTGTTTTTTATAGGCATTGTGTTATTTATAGAACAGATGGGCCCAATTGATTTAGATCATAGAGTACGTTTCTATAAGGAAAATTTCCCCTACTGACTTCTATTACAAGTTGGAGGATTCCCAGAGAAAAATAGTAGTATAAAACTGAGGACTGCAGCTTCATTCAAAACTCTGTAACCCAAGAAGTGCTCACAACTGTCTTTCTCCTATCCTATAGATCATGTTTGGGTTTTCTGACATATTTGCACCATATAGTGCACAAATAAAAATTAATCTGGAGAAAACAAGTTATTTTTTAAAAAATTATTCTCTGCATAGGTTAATCTTACCACTTAGTCACTCAATAAATAATTTTTATAAAGCCCAATAACACTAAGCACTGGAGGGTATTAAATAAATTTGGTCACTGACAAGCTCTATATAGTAAATACACAGTAGAATGTCAAACAGAATATCTATTACATATATAACAAACTCAGCATTATTCTGTAGCTGGGAAAGGTCTAGAGAAATAAAAGATGATTCAGTCCTTAGGTTATGAAATTAACAAACTCCAATACCATGCTGTATTTGTCTATGAGGCTTTGATTTGCAGCTTGAAGAATCCCAGCAAGTGACCAAACAAAATGAATGAAAAGCGAAGAGCATAACATTAAATAAAAAGGTAAATTTAAGACTGAATATATATGTCACATCAATGAACAAATGGTTAGAAGTCACCTATAATAACAAAAATATTCTTAGACTGGATATAGACTACAGTCCAATAAATGTTGATATGATACATTTAAAACAAAGTAATTTGGAAACACATTTCAGAAAACTTAAAAATACAGTTCTTAAAATTAAAAAAAAATGATAATAACATGGTTGGATGATAAATTCAAGAAATTCTCTTGTAACAAAGCTAAAGGAAAATGAAAGGTGTAATGAATGTCCAGCGCATTAAATTGAAAATAAACACACAAAGGGATATTACTTTGAAATTTTAGAATGTTAGGAATAAAGAGGAGATCCAAAAACTTCCAGAGAGGAAAAGATCAAATACTAAGATAAAAGAAAGCAGACATCCCAATAGCAACATGGGCTACTAGACAACAGAGGCGAAGTGCCTTCAAAATTCCAAGAGAAAATAATTTCAACATCAAATTCTAGAATCAAATACAAATGGAGATGGTTTGTGGAATTTTAAGTGCTCACTGTAGTAAATCTTTGTTTTGCAGATTTGAAGGGACATAGTTTTACAAGTGTATGAAATCATCATTATTTATAAATATTAAGTAAAATGAAGTCAATATAAATTATTATTTTCTATTTGAAAAAAAATTTAAGTGAAAATTATTTAATCATTTTGGGGCAGAAAAATACAATAGAAGATTGGTATCTTGGTGTCTGAAATCATTTTATGGTATGCATTTTAAGAATATTATTTCTTATATTGCATGTTGGTCAAAGGGTACAAACTTGCAACTACAAGATGAATGAGTTCTGGAGATCTAGTGCATAGCATGGAGGTTATAGTCAGCAAGACTATGTTGTGTACTTCAAAGCTGCTAAGAGACTGTATCGCAAAATGTCCTCACCAAATAGAAATGATAATTATGTGAGGATGGAGGTGTTAGCTAACACCACAGTGGTAACCATATTGTAATACATAAATGTATCAAATCAACAAGTTGTACACCATAAACTTATACAATTTTATAGGTCAATTATACCTCAATTTTAAAAATCATCCTGCTGTACATCTTAAACTTTAAAATATATTGTTTCTAACTATGAAAATAACCACCAGAAGAAACAGTTAAGAGTTAAAAGCAGTTGCCATGCAGAGTAGGACTGTATTCAATTGGTTTTGTGGTTGGTTTTTTTTTTCCTTTATAAAGCTTCCCCATATGATTCATTTTTTTAAACGATCATATATATGTAGTCTATTTTAAATGTCTAATAAAATAAAAGATATTCATTACAAAATAAATGAACAACAAACAAGCTCACCATTACTTAAAACACTGATCCCAGCAATTTTTATCCCATAAAGGTACTTTTGCTAGTGTCCAAAGTGTAAATACTCCCACTATGATTGGTTTCAAGCTACCAACATGACATCACTGAGTGTGGAGTTGGGAAGAGAGGCAAAGGAATTTACCATTATCTAATATTTCTACCATACAGATATCAGAAATTTAAATAACCTTAAGAGCACAGATAATATTGAAATGTAGTAAAATTATTAGGAAATTATGAGTTTTGAGTACTTATTAACTTTATTTGTAATTCATTGCACTGTAGATTTATATGGTTTAATATTTTTAAAATAGCTGTTTTTTTTGTTTGTTTGTTTTTTTAAATTTATTTATTTATTTATTTTTGGCCGTGTTGGGTCTTCGTTTCTGTGCGAGGGCTTCCTCCAGTTGCAGCGAGCGGGGGCCACTCTTCATCGCGGTGCGCAGGCCTCTCACTATCGCAGCCTCTCCCATTGCGGAGCACAGGCTCCAGACGCACAGGCTCCAGACGCGCAGGCTCAGTAGTTATGGCTCACGGGCCCAGTTGCTCCACGGCATGTGGGATCTTCCCAGACCGGGGCTCGAACCCGTGTCCCCTGCATTGGCAGGCGGATTCTCAACCACTGCGCCACCAGGGAAGCCCAAAATAGCTGTTTTTAAAACATGCAAATTCCTGGAAATTTAACAATTGTCACTCACAAGCCTGTGTAAGCCAGATTCAGCACACAGCTGACAGATGACATTAATATGCCATCACACTCTTGTGAAGTTCAATGAATGTTAGATGGATGGGTGGATGGATGAATAGATGGATCAAAACATAACTAACTGAAAACACTAGCCATTCAAGAGGAAATTCTCAAGGATGGGTTTTTTGTAATTAACATTTTGTAAATTGAAGGCAATGCATCCACAATGACAGTCAATCTGTGTGCTACTATAGTCATCTATACAAGCACTGCTTGTTGTCTTTTATTTAAAACATCATTGGTTATTTTCTGACAGTTTTGGCTACATTCATAAAAAATTGGAATGTTTCATCAGGAAGCACAATCTTGAAATCTAAAGAAACTACCAATAGTCATCAGAAACCATAAACCAGGAACCCGAGTGGATATTTGCCTGTATTATCTGATGAGGCTGTGTTAATAGAATTCAGTTCTTCAAGTAAATTACAGGTATTTGAGGGCAGATATTGTACCTGGCTAATTTTTCTAGTTTCAGTAGCACTTACACAATGTTTAAAACTAGACTGGGAGGGCTTCCCTGGTGACACAGTGGTTGAGAATCCGCCTGCCGATGCAGGGGACACGGGTTCGTGCCCCGGTCCCGGAAGATCCCACATGCCGCGGAGCAGCTGGGCCCGTGAGCCATGGCCGCGGAACCTGTGCCCCGCAACGGGAGAGGCCCGCGTACCGCCAAAAAAAAAAAAATTGACTGGGATTTACCACTCAAGTATTGCAATTATCTTTTCTTCTAATAAACTGTGCATTCTCCTTGACAGTGAAGTTTTTATCTTGTCAACTCTATGTGCCAGTGCCTGGTTGCTATTAACCTCTCATTAAATATTAGTCCAGGTAGATTGAAGAGTTATCTAATAAATATTTATTGAATTAAATTAATTAGACTGAATCAGAACCTAATTTAATGTCATGTTGGCATAGTCCAAAAGGGGCTAGCAAAAAAGAAGGTTTTGTATCATTAGTCAGTATAATATATGTTATTTGGATTCAAATTCTATCTCTCTATCTTACATGCTTCCAGAACTTCATCAAGTATATAATTCCCATAAACTTTGGTTTCTCCATCCTGACATGCAGATAATAATAATACGATCTATTGTTAAGTGTTTAACATAATACTTGGCACACAATAAGCTCTTAATAAATGTTTGCTGCTATATTATTATGGCTTTGTGTCATAGATAAATCTGATATGTGGTCATAAAGCATGATCGGCCTAAAGGGTAACTTAGGTCTTTAAAACAGTGAAACATACTCCCAATTGCCAGCCACAAAGCTTCTCATAAAATTGAACTTTATAATGCTCATCAGATTGTCACAGTTTCCCTTCAAGATGTAATCTGTGATTCATTAACCTATATCCAGACTGGATTTTAAGGAAGTCAGACATGTGAGTGAAGAAGCTTCCAGATGATTCCAACTCTCAACCATTCAAATCACCACTAGCTGTTCTACTCTTCCCAACTGAGGCCTCAGATTTATGGAGCAGATAAAAGGGTCTCTACTGCGCTCGGTCAAAATTCCCGGCCTCCAGAATCTGTGAGCATGATAAAATGGTTGTTGTTCTATACCACTGAATTAGAGGTGGTTTGTTTTTCAGCAATAGTAACTGGAACATTTAACATGAGCCACAGGGAAGCCATAGACATGGAAATTTCACTGCAGAAAAGAAACACAGTTTGAGGGTGGGGCATGGAAAGATGATGTTGCCAGCAAACCAGACTCAAGTGCTTATTGTACAGGTATGCAGCATTTCCTATCCTGATCTTTTTAGTCCCAGCAAATGTTGTCATCTTCCTCCTAATCCTCTGGCTCTACTTGTTGTCTGATCTCTGATGTTACACTAGATACCTCAAAGATGGCTCCAAGACAATTTCCCTGATTAACTATATGTGAGATATAGCTATAAGTGGAGAGAAATTTTTTTTTTTTTTTTTTTTTTGTGATATGCGGGCCTCTCACTGCTGCGGCCTCTCCCGTTGCGAAGCACAGGCTCCGGACGCGCAGGCTCAGAGGCCATGGCTCACGGGCCCAGCCGCTCCGCGGCATGTGGGATTTTCCTGGACCGGGGCACGAACCCGCGTCCCCTGCATCGGCAGGCGGACTCCCAACCACTGCGCCACCAGGGAAGCCTGAGAAATTTTTTAATTGAAAGAAGGAGAAGTCTCTCCTTCTGGGGTAAGAAATGAAAAGGGCATAAGTTTGGGAAAGCTCTTTTTATAAAGGTTACTCGTTTTTTTTTTCATTTAAAAAAAAAAATTTATTAGATACACAGACGTAGAGAACAAACATATGGATACCAAGGGGGAAAGTGGGGGAGATGAACTGGGAGATTGTGATTGACATACATACACTATTGATACTATGTATAAAATAGATAGCTAATGAGAACCTACTGTATAGCACAGGGAACTCTACTCAATACTCTGTGGTGACCTAAATGAGAAAGAAATCCAGAAAAGGTTACTCTTGAATTCTATTCTTTTGAAATAAGTGATAGAGGAGTGAAAGAACAAGACAAAACATATTTTTTAAAAACCTGGTAGAAAAGAAAGATGTTTTATTAATTTGTCTTGCCAAATCATGCATGAAATTTTATGATGCCTACAAGGTCCTGGATATTTAAGTGTCTGCTCTTTGACCTGATGTGTCTTTACGATATAAGTGATGTGACCAAATATTTAAGACTCTGCTACATGTCCTGCTGTATTTCTTATTTATATTGCTCAAGCTAAAAAATCAGTTATAAAACTAAAAGCTGGTATAATATTCATGGCTGCAAAATAAGTGAATCTCATACAAATGAAAAGTACAAAAATAATAATTACTACATTTTAATAAAAAACAATACTTTAATTTAAAAAGGTCTCTGTAACTCCCTGTATTTCTTTAGAGGCATTATTTGACATAGATCTTGGTAATGAATAACAGCTCCAGTTCAATAATAATAATGGTGATTACCCATTTAAGGCTTATAACAAACTGCCCTATGAATTGGATATGTTTTCCCCATTTTTACAAGTGAAGAGATGAGTAGATTCAAGAAAGTGTCACTAGTAAAGTAGAGCCAGAACATAACAGAGGGTGGTCCATTCTCATAGTGGCCTGTATGCCAGGCTAACTGTTTAAATAGCACTTGATAATTTAGAAAGCATTTCCATGTGTATCATTTAACCTCATTGAATCTGGAAAGCAGTGCTGTGAGCCAACCTGTGCTTTCTATTTTATAGATAAAGAATCTTCAGCTCAGGGAAGCTGAGCAAATTTCCCTAAGTCAGACCATAACTATGAAATGCTTTTGTACATCATAATTTCTCAATAAATAATACATGAAATGTGTTCTTCTATGAGAATGATAAAGAATTTATCAGTTGGAAATATGGTGGCTTGTGAAGGGAGATTTTAGTTTTGTGGGAGACATTGTTAAGAAAAAGAATAAAAGACTGAAATATCAAAATTAGGTAACAAAGTGAATAGTAGTTCAGAATGAGAAAATAAATCACCACAAATTATAAATTTTAAGAAGCTGAAAAGTACCTAAGACATTGCAAAAATCCAGAAAATAACAAAAAGGGCTTTTTTGAAATAACGGTTAACATAGTTCTGTAATAGCTTTTCCCTACGTTTTTTGGTTGCATGCTCCTTTATCACCTTTTTATATGTTAATTTAAAAAATAATCTATAGAAAGAACAAAAAGATAATTCATTCTTCTAATAAGACTAACTGAAATCTGTTTTCTTTAATTAATAGTTGAGATGATTAAATTACATGACCCGCCCCTCCCTGCCACAGGCCTTCTCCCTGTTTGTAAAAACTGAGTGCAGTTTTTTGTCCAATAAACACAGATAAATTCCGATAAATTCTATTTCAGCAGCTCCTATTAACAGTATAGTCGGCTGACAATTGTATATGTTGTATTATTGAGTATATTCTGAACATGAGAGAACTTCTATTTTGACTAGGAATCAACAAGAATGATATCCTCTGTTTAAAATTGTACACATCCAGTGATTGAAATAGTTTTCCATAAATTAGCTTTTGAGTCTATATATTGCAAGCCATGTTTCTCCTTAGGACCCACCTGCTTCCTGTGCTAAGTACAGGTGTATCACTATACACCTCCAGTCCTGCACCTTTGTGTTGCACACCACACCTGAAAACCACATCACAGAGGAAAAGCCAGCTATAATTTAACTGATTGTAAACCCCATAGATAATACCAACCTAAATCTGCTCTCAAGTCCCCAAAATGTTCACAGACACTCCAAGGCCTCCTGACAGGAGAGTAAATATGACAGAGAGGAGGTCAGAGAAGAACAACTCAGATGTCTGAACAGATTACAGTTAAATATTCTACTTTTGTGAAACTTACAAAAACACGTGTCTGTAGGAAAACATTGCTTGGGCTGCTTCAGGGCCTTGAAATTTAAGCTTCCTCAGTGTCATGGTGAACTACCTCTGTCTTCATGAAAAGGGTGGTAGAGAAGAGTCTGCAGAAAGATTGAAAAATTATTAGCATCTCAAAAGCTTCCCTTAATTCTTTGACTTGGACTTTCTTGGGCCAATCAGGAGGGAATCGAAATTCTAATTGTCTAAAGATCTGGGAATCGAAATTCTAATTGTCTAAGGATCTGTCCACAGCACCTTTTTTTTTTTTTTTTTTTTTTTTTTTTTTTTTTTTGGTACGCGGGCCTCTCACTGTTGTGGCCTCTCCCGTTGCGGAGCACAGGCTCCGGACGCGCAGGCTCAGCGGCCATGGCTCACGGGCCCAGCCGCTCCGCGGCATGTGGGATCTTCCCGGACCGGGGCACGAACCCACATCCCCTGCATTGGCAAGCGGATTCTCAACCACTGCGCCACCAGGGAAGCCCCAACAGCGCCTTCTTTTGGTAGATGAGCCTCATCTACAGTGGGCTGTAAAGGGACAAACCTGAGCACTTCAAGTATCCAAAGAATTGAAGCTGCAAAACCATGTTATCTAGATCGTTTTAAAAGTGTTCTTGGCTAAGTTCATTTGCATATTTATATTAATTCCCCACTTCACTTCAACTGTATGATCTACAGGGCTTCACTTAGTTATAATAACCCTTCATCTATCAACCACAACTCATGCTTACGGTAAGTGTTATCTATCTATTCAGTATAAAGTACATTATAATCCACAAGGAGCAGTCATTTTCAGGCTCGAAAAACTTGAACAAGCATGATGGCAAGGGAATGGAAACCCAGGATAAGTGGAAAGCAGTTGGAAATAAAGCTCTTAGTGGCTTTAAATAAACACAAATCTTCAGACAGAGATGGATTCCTTCCTGAAGAACTGAGAATTGCAAATGTGAATATTGCTCATTTTTGTAACTTGCATAATTACAGAAAACAGAGGCAATGTTGAGAATCAAGAAGTAGAAAAGTTGCCACTCCAAAAAAGAGGAGATAGACATATTTGGTGTCAATTTCTAACAAAATGCTAAAACAGATTATTATTTTATCAAGTTGGAATTTCACAATTACCAACTCAATAATCAAATTTGATTTCTGTCTACCAGCTACAATTCTAGCTGATAAAGAAAACAATCTACTCGTTTCTAAGTTGAACTCAATGCAACTCAGCCATTTTCTCATTTAGGTTTATGATTCAGAAAGACCCTCTCTCAGGGTATTTTCTCTTCCTTTCCTCCTTGAGGTTGATTCTAAGCCCTAGGGGGCACTTTAGAAATTTCCATGTTGTCTCCCTTCCCAGTAGGGAGGAAGCTGATTATATCTGAATTATCTCTGTCTGCCTACATCCTGTGTGAGGCTCCTACTCCATATATAAATCCTTACACAAGGTCCTCGAGACAGACAATGGACACCGAACCCTTCAAGAGCAACCTAGTTGGTCCTCATAGAGTGGGATAGGCTGCCACTGGAGTCCAGAAAAAAACCCCATCAACCTCAGCCGGAGATAGACCAAGGCCCAGGGTCTCTTCTCAGAGAGATCAGAGGAGTCACTAACTTGATTATGTTCAGGATAACCTGCTCCATTCCCGTGTTTTTTTGTTTTTGTTTTTTTTTGTGGTACGTGGGCCTCTCACTGTTGTGGTCTCTCCTGTTGCGGAGCACAGGCTCCGGACACGCAGGCCCAGCGGCCATGGCTCACGGGCCCAGCCGTTCCGCGGCACGTGGTATCTTCCCGGACCGGAGCACGAACCCGTGTCCCCTGCATCGGCAGGCGGACTCTCAACCACTGCGCCACCAGGGAAGTCCTCCCGTGTGTTTTTGTAAAGAGCCTTTAGAGCAAATTGATGCTGCTCTTATGAATTCTGAATGATCCTCCATTTGCAGAAGTGAAAATGATAGCACACAAGCCTGGATGTGTCAAGATGAGGGAAACCCCTGAATTGCCTGAGAAATTGCAGAATTCAGTGGAGTTTTCTTTGATTTTGTAAGATTACATCTGCTCCTAGAGAGCAGAATTGGAATTCAACAATGAATTGAAGCTTAGTTTTAGAAAACAAATGTTCTATTTTTGTACAGCTAAGCTGTGGCTTATAAAATTCATACCACTGTCTTTTAAGCACTTAGAAAAAGAAGCATTTATGGCTCAGAGCCCATAGAAGTTTACAAACTGTAACTCCTATTAAACTAGACACAATTTCTCAATTAAAAAAAATCTGAGAAATCAGGGAAACATTGTACACTTGCATCTTTTTTTTAATTGACGTATGGTCAGTTTACAATGTTGTGTTAATTTCAGGTCTACACAAAGTAATTCAGATATATATAGATATATCTATATATATTCTTTTTTAGATTTTTTCCCATACAGATTATTACAAAATATTGAGTATAGATCCCTGTGATATACAGTAGGTTCTTGTTGGTTATCTATTTTATGTATAGTAGTGAGTACACATGCATCTTGATTGAAGAAAATTAATACTTTTAAAAAATAAATACCTTTTTTCATAACATCTCAGAGCCAGAAATGACATGGGAACAGAATTACTTTAAATTCTAATATTTCAGGGACTTCCCTGGTGGTCCAGTGCTTAAGAATACGCCTTCCAAGGCAGGGGATGCCGATTTGATCCCTGGTCTGGGAACTAAGTTCTCACATGCCACGGGGCAACTGAGCCCACGTGCGGCAATTAAGACCCGACACAGCCAAAAATAAATAAATAAATTTAATTCCAATATTTCAAATGAGGAAAATGAGGTTTAAGTGACATCCTCAAGGACAAACACTCAAACAGTAATAGAGATCGAATTTAGAATCTGGACTCTTGTCTCTCAGACCATTTGCAGGCGTGCTATGTGTCAGATGCTTTGTTAGAAGTTAAGGACATAAGATAAACAATCACAATCTCAGCTTTAGGAAGCCTGAAGCTAAGGCAGGAACATTAAAATGAACCCCAGGTGGCTCCAATCTCTGGGCTCAAGGGAGTTCCTGGCGCTTTTCTTTGCCAGCACTTGCTGGAGCTAGCTCTCAACCAGCGCACACAGCCGAGTGTATGAGGCTCTTCCCAACTGCACGTTCAGTGACGTTATGTCAGTGTATTGAAATTGGCACTGGTGAGAAAATTCACACCAGGAGAACTGGTAAATCCACAAACGTTACAAATCAGGGCTTTCCCCTACCACCACAGCCAGTTTTAAAACATTTACCAGTTCACCACTGCCTCCGGGATTCTCTTGTTTTTCATCTTCTTGTTGCTGCCACCTTCTTCTCCGACCCTGACCTCTGTTCTCCACAAGGCTCCCCAAATTTTCTTGTGCCCCTAAAAAAAAAGTTCTTGTCATTCTAAGGGAGTTGAGGGTAGTAAAAAGGTAACAAGAAATCCGATAACATGAGGAAGTTACATCAGCTCCTATAGTTTGCATTTTTCTTACCACCCTGGTCTCCAGTCTTTTTCCTAGTTCAGCTCTGAGTTCATAAATGAATAAGATAATGTATGTAAAGCCCCTAATACAGCACTTGGCACATCTGGATAGGTCTTCTGGTTCTTGGAAGTGCACTTAAATGATGAGGCCAGTGAACAAACATTCTGTCTTTGAAATATGATCTGCTGAACACAGGCCCACGCCACGACCTCCCTGCCTGCCTTGCTCATACCTCGTCTCTCCCAGTCCTGGGGCTCTGTGCACACAGCCTGTGGCTATTTCTTTCCATGCAGTTATCTGGCCCTTGAAGTTACCTAGCCTGGTTTTGACCTTAAATGAACCATATGCTAATGAAGTCAGTTAACCAGTGTTTAGTATTTGTATTGAGAGAGAAACTTGTATTGAATTTTCTCAGCAACTTCTCAATTCTTTATTTAACATTGCTTGAGTGGTAGCAGATAGAATACCAAGAGTCTTTTTATCCCTTTAACTAGTTAATTAACATCTCAAATAATAATCCAAGACTGGTTCCAAATGTGAGAGATGAATTCTAGACGTTAAATTGTTCTTAATTTTGTCTGTACACAGAGGTGACTTCCTGACCAGTTCTAGGAAATGCTTAAGCAAATGAACTTCATTACATATCAGTTGTCATCTTCTGATGAATGCATATTTTAAGTAGCCTGCATTTAAATACATTCTTTAGTGAATGCAAAAGATTTTTCTATATTTAAATCCAAATGGCCTTGTCTGCTTCCCTCAGAGATGTAAATAGGTTCATTATCTTCTCAATGAGATTTTGTCCATTAGGGTATATTATTACATTATACACTAAGAATTGGCACAGGATGTAAATCACATTGATTATTTTTCTGAAAAGCATCTGATCTAGATAATACTAACAATTGCCCTCACACAGGAAAAAGATACTACAAATCCACCCTCAGTTTTTAAACATATCTCTATCCAAATATGTTTAAAGGTTTAAAGATACATTAAGGAAATGTATTCACTCAATAGAATAAAGAAAGCACGGTTAATATGGAAGTATAAACTATTTTTGATAAATCGGAGGAATATTAGAATAAATACATGCATACCACAAGGTCCCATCCATTTAGTTCTGAATTTTCAACCCAAGAAGAATACAATCAAATGTTACATTCAGAGTGTCCATAAGATAAACAATAACTAGTTGAAGAAAAGTACAGTTCTTACCATATACAAATATTCTTCTCACGGATGCTCAGCTCATAAACAGTAGACCTGTAGTTTAATGAGTTTAACAGGCTTCTCTAGCAATTACAGGAACATGGTTTAATCTAGCCTCAGGCTCTGGTGCTATTCTCTCTGTGACCGGTGATACTGGTGATAGAATCTGTGCCAAAGAGCAGTGGTGTGAACAGATCCATCTAGTGATTTTTTTTCCTCCCTTGAGTAATGGAGAAATAGCAAATTATTTGTAAGAGGTTTTATATATATATATATATATATATATATATATATATATATATATATATATATGATAGGATACATAGATGAGACAGTTACAGAAAGAGGAAAACAGAATGATTTTTTAAAAATATATTTATATATGTTATAAAATATTTGTTATATTTATTTATAGCACTGGAGTTGACCTGTAGGGCCTTAACTATACTTACACCCCTACTTCCCTATCGATACTTTTGAGCTTTAAGCTTTTTCGGCTGGCAATAAGATACTGGAATGTCCCCCCCCCTGGGCAGAAACCGTTCCGAGCAAACAAGTATGGCGGGGGATGAAACCTCGAGCAAACCAGTATGGCGGGTGATAAGAATGATTAAGCCAGAGTTTAAAGGTCGCCCTAGCCAACCATAACTCATGTGACTCAACCCCCACTCCGGTAAATGTAAAGTAGGCATCCAACAGCTAACCAATCAAGGAACTAGAGCCAAGACCCCACTCCGGTAAATGTAAAGTAGGCATCCGACAGCTAACCAATCAAGGAACTAGAGCCAAGTCCCCACTCCGGTCCAGGAACAAACAAACCAATGAGAAAAAAACCCTTGATATATCCACACTTTGCATAATGAAAAATGAAAACTATAAAATGTATGTGATTCCGCTTGGGGGGGATTCCTCTTCGGCCTCCTGCGTGAGGACCAAGGAACCCCGGTGCACCGGCTCCTAATAAACCTCTTGCGTGTTGCAGCGACTCTCGACTCTTGGCGGTTCTTGGGCGAGCTGGGATTCTTCGGAGACCGTTCAGGTCTAACAGATTGGGGGCTCGTCCGGGATCCCCACTCGCCCCGGGTCGCAGGAACCTCGGGAGTTGGAGGTATCAGGTAGGCCTAATTGTCTGTCTGTTCGTCTTCTGTCCTCTGTAAGCCGCCATCAGAAAGAAGCCGTGCGAACCGGCTCTCTGTGAAATCTGTATTGGACTCCTGGCTAGGCAGACGTGCCAATAGCTGGTGTCCACGGACCCTGGGGGACGCCCTGGTGGTCCATCTGGAAGGAGAGACAAATTTTGTCTCCCCTTCACCGGTCCTGGCAGGATATACAAACTGCCATCTGAATCTGAGTTGGTTGCAGTTTTAAAACGAGCTCGCGGCGGCAATATTAAGGTGTGTCTTCTGAAATTTTATTGTTCTCCTGTGCTCTATCTTTCTCCTGACGGACGATAATGGGACAAACTATGACGACGCCTCTCTCTCTCACTCTAAGTCACTGGACCGAAGTTAAGTCTAGGGCCCACAACCTTTCGGTAGAAGTAAGGAAAGGGAGATGGCAAACGCTGTGTACCTCTGAGTGGCCTACATTTCAGACAGGGTGGCCACCCGAGGGATCCTTTATGTTAGATCAGATCAGGCTAGTCAAGTCTAGGGTCTTTAACACAGGACCCCACGGACACCCAGACCAGACACCATATATCCTGGTCTGGGAAGATCTAGTTCTCTTCCCGCCTCCGTGGGTCCGGCCCTTTGTTCCCTCAACAGGCATGTCTGCATGCGCACCAGCACGGTCGGAAGTACTGGCCCTGAAAAAAGCCCCGGACGCCGAGAAGTCATCTGAAGCCCCGGACTCACGGAAGGCGATATATCCAGACTTGCAGTCCGATCTGCTTCTCCTCGATCCCCCACCACCACCTTACCCTCCAGCCCTAGACCCCATACCGCCTCCCGATTCCCCAGTCCCAGCTCCACAACCCTCCGCACCAATAGGGCCACCTGTTGTGGCAGAGGGGGGGGGTCCCTCGGCGGGCACCAGAAGCCGGAGGGCTATTTCCCCGGATTCTACCACTCTATTCCTTAGAGAATATGGCCCCCCCGATAACCACGGGAATAGGCCCCTCCAATACTGGCCCTTTTCCTCTGCAGATCTTTATAACTGGAAGATGCATAACCCTACTTTCTCTGAAAATCCACAGGCTCTCACTGCTTTAATAGAGTCTCTTGTCTTCTCCCACCAACCCACCTGGGACGATTGTCAACAGCTCCTCCAGACTCTCCTCACAACTGAGGAAAGGCAACGGGTTCTCTTGGAGGCTAGAAAGAATGTGTTAGGCGCCAATGGGCAACCTACCCAGTTGCCTAACGAGATTGATGCCGGTTTTCCACTCGTCAGGCCGATTTGGGACTTCAATACCCCAGAAGGTAAGGAGCACCTGAAGATGTATCGCCAGGCTCTGGTGGCGGGTCTCCATGGAGCGGCCAGGCGCCCCACGAATTTGGCCAAGGTAAGAGAGGTAACTCAGGGGCCCCAGGAGTCACCAACCGTGTTCCTAGAACGCTTAATGGAGGCTTTTAGACGGTTCACTCCTTATGATCCAACTTCTGAGGAACATAAGGCCACCATAGCAATGGCCTTTATTGACCAGGCGGCCCCTGACATTAGAAAGAAGTTACAAAGGCTGGATGGCCTACAAGGTTTCTCAATTCAGGACTTAGTAAAAGAGGCAGATAAAGTATATAATAAGAGGGAAACAGAAGAGGAAAGGGAAGAAAGGAAGCAGAAGGAGCAAGAGGCCCGTGAATTAAGGCGGGACAAGCGGCAAGAGAGGAATTTGAGTAAGATACTGGCCACTGTAGTCAGAGGAGGAAATATTAGAGACAGGAATAGACAGGAAGGGCGGACAGGAAGGCGACCATTAGACAAGGATCAATGTGCTTACTGTAAAGAAAAAGGTCACTGGGTAAGAGAATGCCCTAAAAAGAAGAATGGGGGAAAACCAACCAGAGACAAAATTTTACCCCTGGAAGAGGAAGATTAGGGAAGTCAGGGCTCGGACCCTCTCCCCGAGCCCAGGGTAACTCTTAAAGTGGAGGGGGAACCCGTCCAGTTCTTGGTAGACACCGGCGCTCAGCACTCAGTCCTCCTCCACCCAAAAGGCCCCCTCTCAACTAAAAGGTCATGGGTCCAGGGGGCTACAGGAAATAAGCAGTACTCATGGACCACACGAAGGACAGTAGACCTTGGGATGGGACAAGTAACCCACTCATTCTTGGTCATACCTGAGTGCCCATACCCTCTGCTAGGCAGGGACTTACTCTCTAAGGTGGGGGCCCAAATCCACTTTCAACCAGAAGGGCCCACTATAACTGACAACCAAGGGAGATTACTCCAAATTTTGACTATGAAGCTGGAAGATGAACATAGGTTATATGAAGTGCCCTCGCCTCCACAAGTTGATATGCAAGATTGGGTGACCAGGTTTCCACAGGCTTGGGCAGAAACTGCCGGTATGGGAATGGCGAAATATCGCCCCCCCGTGGTGGTAGAACTCAAAGCAACCGCCACCCCGGTGACAGTCCGCCAGTACCCTATGAGCAAGGAAGCCCGGGATGGCATTCGTCCTCACATACAAAGGTTGCTGGAATTAGGGATCCTGGTAAGGTGCCAATCTGCATGGAATACCCCTCTTTTACCAGTTAAAAAGCCAGGAACTAATGATTACCGGCCGGTACAAGACCTACGTGAGGTGAATAAGCAGGTAGCGGACCTCCACCCCACGGTACCCAACCCCTACAATCTCTTAAGTACTCTTCCACCTCAGCACACTTGGTACACTGTTTTGGATCTTAAAGATGCTTTCTTCTGCCTGAGACTCTCCTCTCTCAGCCAGCCTTACTTTGCATTCGAATGGAAGGATCCAGCGTCGGGGATGTCGGGCCAGCTGACCTGGACTCGCCTACCCCAAGGATTCAAGAACTCCCCCACCATTTTCGACGAGGCCCTACACCAGGATTTGGCATCCTATAGAGAGTCCAACCCACAGGTAACTCTCCTTCAATATGTTGATGATCTTCTTTTAGCGGCAGAGACCCAAGAAGACTGCATCAGGGGGACTGAAAGGCTATTAACGGAACTTGAGACACTGGGATATCGGACTTCAGCAAAGAAAGCACAAATATGTCAACGACAGGTCAGTTACCTGGGGTACTTGCTAAAAGAAGGACAGAGATGGCTCTCGGAAAGCAGGAAAAACACCGTTGCCCACATACCGGCCCCCAAGAGTCCTAAACAGGTTAGGGCATTTTTGGGGACGGCCGGATTCTGTAGGCTATGGATTCCAGGGTTTGCTGAATTAGCAGCCCCTTTGTATCCCCTGACCAAGAACGGCATCCCTTTCGCTTGGGGTGATAAAGAACAACGGGCTTTTGACCAAATTAAGCGAGCCCTGCTATCAGCCCCGGCTTTGGGGCTACCAGATGTAACTAAGCCTTTCCATCTGTACGTGGCCGAGAATAAAGGTATCGCAAAGGGAGTACTAACTCAGAAACTGGGCCCCTGGAATCGCCCGGTTGCGTACCTATCAAAGAAATTGGATCCTGTGGCAACAGGATGGCCCGCCTGCTTAAAAATAATCGCCGCCGTGGCCGCTTTGGTCAAAGATGCTGACAAATTGACTTTGGGACAGAACTTAACGATAACAGCCCCCCATGCATTAGAAAGTGTGATTCGTCAGCCACCCGACAGGTGGCTAACAAATGCCAGAATGACTCATTACCAAACCCTGCTGTTAAATTCAGACCGTATTAAGTTTACATCAGCCACAGGACTTAACCCGGCCACCTTGCTGCCTGACCCTGACCTGGAAGGCACCACCATCATCCATGATTGTCAGGAAGTATTGGCTGCAGCACACGGTAGCAGGCCAGACTTGATGGATCATCCTCTCCCCGATGCCAACTTTACCTGGTTTACTGATGGAAGCAGTTTCCTAGAAGAAGGTAAGCGTCGGGCGGGAGCAGCTGTGGTAGATGGGAAAGAGGTCATCTGGGCAGCCGCATTACCGCAAGGGACATCGGCCCAACGGGCTGAACTAATTGCCATGACCAGGGCATTGGAACTAGCAGAAAACAAAAAGGTAAACATCTATACGGACAGTAGGTACGCATTTGCTACCGCCCACGTCCACGGAGCCATCTACCAACAAAGAGGGTTGCTCACCTCAGCGGGCAAAGAAATTAAAAACAAAGAGGAAATAGTGGCCCTGCTAGCTGCCCTCATGCTCCCCACTAAAGTCAGCATCATTCATTGCCCCGGGCACCAGAAGGACAATACCCCGGTGACAAGGGGCAACAACATGGCAGATAGGGTGGCACGAGAAGTGGCGCTAGGGGAAATCATACTAGAACTATCGGACAAGAGTCCTGGGGAACCAAATGACAGGGGAAGAACCCCCCCAGCCATAACCAAAGACACATTGTCTCCTCAACAAGCGAAACCCATGCTACAACAGATTCATAGATGGACACACTTGGGAACCAAAAAAATGGTATCCCTACTACACAAGGCAGGTTATGATACTCCTGGACTAACCAAATTAGCTGAACAGATTGCCCGGGAGTGCATTCCATGCCAACAGGTAAACTCCCATAAAGGAAAGCTTGAGAGCGGGAAAAGGCTCAGAGGAGACCGCCCAGGAGCCTATTGGGAGGTCGACTTCACTGAAATACGCCCTGGAAGGTATGGTAACAGGTATCTCCTAGTTTTCATAGATACCTTCTCAGGATGGATAGAAGCTTTCCCAACGAAAAAGGAGACAGCTACTGTGGTGACCAAGAAGATCTTAGAAGAAATTTTCCCCCGGTTCGGGGCACCAAAGGTAATAGGATCCGATAATGGTCCCGCCTTCGTCGCCCAGGTAAGTCAGGGTGTGGCCAAATACCTGGGGACTGATTGGAAATTACATTGTGCCTATAGACCCCAGAGTTCAGGACAGGTAGAAAGAATGAATAGAACTCTAAAAGAGACCCTAACTAAATTGTCCATAGAGACTGGCGGTACAGATTGGACGGTGCTCCTTCCCTTAGCCCTGTTTCGGGCTAGAAATACCCCCTCCCGCTATCATCTCACTCCATTTGAAATTCTATACGGGGCCCCACCTCCCCTTCTCACGCTCGGGGAAGGAATAAGTCCTGACTGCCAGAATAACACTGACTTATATGCTAGGCTATTGGGACTCCAGTTGGTCCAAAAGGAGGTGTGGTCCCAGCTGGCAGAGGCTTACCGACCCGGAACACCAGCAGAGGCTCATCCCTTCCAAGTCGGAGATTCCGTGTACGTCCGTCGACACCGAACCCAGACGCTAGAGCCTCGGTGGAAAGGACCATACATCGTCCTGCTCACCACCCCCACGGCTATAAAGGTAGACGGCATCGCTGCTTGGATTCACGCCTCACACGTAAAAGCTGCGCCAGCGTCTGCATCATCATCGGAATGGCGGGCCCAAAAGACCAGCAACCCGCTCAAGCTCAAGCTCCTGCGCTCACCAGACTCATAACTCTGACTTTGTTACCCCTACTGGCTGTGAGTAACTTTAGTCCTCACCTGCCCCAGCGTTTAACCTGGCAGGTAATTTCCCAAACTGGAGATGTAATATGGTCTGTTAGCCATACCGCTGCCCCTTGGACCTGGTGGCCAGACCTCTTCCCCGATGTTTGTAAGTTGGCCCTGGGAGCCCCCCCTAACTGGGATGTAGGGGGATATCACGATCAACAAACTGCCCCGAATCAGCGGCCGGGGACAGCGCCCGGGGACTGGGGATTAGTCCCTGGGGGGGGAGGTTGTTCGACCAAGAATCAGAGAATCATGCTCAGGGCCCTCTCCTTTTATGTATGCCCTGGATTCCATCGTCACCGGTCTTTGAATTATCGGTGCGGGGGAAGAGAACATTTCTATTGCAAGATCTGGGGATGTGAAACCACTGGGGACACCTACTGGAAACCCACCTCTAGCTGGGATTTTATCAAGGTAATGGCCAACTACACTCATCACGACAATGTGCCCGAATGTTCAACGTGGTGCCATCCCCTTAAAATTTCTTTTAGTGAACCTGGGAAGAAAAACAAAAATTGGATAGGTGGCCATTCATGGGGTATAAGGTTTTACAAAGCAGAATATGATGATGGGCTCCTAATGACCATCAAATTAAAGATCGAGACCCCTACTCCCGTCCCTATGGGCCCCAATCCTGAGATTGGGCACCCTCTGCTACCCTTGGCCCCACCCACAATACTACCAGGGATAAGAAACCAGACTTCTGGACTAAAAGAAATAACAATCAAACCCAGAGCCCCCCGAGACCGAATGCTCTCATTGGTCCAGGCGGCTTTTGGGGTCCTAAATGCCACAAATCCAGAGGCTACCAAATCATGTTGGCTTTGCTATGCTGCTCCTCCCCCTTATTATGATGCTATAGGATATAGTTCTAATTTTAGTAATGTCAACTCTTCAGATCAATGTCGATGGAAACAAGAAGGAAATAGTAAATTGACCTTGTCTTCAGTATCAGGAAACGGTACATGTGTAGGAACGCCCCCCCCCCCCCCCCCGTCCCATCGACATCTCTGTACCAATTCAAGCCTCCCACAGGGCTCAGGATATCTCCTCCCTCCTCAGGATGGATGGTGGGCATGTAACACGGGATTGACCCCTTGCATTTCTCTAGAGGTCCTCAATGCTTCGGCCGACTTTTGTGTGTTAGTCCAGCTGGTCCCCAGACTCATCTATCATTCAGATTCATCTTTTCTAGACGAATATGAAGGCAGAAGGAGATTTAAGAGAGAGCCCATAACCCTCACCCTGGCTGTACTCCTAGGACTAGGAACGGCAGTCGGGGTAGGAACAGGTGCAACAGCCCTCATCCAACAACCTCACTACTATGCTAACTTAAGACAGGCTGTAGATGTCGATCTCCGGGCGTTAGAAAGTTCCATAACTCAGTTAAAAGAATCACTCACCTCGCTCTCAGAGGTAGTAATGCAGAACAGGAGGGGACTAGACCTGCTGTTCCTTAAGGAAGGTGGACTATGTGCCGCACTAAAAGAAGAGTGCTGTTTTTATATTGATCATTCTGGGGCTATCACCGAAACTATGGACAGACTTAGGGAGCGCCTGGACAAAAGGCAACAAGAAAGGGAAAATCAAAAAGGATGGTTCCAATCATGGTTTGACAAATCACCCTGGCTTACTACTTTAATTTCCACCTTGTTAGGACCCCTCATTATTTTGTTGCTGCCCTTAACTTTTGGACCATGCATTTTAAATCGCTTGATAGCCTTTATCAGGCAACGTGTCAGCGCAGTACAAGTGTTAATGCTAAGACAACAATATCAAAGCTTGCAGAGAGAGGCTGAAATTCCATGATTGAAATTAATTGCAAAAAGAAAAGGGGGGAATGTAGGGCCTTAACTATACTTACACCTATCGATACTTTTGAGCTTTAAGCTTTTTCGGCTGGCAATAAGATACTGGAATGTCCCCCCCCTGGGCAGAAACCGTTCCGAGCAAACAAGTATGGCGGGGGATGAAACCTCGAGCAAACCAGTATGGCGGGTGATAAGAATGATTAAGCCAGAGTTTAAAGGTCGCCCTAGCCAACCATAACTCATGTGACTCAACCCCCACTCCGGTAAATGTAAAGTAGGCATCCAACAGCTAACCAATCAAGGAACTAGAGCCAAGACCCCACTCCGGTAAATGTAAAGTAGGCATCCGACAGCTAACCAATCAAGGAACTAGAGCCAAGTCCCCACTCCGGTCCAGGAACAAACAAACCAATGAGAAAAAAACCCTTGATATATCCACACTTTGCATAATGAAAAATGAAAACTATAAAATGTATGTGATTCCGCTTGGGGGGGGTTCCTCTTCGGCCTCCTGCGTGAGGACCAAGGAACCCCGGTGCACCGGCTCCTAATAAACCTCTTGCGTGTTGCAGCGACTCTCGACTCTTGGCGGTTCTTGGGCGAGCTGGGATTCTTCGGAGACCGTTCAGGTCTAACAGACCTTCTTATTGAAAACCCCACTTATCTGGGAGAAGGGAACAAGGCAAGCTCCTTCTGAAAATATTCTGAAAAGCAGAATTGATTTCTGAGGTAAAGGTGGATTTGTTTGCATATTGAAGCAAAGAATTTCGGGGCAAGGAGGGAGGAAGATTGAGCTCATGGTTACCTAAGAGTGTAACTTAGAGAAGCCGGTGGGCCAAGTGGGCTTTAGGGTTTACTGACAGCAGAGGTCGTTAGAGGCTCCACATCATTCAAGAAAAGTCAATTCTGATGACCTTCATTCAGCACAAGGTCTTAGGAATGAGGGGAGGACTGGTTCCAACATGGGGATAACCAAAGCCAGAAATCACTTTGAAGCTTAGCCCAGTGGCTGTGCTTTTGGTAACAGCCACTGGCCATATGGGTATGCGCTAAAAAGAGCCTTAGCCTAGGATTCTAAGCAGAGGGCTCTAATGAGTCCTTGGACAGACAGCAAGCCACTCCCCAACCATCTGACACCAGATTGTAGTGGCCAGAGACAATGGCAGCCACCGACTGATGCATTTTTCCAATTTTCCTTGTACCTGGCATTTGGAAGCAGGGCTAATCCCAGACTCCTTCTCCAAACTAATTACACCCTCAAGGTTATTGGACAATTTAGTGAGAGAAAGCATTAAAAGTGTGATTCTGGACTTCTTTTTTTTTGTGGTCTGCGAGCCTCTCACTGTTGTGGCCTCTCCCGTTGCGGAGCACAGGCTCCGGACGCGCAGGCTCAGCAGCCATGGCTCACGGGCACAGCTGCTCGTGGGATCTTCCCGGACCAGGGCACGAACCCACGTCCCCCGCATCGGCAGGTGGACTCTCAACCACTGTGCCACCAGGGAAGCCCTCTGGACTTCTAATGAATAAGAAAAGTGATCTTCTCAAATGACTGTTGGGAAAAATGCAAGAGATATGACCGTATTTATTCCCCAGCCTTGTGAAACATGTAGTAACAACCACATGGGACTCAGGTACAGCACAGTGATCAAGCAGGGGAAGCTGATCAGCCTCACAGTTAGCCCTACACTTGCCAGTTGACTTCTGCTAAGCTATGTACAATGAAGGGAAAGGAATCAGGATGCACATTTATCCAGCGTCTATGTCAGGCAAATAGATAGATAAATGAATGAATGAATGCCACGTCTAAAGGATGGTCAATATAAATCTTAATGCCTAAATAGCTTCCCGTAACTGAATGTTTGATGAATTAATTTGGAGAAGCAATATAGTTCCCTGTGCTATACAGTAGGTCCTTGTTGGTTATCTTTTTTTTTTTTTTAATTAATTAATTAATTAATTTTTTTGGCTGTGTTGGGTCTTCATTTCTGTGTGAGGGCTTTCTCCAGTTGCGGCGAGCAGGGGCCACTCTTCATCGCGGTGCGCGGGCCTCTCACTGTCATGGCCTCTCCCGTTGCGGAGCACAGGCTCCAGACGTGCAGGCTCAGTAGTTGTGGCTCACAGGCCTAGTTGCTCCACGGCATGTGGGATCTTCCCAGACCAGGGCTCAAACCCATGTCCCCTGCATTGGCAGGCAGATTCTCAACCACTGCACCACCAGGGAAGCCTGGTTATCTATTTTATATATAGTATACTACTATATATAGTAGTGTGTATCCATTAATCCCAATTTCCTAATTTATCCCTCCCTCTCCTTTTGCCTTTGGTAACCATAAGTTTGTTTTCTATGTCTGTGAGTCTATTTCTGTTTTGCAAATAAGTTCATGTATCATATTTTTAGATTCCACATATAAGTGATGTCATATGATATTTGTCTTTCTTTGACTTACTTCACTTAGTATGATCATCTCCAGGTCCATCCATGTTGCTGCAAATGGCATTATTTCATTCTTTGCCAATGAGTGGTGAACTTCTTTCTATTGCCTACAATCCCATCCTTCGTGCCATACAGGCTGGTTTCCTAGTGACCCACCTTCTACATAGAGCTGAATCCCTTATTCTCACCATGCTTCATAGCCAGTGTTGAGAAGCATACCCTATCTCAATGTTGTCTTTAAACCTCAGGACAGGGAATGAATAAAAATAAGGATACAGGGCTTCCCTGGTGGTGCAGTGGTTGAGAGTCCGCCTGCCAATGCAGGGGACACAGGTTCGTGCCCCGGTCTGGGAGGATCCCACGTGCCGCGGAGCGGCTGGGCCCGTGGGCCATGGCCGCTGAGCCTGCGCGTCTGGAGCTCCGCAACGGGAGAGGCCACAGCGGTGGGAGGCCCGCGTACCACAAAAAAAATTAAAAAAAAATAAAAAAAAATAAGGATACATACTGTCTCCCCAGTTCAAATCTGTATCACCTGTTGGGACCACACCTTGCTGATGGATTGGGCGTTTACAACTATGAGTTTTGTCCTAACTTCCCTCGTTCTTCAATCCTCCATCCTCCATGGGGAGTGATGTCCTCCCACAGTCTTGGGGCGAAGCCAGAATACAGAGTAATATCATTCTGCTGGACTGCTCACATGCATTGGAGGGTGACAGCTGGATCCCAGACAGCTGTTGTATGGCAGGCTGAAGTGGGATAATCACAAGCTGGGAAGGAAAAGGAAATGCTTTCCGGATTCACTGAAGCACAACTTCAAAAACACAGAAAAACTGGAGACAATTAGGAAACTCAGGCGGAAGCAGTCAAAAACAGCAAAATATCTTTAAGATAGCTGCGGCCAGTGGTAATTAAAGAACATTTCCTGTGTGCTCAGTTTAGCAAGGACTGCTAGACCATTGAGGGTATTTTTGGCTAAATGTTCATCCAGATTTCAACACAGCCTCTGTGAGCGGGATGGCCACATGACAGTCTGTTAATCTCCCTGTCTATTTCTCAGGGCATGCAGAAGTAGGGCCTTGCAGCCACTCTTCATTCGGATAAAAGGACTTCAGCAGCCACAAGAGAAAGGATCACAGCACATGAGGTTAGTGAGCAGGGCTATTGGGCCAAATAGTAGACAACCTAACAGGTTGACACCTAGGGATGCAATGTGCTTCAGCAAAAAGAGTCAAGGGTAGATTTAAATCCCAACTCTGCACCAGTGTGAGACTTTGTTTCCTGGCCTGTAAAATGAAGAGGAAAATACCCCTAATGGTTTTCTAAAAATTAAATGCAACAATATGTAGTGCGTTCATAACAGACGGTTTAAAAACAATTAGTCCCCTACTCTTTATATACTGAGGAAAAACAGTCAGGTACAGAAGTGACTTCTGTTGTGCCTTTAGCTATGACATGTGTCACTCCCCCAGTGCTCAGGTTTTGTTTTTTTGGTTAAAGAGTTAAACATGATGTTGTCATAACCTAATTGCATCATTCCACTTAATGAGTTCACTGGTAAGTAATGCAATTGCTTTATCATCTAGCTCCCTCCCTCTGTGAGGAACCTTGTGGACTACTCACAGTTATGATACATATTATAAAAGAAAAAAGTAACCTCCAAGTCACATTTCCTAGCTGATATCAGGAATGGGGAAGGATAGGGAGTAGGCAAAGCTCTGAGACCTTCCTCAATCAAAGCATCCTTACTTTGAAATGTTTCATAGACCGGCTTTCCCATAAGATCTTTCTATACCCAAAGGATTCTATGACTGAAAAATTAAGTTTGAAAAATCACTTTTCTATAACATTTATGTTCATGAGAACACTTGGATAAAAAGGCAACAGTACTTTTACATCCTAGGTCAATTAACATGGCTACCCCATTCATTTAGTCTATGCAGGGCTGGAAATTGGTATATAACGTAGAACGTTCCTGCCAGAAATGTCCCTGAAATGAACTAGTTCCTGAAATGATATAGGGAAAAGGAAACATTTCAAGGATACTGGGTTAGGGGTTCTCAAGACCATCCTCAGTTTTGATGATTCCCTCGGAGGACTCACAGGATCAACACATAGAAATACTTATGGTTATAATTATTACAGCCAAAAGATACAAAGCAAAATCTATGAAGGAAAAAGACCCATGAAGCAGAGTTTGGAGGAAACCAGGAGCAGACTTTCAAGAGTCCTCTCCCAATGGAGTCACACAGCAACAAGCTGGAACAACACGTGCAAAATGTTCTCTACTAAGAAAGCTCGTTAGAGACTCAGTGTCCAAGAGTTTTGTTGGGGGATGGGCACATAGGCATCCTCTGCCTAGCACTTACCAAAATCCTAGACTTCTAGAAGAAAGCAGGTGTTCAGCATAAACCAAATTGTTTGTACAAACAGTTTAGAAACTGTGAGCCACTCTTACCAGTTAGAATAACATGATCCATCCCAAAATATAAGTTCTCAGATGCCAACCAAGCCATTCATAAGACAGGAGTCAGGTCTGCTCAGTTAACTCTCTTTGTGCACAGATATCCATTAAATAGCTTGAAAGTCAATGATGTAAGCATGATATAAACATCAGGATGTGAATGACTTTATTTTATTTATTTTTTTGTGTGTGAATGACTTTAAATCATCTGTTACCATATAAACGCCATTATAGGCATTCCTCCAAGAGGAAAGAGATATGGGAAAGACTGGAACCAAGTGAGAAGATTCTGTAATTAGTTATAACCAGTGCCATAAAATGTGAACTTTGTGATTCATAGATCAAGGTATGTACATAAATAGGGAAAAAAGGGCAAAGCCATTGCAATGAGATGACTGTAGTTAAAAAATCTTAGATCATAGTTTAATCCTCTCATTTTACAAGTAAGGATAGAAAACCCGAGAGATTATTTGACTGATCCAAGATCACACAGCTGCCTATGGGCCAAGCAGAGTGTAGAACCCAGCTGCCAATTCATAGCAACACTCTGTCCCCCTTCACTTCACTGCACTAGTCATATTCTGAGGTCCCTGGGAAAGACAATCTCTAAGTGTAAACATATTGCTTAGAAGGTGTTATGTCAGGGAAAATACAACGTTGCTGTAGGAATATTACTGCATGCCCGTAAAATTAATTAATCCATAAATTAACAAATACCTTCCAACCCCACTGATGATATTGAGAAATGAGCTCCAAAAACTTTTTCAAACATGTAAAATAGGAGTGTTATTGTGACAAGGTTAATGAAATGAGAACATGGCAGACCTGGGACAAGTGGTCATGCCAATTGGATGTTAGGTTGAATTTCCCAAGGTATGTTCTTGGGGAATTTCCTCTATCTTCAAATAAGGTTTGATGTTTTTGTGTTTGGTATTCATATAGCTTTTACCTTCACACATTCTACATTGATTTTCACAAATCTCCTTTCTTCAGTAGATTTCAGTCTTTCACCTGGGATTGGCCTGAGTTAAGTCACCATGGGATGTCTCTAAGTGCCAGCAGTGGGCGAAGGCTCAGGTACTATAGAGACAGAGGTGGGCTCTGGGGAAGGGGCTGGTGTCAGAATCTGAGCCAAGGGGGAATCGTCCTTCAATTCTTCATTTTGTTCCCTCCCCACCTTCTTATTTCTCAAAAAAAAAACCCGCCTTTCAGGGTGAGTATGAAGGGACATTGCCCAAACTCAGACTCACAGAAGCCCTCACTGCCCCCTGGGGGTGAGGGGTTGGGTAGAATGACAGGCAAAGTGGGCATAGCCCTAGCCAGCTTTATACAAGATGTTAAGAGCTATGAAAATGTTAAACCTTAGAGAAGGAACAAGGGTAAGTAAAACACAGGTCTGGTCCTTGGAGGAGATGGATAATATAATGAATAACTACCAATTGCCTGTTTCACTTATGTTTCTCTATCAATGAAAGTGATGATTATTGGAGCAAAGTCCAAAAGAAGGGAGGAGATTGTAAATGGCTGTGCAAGTCCCCTTGGCCCCCATACATTATATCCTCCTGCTTGAAAAGAGCATGGAGCACCTACAGGAAAGCAGGTGGTCTTCTAAGAAAAGATATGAAATGTCGAGATCAGCAAATGTTGTCCTCATTTTTAAAAAGGAGAGAAGGTAGCTATGGCAGATAAAAGACTGTTTATCTTGAGAGTCATCCAGAGCAAGATTCTCAAAAAGTAGTAATAAAAAATCGTGATATTATACTTGCCACATGGCAGACATTGTTCTTAGTCCTTTATGACAGTGGTCCCCAACCTTTTTGGCACGAGGGACCGGTTTCATGGAAGACAATTTTTCCATGGACTGGAGGCGGGTGGTGGAAATGGTTTGGGGATGATTCAAGCACATTAAATTTATTGTGAATTTTATTTCTATTATTATTACATTGTAATATATAATGAAATAACTATACAGCTCACCATAATGCAGAATCAGTGGGAGCCCTGAGCTTGTTTTCACTTGCCACTCACTGATAGGGTTTTGATATGAGTCTGTAAGCAATGATTTATTATGGTCTCTGTTCAATCAAACCTCTCTGCTAATGATAATCTGTATTTGTAGCCGCTCCCCAGCACTCACATCACTGCCTCAGTTCCAGCTCACATCAGGCATTAGATTCTCATAAGGAGCACACCACCTAGATCCCTCGCATGCACACTTCACAGTAGGGCTCAAGCTCCTATGAGAATCTAATGGCACCACTGATCTGACAGGAGGTGGAGCTCAGGCAGTAATGCAAGAGATGGGGAGTGGCTGTAAAAGCAGATGAAGCTTCGCTCGCTGGCCTGCCGCTCACCTCCTGCTGTGTGGCTCAGTTCCTAACAGGCCACAGACCGGTACCAGTCCATGGCCCCAGGGTTGGGAACCCCTGCTTTACGAGACTTAACGTCTCATGCTCACAGCAGCCCTCTAGGTAGGTAGGGGGCAGATCCCCACTGGCAGGTCCTTTGAGATCTCACCTTCTCGAAATGGGCTCATTGAAAATTTTCTCTGAAGATGACATTCTCTGCTAAAAGGAAATTCTGATAAATATAATTTTTTCTACCACATGCTATAGAGGAAAGGATGCAGATGTAGGGAAATAGGCTTCTTTTCTAACTGTTAAAAAAAACTATTAAAATCCTATTCTATGTTCTGAAGGTGCTGCCTTCCCTGGCCCAGATGACCTGAAGTTTGTGGGAGAATCATTGAAGGGCCAGATCAAGTTTCCTAAAGTGGGGTACAGTCCCTCTGCTGTCACTGTCGTTTATGGTTCTGGGAAGGTGAGCCTAGTCTGTCCCTTTTCAAACGTCTGTAGCCTTTCCTCTGACCCCAGCCTAAGAGTGGAGTTAGAGTCCTTTAAAGATCTTTGTTGGATGTGTAAGGCACTTAAACCAGGATTAGGGAGCAGTTCCATAAATCTTTGTTTATTCTGAATAGTGGCCTATTTCTTATTGTTCTTTCGGGTTCTTGTAACTCCTGGTACAAGCATATTCCTCCTTTTGCATCTTATTCCTGATTTTATGAAGCCAAGATTTTAGAGAGAATTCTGTACAGCTACATCTCTCCTTATATCTTCATAGACATTTGGAAATCTGAGATCCTAACTCTGTGCCCTTTGCTGAACTCTGAGGATATATCTGACCATGGACAACCTCCTCTTCTTGGGCAGTCAGGTCCTCTTTCTTGTTGATCAGATTTTGATCTAGAACAGTGATTCTCATGGCTTCCTTCATCATCTGAAACTTGATATTGACAAGAAATTAGGATAAGACCTGTGGTTTTTTGTTTATTTGGTTTTCTTTTTGTTTTTAGCAGAACAGGACTTACAAAAGCTATACAAATGGCTGAATTTTAACGTTAGCATAATTAATGTATTTGGGTGTTGTTTTTGTTCGTTTTACAGTTTATATGTATAATTATGAAAGAGCAAGAGAATAGGGAAAGGGGAATGAGAAAGGAATTTCATTGCATTTGTTTGGTTGAAAATGATGCTATTTTAATGGACTGTACAGAAAGGCATGTCAAAAAAGTCTGAATAACTCAGTCTTTTAGCTCTATTAAGAGCAGAATAAATTAGTGGTTCAGAGTATGAGCTTTGGAGTTATATGGGGCTGCCTTCAGATGCTGGCTCCTTTACTTACCCACTATATGACTTAGTGGCTTTAATTTTTCTAACATACAATTTCCTCATTTATGTGATGCAGTTATTAAAAGACCTCATTGTGAGGTAGAAATTATATAATACATAAAATATGCTTATTACTTTGCTTGGCGCATGGTAAACAGCTAAAACTTGGTAGTTACTATTTTAGTAGGGACTAGATAAGTCCCTGAATTAATTCAGGGTCAGCCTCATGAATAAAAAGAATAGGACTTGTGGTTTAATATAAGTTATGTCCTCATGATTTGCTTGCATATTTTCCCACTGGCCTTAAGGCAGTAAGGCTCTTGTGTCTAGCTTATTAAATAAGCTGGATTCCAGAGAGTACAAACAAAAGGCAAATTTTTTCTTTCTGCCACTAACTCTTTGAACCCACTCCCTCAACTGGTTCTTTCTCTGACCCTGGATGAATGCTGGGCAGGTCTCACAGCTCTCCTGGTTATTATTAAATGGTAAGTCACTCTTAAATAAGTAAAAAGTTAATCTCATGTGGTAACCACATAACTCCAAACTCACATTCAATTTAAATCTCCGCCATACAAGCTTAGGTCTCATTTAGGTCTGCAATAAGATTGGGAGTGGAGGAGGGGCACTGGCTGCTTCTCTATCTCTCTCTTTGGTCTTCATTAAACATTGTCTGAAAGAAGGAAGATTAAGTCAGTCCTAGCTTCCAACATCTGCTTATTAAATACGCTCTCAAATCCTGGCTTCCCCGTGGCAGCCTCAGCTGGTGTCACAGAATCCCTTTAGCTATGGGTACAGTTGTTCCCATTTAGGCAAGGAGAGAAGTATGTGGAGTCTCATCCTCATCAGTCTGGCTTCCCTCTGCACAGGGTCTCAGGCTGTGCTAGCGAATCAGGGGAAATAAACCATGAGAGCGAGCCAGGTGGGCTCATGGCCATGTGTCATGGACAAGACAGGCTACACAGTCTGTGGAATCCTGTGCAAAACAAAAACCCAGGATCCTTGTTCAGAAATTATTCAGAATTTCAAGATAGTGACAGTAGAGCAGTAAACCAGGAAGGGGGCTCTTCTGAGCACATGGCCATATGTAATTGTCGCACGCCCATGAAGCCAGCTCTGATCATGGAACAAATCCAAAATGACAGTGATGGGAAAACAGAGCTTCTGTTTCCAGGCAAGGGTGGAGACTAAGGACAAAGTCCCAAGAAAGATGAAAGGAGGCCATTCAGAAAGAAAAGGCTGAGGACTTCTCCGAAAAAGACTTGAAGGGTGCTGGGCTGGTTAATAAAACCACAAATTCGTGCTACCGTAAACCAGTGTGCAGGTGTCTGAGCCAAAGTCTGGACACCCAGATGCAGAGTGAGGGGTGACCTTCCTGCAGAGCTTGCCTGGCTTCCCCTGTGGGCAGAGGGCTGCTAATCAAAGAAGGAGAAGTCCCCCATCTGCCTACTTCTAATTGACAATAAGAAGAAAGATCATAATGCAGAGGACTCCAGACTTTTCAGGGCAATTCTGCATCCATTGTTTCACAGACATGGTATCTGTGGCCACAGAATCACAGGGCTGAGATTCAGTTAAAACACTCATGGGTAGATGGGCACATTCAGAGTCCCCTTCCTGAGAAAACAGGAAGACTGGCCATTTGCCGTCATAACTTCACTGAGCCTCAAATCCGCTCTGGGCTCACCCCTGCCCTGTGGGCAGCCCCACCCTCTTCCTGCTGATACCTTTCCTTAGCAAGACTGGGTAGATCATGTGAGCAAGGGAACTGGACACTGATCTGCAGGGTCAGCAGTCCCTTTCCCTCAAGGGGAGATTTTATCTCTTTTGCAGAGGTCAAAACACCTTCCTAATCCTAAAATGCTGTGAGCTGCTTCAGTGTACACTATCCTGCAATGTCACTGTGGCTCAGGTTATTTCAAAAGGGTCACCTGATATGGAGAATATCAGAGGCCCTCTCTAAAGTAGTTCAAACACTTGACACTTATAACTGAGGATGTAAACCATCACAACTCGATTTCTTCTTTACTTTCCTCTGGATTGACACCTTTGTTTAAATCTAATATAGCTTATTTAACTATCCTCACTATAGATGTTTAACACATCAAAAAGTTACTTTAATGTTGAACACTGTGTTGTCACTAATGTTTTTAAAGCTTATTTTTTTAGAAAGACAGTCTTTATGTAGAGTATATATATTATTATATGTTAATATTAAATAACATAATACAATGAAAATAATATTTTATGTGTGTGTGTGTGTGTGTGTGTGTGTGTGTGTGTGTGTGTGTGTATTTCTGGCAGCAGAAGAGTTAATTTTTTTCTTCTTTTTAATCAGTTAGATGTGAGAAGAAAAATAATCCTACAGTCACTTTGTTACAAAAATATCCCCAAATCTGGGAAACTGGCCCAAAACCTAGGAAGATTTGAATTTCATATTGAACAAACAAGGTCAACCAGAGAAGAACTTTCTGGTAAGCATTTGTGCATAAGAATGAAATTAGAATTCGTTCAAAGAGAAAAACTGAAAATAAATGGAGAAGGTAAGAAATCATAACCCACACTTGGTTTATTTCAAAGTTACCCTTGAACTTCATTCTTAAGTACAGTGTTTGCTGGCTCTTGCTGAGCTTTAAATGTCTTAATGAAGATATGTTTTCCTGAATAACAGTTTAGTTAAGACTTTGATTAAGCACTGTTGTTTGAATTCTAGGACCATAGTAGTATCCTGGAGTTTGCAGCTCACCAGCACTTCAAAATTTAACTCTGATGAGTTAATAAACCTAAACCTAGATATAAACGTAGGTACAGAGCAACTATAACACACGCAAAAGCATAGATAAAGTTTCTCCACTCACTTTTCCTTTCAACACTGAACTGAATATACTTCTTTTTTTCTTTACTGTTCCCAGAATTTTCCTTGATGATCTATTATTAAGATGCATTATTAGAGAGTTCTTAGAATTTATGAAAAAGTGTTTTGAAAGGCAAATTATTTTCTAATGAAATCAGCACTTTTTCTTGAAGCAGATTACTGGATATTACAGATGTTACTCATAAAATACCTGTCAACAGACCAGGAAGGATATCTAATTGTGTCATAGATAGAAGCTACATATATCTTGGTTTGTATAAGGAGACAATATTATGTTAAATGAGAGTTTCAGAGGAAATTTAAGACTTTTGTATAAAGCAAGGTGCTGTTTTAGTAATGATATAGACACAAAAGTGTCAGTATAAAATAAATAGTTAAATCTTATACAAATATATATGGACAACTCATTTGACTTATACTAGTTTTGAAGGCAAATGTACAATACAGCCATGGTTGCTTCCACCTCTAGGAAAACATCCAAGAATCTAAATGTAAAATATATTATTTAAGGGCTATACTTTGCTGATATAATGTGTTTGTACTACAAAAAAAGAGGACAATAAACATTGCTAGAATAAGCTATTATTGAACTTTCAGTTTCAATATTTATCCCTTACCAAAACTTTTCCTATCCTTCTTTTACTGTTTCCTACCTTTTTTCTTTCTTTAGTTTTTCTTTTCATCACCTTGTCAACTCCATGAAAGCAGATACCTATACTCTGAAACTGTTCTTTTTTAAATATCACAGTAACTGTGATATTTAATATCACAGTAACAGTTAACAGTATTTAGACATCTAATCAGGTTTTCTTCTTATTCAAAATGATTCATCTATACACCAAAAGCATAAGCAATGAAAGAAAAAAATAGATAAATTGGACAACATCAAAATTAAAAACTTTTGTGTTGCAAAGGACATCAAGAGAGTGAAAAGGCAACCCATAAAGTGAGAGAGTATTTTTTAAAATCATACATTTCTCAAGGGTCTTGTGTCTAGAATATGTAAAGAACTACTACAACTCAATGATAAAAAGACAACACAATTTAAAAAAGGACAAAGGATTTGAATAGACATTTCTCCAAAGAAAATACGCAAATGGTCAATAAGCATATTGAAAAGATGTTCACCATCATTAAACATCAGAGAACTGTTAACCAAAACCACAGTGAGACACCACTGCATACCCACTAGGATAACTCTAATCAAAAAGTCAGATAGTAACAAGTGCTGATGAGGAGGGGGAGAAATTGAAAGCCTCATACACTGCTAGTAAGAATATAAACTGGTACCACTGTTTTGAAAAGAGTCTGATAGTTTTTCAAATATTAAGGCATACAGTTATCATATGATCCAGCAATTCTACTTCTCATTATATATCCAAGAGAAATGGAAACCTATGTTCACACAAAAACTTGTACACAAGTGTTCATAGCACTATTCAAAACAGTTAAAAAGTGGAAACAACCCAAATGTCCATCAACTGATAAATATAATAGATAACCAAAATGCAGTAGTACATCTTTACAACGGAATGTTATTTGTCAATAAAAAGGAATGAAGTACTGATACAACACGGATGAACCTTGAAAACATTACGCTGAGTGAAAGAAGCCAGTCACAAAGGAGCACATAATTGTATGATTCTATTTACGTGGAATGTCAAGGACAGGCAAATCTATAGAGGCAGAAAGTAGATTAGTGGTTTTCTAAGCCTGGAGATGATGGGGAGATCAGGCATGATGACTAAAGAAGCTTAATAAAAAGAGGCTCACCCTCTACCCACCAGCTCTGCTGTAGCAAAAGATCAGTGAGGCTGCAAGTTGTTGAAAACTCCATCTCACTAGTCTCCACCCATTTGTGTACTCACCTGTTCCTTGTGGTGGAGGAGTTCTGTGTTTATCATCAGAAGTCCTGGGTTTTGCCTCCTGTCTGCCTTTAGCTATATGACCTTGAGAAATTCACTTAACCTTGTCAAATCTTAATAAAATAGAGATCTTAATAACTATCTCATGGACACATTATGGAAGCTAAATGAGATGACACGGCTTTATTAACTGTAAATTACTGTATGAATGTAAATAGTTGCTATTAGCATTTCTAATAGCAATACCTAGGGCCTTGATACTTAGCCTACTACAGAAGAAGACCTGACACATATCACCCAACTACATCACTTGCAGGAGCCAGAGTCTTAATTTTACAGTGAGAAATCACACTGCCAAGGCGATTGGATAGTCATGTTCGTCTGTCCACTCATTTCCTTCCCAGAAGAGAAATCTATTGGGGAAACTCAATTACAATCGGAAGGTTGCTTGGAGAATACAGAATCAGAGTTGCAGGAGTTAGATGATCCTGGGAACATTACCATGAAGATAGGGAAAACTACTGAGTTCCCTTCCTTCTCTACAGAAATAGATCTGTCGAGCAGACTAGACATCATTCCTTCTTTAGTGCAGGAAACTGCTCACAAAGATGCCCTCCCTTTCACCCCTATTTTTGCAGGTAATCCTCCTCCTACTCAGGGTGTTTGTAACTACCTGAACTTCATCACCCGTCTTCATTTCCCCCATTGTTATAATAAACCAATTCGCAATTTCATATTTTTCCATCTGTTGTATTTTGTAGGTAGACTGCTTCCCTGGTGACTATTCACGACCTACAATTCCCCAGCTACCCACACAGAAGCTTGGATCCAGTCAAGGTTCTCCCCACAATCCACAAAGAAAGCTAATCTAATCTACATGGCACAGCTTCTTTTCTGATCCAGTTACTTGTCTTGTCTCCTTCTAGACAATTTATCTCAGGCCTAAAAATAGAGTTCTCTACAAATATGAATTATCATGATCACTGTAAGCTCTGCAGATCGATACCTTGATGGTCTGTCATCATGGCATGATTAGAACCTGTTGGTAAAGCACAGTCCTCAGTCTCTCTGGCCTTTCTCCAGCACACTCTTACCACTATATATTTTTAAAATCAGCTTTGCTTTGGAAGAATTTCAAAAGCAGAGAAATGAAATAACGTTCAAGTCACTAGACCACCAATATCCATTTTACTCTCATTGTGAGTTTTCTACTACTCTAGGATGAGAAATTAGTTATTAATAGATTGATCTGGTCTTTCCAGAAATGCAGATATCATTATGGAGGTCACATGGCATAGTAGTGGGAAGAATGTGGACTTCAGGGCCAGGGAGTTGGAGAGTTCTGACCCAGCCTCTTATTAGTAATGTATCTTGGTCCAGTTACTTAACCACTCTGAACCTTACTTTCTTCATCCGCTATAAATATCTTCATTGTTGACCTCCTGCAACAGTGAAAAATAATCCAAGATGACAAGGATTGTGACTGGCATGTTGTAGGTACAATGTAAAGGGTAGCTATTATTTTCTTAAAATTTTTATTGGAGTATAGTTGATTTACAATGTTGTGTTAGTTTCAGGTGTACAGCAAAGTGAATGAATCAGTTATACATATACATATGTCCGCTCTTTTTTAGATTCTTTTCTCATGTTTATTCTGCCTATATAGGCCATTACAGAGTATTGAGTAGAGTTCCCTGTGCTATACAGTAGGTCCTTATTAGTTATCTATTTTATATATAGTAGCATGTGAATTACTACTGAGATCTTTGCATTCTTTAAAAAGGCCTCTCTCAAACAGACTTGTGGTTGCCAAGGGGAGGGGGGTAGGAGACGGAAGGAGTGGGAGTTTGGGTTTAGCAGCTGAAAACTATTTTATATATATATATAATGGATAAACAGCAAGGTCCTACTGTATAGCACAGGGAACTATAGTCAATATCTTGTGATAATCCATACTGGAAAAGAGTATTAAAAACAGAATGTATACATATTTATAACTTAATCACTTTGTTGTACAGCAGAAATTAACAGAACATTGTAAATCAACTATACTTCAACTTTAAAAAAATATTATTTTCTTGAGTTTAAAATCAGGATTAGTCATGGCTTGCTATGTGGCCTTCCAAAACTCTGGGTCTTTCCGTTCGTTATTTGAAAAGCGAAGAAAAAAATGACACTTTTAAAAAGTAATAACAGTGTCGTTAAATAAGATTTCCTCAGCACACTGAATTTTTTTCTTATACATTTCCAAAAAGTGGCTCAGTGTATTATAGAATCTTAGTAAGGTTTGTAGGGCAGACTCTTAAGAAATGGTCTTCTACGTAGAGAAACACAAACAGTATCTGCGCAAATTTTCTCAGCTGATCTCACCTACTATTTCAGGGGAGAGACAGAGAAGTACCCCACAGCATTACAGGCCTCTGACTTCCAAGCCTCTAAGTTTTTATACTACTGTTTGACTTGGAAAACTCATGGTCAGATGCCTAAGCTTTTTAAAAAATCAAGCACCAGAGAAATGCAAATCAAAACTGCAATGAGATATCATCTCACACCGGTCAGATTGGCCATCATCAAAAACTCTAGAAACAATAAATGCTGGAGAGGGTGTGGAGAAAAGGGAACCCTCTTGCACTGCTGGTGGGAATGTAAATTGATACAGCCGCTATGGAGAACAGTATGGAGGTTCCTTAAAAACCTACAAATAGAACTACCATACGACCCAGCAATCCCACTACTGGGAATATACCCTGAGAAAACTATAATTCAGAAAGACTCATGTACCAAAATGTTCATTGCAGCTCTATTTACAATAGCCAGGACATGGAAGCAACCTAAGTGTCCATCAACAGATGAATGGATAAAGAAGATGTGGCACATATATACAATGGAATATTACTCAGCCATAAAAAGAAATGAAACTGAGTTATTTATAATGAGGTGGATGGACCTGGAGTCTGTCATACAGAGTGAAGTAAGTCAGAAGGAGAAAAACAAATACCGTATGCTAACACATATATATGGACTCTAAGGGAAAAAAATGTCATGAAGAGGTTAGTGGTAGGACGGGAATAAAACACAGACTTACTCAAGCATGGACTTGAGGATATGGGGAGGGGGAGGGGTGGGCTGTGACGAAGTGGGGGAGTGGCAGGGACATATATACACTATCAAATGTAAATTAGATAGCTGGTGGGAAGCTGCTGCATAGCACAGGGAGATCACCTCTGTGCTTTGTGACCGCCTGGGGGGGTGGGATAGGGAGGGTGGGAGAGAGGGTGATGCAAGAGGGAGGAGATGTGGGAGCATGTGTGTATGTATAACTGATTTAGTTTGTTGTAAAAGGAAAACTAACACACTATTGTAAAACAATTATACTCCAATAAAGATGTTAAAAAAAAAAAAAAAAAAATCAAGCACCATTTAAAAGTCCTGCTAACTGCATTTCCAAGGTTTTATAATCTGATTCTTTTCCAGAAAGGAAAGAATAATCTGCAGAAGGAATATGATGTAATGAAACATTTTTCCTGAGTCAAATGTTTTGATTTCTAAAAATGTTCTAAGTGTTGATGACACTAGTGCAACTCTTCTGCTGAATGAAACAGGAGCAGGAAACAAAGAAAAATCTCAGAAAAAAGGCCTGGTGTGGAATATCAGGTGCAACACAGTCCTAAAAAAAGCAAAGGTAGTTTTTCAGATTTCTTTTTAAGAATGCTGTCTGGGTTGTTCATATTCTTGGGATCGCCTTTCAGTTTTCTTGATCCTGTCCTGCCTCAGCCATCACATCTCTCAGTCACTCAAAGAAGAGCTGCCTGCCTGTTTTCCAGTGAACACTTAGGAAAGGAGTATTAGTCTGCTCAGCGTGTCCTACAAAATACCATAGACTGGTGGCTTAAATGACAGAAATGTATTTTCTCATGGTCTAGCATCTAGAAGTTCATGATCAGGCTACCAGCCTGTTCTGGTTCTGATGAGAGCTCTCCTCCTGGCTTGTAGATGGCCATTACCATGACCTCTTTTCACATGGGGAGGGGGTTGGAGGGTGGGGTAAAGGAGAGAGAGGAAGCAAGCTCTCTGGTGTTTCTTCTTATAAAGGCACTAATCCCATCATGAGAGCCCCACCTTCATGACCTCATCTAAACCTAGTTACCTCCCAAAGGTCCCATCTCCAAATACCATCACATTGGGTATTAGGACCTCAATATACAAATCTGGTGGGGGGGCATAATTCAGTCCACAGCACCCTTCTAACCCATCTTTTACCATATCAATTCACTGAAATTTAATGGCTTCATGGTTCATTCTGCCTTATAGCACGACAATCATTCACCAGGTGAAGTGAACTGATATGCTTAGGGAAGTTAAGTTTTAAAAGTTGAACTCCATAACAGGTAAAGACACAGACGTAGAGAATGGATTTGAGCACACAGGGAGGGGGAAGGGTAAGCTGGGACGAAGTGAGAGAGTGGCATGGACATATATACACTACCAAATGTAAAATAGATAGCTAGTGGGAAGCAGCCACATGGCACAGGGAGATCAGCTCGGTGCTTTGTGACCACCTAGAGGGGTAGGATAGGGAGGGTGGGAGGGAGGGAGATGCAAGAGGGAAGAGATATGGGGATATATGTACATGTATAACTGATTCACTTTGTTATAAAGCAGAAACTAACACACCATTGTAAGGCAATTATACTCCAATAAAGATGAGAAAAAGAAAGAAAGAAAGAAAGAAAGAAAGAAAGAAAGAAAGAAAGAAAGAAAGAAAGAAAGAAAGAAAGAAAGAAAGAAAGGAAGGAAGGAAGGAAGGAAGGAAGGAAGGAAGGAAGGAAGGAAGGAAGAAAGAAAGAAGGGATATTAAAAAAAAATCTGAATAGAAAAAGGTCAATTGTTTATTGCCCAAAAGACTTCCTGCGATAACTCTACCTTGATGAGTCTGCCAAAATTCAGAGCTTGGTGCTCAGTCTTTCAGACTCGGAGGTTAGATTTTTGTAGATGTGGCATGTAAAGTCAATTTCTAATGAAAAAAATTCACATTCACATAAGTCAAGAAACCAATGTATATATAAGAGTGCTAATACATTGGAAGACAATGAAAAACAAAAACCGTCACACACACACCAGCATACTCGAATCGACAGACTCCAAATTCTCAGGGGTTCTTTTTGGAAAGTCAAAGGATAATCAAAAAGCTGCTTGCTAACAAAGCCCTCAGAAGACGAGAGATTATTTGCATAATTAAAATGTTTAATATCATGAGGCTAAGTCAGCTTAATACATCCAGCCCCACTGTAGAAACAGCCTTAAAGCAAGGGGATGATGAAAACCAGAATTTATTGTCAGGATAGATGCTCTCCCTGAAGAGTGCCTGATTTGGCCCTCTCAAGTTGCTCTTATTTTCCACACTTCTGCTGTTAAATAACAGCATGTACCCTCCAGTTTTGCTCAGGCCTGGGAGCCAGTGGACCTCTCCAGCCAAAGGATTATAATGAGGGGGTTCAGAACAGAGACTTGGGAGCCAGATGACCTTTGTTCTGCCACTTCTTGGCCACATGACCTTGAAGACTTTATTGGAAATACCCTAAACCTCATTCCTCCATTGCAATATTAAGAACATAATCCCATTTAACTTGCAAGGTTGTTGTAAGGGTTATGCTTATAAAGCTTTTAGAACATTAACCTTAGTAAATACTAAATAAACCTTACCTATTATTTAGCAGAAATTTTCAAATCTCTGCTTTAATTCATTATCTGATTTTATAGTTTAACTCCCAGGGTACCATCTCAGGTCTCTTAAATCCACCTTTCCTACAGCCGTGATTTGTCTCAGGTTGGCCCCTGGAAGCTACCTCCTATCAGATTGATGGTAGAGACAGTTGGTATAACTCCTTCTAGAGCACACACTGATTTCTTTTCTACCTTGCTAGATTAATTTTAACAGAAGACTTCTGGAGACAATGTTATTTACCACTTTTCTAGGAAAAAAATTAATCATCATTGTGGAAAGCTTGCGATGGTGTTTAAAAGAGGCAGCAGGAGAAGAGGACCACAGAAATAAGAGGCAGAGGTGAACTACTTATGTTCTCATGGGTTTTTCAAAACCCAGTTACCCCTTTCCTTTATCTTAATTCTTTCTTTATTGCAAAATATAATACAGCTACCCAAAAATGCATGTACTTGCTTTATTTGTAATTATTTCCTTGTCTTTATTTATACTTTTACTAAGTAAACAGTATTCCCTAACTACTTTATATAAATGTGATCACACAATATTTTTCATTTGATGTCTTTATCTTAATTTTATGTTTTCAACTTTAGTTTTTGCTGTTGGCTATAGTTGGGTTCATTCATTTAACTAGTATATGGTATCCCATTCTAGAAATACAACACCATTTATTTACCCATTCACTTTTGATAGAAATTATTTTGGTTTCAGTTTTGGCTATTACAAATAATGCTTTCTTTTAAAACATACTTGTACATGGCTTTGGGTGAATCCATTAAAAAAATCCAGTGGACATTCTAAAATTGAAAAAAAAATGTAACATATGAAAGTAAGAACTCTACAGACTGGTTTAACAGCTGATGGAACACAATAGAAGATAAAGTTCATCAGCTGAAAGATCAAAGCAAAGGACCTCAACTGAAGCATAGAGAGAAAAAGGACTGGGGGAAAAAAAAAACAACATAAAAAGCTCTGATGTTGGATTGTGTGACCTGCCCTAGACCCAACCAGTCAGATGGTTTGTCTTCCCTTGACCACATGATTGGCTCAAGAGTTGGTGTGTAGTTCAGTTTGGTGCAATCAGAGCTAACCTTGGAGCTTGGGCTTCAGCCACCAGAATGAGATATTCTCTTTTCTACTGGACTTGAACCTGGGCCTCAGACACTAGCCTGGAGCTTCTGGGCTGGTGTTCAGTCAGGGCCAAGAGAAGAGAGTAACTGAGTCCTGGTAACATCATTTGAGGCCCTGGAGAGAGAGTTAAACCAGTCCTATCCCTGGACTGGTCAGTTCTATGAGCAAATATTTTCCTTCTTGCTTTAGACTAGTGGAGGTTTTGTTTTGTCACCTTCAATGAGAGCCCTAACTATTAATGCTCCTTCACTCTTATGCATTCTCCAAGTGCCCTCATCCATGCCTTCCACAAGGAAAGGGAGCTCCCATATTATGGAGAACTTCAGACCAATTTTCTGTCTATCTCCCAGCTAATATATAATCTTCCTTCTGGACCTTCCCCAATAAAGCAACAGCATTGATCTTGGAGCCTGGCTGCACACAGGACATTTGTACTAAGCTCTTCTTCCTCCTTGGGTCTCATGGACCCATATTCATCTAGCAAACCTTTGCATTCCTCTGCCCCTTGTTCATTTTTTGGACCCCTAAGTTTAATATATTGTTTCAATGAACGTTTTAGGAGCTAAACTCTTAGCTCTGATTATGTCTGAGTGGGAGGGTGCATGATAACTCTTAGAATGGGATCATATTCAAAATGAGGAACTGACTGTAAATGTCAATTGCTTCTGCTTTTCAATCTGAGGATGAACGTAACGCTCAAAATGGCCATCAGAAAGCCTGCTTGCTTAAATCTCTATAAAGTCCTTTTCAGACGTAATGCTCCAGACCCTGGGCTCTCTGTGCTCTGAAATCTGGGCAGGACACTGTTCATTGCGTGGCTGATTATTTTACACGTAGTGAGAAACTGCCCCCATTTGAAACTAGATTGAAATCTCATTTTCTTCCAGTTTTATACTGTTCCTTAGTTCCTCTTCTTTACTGGAATAATATTGTTTTAAAATCACAGACAGGACCTCAGTTCCAATATCTCTCTCTTTTTTTTTTTTTTTTTTTTTTTTTTGCGATACGCGGGCCTCTCCCTGTTGTGGCCTCTCCCGTTGCGGAGCACAGGCTCCAGACGCGCAGGCTCAGCGGCCATGGCTCACGGGCCCAGCCGCTCCGCGGCATGTGGGATCTTCCCGGACCGGGGCACAAACCCGCGTCCCCTGCATCGGCAGGCGGATTCTCAACCACTGCGCCACCAGGGAAGCCCCAATATCTCTTTTTATTCTTTGCTTTGTTCTTTGTGTCCTCCACAGCTCCACAAGCATAAAATTAACTAAGACAGAACATACAAACTGCCAGGCTGTATGGCTGACCCACAGATAAGTGTTGTCTGACATTTATAGTATATTTTGAAATCGTGTCTTTGTTACACACCATTAATATTGGGAGAGCCTACATAACAATTCTCACCTCAGGACTCTCTCAAAATACCAGGATGTCTGGCACCCCAGCCCATATTCCCTCATGGCAGCAACTAGCTAGAGCAAAGTAACGGCAGCCTCTTTTGTCTCAGAACTGGTCCACTTCACTGATTTATTCTCTCCTTGAAGCCCGAGGAAGGCGACACGATGCAGCGTAGTGACCAGAGAGCTACAGTGTGTTGCTGTGCCGTCCTAAGGAGGGACAGATATAGCTCAGAATCTGGATGCTGAGGGACCTTGGAATTGGAGTTGGAGATTAGAAACCCGAGCAGTGATCTCTGTTGATGGACATGGGACCAAAGAGGCATCAGTGGATGCTAAAGAGTGACCACATAGTGGCCAAGATCAGAAGTCCCCAGTGCCTCAGCACTGCCAAGGAATGGAATGAGGAAAGGAACAAACTAAGCTGTGTCATCAAATTTTTTCAAAGTTACTTCTCCGATACATCTGAATAGATAGACTAAGGTTCATGCTCTCCACATTATGGATGGAGGCCTCATATTAAAATATTTTTCCTCTGCATCCCCCTACTGACGAATCCCATTCACTTCTGCATAATTTCCCGACACAGCCAATTGCTGTGATTGTGTGAAAGAGTATTTTTCAAAAGAGTATAAGCAATGCACTTAAGCATCACCAGGAGAATTTGTTGTTCTGGTTAGTATTGCTGTTTAGCAAACAACAACAATTGTTCCTCGATTTGGGCAGAGCATGGCAGGCTTGGCTTGTCTGTGCTCCACAAAATGTCAGTAGGTACTGCTTAAAGGTGACCCATATCCAGGGACTGGAATCTTCAGAACACGGGCTCAGTCACGTGACTTGGGGTTGTTGCTAGGTGTCAATCCTCAACTGGCTGGAACACTTGTAAAGAGCCTCGCCATACAGATGCTTGGCTTCCTTACAGCACGGTGGCTGGGTTCAAACAATAAGCATCCCAAGGGCTTCCCTGGTGGCGCAGTGGTTGAGAGTCCGCCTGCCGATGCAGAGAACATGGGTTCGTGCCCCGGGTTCTGGGCCCGTGAGCCAGGGCCGCTGAGCCTGCGCGTCCGGAGCCTGTGCTCCCCAACGGGAGAGGCCACAACAGTGAGAGGCCCGCGTACCGCAAAAAAAAAAAAAAAAAAAAAAAAAAAAAAAGCATCCCAAGAGGCCGAAGTAAGAGCTACAGGTTTAAGTCCTGGGCCCAGAAATCTGCACAGCATCCTGTCCACTGGGCTCTATCAGTCAAGTGATGAGTGTGCCCAGAGTCAAGGAGAGGGGACATGGACCTCAGCCCTCAATGCCAGTAGCGTCAAAGAATATGGGGCCATGTTTTAAAGCTGCCACACTTATTTAAAAAGCAGATCGTTAGATTTTACCCTAGACCCACTGAATCAGTATGTCTGAGGCTTGAGGCTGGGAATCTAGTTTTAATAGACACCTCAAACTTTTCTTAAGCAGATAAATATACACTTTATATATCATCTTGGAACCTCCTATTTTAACCTGAAAGCTCCACCTCCCCTATGATTCTTTAGCCAGGAGTATTTCATGGTATCCACAACCTCATTGCTTTGTGTGATGGGAAGGGACATGCTAAGGGGTCTATTCTAAACTTGAATTCCTCCCACACTGCAAGAAGAGCCAAGCACAAGAAGGTGGAAGGGATTGAGTAAGGACAGGGCTGGTAACACTAAAGTCTTCATGGATCTGCAGCCAGTTTGCAGCTGCACAGATGTTAGGAAACTTCAGCTGATTTTTATCCTGCAGCATCCCTTGTTTTTTTAGGAGATACGTTTCCTTTCCATATAAATGTTAAGGAGAGAGAAATTATTTCAGCAGGGGTGTGTATTAGTCGGGTTTCTCTGAGAAGCAGACTCCAAGATGCAGAGTGAATGCATGGTTTATTTGGGAGGTTCAGGGTTAGATGAGACAGAACAGATAGGGCAGCCAATTGGAGCCCAGAATGAAGCCAGCTACCTCGGGGGCAGCCAGAGCCTAATCCAACAAGAGGCTCTGGGAAAAGGCATCAACACGTACACACCTGAGTTATCCTGCCAAGGGGCAGGGGAGCTGGGATATTTGTATTCCCACCCTCAAGTAATTTATAAGGAAGCCCCTAGGGAGTCATTAATTCCTAGGCACTTCAATAGGCAAAGCAGGTCCTAGCAGCCCAGAGTAGGTATTGGCCACTGTGCATGGAAATGGTAAGGGACCCAAGAAGATATGAGGAGAACATACCCACAACGTGTCAGAAGATCTTACATCCGTGCACAGGCTTAGTCAAAACAAGTTCGAGTAAGGACTTTGACATTGGAGAATTTCCAACTGGTTTTGTTGGAAATTATAATGATTATTATTCTCTGTTCTATTGTTTTAGATTATACCTGGAAACTACTTATTATTCTTGGAGATAAAGAATCTGCCTAACTGGGAAACCTGCACTATTTCATCCTGAAGAAAGTAACACTCTTATCAAAGAAATAATTAACTTTTGAAGTACTTTTGACATTGTTTCCAGATGTGTGCTTTCCAGATATACACTGGCCAGATCTGGAGGAGTGCAGGCAATGGTACAGAGCAGATGCCTGAAAGCTTTAGGGATGTCTTTGATTCCATGAAGACCCTGGCTTTGCGGACTACTTTGATGTCATCTTTCCCAGTTTACTGTGGTGTATTTTACTTTACAAGCAGGGAGAATGTCTGAGTTATTTCAGCTGGCTTCACTCTTTTAGGTAGCGTTTGGATTGTTGTTTGGCAAGGGCTATGCTGGAAATTGCCAGTGATAACATGTGTGCTGTCTTTGTACTTCCTAGTACCCTTTCACGTTCCTCCGCCTCATATCTGAGCCAGCCCCAGTGTTGCCCAGAAGACGGTTCAGATGTTAGTCTCCACATTCATTCTCTTTAGAAGGCAAAGGAAATTACAAGGCAAGCATGAGTATAATTATTCACTCAGGAGGGGCCTTGAGAGGAGATCCCAATTATTTTGGTTATGTTCCTTTGATTTGTAAATCTCTCTGCATATCATATTCTTCCCCCACAGGAAGCAATCTTCTTCCCAGGCCATTTCTACTGAGTAGAAACCCAAATTGCAAAACAGGTAGAAGAAAACATTAGACATTATCTATGACATCAAAGGAGGGAACACTTTATTAAGACATAAAAATCACTCCTCTTTTGCTTTAGAGGCAAATTCAGACTCTAACTTGACCTCCGAAGGCTGGCAGGCTGACATGCTGAGCTGACCTCTGATGTCATCTGTCTCCACTCCCTGTCTCCTCCCATGGGCCTTGGTTCTGTCCCCCAGTGCAGCAAGCCCACTTTGGGGCCTTCACCCTGCCTGGAATGCTGTGACCTGTGCCTGGGTGGCTTGTGTTCATCATTTAGGCCTTGGCTTTAATGTCACCTCCTCAGAGAAGCCTTCCCTGACTGCACCATCTTATGCACCTCAACTTTTACATTACCTGAAACTTAACCATGATCCAAAATTATCTGACTTTTTGTTTGTTTGTTTATTGTATGTTTTCCCCACTAAAGAGTTTCATTAGAGCAGGGTTCTGACCTCCATTCAGCACTGTATTCCCAATATGTGGCACACAGTCAGTCCTCAATAAATTCTTGTTGGATGGATGAATAAATAAAGGAGATGCTTGTTGGCAGAACAGAGGGTTTGATAAGCTTAGAGCAGGACTGAAAGAAGCAAGAGAGGAAGAAACTAAGGAAAAGAGTTCCCAAGGGTAGTAAGAATAGAAAAAGAGGCAGGGGCTTCCCCCTGGGCTGGGCAGGCTGCTTAACTACCCACTCCATCGCCTTTCCCGTCACTGTGGCTTCAAGCTCAGCAGAACATTTTAAAGGCAAAGATACAAGGGGTAGGAATCAGCCACTGTCATTCCCTCCAGCCCATCCCTGAGCTGAGCTCCCAGCCTGCAAGGAGCCTGGAGGACACAGCCAGCCAACCAGTGGCCACAGCATCCTGCCTGCAGCACGGCAGCTTGCCCAAGCCCATGGTAGGACCAGGGTGTTGGCCACAGTGCTGGCCTTGTCGCCTCTGCCTCCTTCTCCTGCTGGCCCCATTTATTCCTGGCTCCTGTATCTCCCTTAGGGGCCTGAACCCGGGATTTAAAAGACTTGGGAAGGGCAAAGTTTATTTCTAACAATGAGCTGTGGGATGACACTCATCATAGCCAGAGCCTATATTTATGAGGGCTAACTAGCTGAATTAATCTCTTCAAATACATGATTCCATTTAAGCTCACAACCCCTCTGTGAGTTAGCTATTGTTATTATCCCCATTTCTCAGGAGAACAAACTGAAGCTTAGAGAATTAAACACTTTCCAGTATCACAAAGCTCAGCAAATGATAAAAATGACATATAAACCTAGGTGTAAATACATTAAAGTGTCATGTCCCCCAAATGAGTGAAAGTATACTTTAAACTTTCTTCCTGATTTTGGTACCTTTCCCTCAGTTTAACTGAGTAGTTGGTTCCTTCTTCCATTACTGGTATGGGAGATAAATATCTAAATATATTCGTGTATTTTTCTCTAGTGCCACCATGAATTCCAAAGAAATGTGGCAATCTTTGCACATCTGTTTAAGTTTTTACACGAGGTAATTGTAGGGGTTATTTTTTGATTGTTTGCTTTTTGGGGACTCCCTCCTTGCTTGCCCTAGGCCACAGAAACCTTCTTCGCATCCTTTAAATCAGACAAGTGTCTTCTACCCGCCCCTCATTTTCTGTGCAGTGCTGCCCCCTAGTGGCTAAAGTAAATGCAGCTTCGGCTCAAGCAGTAACAGCCATCTTAGGGGCTCAGAAGCTCTCTTAAGGTGCCCAGAGACATACAAACGTAGGGTCAATCCTACACTCCGTGGATTCTTCAAAATAATTTGCCTGCCTGTATTAAATGGCACATGGGCAACCACATGCTGTCCCTGCCCAGTAACTCAGGATTGGAGTATGGGTTCAGAAAGACTGAAAGACACTTCCAAAGGAAACATGCTTCATTTCATCAGCTTCGGGTATGGAAGCATTTCTCAGTCTTTCTCCCCGCCATCGATCAGAAACTAGGAAAAAGCTGTAAAGTACACAGAGAAGACAGCGGTGGCAATTAACCTGTGCTCTACAAGCAGGGCCTTCCTTCTACGTGTCCCAGAGGGAATGTAAATCAGATGGCACTGTTGTTTTTACAGTGAAATATACATGTGGAATGCAGCCCACTTCTTAGGAATTCTGACATTTTCATCTGACTCTGAGGGAAGGAGTGGGGCCTTTGCAGGAAGAATAGAGAGGCTGGTAATAATTCTCTAAAAAGCCTCATGTTAGAAGGAAGTACAGGTGAAAGATGTGAGTATATTCAAGATATTGCATTTGTCTGTTGTGGGCCCTTTTGGAGTTTGTGTATCAGGAAAACAAAAACTCTGAAGTTGTGTCTACATAACTTTACAAGACTGACCAGGCTGACTGAATTAACCCATGATTCAGTCAGACAGGTTTAACTGATTATTTTCTTCCCCAAAACACACCAGTCGTTCTGACAATTCATAGAGCAGCAAAACCAGCCCCATGAGTTAGGCCTGACCACAAAATCTAGTCTGAGTTAGCAAGAATTCGGACTTGGGCTCAGTTCAAGGTTGCTTTCACTTAGGTTTTATTACTAAAGGAGCAAAAACGGTGCAAACATTATAGACAGCATCAAGAACACAAATGCGTAGATTCACTGGTGCCTCCCATTTTCATCCCCGTGGTACATCCAAAGGTCAGTGGTCAGTGCAGCCCATGTGGGGTGGGGTGATGAGCCTCCCAGGACAACAGGGCTGCACGCGGATCTTCCACGGAGACCTACATATCAGCTAGACATCCTGAGCTTGAAGAGGAATACAGCAGCAGGCGGAGAACTTGGGGTTATTCTCTTGGAGAGGCTGGAAATGCATTCAGTATAAAGTGCACTTATGTGAAGAACTGTATGGATGGATGTCAGATTGTCCAAGGAGTACAAGTGGTAAAATACATTTTCCCTACTAAAGGATCCCTGAATCTATAGACAGATATACAACATTCTCTGCAGGTCAGAGTGGTCAGGTGACGTAGCCAAAGAGAGATAGAAGTACCTGGTGAGGGCAACCTTCCCCAAGTAAAAAGACAAGGCCTCGTTAGTAAGACAGGACAACATTCAAATTTCTTTTACCCCTTTACTCACACCTGGAACATAAATAAGAGGCTAGGGGGGGCAGCAGCCATCTTGTGACCATGAGGCAGCAAGCATGGACATGAGGGCTTACGTGTTAAAGATGCTGGAATGGGTCACTGATGGTACTGCTGAGCCACCACACCTGCCTTGGACTGGCTTCCCTTCCCTGCATTTCTCTGTGTGTCAAAAGAATCCTAATATTTAAATCCCTTGTTCTGTCCTGTCGGTCCCAGCCTATTAATGGTAATGCTCTGGGCTAGGAAGGCCTGAGGCACTTGGCCTGGGCCCTGTCCCTCCTAGCAAGGTCCACAGACATTTCCAAGCCCACATCCGGGCCCAGGGTTGTGTCTAGGCCCACACTTGCAGTGCTTATTATGATCACAGGAGACACTTCAGTTAAAAAAAAAAAATTTCAGGGAACTTTAAGGAGCAAGATTTATTACTCAGAGATCCTGGAAAGTATACTGCACACCCGAGGGCCACACAGCGAGATCACGAGGAGAGAGTCAGAGACAGAGACAGAGACAGAGAGAAGGAACCTGGGCTCTGCTTTGGTTAGGGTCTCAGGGTGAGGTGTCTGGGGTTTTGCAGGGTCACTCATTATGGGCTAATATGAAGCATGAGGGGGAATCAGGGCTCAGGAGATTAGAGGGAGGATCACACACAGGGTCTGTTATCCAGGCGGCACAGGGAACTTCAGGGGTGTGGGTGGCCTAGTTCCTTACCTGGTTGTTCTGCTAGGGTCATACAGCTGGGGATATGCTTAATCAAAGTAGATGTCTTTTGAAATGGATGCCTCCACAATCACAAGCTTAATGGCAGGCACTTACACTCACCCATTCTCATAGAGTTTTCTGTTGGTTATAGCTGAGTAATACATTCCTAACAGATTGTCTCAGTCTACTCAGGCTATCAAAACAAAGTACTGTAGACTTGACGGCTTAAACAAAAGAAATTTATTTCTCCCAGTTCTGGAAGCTGGAAGTCCAAGATAAAGGTGCCAAGGATTCCATGTCTGATAAGAGCCCTTCTCCTGGCTTACAGATGGCCACCTTCTTGCTGTGTCCTCACATGGCTTTTCCTCAGTGCCTGCTAGTGCAGAGAGAATGAGATTTCTCTCTCTTTCTCTTTTTGTAAGGTCACTGATCCCATTATAAGGGTCCCATCCTCATGATACAATCTAGACCGTATCACCTCCCAAAGGTCCCACATCCAAATATGATCAACATGTGAATTTTTTTTTTTTTGCGGTACGCGGGCCTCTCACTGTTGTGGCCTCTCCCATTGAGGAGCACAGGCTCCGGACGCGCGGGCTCAGCGGCCATGGCTCACGGGCCCAGCCGCTCCGCGGCACGTGGGATCCTCCCGGACCGGGGCACGAACCCGTGTCCCCTGCATCGGCAGGCGGATTCTCAACCACTGCGCCACCAGGGAAGCCCTCAACATATGAATTTTGAGGGAAACATAAACATTCAGACCATAACACAGATATATTTACAAATAAACATGTAAGTTATAGAAGCTTATCAATATTCCTTTAGTTGCCCTGTGTTTTTACTTGGGATATACAAAGCTGTCCTCTAAGTCATAGTATAGAGCAACTGCACTGGCAAGGCTATTCTTGGGGACAAGAATCAAAGATTAGCATTTGATCCATTTGAAAATTGGGCACAATTTAGCTTGCTAGGTTATGCCCACTTAAGAGACAGAAAACAGTTTGATAACAAGTATCCATTTAATTATTTGGGTCATAAAATTTCACTTTGTTTGTTGGATTCAGATTGTGAATAACCAAAAAATAATTTATATTTGGCTATCAACTTTAGAGACGCATATCAGTTAAAAAAAGATACACATAGACATATAGACACTTTTTTCTTTAATTTAATTTATTTTTTTATACAACAGGTTCTTATTAGTTATCTATTTTATACATATATACATAGTGTATGTATGTCAATCCCAATCATATGGACAATTTTGATCTTTGTTTCAGTTCCCAGCCTGTTTCCAGCACCTCTCTTTTTTTATTGACAGAAACTCCTCCAACATATCATGAGGAGGAATAACCCAGGCTGTGAATAGTTGTAAAATCATCAACGTACAGTAGACCACTAGGAAATGAGCTATAACCGTGAATTCATAAAAATGTGTAAAGAAATAGATTGGAATAGTACACTTGAAGAAGAAATTTTACAGTAAAATACAAGATGCCTTTGTGTTCGTTCAGCAGAAAGTATCTGGGTATCCTTGCAAAAGAACTATTAGCATCATGCAGGACACATACATGTGTGCCTAATAGTGACTCACAACTGTAATTTTAGGTCATAATTATGCCATGCATTTTTAAGTGTTTTCATGTTTTCTGTTGAGTACTTCTTTTAAAGAATCAAAGCAAAAAGAAAAGAAAACAAAACAGCAGGGAGAACATTTTAAAACATTTCACTGGACTCCTGAATTTTTTTCATTCCTAACAGTTACAGAGAGCCCTAAAGATAGAGTACATTTAAAAATTTCCCTTTCACATCCATAAATCAGTCAGCATGATATAAGAATCCTCTAGGTTTGTAACTATGGCTTTATATCCCACAAGAGGTTGGGTTTTTCCTTGCTCAGTAAGCTAACACTTTCCTGAAGTACCAGCTGGGGTCCTGGCAGGACTTTGAACACAGTGTCAGGTAAAGAGGTAGCAAATATGTCTAGTTTCAGTGTTAGAAATTATGTCCAGGCAGAGAGGTCTGGGTTTTTGTTTTGCATTTTCTTATTCTTTTTAAAAAGATAAAAGATCAATTTTAATCATAACATATTTGGGAAGTGGTTAGATCAAAATGTACCACATAGGTTCTATAAATGCCACACCCTACGGTCTGAAAACTGTGCTGAGCTTCGGGCAATACTTGAGCCATTGGGGATTACAGTCAGAGTTAAGTGACCCCAGAAGCCATGTCCTGCCCTCTGGGGACTCCTAGACCTCTCGTTTGTCCCAGCTTCTTCTCTGAGACACTACAGAGATTATCCAGATTTTCTTTTGATGTCTGAAGTCTACCCTTGGAGTCTGGATCAAACTAGGTTTTCTATGACCACTCTGGAAGTACTTAGAGCTCTATGTTGAAAGGAATTAAAACTTCAGGAATGCTTTGGACAAGTAAACAAGCCTGCCCTGAGTAGATGTCATAGGTGATTAAAAATGCTTGGTTCTATTTCTTTCCCCAAGTTTTTTCTCTTCCCTTCCACACACGTCCCCAATGGGCCAGAGATATTAATACAGACTCAAGAAAGATCTCTCTTCTAGGACTTAGGGACAGAGTAGTGGTTCATTTTTATTATCCATACTGTAGCCTCTTCCTTATAAGGGTTTTTTTTTTTTTTTTTTTTTTGCGGTATGCGGGCCTCTCATTGTTGTGGCCTCTCCCGTTGTGGAGCACAGGCTCCGGACGCACAGGCCTAGCGGCCACGGCTCACGGGCTTAGTTGCTCCACGGCATGTGGGATCTTCCCGGACCAGGGCACGAACCCGTGTCTCCTGCATCGGCAGGCGGATTCTCAACCACTGCGCCACCAGGGAAGCCCTTATAAGGGGTTTAAGTCTGTCCAAATAGAAATTAATAATCTGAAGTTACAAAATAAAATGGAAGCAAGGAAAGAAGGAAGGAAGGAAGGAAAGAAGGGAGGGGCAAGAAACAGAGGGGAGGGGAGGAGAGGGCATAGCAGAATATCCAACTACAAATGACCTGTTGCATTTCACGATAGAAGAGTTGAATTTTGCTGATTTATTTCTTGGTAAGACATATTTTTAAATCCCATAATTTACATCGTGTCATGAATCTTTGAGTCTCTACTCAAAGATTTTTTGTATCTAAGAAAGCTTTGGCATCAATCTCCTGAGTTTTCTTTGTATCATCATAGCTCTCATTCTAAGCAGTATCTTTGAGGCAAAGAGGCTACTGGGGCTATTTCAAAACTCAGAAGCTTGAAGACTCGAAGTAATTCCTGACATTTGCTTTGAAAAATTCATCACTTTAAACCCTTGAAACTGTGACCTCCTTCACTTTATATCTTGCCTGATTTTTCTCTGAGATGTCAACTATATCTGATAGTAAAATGTCATGTAATTGTCCTCTAACTTTCTAGAAAACATGTGAAAATAGCATGGCTTGCAAAATAATAATCTAATCTGCTGAAATGAACCTCTACAACTATGCATTCCAGGGTTATAATGGAAACTTCATTTCAAATAATAAATATATTTTAGAATATTTATCCTGTTTCTAGCAGAATTTCAGTTATACAACTTGAAAATAAGAGCAAGTGTATGAAGTCCATTTTGTTGTATGTATGTTTATTTAATAAAAAAAATTTTTAGGAAATATATGAAATAAGTTGTAGCTGTTTGAGTTCACTTCTTTTAAAAATATTTATCTTTGACAATTCAAATCTTTCCCAATTAAATCAGATTCTTTGGGATTCATATAACCCTGGTATATAGTTTACGTAGATTTTCTAAAAGTATGGTAATGATGACTACTCTTAGGAAGTACTGGGATTACAATTTTTTTTTTAACATCTTTATTGGAGTATAATTGCTTTACAATGGTGTGTTAGTTTCTGCTTTATAACAAAGTGAATCAGTTATACATATACATATGTTCCCATATCTCTTCCCTCTTGCGTCTCCCTCCCTCCCACCCTCCCTATCCCACCCCTCTAGGTGGTCACAAAGCACCGAGCTGATCTCCCTGTGCTATGCGGCTGCTTCCCACTAGCTATCTACCCTACGTTTGGTAGTGTATATATGTCCATGCCACTCTCTCACTTCATCACAGCTTACTCTTCCCCCTCCCCATATCCTCAAGTCCACACTCTACTAGGTCTGTGTTTTATTCCCATCCTACCACTAATCTCTTCATGACATTTTTTTTCTTAGATTCCATATATATGTGTTAGCATACGGTATTTGTTTTTCTCCTTCTGACTTACTTCACTCTGTATGACAGACTCCAGGTCTATCCACCTCATTACAAATAACTCAGTTTCATTTCTTTTTATGGCTGAGTAATATTCCATTGTATATATGTGCCACATCTTCTTATCCATTCATCTGAAGCAACACTTAGGTTGCTTCAATGTCCTGGCTATTGTAAATAGAGCTGCAATGAACATTGTGGTACATGACTCTTTTTGAATTATGGTTTTCTCAGGGTATATGCCCAGAAGTGGGATTGCGGGGTCGTATGGTAGTTCTATTTTTAGTTTTTTAAGGAACCTCCATACTGTTCTCCATAGTGGCTGTATCAATTTACATTCCCACCAGCAGTGCAAGAGTGTTCCTTTTTCTCCACACCCTCTCCAGCATTTATTGTTTCTAGAGTTTTGATGATGGCCATTCTGACCTGTGTGAGATGATATCTCATTGTAGTTTTGATTTGCATTTCTCTAATGATTAATGATGTTGAGCATTATTTCATGTGTTTGTTGGTAATCTGTATATCTTCTTTGGAGAAATGTGTATTTAGGTCTTCTGCCCATTTTTGGATTGGGTTGTTTGTTTTTTTGATATTGAGCTGCATGAGCTGCTTATAAATTTTGGAGATTAATCCTTTGTCAGTTGCTTCATTTGCAAACATTTTCTCCCATTCTGAGGGTTGTCTTTTCGTCGGAGGCAAGAATATACAGTGGAGAAAAGACAGCCTCTTCAATAAGTGGTGCTGGGAAAACTGGACAGCTACATGTAAAAGAATGAAATTAGAACACTCCCTAACACCATACACAAAGATAAACTCAAAATGGATTAAAGACCTAAATGTAAGACCAGACACTATAAAACTCTTAGAGGAAAACATAGGCAGAACAGTCTATGACATAAATCACAGAAAGATCCTTTTTGACCCACCTCCTAGGGAAATGGAAATAAAAACAAAAATAAACAAATGAGACCTAATGAAACTTAAAAGCTTTTGCACAGCAAAGGAAACCATAATTTATTCTTATAACTGGTACCACCTGCAAAGTGGATACACCACAGCCCCACCCATGGCTCCTTCCTGGGTTTTACCACAGACAAGGATCCTGGGAATTAAGGAATCTTGATTTGAAGCATACAAACATGTGATTTAATCACAATTAGGAAAGGAACTTTCACCCATTTGTAAAAGTCGGAAATGGTTATAGGGTTTTCCAAGGACAGTTTCCTCGAGGTTATGTGTTCAAGAGTCCCAAAGTATTGACTCAGGCATCAATTTCATATCTTATTTCCTCTCCTCTCTTACCTATGTGTGATGTGTGTGCAGTTGTGCCTGCATATCTGGATATATACAAATTATTTCATATGCAGTCAGGAGAAAGTTGTTGAAATCAGCATTAAACACATGTGTTGAAGCAATCATTAGCCAGTAAGTGTAGAACCATACAAGGTTAAGCTGTGCATGGACTAACCAGTATTTCTCAAAGTGTGTCTCATCTCCCCAGACCTATTAAATGAGAATCTCTGCCATTGAAGCCTGGGCATCTGTACTAAAATAAGCTCCACAAGTGATTCTTATTCCTTCTAAAATTTAAAGAATGTCTAGGCTTGATCATTTATTCATTAATATGCTCATTCAACAAACATTTCCTGAGCTCCTACAAAATACTGGGGGATGCAAATGAACAAAACAATCACAGACCCTGTCTACATGAAACCTAGAATCCAGCATTTGTTGAACTGTGTCTCACAGGTCCCCAGTGGTCTACAAGAACTTAATAATGGTTGCAAAATGTTGAGCAGACTTTTCTGCTGAACGGGACCCAAAGTCAGGAATAATCTCTATTCTAGGGGATAGAGAGAATTGTAAGCAATTGGAGACCAGATTCTTACTATGTCTAGGTTCAGTAAGTGACAGCTGAACTAGTAAGTGGCAGCTGAACTACCTCCAAGAACTGCCATCGTTACCCAAGCCCAAACTCATTTTCCATGCATGAAGACTAGGGAGGGAGGAGGGGAAGGAGAGAAGGCATAGGTTCAAGGGCATGAAGTGCCAAACATCTTCTCATAGTACTATAGCTCTTCCCTCTCCCCCTTCTGAAAAGAAGGTTGCTTCCTCACCCCAAAAGCCGAGTAAAGAAGGTGCTAGTTGAGACTCCTTTAGAAATTGGCAGATCCTTCTAGAAGGAGGGATAGACATCTAAGTCCCCAGTCAAGTGTCCACGTATGCGATGGAATTGCTAGTCTACTATCTGTGGCTGTCTGAGCTAGGCTGCAGAGAGACAGGAGCCAGGGTGGAGAGAAGTGTCAGTGGAATAACCTGCACTCCCATGAAGATCATTGGATTTGAGCCAGTGCTCCACCTGGGAGGGCAGCCAGTTGATGAGGGGTCCCCAGAAGCAAGAGGCTGTAGGGTCTACCATGCAGGTGGGAACTGAGAAATGTTGGAAGAGATCAATCCAGGAGCTCATCAGTGCATTATGCAGTGAAGATCCACATCTCAGAGAAAGTAAACAAGGGCCCTATGAGAGAAGTAGCATTTGAATGTCTGTCTTGCCAAGTCACACATAGGGTTTCACAGTTAAGCAGGTCACCCAAAAGTGACACACAATAGTGTATTAAATTACATTTCCATTTACACACATACAGAAAGAACATTTGCTCTTTGTAACCTTTAATTTTTCTTTCCTATCCCAACACAGACGAAATAGAACCCAGAAGTTAGAGAAAAGAGGTGAAAGGGCAAACCAAGCCCCCTCCCTATTTTGAATGCCTGTGCTGAGGGAAGAGAATGGTGTATAGTACCACACTGGAAAGGAGACTGAAGTTTTTAACTGGACTGGATTGGACTAGAATGACTAGAAAGCTATGGGATCTTACTGTATCACTTTGGCACAAGGTATGTAGTTGAAGAAGGTAACTAAAAAAAAATTATTTCATGTTTATACCACACTGTTATAGACCAAGTGTTTGTGTCCCCCCAAAATTCCTATGTTGAAACCTAATCTCCAGTGCAGTGAGATGTAGAGGTGGGGCCTTTGGGAGGTGACTAGGTCATGAGGACGGATTCCTAATGAAGGGGATTAGTGCCCTAATAAAAGACACTGTAGAGAGCTCCCTTGCCACTTCTTCTATGTGAGGACACAGCAAGAAGACAGTTATCTATGAACCAGGAAACGGGCGCTCATCAGACACCTAATCTGCAGGCACCTTGATCTTGGATTTCCCGGCCTCCAAACTGTGAGAAACAGATTTCTGTGTTAAAACCTCCCAGTCTGCCATATTTTTGTTATAGCAGCCCAAACAGACTAAGATACACACTCCAAATTCAGGCCATTTAATAAACCACCTAGCTGGATATTCTGTGAAAAACAAACAATGAAAAAGTGTTCTTTGGTAAAATAAGGTTGGAAAACGATGTAAAACGTAATCCCCCCTTTCCCCCCCTTTAAAGTAGCCACCGCTGCTACCACCACCATGCTGAAATTGACAGACCATCAGTATATTAAAGACTCTGTGAAGTTCTGGCAGGAAAGGCTATTTGATTGTATTCATCCCAGCATTTCTCTATCTTGTTTATCAATAGAAAGAGAAAGAGGGAGATGTTACATCTTATGGGATGCTGATGTTCTATGAAGGACAGCTTGGGAAGTAAATGCTGGAATAAATACAGTTGGTGCTGTGTCGTGTAGGATGCAGTGCTATGAGGTGACAGATCAAAGAGATTACATGATCACTTTTTCATATTTTATTATATGACATCATGGTTAATAAAAGTAACTTTGGACATATTATCATTCATAAAGATAATAATAACTAATCTTTACTGGAAGCTAAATACCTTCTGCAGATTTTCCATGCATTATCATATTTAATCTTCCCAAGAACCCTGAGGCAGGTACTATTCATGTCCCCAGGTTATAGTTGAGAAAATGGAGGCCAAGTTTACACAGCTAGGAGAAGGCCTTAACCCAGGTCTGTCAGATGCAAGCCCTGCTCTGGACCACTGGGATACATTGCTCTATATTCCTATTTTTCTCTGCACTCTTATGGGAAATTATCCAGACTGTGATTTTAATATTACTTACCACCACATTGAATAATCAGTCATAGCAGTGAACTTCACAGCAATTAAATGATCCTTACTTTTCCAACCAGCGTATTCAGGCTCAACAACAATGTAAGGGTCTGCATAATAAGTGTAGTAGTGATTTGAAATTGATATGAACTACAAGAGAAAGGCCAAAGGGAGGCTGAGCAGCTGTACACTTCGGAAATGTTAAGGTTCCTCTGGGTGGCATGTTATATGAGCCTCTGTGTGTGCTTGACGGGGTGGGATGGATACGGGGATAATATTTATCTTCAATACACACTGAGTATGAGAAAATTGGTTGCAGATGGCTCACAGCTGTGAAGAATACCTTTTTTTCATTTGAAACTTGTTATAAATCTGTTCCTTAAACTACCTGCTCCAATGACTTTTAATTTAGAGGATGTGGGGTAAGTCCCTGGATCTGACCCCCATATATCATCATAAAAGTGGAGGTGGTGTGGCTTGGCCTGGAAACCCCTGGGAGAGGCCCTAGATTTATCGAAGGACTAGGTTACCACCTGTGCTTTGGGGAGTTTAAGTAAAGGCTTTTATTGATTATCAACATTGTAAAGAAGAAATCAATTTTTACCAAGAGGGGGACTAAGGGAGAAAAATCCCCTTTGGCTAATACATTTTTAAAAAGAAGTTATGTTAAAATTATTCTTTGTTTTCTCTGAGAGCATTTTGGAAAGTGGAACTATTATTCCATAAGTTAAAGAAGTTTGGATAGACATGGAAAAGATACAGTTTTTGTGGGTAAGCAGTTTAACTGGTTTCTCTCTAGAAGGGCAAGTAAGATTCAATCAATACCTAGTGGTACATTTCTAGGGGGTCAGGGTGGGGTGATGTGAGGGAGATAAGTTGATGATAATCAAATGAGTTCTTTGGTTTCGTAAAGTCCAAATTAATGGATCTCATGTTTGGAAGGTAAAACTTTTTTTTTCAGCTATGTTTTTGTATCCTACAGCAAATTGTCATTAAATCTTATAAAGTGACCAAAAAAAGTGTCTTAAATATTGGCAGTTGCTATAATTTCTATATTAAGTTTTTAATTTCAAGGGTCCTTTTACACTAACTCTTTGAAAGTCAAAAGCTTTGAAGTTAACATTTTCTTCTGACTCCTTGAAAGTTTTGAGAAGACTTTTAGTGAATAGGGGTGTACCCTCTACAGCAGCCTCCCTTTCTCCCCATCACAGCCAGCAGATCAGTCTTCTCAGAGAACTGCCCATGAAGTCAGTAGGCAACGGACCTCCCCTAGAGGTGCATCAAAATAGAGATCTAGATCTTAAAAAACCCTATGAACCACTTACAAGTTTTTCTGTCACGCACAAGCCATCCAAAGGAAAAACAAAATTCATCTTAATGAGCAACCAAAGAATGGAATGCAGGAGGCCACCACAAGGTAACAAAGGACCCCAGCGCTGCCCTGGAATTTCTCATTTAAAGATTTTCTCCAACGTTCATAAGTATCAAATCAGCAAGAACTTTTTAAAGAGCAATTGCCATAATTTTGAATAAAATTTAGAAGTCTGGAGAAATGAAGAATACCTCTGTTTGCAATACAAACGGTTGCCAGGGATAAAAATCTATATTATGTTCCTAACTTCACTGGATGTGTACTTTAAGATATATCATCAATTCAATCCCTACAGAAATATCCTCAAAAGACAGCAAAAATGCTTGGTTTTACCAAATAAATATTTTTTTCCTAATAGTCTAAAATTTTTAATTTCTGTTTCATATTATGTTTCTTTATTTTGTGATCAGATTTGCTGCTTTTATGGTAGAAATTGGTTTCCAGGGACAAATCCTTAAGTTTATTATTGCACTATAGAAAATAAAGGTTTTATTTATTATGGCCCAACTTATGTCTGTCCAGGAACTATTTAGTCATATTTTGGGGAAAGATATCATCCATCACTTCAATTCAAGGTGTTAATACATGTTTTTATTTCCCTCTAATATGACAATTTAAAAATATTTCCAGTTTGCAGGAAAGATAACCCACATGTTTTAGCACAATACTTCTCAAATTTTAATGTGCCTATAAACTTCCCAGGGATCTTGATAAAATGCAGATTCTGATTCATTGACTTGGATAGGGCCTAAGATTCTACTTTTCTAACAAGCTAACAAGACGATACTGATGTTGCAAGTTTAGAATCTCTGGTACTTGGATGAGGGAGAGAAAAGGAAATTTCCTAAATAAAGGAAAAAGCACAGCATAAAACACTGAGTACCTTGATGTCTTAGTGTCCACCTATAAATGTCTTTAAAATGAATAAAAATATATAGTTAGAGCCGTAATGATAATAAATATATTTGGTTAAGGACTGTGTAAAGAATTATAGCAAAAGAGCACCAGATTGGAAATCAAGAGAGTCTGGTTCTAACTTTAGCTCTGCCACTAATTATGTGAACTTGGGCAATTCAACCACACAATCTGGTTCTTGGTTTCCTTATCTCTATAATGATCTAGGCATGTCTTCAACTAATTACAGCACCAGAAACAACATGATTTGCATGTTTATGAAAGCATAAAGTGCTGCAGTTAAAATAAATTGGCACCTTCCTCTACTGCTATTGTATTTTCTGAAAAGCAGATTAACAATCCCTACCTTTCAACAAGAATTCCACCTCTAGAAATTAATCCTGAAATATAATCAGAGGTGTACACAAAGAGAGGTAAGCACAGCCTTATCATTACAAAAATTCAGAAAAAAATCTGTGTCCAAAACTGTAACTAAAGTATTAAATTAAGTATGGTTCATCCACTTGATGGAATGTCCCCCAACAATTTAAAAAACATTTTTAAGGGTATTGTGATAAGACATTATGTAATAGGTAAATGGGAGAAATTCTGGAAGGAAATAGACCAGATTTAAATAAGACTTTGTACTCATCACATTTTCTTTAGTGTGCACCTAATAGCTTGATAATCATAAATAAGATTTTTTAAGTCTCAATGAAGAATTGGGAAAGCATCATAGATAATAAGTGTCATTTGCTCTCACCCTCAAAAAGTTAAGTGAAAGCATTTCTTAGGTCCTTTCCAGCTCTAAAATGCAATTGTTCTATAACTGGGTCTCTTTTTCTAAAAAAGCACACCGAAGAATTGAAACAACCATCCAGATAATCATTTAAAAGTCAGAGTTTTTCTTTATATTAAGTTTTCAGTGAGTGAAAAAAAATCTCCTTATGAAGCTTATGTAATACCCAGCTGATTTCCTCACTCATCCATCTATACATTGACCCTTTGGGAATTAAATTTCAAAATCCTGTGTGAGCTCCAGAGGTGTCTCCGTTTTTTTTCTTTCTCAATCTTGTAATCACCAAAGTGTTGTTTGACTAATGCAAATTTAAATATCTATCAAAAAGCAGAGGAATTATCAAGTGTTAAAAATCTACAGACTGCCACAAATTGCTGGCATTGGGGTATAGGATGAATTAGCCTTGTAGGTCGAGAGTGGTACATATATCAGGCTTTCACTAGATAGTAATCTATGAAGGCGCGTTTTGGTGAAATGTTTGACTGACGATGTAAATGAGACTGTGCAATAATGGACTTTGCTAGTGGGAAGCAGCCGCACAGCACAGGGCGATGCTCAGTGCTTTGTGACCACCTAGAGGGGTGGGATAGAGAGGGTGGGACGGAGGGAGACGCAAGAGGGAAGAGATATGGGAACATGTGTATATGTATAACTGATTCACTTTGTTATAAAGCAGAAACTAACACACCATTGTAAAGCAACTATACTCCAATAAAGATGTTTATACATACATATATATATATATATATATATATATATATATATATATATATATATATATATATAGGAGCTCAGTTCATTTTGTGCTATTTTATTTTGTTTTTTAACTTAATTTCCCTCAAAAAAGTGTTTGTATGCATGCGGTTTGTATGTAAAAAAATAATAATAATGGACTTTGCTATAAGCAAATGTGTATTTTCTCAAAAACCAACAGAACTCTAAATGCCTTATAATTAGAACAAAATCCTAAGATGAGTTCTGACTTAACATCTATACATCAATCTATGTTAACTTCTCTTTCCCTATGACCTGAAACAGTCAATGCACAGTGTAATGTCTGCAGCAATTGTTAGTTTGGGGCTGAATGGTCCAGTGCTTGTTCATTCTCCTGAAGTTGGGCAAGCACTCAAAGTCTGCATTCCTCACACTATCAGGGTGCCCAGGGCCTCTTCACACATTTGCAAGATAGTGTGGATGAGTAGGTGGCGAAATTCCAAATAAACTGATACTGTTAAAAATGTTTTAAATGTCTTAAGTCAAAAATTAATAAAATGCAAATTTAATTAGAACATTTCTTGATAAAAAGATCAATGATAATGTTTAAGATATGAATGTGATATTATAGTGCATATAATTGATATGCACTATTGCATATTGAAGTGCACTATTGCACTATTCTATTGAAGCAGTGAATCTGTTCTTTTGATACTAATACGCAGAAAAGGTGATTTCCTTTTGAAAACTCGCTGAAAAACCTCTGACACCACTTCCTAGAATACGGGGCCATCAAGATTCCATTTTGAAGCAAAGCGGTCATGTTTAATATTAGGTTCAAAGGAGTGATGATAAGCTTGGTTTCCCTTATCTTTGTTGCAATTTTGAGTCATACCCCAATTAGCAATTTATTCGGTCTTTGGTTTAAAAAAAAAAAAAAAAAAAAAAACTTAGGGGCTTCCCTGGTGGCGCAGTGGTTGAGAATCCGCCTGCCGATGCAGGAGACACGGGTTCGTGCCCTGGTCCGGGAAGATCCCACGTGTCGCAGAGCGGCTGGGCCCGGGAGCCATGGCCACTGAGCCTGCGCGTCCGGAGCCTGTGCTCCTCAACGGGAGAGGCCACACAGTGAGAGGCCCGCATACCGCAAAAAAAACAAACAAAAAAAAAAACTTAGTATCTTGTAAACTGATTAATAAGACCAAGTTATACGTGTGTGTAATTATATGTGTTTTCTATTATAAGTAAAGCCATTTGTACTTTGAAAAAAAATGTTTTAAATGTGTATATCATTTAGTGTTTGCCTATAAATTGTTTTTATTTCTCACTTGGATAGAAAGAAGCCAAGTGGAAAGTTGCTGGATGTGTGAATCTCAGACCTGTTTTCAAAAGCTTAGAAAATTGTTGAGATGATTGACACCATTTGACTTGCTGGTGTTAAGGAATTAGACTGCAGTTTTCACTTTCCAGCTGGTTCAGTCATCTGACTTGGCCTCAGAAATGAAAATGTTTAAAAACTCTCACAAAGGGAGGGTGAGAGGGAGATGCAAGAGGGAGGGGATATATGTATATGTATAGCTGATTCACTTTGTTATAAAGCAGAAACTAAAAAAAGCAGAAAAAATCCCTCACAAAGAATTCACCTGGACTTTCCCACTGTCACTTGGAGTCATCGTGTGTAATGAGACCGCATGGCCTCCCTGTAACTTGTGTTCTACGTGACACTTAGGATATCATTTTTCAAGTGACTTTACACCTATAATTTTTTAGAATGATGACTTTGTTTTTATAAAAATGATACACATTCATGACAAAAAAAAAGTTTTAAGCAATAAGGAAAAGTACAAAAAAAGAAAACCACAGGTGATCCCAAGTCTTACCACCTGATAATAAACATTTTAAATATTTTATGAATATTATATCTCTATACATATACAGCTGAGCCTTGAACAATGCAGGTGGTGGGATTGCGGTTAGGGGTTCCAACCCTCAACATGGTCAAAAATCCATGTACAACTTTATTTAGCCCTCCATATCTCTGGTTCCACCATACCCAGGGTTCTGCATCCACAGATTCAACCAACTTCGGATCGTGTAGTACTGTGGTAACTACTTATTGAAAAAGATCTGCGTATAAGTGGACTTGCATCATTCAAACTCTTGCTGTTCAAGGGTCAACTGTATAAACAAATGGAGAGAGAGAGAACAGAGAGAGGGAGAATGACAGATCATACTGTACAATATTCATGAATTTAAATTTGGGGTTGTCTTTAGGATAAATCCTGATTTTATTTTTTTTATAACTAAGTCCTGTTCCCAAGTTGTCCTAAATACTTTCACAGTTTTGTCTCCCACTAGTGATGATCCTTCCATTTTAGAGAAAGTGCTTAACACGTTCTATGAGCTTTTCTGTCTTTTGATATTCACTCTTTCCGATCTCTCCCCTGTGCCCCTCCCTGCCCACCCTAAGCAGAAATGCTCTCCTCCTGCGTCTGGTCTCTAAAACCCACTAATGACCACACCTCTCTTTTGGCACTTACTGTCTGCTTCCTCTTATTGTTAGTAGTCTTTGTATGACTTAGTATTGTCCCTATTAGACTGTAAACGTCCTCAGAACAAGACCTGTGTATTCTTTTTTTTCTTCTTCTTCTTTTTTTGTTTTTCCAGTCTCCAGGGCTTTCCACACAGTGTGGAGGGCCATATAGGCAAGTGCTTAACCAATAGCTGTTGAGTGACAATTCCCAGACCATGCAGATGAAAGTCTGTATTTTGCAATCATTGGGTGGCTGTGATGTGCCGCCTGCATGCTTTGCAAGGCAGCTGAAGGGTCTGGAGGTATCACAGAAATGGTGAGGTGTCACTGGAGGATTCACCAATGTGAACTTCGGGACAGATGTTTAGAAACGCCTCACCAGGGAGGCTGGGAGCTTAGTTGAGCAAGACATTTCTTAGTGGCGTAGAAAATCGACCCACTTGTGCTGCAGTTTGGATAGTGTTATTCAAAATATTTAACAGCCCATAGGGTGTGGGCAGTGACCAGTTAGAACACACACGGGTAGTGTTAGAACATGGTCCTAGAGCCTCTTCCCCCCACTACTCTGCACATGACAACCTTTATTTATTAGAACGAGCAGAAGTCTGGATAATCTCAGGGAAGGAGCCAGGATAGCCAGGGCTGCAGGAGATACTTGAGGGCTCAGAGAGGCTGTTATTTGCCAACTGATATGTATTTCAAGGCATTTAGCAACTGGACAAACTGTACTGTTGTGTGCCTAGCAAATACCAGTGCTACCAGCTGAAAAAGAAAATTGCAGCAATTAATTCTGAAAAAAGAAAACACTCAGATTTCATGTGTGCTGGGACCCTGGAGAGGATTCCTAGACTGTGTTCCATGAGAAAATGTAGCTCATAAGATATCTCTAGATGTCCCAAGAGAAAGGTTTCTATGGGCAAGTAAGATCTGAGTACAAATTATACTCCTCTTGTGTTCCACAGCACATGAGTGTATTACAAGTCCTGGAATAAAGAAAACTCTTGAACTTTGTTCAGCCCAAGTATTTAATAAACTTACTTCTCCAAGGGAATCCCTTCACCATGAAATGATTTCACTTTGGAAGGACATGAAGGTTCTATGAAACAACGTTTGGGAAACATAATTCCATATACCCTCTCCACATTTAGATACACCCAGGGTGGTGAGTTCTCACAAACAGCCCACCACTGATGTATACAAAGAACAGAATTATCCTGCTGCCATCATTTTCCAGAGGTTTCTCTTATACTTTATTTCACAGGCTCAAGAGTTTGGCCGCTTGCTTGCTTGTTTCCAATACCCAGGAAAGTCCTCAAACACTAACCCCTAATGGTCAGGGGTCAGCAAATGCTTTCCATAAGGAGTCAGAAAATTAGTATCTTCAATTTTGTGGACCGTCACGCCTTCTCAACTCTGCATTATGACGGAGCAGCAATAGACACAAATAAATGGACTTGGCTGTGTTCTGAAAAATGTTGTTTACAAACATAGGCAAGAGGTCAGACTTGCCCTGTGGTCTACAGTTTGCCAAGCCCTGATCTAGGCTGAAGAAACAGTAGCTTTCCTCAGCCTCCCCTCTTTCGGCCTCAGAATGGTCTTTGCTCTATTTGTGTCCTAGACCTCAGAGGTAAGTTAACTTGAGATTCATATATTAATAGAGATAAATGAACTGAACGAGGCCTTGTTACTATTCAAATCTACAAGAAGAAATGAAGTTGGGCTATAGAAGACAAGAAAATTCCAAATGGCAGTACAAACCATGCACCAGGGAGTACAAGTAGAAAAGACTTTTCCCTGAGCTCCCTGAGTTATTTAAAATTAACTTCACTTCAGCTACTTCCAAGAAACATTTGGGGACTGAAAGCCTAATGACAATTCTTTGGCTGAGAATCAGGTAGCTGTCAGTTCAGTGATCCTGCTGTTTGCTACTATTTTTATTTGATAAGCAGAACCTTGTATAATACTTGGGCCTAGATATGAGGCAAGATCATCCGTGATTCATGGTTTAGAGACGAGAGGGCCCCATCTCCAGGTTGACCCGTGTTCTGGTTTCTTCGGCAGAAGTATTGTAGGTGTTTTCAATTAGGGGAAAGCAAAACCTCCAGAGAGTATGGCTTTAACCCAAATAAAACCTCCCCTTGAATATAATTTCCCTCTCTCTCTCTGTCTCTGTCTCTCTCTCTCAATCTGTAAATCTGTATGTGTGTGGGGGTGTGTATATGTGCGCAAAACAGTTGAGACAGCTGCATTATACAGGTGGCATCCTAGGCAGTAAATAATATGGCTTTTATAGATGGCTTGAGACACACAGTCTCAGAACAATTAATTTTACCACTACACATTTGACCAAAGAACACTTTTTATCACAGCAGGAATTCCTTTTCAAATTCTCAGGTACAGGTGCCCCATAAACACCTTAGAGGCATACGGACCTCGTGGCTGAGATGACTAGTAACTCAAGAAGAGAGTAAGAGGTGGCTTGGGAAGAAAGAGAAGTATCAAACACTGACCCTACCTCAAAAAGGCAAACCCGAATAGTCAAAGCCACCCTTCCGTGAAGTTTGTATATTCCTCACCCAGACATAGTATTGGAAAACCTTAACAATTTGGAAGTCAGCCATCATGGGGAAAGATTTGCTTTGTTGTCATAAGGCATGCACAATAGAAGAGTTACAAGGGACTATATTTATATTTCCAAAGAATTGACAAAAATTACCAAGTGGAGGACAAGAAAGTCAGTCTGCTTGCAAATCGGGAATAAGGAGTGCTCACCAACAAAGCCAGCCAACAAAACATTTCATAAAACTCATAGGGTTGGAAATATATGCATATTTGTATTTAAACATATCTTTAAAAATTTATATACTTAAAGAAACAAAGATATCCATCTGTCTCTGATACTATGACAATTAGTTTTATTTATTCATAAATTGTGTCTTATCTGCTGAAAACTCATAGTCCAATTTTCTCTACTTGTATTAACTACTCAAATATTTACTCAACTGGACACATAATCTATAAATTAGGGATTCCACCAGAATTTATATGTCAGGGTGTTTTATTGCTTGTTTGTTTTTCTATTAAATGGCTGCTGGGGCATGACATTCTTGTTAAAAAAACAAAAACAAGGGCAAAAAAACTATTACAATTCTTTTCGAGACCCATCCAAACCCTGATACTTTTCTAAGTTCAACAAACATTTTTGATGGGCCCGAATGACCGTGAAATGAACAAATCACTACAGTGAAAGCAAAGGTGCAGGAAAGCATTTATTCACTGACTGTCTGTGGTCTGTGAGCCTCTCCCGAGACAGAGATCCTCATCTTCTGGGAGACAGGAGAGAGTTGGAAGGACAGGAAAAGCATTAAATGAGAAAAACCTGACAAAAACTACTCTTCTGAATCTGAGCCCATACATAAGTTTCATGTAGAATCATAAATATAGAGATTTAAAATTCCTTTTCTGCTAAAAAAGAGTAAAGGTATTATATTATACTTCTTTAACTCTTACTTAAAGTCTTCCTTTTTATTATGGCTTTTATATCCACTATGTCATTATAAATAAAATCGTTTCAGTTTCTTCCTGACCAGAGGATCCTGACTTTTGATGACTGAGGGTCTGATCTCAGGGGAGGAACTAAGTGACTGATGCGGGAAACACATACCATCAACACATAACTAATTAGAAATAATTAGGAAAAAAAAATCCCAAAGGCAGCTTTTAACCCACATGTCTTTCTAGAAAAGTTTATTCTTTCTTTAGAGTCTAAAATGCCTGTTTCAAGTACTTACTATTTCATGCTTTTTCTCAAAAGTTTGAAATGTTTGGCACCTCATAAGCCTCCCAATGATTCCCTCTCCTTTGAAAGGCAAAGCATAACAGACATCCTCTTTTAAGGAATAACTGCTAATAAGATAAAAATGACACAATATTTTTTTCTTGGATTTAATTAGTACTTGGGCATCTGCCTTTTCCCCACAAATAATGAGGTATATCCATTCAAGAGGACCATAAATATGAGAATCTTCTAATTTACTTGATCTAAAGCCAAAAATACTTGCACGTCCACCATGTGACTGGAGCTAACTGAACATGCCAGATGCACAGATTTACAGCTCAATTCTACACGTGTAAGCTGGAGAAGGAAACCATGCTCCATTGAACTATGACATCATGGGCACACCCCATACATTTTTTTAATTAAAAAAAATAATGGTGAGATTACAGCTCTATGTCCATTATACTTGAAAAACTGGGAAAGAGAAATAGCTTGAGGACATATCCTGAGGCAGAAGGCACATTCCTTTAGCATGGCTTGAGGAAGCCACAAAATCTCCTCTCTTCCCTCTTTATCCTTCTGTCTGCTTGAAGAACTTTCCCAGGTTCCCCTGTGTTTCTTCTATCTCCTGGATTCTCAGAACGACTTCCCCCAGGTGTCCTAGGGACGTGCTGGAACCAACTCCTGCCTGCTCATGTGTGTTGACCCTGTGAGTCTCTTCCCGACTCCATGTTCAGTGACCACTTTGTAGCTTGAAATCAGCCATGGTGGGAGTATTTACACCATGGAAACTGGCAAATGCTACAGATCAGGGCTTATTTTCCTCCCTGGAGATCCAGCCAGTTGTTAAACCTATACCAGCATACCAGTGTCTTGGACACATCTCTCTACTCTTTCTCCCTCCCTTTCTCCCATCTCAAATCCTATCCTCAGATGACCACACACTTGAAATACTCCAATAAGCGAATTTACTAAGTTATTAGTGGAGAAAGAGGTATTTAATGTACTACCTCTGTCAAGCATATATTGAATACTGTCTAATGATAATGCCTTAACCAAAAGTAAAGAATCCCTGTCTATTAAAGTCTGGGTGTTGCTGAGAGATAGTGCTTTTGTCTATGACAAACTTCTCAGCATCCTTCAAAGTAAGCCATCAAAGCAGCTAGTGACTCCCCCTTAAACCAGTGTTGACAAAGGATATTGATAGCAGGGTCGGAAAAACTATCTGGATAGACAGCCCCATGTTGATTGAAGTACAGAGACAGCCTTGTTGAGATACAAAGGAGAAGCTGATTTTCAAATAAATAAGTATCTTGTTACCACAGGAGGAAGAGTAAAGAAATGAGTGTTTCTTTGATGCTGTCCATCTTATAATCAATAATATTTTTCTTTTGAAAATATATTTATTCCAACACTACATTGATACCATATTTCATGAAATCCAAGATATCATTAGTTGCAAGATATACCATTATATTCTATATCACCAAGAAAGGAGATAACATTGCTACCTATTAAATGATGACCCAAAGTTTTCCGCTCACTTAGAATTTTTCTTTTTATATTTATTGCAAGAGTTTTTTTAGATTTGTTTGGACAGATTTTATTATGCACTGCTCTTGTGCATGCCTAAAAAGACAAATCTATGCAAAATAAGCTGGTTAAAGAATGTTCAAAATTCCCTCTCTTTGAGAATTGACTTTTCTGAGTCACTTTTTGACTGAGAGTCGTGGGAGTCCACGCAACACATGATATACCACATTTCTTAAAGGACTGCAATACAGTAAGTCCCCTACATACGAATGAGTTCCATTCTGAGAGTACATTCTTAAGTCCACTTTGTTGGTAGGTCCACAAAGTTAGCCTAGGTACCCAACTAGCAAATTCGGCTATATAGTTCTGTACTGTAATAGGTTTATAACACACAAATAATACATTAAAAAAACAAACACAAAAAGTAAAGAAAACTTTTCTTTTCTTTTTTTTTTTTTTTTGGCGATATGCGGGTCTCTCACTGTCGCGGCCTCTCCCGTTGCGGAGCACAGGCTCCGGACGCACAGGCTCAGCGGCCACGGCTCACGTGCCCAGCCGCTCTGCGGCATGTGGGATCTTCCCGGACCGGGACACGAACCCATGTTCCCTGCATCAGCAGGCGGACTCTCAACCACTGCACCACCAGGGAAGCCCAAAGAAAGCATTTTTTCTGTGTGTGTGTGTGGTACACGGGCCTCTCACTGTTGTGGCCTCTCCCTTTGCGGAGCGCAGGCTCCGGATGCACAGGCTCAGTGGCCATGGCTCACGGGCCCAGCCGCTCCACGGTATGTGGGATCTTCCCAGACCGGGGCACAAACCCGTGTCTCCTGCATCGGCAGGCGGATTCTCAACCACTGCGCCACCAGGGAAGCCCCAAAGAAAGCATTTTTAATCTTACAGTACAGGACCTTGAAAAGTACAGTGGTACAGTACAACAGCTGGCATCCAGGGGCTGGCATCGAGTGAAAAGGAAAGTTACTGCCTGGAGGAGGGAGAGGAGGTGGGGGATGGTAGAGCTGAGGGATCGTCAGCAATAGGAGACGGAGGGCAAGCTGCAATGTCACTCACACCTGACACTGATGGAACTCACGTTTGCATCTTTGAAATTTGGCAACTTGAAGGTTCGTATTAAGGGACTTAACTGTACTGGTCCCAGCATCTTCCTCCAAACTGCTGTCACAGGTGATGATGCACATGCTCAGGCAGGCTGAGCACTTAGCCTGGATGACTACGTCCCAATTTCAGAGACGGTATATATAGATTTGGTGGAGGTGGGAGGAGGCTGAGGGCATCTTAGAATCAATGCAATATGACCATTAGGGTCTCAGGTTTAGACACCAGGCCTAAGTTCTAGGCCCAGAAGAGAAGGCACCTCTGTGGGGTCTTTGCTTGTCTTTAGATCCAACTAAAGCTGACTGTAGGCTAGAATTACCTGGTCAGGGGGAGGTGATTAAATCAGAATTTCTGAACTAAAAAACTAACTTACAGTAACGCAGTTGGTTGGAGACAATAAATTTAGTTAACAATTAACATCATTTAATCACCCTGGAAATATGTAGTTTTATTAGTCCCCAAAGATCCTAAACTACAGCTCTCCCTCAAAGTGATTTTCCCCTCCCTTCTTTTTAACAGAATCTTAATTGCTCTTCAAGGGTTCACCCCACTTCTAGCCCTAGAGAGAGACTCTTGATTATTCTCTGTCAATTAATGAATTCTCCAGCTACTGTTACTATTCCAGAGACGGACAGGGGTACTTAATCAGACTACAGGAAAGGACTCATACACCATCGTTGAAAGTATAAGGTTGCTCATCTGTCTCTCCTGCTGGGTATGGCAAGAATGCTTGCAGCGTTGATTACCATTGGCCACCATCTGAGACCACGAGGGGAACCAACTTGAAAATGGAATAGGCACAGAGCAGACCAGAGGGATAGAAGGAACCCAGGCCCATGCGGGCACCAATAACGTCAAATTATGAGAGTTAATACATTTCCTGTTTGAGCCACTTTGAGTCAGATTTCTGTTACAGCTACAAACATCAGACTACACCTCCTTCTCTGTGCATTGTCAAATATTGGGGTTCCAACTCTGTTTGAATGCTGATGGGCCAGGGATAGAATGAAACTTTTACTGGTGTCTGACCACTTGATTTTTAGGATATTGGGAGGACAAAGAATAGAGGAAGGAGAAGAGACAGGATCTACAGAAAAAAGCCTTGAAGGACCCTGCTTCCTCCTCTCCCTGACTGTGCGACAAATCCATTCAGTATTTAGAGCGTAGGTTCCTCATTTAGAGGATAAGTCTGTCGTGACATAACCACACTAAACCAGCGATCAACAAACTTTTCTGTTACACGCCAGATAATAAATATTTTAGGCTCAGTGGACCATACCATCTCTGTCACAGCTACTCAGCTCCACCATTGTAGGGCAAAAGCGGTCGTAGATAATCCTTGAAGGAATGAATGTGGCTGTCTTCCAGTTACGCCTCACTTACAAAAGTGGGTGGTAGGTGGGACTTGACCCGTGGGCCGTAGTTTATGACACCTGAGTTAGATGACATTAAATCACCATCAAAGTAGAGCAGCCAGATATCTTATACCTCCCCATGGTGAAGCAACAGAACTACACGGTACCACCTATAATGGACTTTTGCATCAAACCCCCAAAAATGTTTAACTTCATGTGATTAAAACTAACTTCCAGTTTACAAGAAATACAGGAGCTAAAGAATCAAGTTAAATGATACAATGAGAAAATACACAGAAATATCCAGAATGTGGGACAGTCAAGATGGACTAGGAACTGCTCCTGATTGAAAAGGATTAAAGTTCAATGCAATGGGTGCACTTCGTTTGAAACCTGAGTCAAACTAACTGTAAGAAGAGAAAAAATATTTAATTTATTTGTATTTATTTATTTGGCCAAGCTTCGCAGCAGGCAGGGATTGAACCCGTGCCCCCTGCATTGGCAACACGGAGTCTTAAACACTGGACCACCAGGGAAGTCCCTAAAACCTTGTATTAAACTTCCGCCACTTCACTTCACTGGAATGTGTCCAGTTAAAAAAAAATCTGGATTCAATTAAATTCAACAAATAATGATTGTATACCTCTAATATTCCAGACACTCAATTAGGTACAAGATAAATAAGTAGCATTTCCGTTTAGGAGATTTTATCATGGGCCACTGTCTGTGCTAATGATAATTTTACTTATATTATTTCATCTAATTGTTAAGATGTTTCTACAGTGACTTCTTATCCTCAGTTTACCATCAAGGGACCTGAGGCAGAGGGATTAAGGGACTTTTTAAAGGCCACACAGCTATAAAAGGGTAAGGTTTCTGCCCAGGTGTGTCTGACTCTAAGCCCGGGCTCTTACCTCTTTTCTCATGCTCTCTCCTCTCCTCAGGATACTCGTGTCTAGTAAACGGGTTGAAGAATCTGAAATTTGAACTCAGACTCCTAAGGGCTGAATTTAGATGCAAGCGATTCCTTGTGACCCCGGACCCAGGAAGTGGTCAGGAATCAGATTATTCAGACTCCTCTGGCTCATCTTTTCCAAATGATAATACAACACTTTCCTTCACTAATGTTTGACAAAGTGCTCTTGAAAGGTATTGGATGCCCAACAAGGGACTCCCTTTGACCCTAACCATCAAGACTCCATTTGAATGAAAGCACCCATCTTGCAGGCGATAACAAAGCAGTTCACTTTCTGTGGCTTCACCTCACCTGGGCCCAGCCTCTCAGTTCAACTGAGGAAAGATCAGAATGTTTCTAAAAGAATTTCACTACAAAACAACAGTGGGAGAGCAACCAAAGGTAAGAAAGGAAAACACAAAAACAGAGAAATGGACGAGTTTCAGAGCATGGGTTCCTGGTGCTAATGGAGCCCAAAGTGGTTTTCAGCTCATGTCTTTTCAAGCACAGATTCTGGTTCCTTCTCATCAGCCCATCAGGACCAGGGCTGGGCGATGCTCTCAGCCATGGTCATTTGCATTTGGCCACCATGCTAGGCGAGGTCTGGGCGGGTCCTCAGACCATTCACAGAGCCACCTTCTCTGGTTTGCCTGCAGGTGTCAGAACTGAAGCAGCCCGGGGTGGGGACCAGGGAGCGGCATATTTGTCCAATGTGGGACCTTCCCAACAAGTGTTTGAAGAAATGTGTTGACATAACCATTCTTTTGCATGTAGGAAACATCCTACAGAAGTAAAAATAGGACCTGTGGACAAAGGGAGCCAAAGGACTGTGCCCGTTTTACTTGCCCTCCTCCTCTCCCACCCACAGTGCAGACCCCACCTCAGGCTCACTCCTCCTCACACGAGGTCTCAGACATCTAGAGCTCTGAGCTCTGCCAGACTTTACTCTTGCATGCTCTGTCCTCCCACCTCCCGGCATTGTCCCCCTGTTTATCTCCTGTGTGAGAAAGGCACTTTTTGATCTAAACTACAATGGTCCTGAGTGGCCTGGGAAATCACCTCCTTCACTTCCCATCATGTTGCTCTGACCCGGCCCCCACCCCCACCCCCGCCAACTTCGCTCATGAATCTTTTTGGCTCAGCCCTGCTCATTTGCCTAAAACCACGTGTCTGCAATAGCTAGCTCTACTTTCTGGGAAAGCTCAGATGCTTAATCTGTTCTAAGCGAGTATCCATTCTTCATCCAGCTAAGACCTGTGTTGGTTTCAAGAACATCACTGGGGATGCAGCATGTACAGGGAAGGCAAAAAGACCAGTTAGATGGCACCCTAATACTTAAAAGGGGAGGCAGGACTAGCATCAGGCCAGGGGGCATGGGAGACAATGGCAGCACCATGGAGGACGAATCCACCTTGACCACTGGACCTCAAAGGACCAGATGGGGGCTGACATAATCCATGCAGTGCACTTAGAATAATGCCTGTTATATCAGAAGTATGCAATAAATGTTAGCTATTATTTTCATTAGATATGTATACTCAATTTGCCTTTCAGGCTGAATAATGCTCTCTATTATTGGTATTCATTATTCAGTCAGGGAAGCATGTCTTCAGTTCCAGAGGAAGCATAAAGTAATTTGCTATAAAATGTTACTCTCCCACTTTCTGCATCAACTTAATATCATTCCTACAGCAGACCCTAAAATTAATTCATATTCAATGACAGATTAGAAAGACACTTTGCTATATTGGAGCAGAATTTGTAAAACCAAATTTGTTAAGGGTGAGTACAGGATGGTCATTTTGGAAATAACTTTCCACATCCCTGGCTTAAAAATTTACCCTAATCCATATCTCTAGTCACCTCTGGCCGGTTATTCCACTCTCGTCTTTATTATAACATGTTAAAACCACTACACCACACTCCCTGATTTTTCCCTTGGCCTATTTTCTTGAGTTCCTGTCGTAGCCTCAGGAAAGTGACAGAATTAGCCTCATTTCCTACAGAGGTGAAAGGGAGCACATTGCCATTGCCATGTGATGCTTGACTTCCAACAGCCTTTTATCATTAATAAAAATAAAAACTGTAACCTTTTCCCCAGGAATGAGGAAGGGATTTTTTTTCTGCAGGTCTGCCTCCTCTCAGCTCTCAGGTCTGCTTTAGCCAGTATTTACCTGTCACCTAAAATCATGCTGATGTTGAGCTCTGAGGAATTGAACTGATCTATTTTTCAATTTCCTTGTAGGACCCTTTGTTAGCTATAGCTTTTGTGAACTGAGTATTTTTCTTTCTTTCTTTTTTTTAACATCTTTATTGGAGTATAACGGCTTTACAATAGTGTGGTAGTTTCTGCTTTATAACGAAGTGAATCAGCTATACATATACATATATCCCCATTATCTCCTGCCTCTTGCATCTCCCTCCCACCCTCCCTATCCCACCCCTCTAATTGGTCACAAAGCACCGAGCTTATCTCCCTAGGCTGTGCGGCTGCTTCCCACTAGCTATCTATTTCACATTTGGTAGTGTATGTATGTCCATGCCACTCTCTCACTTCATCCCAGCTTACCCTTCCCCCTCCCCTCTAGGTCCATCCACCTCACTACAAATAACTCAATTTTGTTCCCTTTTGTGGCTGAGTAATATTGCATTGTATATATGCACCACATCTTCTTTATCCTTTCATCTGTCGATGGACACTTAGGTTACTTCCATGTCCTGGCTATTGTAAATAGAGCTGCAATGAACATTGTGGTACATGACTCTTTTTGAATTATGGTTTTCTCAGGGTATATGCCCAGTAGTGGGATTGCTGGGTCATATGGTAGTTCTATTTGTAGTTTTTTAAGGACCCTCTATACTGTTCTCCATAGTGGCTGTATCAATTTACATTCCCACCAACAGTGCAAGAGTGTTCCCTTTTCTCCACACCCTCTCCAGCATTTATTCTTTCTAGATTTTTTGATGATGGCCATTCTACCAGTGTGAGATGATACCTCATTGTAGTTTTGATTTGCATTTCTCTAATAATTAATGATGTTGAACATTCTTTCATGTGTTTATTGGCAATCTGTATATCTTCTTTGGAGAAACGTGTATTTAGGTCTTCTGCCCATTTTTGGATTGGGTTGTTTGTTTTTTTGATATTGAGTTGCATGAGCTGCTTGTACATTTTGGAGATTAATCCTTTGTCAGTTGCTTTATTTGCAAATATTTTCTTCCATTCAGAGGGTTGTCTTTTTGTATTTTTTTATGGTTTCCTTTGCTGGGCAAAAGCTTTTAACTTTCATTAGGTTCCATTTGTGTATTTTTATTTTTATTTCCATTACTCTAGGAGGTGGGTCAAAAAGGATCTTTCTGTGACTTATGTCATAGGGAGTTCTGACTATGTTTTCCTCTAATAGTTTCATAGTGTCTGGCCTTACATTTAGGTCTTTAATCCATTTTGAGTTTATTTTTGTGTATGGTGTTCGGGAGTATTATAATTTCATTCTTTTGCATGTAGCTGTCCAGTTTTCTCAGCACCACTTATTGAAGAGCCTATCTTTTCTCCATTGTATATTCTTACCTCCTTTATCAAAGATAGGGTGACCATAGGTGCGTGGGTTTATCCCTGGACTTTCTATCCTGTTCCATTGATCTATATTTCTGTTTTTGTGCCAGTACCATGCTGTCTTGATTACTGTAGCTTTGTAGTATAGTCTGAAGACCCTATTCTGGGTCTTTTGTGTTTCTATACAAATTGTGAAATTTTTGTTCTAGTTCTGTGAAAAATGCCATTGGTAATTTGATAGGGATTGCATTGAATCTGTAGATTGCTTTGGGTAGTATACTCATTTTCACAATATTGATTCTTCCAATCCAAGAACATGGTATATCTCTCCATCTGTTTGTATCATCTTTAATTTCTTTCATCAGTGTCTTATAGTTTTCTGCATACAGGTCTTTTGTCTCCTTAGGTAGGTTTATTCCCAGGTGTTTTATTCTTTTTGTTGCAATGGTAAATGGGAGTGTTTCCTTAATTTCTCTTTCAGATTTTTCATTATTAGTGTATAGGAATGCAAGAGATTTCTGTGCATCAATTTTGTATCCTGCAACTCTACCAAATTCATTGATTAGTTCTAGTAGTTTTCTGGTGGCATTTTTTAGGATTCTCTACGTATAATATCATGTCTTCTGCAAACAGTGACAGCTTTACTTCTTCTTTTCTGATTTGGATTCCTGTTATTTATTTTTCATCTCTGATTGCTGTGGCTAAAACTTCCAAAACTATGTTGAGTAATAGTGGTGAGAGTGGGCAACCTTGTCTTGTTCTTGATCTTAGTGGAAATGGTTTCAGTTTTCACCATTGAGAACGAAGTTGGCTGTGGGTTTGTCATATATAGCCTTTATTATGTTGAGGTAAGTTCCCTCTATGCCTACTTTCTGGGGAGTTTTTACATAAATTGGTGTTGAATTTGTCAACAGCTTTTTCTGCATCTATTGAGATTATCATATGGTTCTTATCCTTCAATTTGTTAATATGGTGTATCACATGATAGATTTGCATATATTGAAGAATCCTTGCATTCCTGGGATAAACCCCACTTGATCATGGTGTATGATCTTTTTAATGTGCTGCTGGATTCTATTTGCTGGTATTTTGTTGAGGATTTTTGCATCTATGTTCATCAGTAATATTGGCCTGTAATTTTCTTTTTTGTGTGAGATCTTTGTCTGGTTTTGGTATCAGGATATTGGCGGCCTCATAGAATGAGTTTGGGAGAGTTCCTCCCTCTGTTCTATTTTGGAAGAGTCTGAGAAAGATAGGTGTTAGCTCTTCTGTAAATGTTTGAGAAAATTTGTCTGTGAAGCCATCTGGTCCTGAGCTTCTCTTTGTTGGAAGATTTTTAATCACAGTTTCAATTTCAGTGCTTGTGATTGGTCTGTTGATATTTTCTATTTCTTCCTGGTTCAGTCTCAGAAGTTTGTAATTTTCTAAGAATTTGTCCATTTCTTCCAGGTTGTCCATTTTATTGGCATATAGTTGCTTGTAGTAATCTCCCATGATCCTTTGTAATCTGCAGTATCAGTTGTTACTTCTCCTTTTTCATTTCTAATACTGTTGATTTGAGTCTTCTCCCTTATTTTCTTGATAAGTCTGGCTAATGGTTTATCAATTTTCTTTATATTCTCAAAGAACCAGCTTTTAGTTTTTGATCTTTTCTATCACTTCCTTTATTTCTTTTTCATTTATTTCTGATCTGATCTTTATGATTTCCTTCCTTCTTCTCACTTTGGGGTTTTTTTGTCCTTCTTTCTCTAATTGCTTTAGGTGTAAGGTTAGGTTCCTTATTTGAGATTTTTTGTGTTTCTTGAGGTAGGATTCTATTGCTATAAACTTCCCTGTTAGAACTGCTTTTGCTGCATCCCATAGATTTTGGGTCGTCATGTTTTCATTGTCATTTGTTTCTAGGTATTTTTTGACTTCCTCTTTGATTGCTTCAGTGATCTCTTGGTTATTAAGTATTGTATTGTTTAGCCTCCATGTGTTTGTATTTTTTACAGATTTTTTCCTGTAATTGATATCTAGTCTCATAGCATTGTAGTCAGAAAAGATACTTGATACGATTTCAATTTTCTTAAATTTACCAAGGCTTGATTTGTGACCCAAGGTATGATCTATGCTGGAGAATATTCCATGAGCACTTGAGAAGAAAGTGTACTCTGTTGTTTTTGGATGAAATGTCCTATAAATATCAATTAAGTCCATCTTGTTTAATGTGTCTTTTAAAGCTTGTGTTTCCTTATTTATTTTCATTTTGGTTGATCTGTCCATTGGTGAAAATGGGGTGTGAAAGTCCCCTACTATGATTGTTTTACTGTTCATTTCCCCTTTCATGGCTGTTTGCATTTGCTTTATGTATTGAGGTGCTCCTATGTTGGGTGCATAGACATGTATAACTGTTATATCTTCTTCTTGGATTGATCCCTTGATCATTATGTTGTGTCCTTCTTTATCTGTTGTCATAGTCTTTATTTTAAAGTCTATTTTGTCTGATATGAGAATTGTTACTCCAGCTTTCTTTTGATTTCCTTTTGCATGGAATATCTTTTTTCAATCCCCTCACTTTCAGTCTCTATGTGTCCCTATGTCTGAAGTGGGTCTCTTGTAGACAGCATATATACAGGTCTTGTCTTTGTACCCATTCAGGCAGTCTATGTCTTTTGCTGGGAGCATTTAATCTATTTACATTTAAGGTAATTATTGATATGCATGTTCCTATTACCATTTTCTTAATTATTTAGGGTTTGTTATTGTAGGTCTTTTCCTTCTCTCGTGTTTCCTGCCTAAAGAAGTTCCTTTAGCATTTGTTGTAAAGCTGGTTTGATGGTGCTGAATTCTCTTAACTTTTGCTTGTCTGTAATGGTTTTAATTTCTTTATCAAATCTGAATGAGATCCTTTTGGGTAGGGTAATCTTGGTTGTAGGTTTTTCCCTTTCATCACTTTAAATATATCCTGACACTCCCTTCTGGCTTGCAGAGTTTCTGCTGAAAGATCAGCTGTTAACCTTATGGGGATTCCCTTTTCTATAATTTGTTGCTTTCCCTTTGCTGCTTTTAATATTTTTCTTTGTATTTAATTTTTGATAGTTTGATTAATATGTGTCTTGGCATGTTTCTCCTTGGATTTATCCTGTATGGGACTCTCTGCACTTCCTGGACTTGATTGACTATTTCCTTTACCATATTAGGGAAGTTTTCAACTATAATCTGTTCAAATTTTTTCTCAGTCCCTTTCTTTTTCTCTTCTTCTTCTGGGACTCCTATAATTCGAAAGTTGATGTGTTTCATGTCCTCAATTTTCTTCATTCTTTTTTCTTTATTCTGCTCTGTGGTAGTTATTTCCACTATTTTATCTTCCAGGTCACTTATCTGTTCTTCTGCCTCAGGTATTCTGCTATTGATCCCTTCTAGAGAATTTTTAATTTCATTTATTCTGTTGTTCATCATTGTTTGTTTGCTTTTTAGTTCTTCTAGGTCCTTGTTAAACGTTTCTTGTATTTTCTCCAATCTATTTCCAAGATTTTGGATCATCTTTACTATCACTACTCTGAATTATTTTTCAGGTAGACTGCCTATTTCCTATTCATTTGTTTGGTCTGGTGGGTTTTTACCTTGCTCCTTCATCTGCTGTGTGTTTTTCTATCTTTTCATTTTGCTTATCTTACTGTGTTTGGGGTCTCCTTTTTGCAGGCTGCAGGTTCATAGTTCCCATTGTTTTTGGTGTCTGTCCCCAGTGGCTAAAGTTGGTTCAGTGGGTTGTGTGGGCTTCCTGGTGGAGGGGACTGGTGCCTATGTTCTGGTGGATGAGGCTTGATCATGTCTTTCTGGTGGGCAGGACCGAATCAGGTGGTGTGTTTTGGGGTGTCTGTGACCTTATTATGGTTTTAGGCACCCTCTCTGCAAATGGCTGGTGTTGTGGTCCTGTCTTGCTAGTTGTTTGGCATGGGGTGTCCAGCACTGGAGCTTGCTGGTCGTTGAGTGGAGCTGGGTCTTAGCGTTGAGATGGAGATGTCTGGGAGAGCTCTCATCAGTTTATGTTACATGGGGCTGGGAGGTCTCTGGTGGTCCAATGTCCTGAACTCGGCTCTCCCACCTCTGAGGCTCAGGCCTGACACCAGGCCAGAGCACCAAGACCCTGTCAGCCACACAGCTTAGTTTTGTGACCTTAGACCAGGCAGTTAACTTCTCTGTGCCTCATATTTCCTTTTGTACAGCACCTCCTCACTCCAGAGGCCCAGTTAGGTGTGAGCAAAGGGCTGTCGCTCACAGGCTGTGGAGCGAGGAAGCCCATGGGGCTGGTGTGGGACTGAACTGTGAGCTTAGTATTTTTAAGTGACAGACACAGTAGAAACTCTTTAGGCCACAGACAAAGGAACTGGATTCACACAACCTAGGAGCTTAACAATTGTCATCCATTAGGCTATCATCCTCTGCAGCTGCCCTGATTCTAGAAACATCAGACCTACAAGGTATTGAACCCATATAATCAATAGCTGTTATGAGAAGATCCTTCTGTACTTGAAGACAAATGGTGCTTAAAAACAAACACATTTATACATTGGAATATTACTCAGCCTTAAAAAAGAACGAAATTGGGTCATTTTTAGAGATGTGAATGGAACTAGAGTCTGTTGTACAGAGTGGAGTAAGCCAGGAAGAGAAAAACAAATATCGTATATTAACGCATATATGTGGCATCTAGAAAAATGGTACAGATGAACCTATTTGCAGGACAGGAATAGAGACGTAGACATAGAGAACGGACATGTGGACACAGAAGAGGAAAGGGAGGGTGGGACAAACTGGGAGATTAGGATTGACATAGATACACTACCATGTGTAAAGTAGATAGCTAGCGGGAACCTGCTATAAAGCACAAGAAGCTCAGCTCGGTGCTCTTTGATGACCTAGACAGGTGGGATGGCACAGATGGGAGGGAGGTAAAAGAGGGAGGGAATATAGGTATGCATATAGCTGATTCACTTCATTGTACAGCAGAAACTAACACAACATTGTAAAGCAATTATATCCAATAAAAAAATAAATAAATAAAAATTTTAAAATTAAAAAAATCAAAGTTAACACAAAAAAATTCATGATGAGCAAACTATCAAAGTTTTAAATAAAGATAAGACTGGCATGTAAACAAACAAACAAAAAACACATTAGGCAACCATAAGTACTACATAACCAAACTATTTTATTGTTTTGGCTTGTGGGATTTCTTTCCCCTCCTCCTCCTCGTTATCTTCCTATTCTTTTAAATTGAGATGCCATACATTTGACTGTAGTGCATTCCCTAGTAATGCATTATATCCTTTAGGCATGTATACTACGATTTTTAAAATATTTATGGTGACTTCAGTTGTCCTGGGGCTTTATCTTTATTTGTCCTCTCTTCCTTGGGGGTCTGAATTATTTTTTTTCCAACTTATGAGTAGTTTTCTATGCACTTGCCCTCTGCCTCTGACTACACTCATATAGGAGCTATTTGGAGAACAGAACAAACCAAAACTCATGGTCTCTTTCCAGAACCTTCCCCCCTCAATGTTCCTGAGGCGCTCAAAGGAGACCTCTTCCCATCAGTGAACAAACATTGCACGCATGCAGAACAGAATTCCTGTAAGACCTCAGCAGGAATATTCAGGGAAATTAATATGGTGAGATATAATCATTTCCAACAATGTAAGAAATTGTATGTAAGAAATTTCCAACGGGCTGATGGAACATCAGTCCAGGCAACACACAGTTGGCCAGAGAGTAGCCTGTGAGATGGATGACTTGTTTAAGAATGAAAAATAAAGACCAAAAGGAAATTTTGCAGTGGAAAAAAAAAAAAAAAGTAAGAAAAAAACAGAGTTTTTGGGGCAAAAGAAACTCTCAATTCTATCAGTGGTAGTAATCCCAACGAATTGCAAACATGCCTGCTTTAAAAAACAAAAGCAAACAAATAAGACATATTCCACCTTCATCTTTATAAGATAATCACCACAAAAGTTTCACAGTGGGGTCCTCTAAATGCTTTCTTCCTGGTGCATTTTAAATCATTATTTTGTAAGAATTCAAGTTAGACACCACCTGAGAAACATGTAGCATTTGCTTAAGGTAGGCCCACCCTCTTGCAGTCCAAGATGAGCAATCCACCCAATCTGGAACAAAGGAACCGCCATAACTTCTAAAGTTGTAGCCACAAGTCAGGCCATCAGTCAGCACATATGCATTGAGTGCCTGCTGGGCAACAGACCCTACCCCTTCTCAGCATTCACAATACAGCAAGAAATAAGAGAGGCAGTGTTATGAACCTTCACTGACTGCGTTACCAACAGAACATTTCATTTCTCAGTTTTGAGTTGCTTCACTGCATTTAGTTTTTCTTCCAAGAACAGTGACGGTTAATTTTCTAGATGAAACTCGTCTACCAATAAAGTATTTCTGCTTTGTTTTAGTTTTTCCCAGAACAAAAGGATAATATGTCCCAAAGGTAAATCCAACCTGCCATTTCTAATAAGGCAGGAAATACTTGAAATAATTTTAAATGACATTTTTCTTGGTTTCTCCTCAATCAGAGTTTTGGGGGATAAAAATCAGGTCCAAGTCTCCTGCAGGATACTCCATTATCTTCCCTCTGAAGGAAGAAGAGACAGGATAAAGGAGATGAAAATGAGACAGGTTAATTGACAAAGGGAACTTTGTTAGAAATACTTTTGGAAATTATGGATTTAGTATCAACAAAACTATTAAACAAACGCTAGATGACATTTGCCTTTTGTCTTTGAAAAGTCCTCCTCCGGGGAGCTGGCTGAGGCGGGTAAGAAAACCTAAAACACAATCAGGGCTCCACCTTTTCTGGAACCGATTCAGAGAGCTCACCTGGCCACACTTTGTGAAGTCAGCGCCAAGCTGCCTTGCCCAGTTCCTGCTCTGAGGAATAAAGTCTTGGGGAGATGCACTGAAGACACTGTATGTCCGCCCATCCAGCTGGGTCCCACTTGAAGGCACAAGATCATAGCTGTAACAGAAGTTCCAGAACCACCTGTTCTGTATTATTGTGCCACATCCATCACATCTTACCTGTTCCACTGAATCAAAGAAGAAATTTAGAGATAAACATGAACTAAACTGTCATTGCCATTCAAAGCTTCACCTTTTTCCAGATGCATATTAGGTTATTCTCCTTCCTGTGAAAGAACTGTTGTCCCCTAAATCGTGCCCTCAGCAGAGTTCTAGAAAGCTCTCTGGAGGAATGCAGGGCAGAGTCAGTCACCCATGAAGCCTGCTCTGTGGCCACAGTAGACTCTATTGTACACTCGGTTGGCCAAGGGGTCGGGGATAGCTGTTTCCACTTTGGTTGCTGAGTAGATTAAGCCTGGAAGAATGTGATGCGAGCTGGGGGCCCTCTGACCTCCGCACTGGCCAGATCCCATTTCTGTGGGGTGGAGACACTTGGCAAGGCTTAGGGATGGAACAAGTGCTTCTTAATCCCCGTGCACTGGCTACAGGTGTTCCAAACCCAGCAGCCTTCTGGGGCTGCAGAACCTGGTGTGTCCAACCCCAAGAATGCCGTACCTAAAAATCAGATGAAGCTGCTTAGGGTGTGACAGGAGCGTTCATGGGGCTGTACATCTAGAGCGGAATGCCTCTTAGTTGAGAGTTACAAGCAGAATGTGTCTGTCACACAGTTATAACTTGGCTTGTTTTGATTGGGCCAGATCCTTACTCTCTGAATGCAGTAATAACTCTCTCCTAGAGCTTCAGAGGATAAGAATCTGGAATCCGGCCTGGGGTTTAACCTTTGCTGAGCATGAGTGTTTGGTTCTTTACGGAATGTTGCAGTGGGACTTTCAAAATCCTTCATTCCCACGTTTGAGGAGTGGTGTTCGCTTAACCTTAGGTAGCACAGGCAGGGCGAGCTCAGATCAGCCCCGGTTCCTAGAGGAGCTGGCTACGTCACTGTGCTACCAAGAGGCTTAAATTGTGAACCGTGGGTAGAAAGCACAGGGTAGAGTCGGAGTAACGCACCAGTGCCCGATCCCCACAGCTGTTGGAACACTTAGCACTCCCTGAACATCTTTGACACCAGCATTTGCTGTCATCTATGGCACGGATTTAGCCATTAATGTCAGAGTATCATCACAGACATCTGTGGGGCTTATAGTTCAGAATTCTAAGAAAGGTTCAAGCCGTAACTATGGTAACAACACTACCAATAACAAAGACCCAAACATAACCTTAAGTAATTGTTGCATTTACTATTCTCCCACAGCTGTCTGCTTTTTCTGTTATGCAGAACTTAAGACTATTCCTTGCAATTGTAGCTATTGTTTATGTACTATCACCCATTCTACACTGAAAGCCCCTTGGGGACAGAAGCCATATTTCAATCATTTTTGTAGCAAATATGGGACAATGAGAAGGACACGCATAGCCTTTGATATTAAATCTACTTGTGTTTGAATGCCAGAGCTTCCAAGGTCGGCGGCCCTTTTATGATTTAATTAGCTTCTCCAAGCCTCAGTTTACTTAGGTGTAAAATGGGACTAACACCCTCATCATAAAGTTCTTGGTTCCTTTCTTTGCTTTGCATCTCCTTCCCTACCCCAGTATCTACTATAGTGTTTTACATGCATGTGGTAGATATATGAAATATTTCAACTACATTCCTTAAAAGAAGCAGCTAATATTTTCCAAACAGAAAGGCACGCTTTATTTAACAATCCTACATGTGAGTGTGTGAAAGAGAGAACTCGAGAAACCCAGTGAACAGTCCGAGACCATAGGACACATTGGTGACAGGTCTCAGGTTAAAATCAAAACTCTTGAACCTTAAATAAGCTCTTCAAGATCAGATAAAGTGTTCCCTGAATGTACAATTTCACAGTGGGCAGTGGTCCATCAGGAGACAGAAGAGAGCAGACAGATGGCAGGGCTCCTGGAACTCTTATCAGGTCTCATATGATTCCTGGACACACCACACACCAACATCAGGGCCTCAATCAAAGGCATTAGGAGAGCAGAGACAGGCTCCACAATGCCTGGAAGGTACATTTTGTTCGCTAGAAGAATAACGTCCACTGTGGCCCACAAGCGAAGAGAAGGGAGTTAAGACAGATGAGAAGAAACCACGGTACAGGTAACTCTCTATCCCTACCTACTCCTCCATCCACTGGCCTTCCATTTCACACCGCACTGGAAACTAAAGAGCAGAGAAACAAGGAGTGCTTCAGACTAATACCACAAACGATATTTTGCAAGCATAGTAAAGCGGCTGCTGCCAAAGGATTCCCCTACGGGGTCCTCTGCTGGTGCAGGGTGTGCAGGCGGAGCTCCACCTGGGGGCAGTGCCCCGCTGCCACCTTGTGTTCTCTCACAGTTTAGCCCATCCTTCATCATTCTGTCAGGAGTCAGTACAGACTAGTACCAGCAGTGCTAGTGTTCTGGCCTCCTGCACTAACTTAGCTACCCTGGGGGATCTCTAGTCTTCAAGTTTAAAGTCACTGGACTAGCTGATTTCCTTAAACGTATGAGGTGTCACCACGATGGAAAATGTAATGAAGAAATTGGTGTGGGTAAGTAAACTTAGAGGTAAGAGCCACTATCTACTAAAGATCAGCCAGAGATTCTGATTAAACGTCTCTGAAGTGGGACGCCCACTGCCAATGGGAAAATAGGTTTCCATTCTCCAAACCCATTGCAATGACATACTATTTAGGACAAGTCCATTGAACACAGAGTGGGGCACTGAAGTCCTCGCTGTGTGTAAAGTTGGCAGGGGCAAGGATGACAGCCACCAGCAGGGCCTTGTGGGTTTCTTCACAAATAACATGTGCCACTCTGTCCCTGAGGGACTGACCTTCCCCTCTTCGCACCCCTGAACTGAGCAGGAACGTTGACCCTCAAGAACTCGATAAATGCACTTTTGCCATTAGGAAGGGAACCCTTAGTACTACTCCATCCCCCAGGGCATCTCCCCCCCCCATCTCCTGCCTCCCAGATTTGCAAAAGAGAAAGGGTAACACGTTGGAACGTGAGCATAATTTAACACTAAAGAAAATCTCCATAAAATGAGTCCACGCAGTGGCACATCCAATCACATTAGCCTTGAGAAGCTTAACTCGGAGAGCGGAATGTTGAAAATCAATCACACACCCAGCATCCCAGAAAAAGCCTTCAGCAGCCAAGAAACCACAAATGTCTGAGTGTGTGACAGGGTCCAGAAGATGGGAGGCACAGATGGAATCAATGTACTTGCAGTTGTTTCCTCAGTACTTCCGATTTGATCATTTTGCTTTTTAAGGGAAACACTAGAAAGGAGATATTAATTGACCAGGGGAAGCCCTGGGCATTTCGCCCTACTTAGAGCCTTGCTCAGACGTTCTAGTGGAGAGACAGCATCGTCTCCATTTGTCTCTCTTTGTCTGTGGCTCTTTATTAGGATAGAAGGGGAAAGAGAGCAGAGATGAGCATGAGAGAGAAAGGCAAAGACACCCAGGAGTTTACTGTGGGGAGGGAGAGCCCATAGCTGGGTGGGTATGGAGGGACGGAGAAGAAGAAAGCAAGAGAAGGGAGAAGACAAGAGTTGAACACTCAGATGCCGAAGGCCCTCAGCAGATGATGTGGGGGAGTGATGCGCTGGCCAGGAGAAGAGTCCAGAGTGGGTGATGGCACCGCGGTGAACTGAAGAACGCCGGCCTGTCTACTCAGCTCCAGCCCGCGCTGATCAGGAGAGAATGTGGGCTTGGATCTTCTGATCTTTTTCCAAAGCAGTCTGGCATCCAAACTTTTATGTGAATTATTCTACTTGCTAAATATTGGTAAAATATTGTTCATCATAAAAAATACCTGCAGGGCAGATTTGACCCAAGGCTTACCAGTGTGTAGGCAAAGAACGAGTGAGGAAAGGGTCAGACACCCGCCAGATAGGAATGGGTTGATTTTCACAAAACAGAGGGTGGCTGAAGAGGAAGAATGAAGAGAGAGTTGACAAAGAAGCCAAGCGGGATGCCGGATCATCAGTGCATGAGGGTGGAGGCTGATGTGTGCATCCTGGAGTCTGGAATATAGGCATATCTCATTTTATTGCACTTTGCTGTATTGCCCTTTGCAGATAATGCTTTTTTTTTTTTTTTAACAAATTGAAGGTCTGTGGCAACCTTGAGTGGAGCAAGTCAATTGGGGACATTTTTCCAACAACACTTGCTTGCTTCATGTCTCTGTGTCACATGTTGGTAACTCTTGCAGTATTTCAAACTTTTTCTTTATTATTATATTTGTTATGGTGATTGTGATCAGTGATCTTTGATGTTACTATTGCAAAAAGATTACCTCTTGCTGAAAGGCTCAGATGATGGTTAGCATTTTTTTTAGCAATAAAGTATTTTTAAATTAACGTATGTGCATTGATTTTTTTTTAGACATAATGCTATTGCACACTTAATAAACTACAGTATAGTATAGAGATAACTTTCATATGCACTGGGAAACCAAAAAAATCATGTGACTCACTTTATTGCAATATTCACTTTATGGCAGTGGTCTGGAACCAAACCCGCAATATCTCTGAAGTTTGCCTGTTCTTACTTGAATGCCAGGTTTTGTTGGGCAAGTTACTTGACCTCTGCGGGCTTCCACTCCCCCAACTGTGAACAGGGGAATGGTAGTGACCTTGTGTGGTTGTTGAGATGATGAGATGAGAGACTCTTTATGGACGTGCCTGGCATAGGGATGACGCTCTGTAGATGTTGGTTGACTTTCATCTCTTCCTTTTAGCAGATGGAATAGTTGGGTCCCAAGAAGGTAAGTCACTGGTCTGAAGGACCAGACTGGTATTCTCTGGAAAGCCGTTTAACAGGCCATTGAGGAATTATGAGTCCTTCTGAGAATTCTAGGAAATATATGGAATTTCTCTTCAGAAAAAAATACGTAGTAAAACACATACAAATACACATCACTTACAATTTCAGGCGGTCACGGGTCATCTGAAACCTATCCACAAACTCCAGGTCAGGATCACTTACTTATAATAATTCTATCCCAAAGCATCAGAAAAGAGGAAGTATCATGATCATTGGTCCCTTGTATTGGTGAGGACAGGGTCAGACCCAGACGCAGAGCTTGGGATTGGGCGCCTGGGAGGCGGGAGTGGGTGCACAGGTTTCACGTGCCTGCTGCTGTCGGCTAACTCACCCCTGCCCCTGCATCAAGGAAAAGGAATTGTCCATACCGCCTACCTGAGGACCCGCCTGTGATCGAAGTATTTCCAAGGAGCCAAAGGGCTGCGGACAGATGGAATTGAGTGGGAGGCAAACTACCTTTGTCACTATTGGAAGGAGATGAGCTAAAGGAATGCTCCCCCGCGGGATTCCTGAGTGACAGGCTGACGGTAAGCTCTGCTGGGCCCACCCGTGGGCACTTCGATTCGGAAACACCTTTTAGAAACAAAGTAGGAACCCAAGGCGATAATGGAAACCAGGTGTCCTCTCCCTGAAGGTAATGCCCCGCACGTGTACTAACAAAACACTACCAGGTAACAGGTAGCAACCCAGCCACAATACCCACCCATCTTACCTGTGTCTAAACCTTGCAGAGTAATTTTTGGAGACGTTTCGGAAATCCCACCTAAACCCATGCCTCACCCCTCAGCAATTACTACACTTGTCACAGAAATGACTTTATTATGTAATTGCTCCTTCTTTCGCATTTACCTAAAACTCAAGGTTGAGGCCTTCCAGGTGTTCCCTAAGAAATATATTTGTAAATAGGGCTGGTCCCTCTCGAGCTGAAGCATCTATGATTCTATTGTTTTTATATTGTGAATTAAAGATAAGCAAAGCTAAGAATCCTGCAGGGAGAAGGATCTGTGGAATGGGAAGGGGCCAAGGAGACCCCAAGCTGAGGCCAAGCCTTCCTCTCAGAGAAAGCTGCAGGCCTCCCCCCTGCTGGCCACCAGGAAGGGCAAGGATTTCCCCAGAAAATCCAGAGCCCTCAGGATCTTCCACATAAGGTTTGGGAACCTGTGTTCTCCTCAACTACCGTACTATTAAAGAAGGCAGGTGGCACTTGGGACCTGCAGGAAATAAGCAAAACGTCTTGGGAAATTTAAGTCATATAGGAATTTCCCAGGTTTCCAGTTTACGGGTTCCCATCTTTCGAGGTGTTTAGTTTGGAAAATGGAAATCAGTGGCCCTGTTTTTTATTCATTTGTTTAAAATAATGATTTCCTAAAAAGCATTTTTCCAATGTTATTATCTAAATCTCCCTTTGCCACTGTAAAGGAACAGGAAGAAAAAGAATATATAAGCTGGGGTTCCATGTGCTTAAGTAGATAGGATTTGGACAATGTCCTTGAACTGTTTTCTGGGAGACCTGTGTCTTGTGAGTCCTGTGGGCTCCGCTGAGCTCAGGATCTGCCGTGTGTGCAGGACAAGGACCAGAGTAAATGATGACTGGCCCAAGGTGACCCGTGAGAGGAAGTGGCCATGGATGCTTTAAACAGGGACCCAGTGGACTGAATCATCATTTTGACTGGAATGCCACCAAGTGGAACTCAAAAAGCTAGAAATTGCCAAAGAGAGGGGTGGGGAAGAGTCAAGGTCTAGAAGATTATGTTCAGTTGTACAAATAAAGATTTATTTTTGCACCCCTGCACTTCATGGACTGCCATAACTATAAAACAGCAGAGCAGTTATGCATACGTTAGTGAGAATTAATGTAAACAGGGTGCTTTTTTTTCTATTTGGGGGATAGAGAAAGACAAGAAGCTCTTGTAAGAAAGAAGGCAAAAAATAAGGAAAATAATATTTATTGTGTTATATATGTGTCATTATGTGTACTTTACAGACAAGGAAAGTGAAGCTAAAAAATTCATTTACCTATAGCCACACAGAAGTGACCAAACTACAATTCAAAAATAGTGTATGTCCTTTCCCTACAAAAAGGAAGACAGAAATGTCAACGGTTTGTTCTGCCAGCCTCACAATTTTCCCTCTCACAAAGCTAAACCATTTCTTTCTCGCCCTCAGTGCTTCTTTTCACATTGCCCACAAAGTGGCAGCATTTCTCCAACCACACTGTCGTCAGCAACAAAGCTAGAGGAATCGGCTGATCTAGCTAGAAGTAGAAATCAGGGGACAACTAATACAAAACATATAAAAAGAGGAAAAGCTCCAAAATTGTGATGGTGTGCGAAAGGAATAAAGACTTTCAGACTCTACTTTCGAATTTAATAACTTCCAGCCTCTCTGTGGCTTAAAAAAATTAATTCACAGCCGATTATTTTAGAGCTACCTTGTTCCACCACTTGATGGCGATAAAGACATCTAAAGCCCATTTAGATGCCCATTTAGTTCAACATCTAAAGCCCATTTTCTTTTTTGACAGATTGTGATTCTGCACACTGCTCTATATAAAATAGATAAACAACAAGGGCCTACCGTATAGCATAGGGAATATTCAAGATATTCAATATATTGTAATATATAGATATTCAATATATATTACAAGATATTCAATATCTTGTAATAACCTATAATGAAAAAGAATCTGAAAAAGAATATGTATATCTGAATCCCTTCACTGTACCCCTGAAACTAACAACATTGTAAATTAACCATATTTCAATTAAATAAATTGTTAAAAACTCCTATTGTTCCTGAAGTTATCAGTGGAGTTAAAAAAAAAAGAAAGTTGGTAATTCAGTTCCAAAAGTTCAGCAGTCTGTGCCTTTATCCATAGTTCCCAGTCTCATTCTGTTCAAGATGCTGTGAGTAGGTTGCCTGATCTTTCATAAGGCCCTTCCCTTCTGTCTGAGCTGTCTCTGGGAGCTAGCACAGGATCCTCCGACTCACACTTTCTCTGTGCTTGGTCTAATACATTTAGTAATTTTCCACCTCTAATCTGCATCCCTCCACAATTAACTAAGCCTTCTTGGCCCCCTCCTTCAAATTGTTTCTGAATTTCCAACTCCTTCTTGTCTGGCCCTATTCCATCCACACACCTAACTCCCATGACCCTCCATTATCATAATTCCACACAGCCTTAGACACCGACACTGTGTAATGCAGTTCCTAGCTCAGTGTACCTAGTGGTGCATGCAGCCCTCAGACAGCTCCTTGAAGCTGAGACCATGTCTCGGGCATTCTTCGTGAGAGCAGTTTAAGCTCTCAGCAGAAAGCCTAGCGTGATGTCTGCACTCCATGTGGGTTTATTGAATGAACGGGTCATTGTGAAACTGTGATTTCCTCTTCTTCAGTGATGTTCATGATAAATTTCCCCAGAGGAGGCGCACTGTCAGTACATCTGCTTTGACATGGGCCTTGCACTGGCCCTGGTGATCCGTGAAGATGATGATTGTAGGGGTGGGTCAATGTCACACGGGAGAAGGGGAGAATTTGCTCGTGACGGGGAGCACTGAGCAGTGGGCTGATCTGGAGCCTGTGACAGAAGCCTTGGTGGGCTTTTACAGTGGTGGTGGCCCCCCCATGCTGAACCTTCATCCTTCTAGGATGGCACGCTTCCAGGATCAACAGGCAACTTGAATGCAGTGTCAAGCCTTCTGTGGATGTTTTTTTTCCTGAGATGAGTTAAATTACACATCAAGATGCTATTGCTTTGGCCTTTTTAGCAATAATTTCTTGGCCGAACGTTGAATGGAGAGGATTCAGGAAACCACTCAGGAAATGAAGGAAAGGTTAGCGACTGGGACCTCTGAGGTGGGATGGGGAAAGCTGAAGAGGTGTCTTCTTCATAGCTCCTTAAGTATTTCAAGTTTGTTAAAGAAAGGAATTAATTAATTTATTAATAGGAGTTGTCTTTAGAGAAAGGAAGTAGTCTTCATGAAATCACGTCAATCTCTACTCTTTTTTTTTTTCTTCTGTGACTGTAATTAAGGATGCTCTATTTTTTTTCCTTTTTTTTCGTCTATCGTGTTACCGCTCAGGCTGTAACTTTGTGCCGAATGAGGCAAAGACTTCTTGGCATTCACATCATACACACGGGTGTTTGTAGACAGTTATTATATCATTAGTCACTGCCTAGTTAGTACTGCTTTCATGTTTCCACATAAATGAATCCCTCCTTACTCCCTTAGTCATGTCTGTCCTTACTCTCTGATCTTCTTCCAGTATTTCCATCTCTTCTGGGCCCCAGAGCACCTCACTGACGATTTATTGTCTCAGGTAAAACACCACCAGAGTTACCCAGAAGGAAACTATGGTGTGCGGACTCGGGTTAACCCTTCTCATACCCTTTTCCAAAGTTGGAACCAGGAACAAAGAAACTTCATTATGGTGGCCACCTTATTTGTACAAAATGTCCAGACTGGTTTTAAAGGGCTTGACTATTTGCCAGCTGTACTCATAACAGACATTTTGCAAGTGTGCCTCTATAATAAATTATAATACATTTAATGTCTTTGTCCCCATAATGCTCAAACTTTATAACAGGGACAATAACCTTTTGTAAAAGGGGATAGAGTGAGATTCAAGGAGAGAAGAGAAGATGGGATGGCGATCACAGGAGGTCTTAACCTTGGGTGGGAAGATACTATCCTTGGAGAGCCCTGGCAAATAGTCACACTGGGTGCAAACGCAAACCAGTTAAAAAGGAATCTGAGGGGCTTCACTGGTGGCGCAGTGGTTGAGAGTCCGCCTGCCGATGCAGGGGACACGGGTTCGTGCCCCGATCCGGGAAGATCCCACATGCCGCAGAGCGGCTAGGCCCGTGAGCCATGGCCGCGGAGCCTGCGCTCCGCAACGGGAGAGACCACAGCAGTGGGAGGCCCGCGTACCGCAAAAAAAAAAAAAAAAAAAAAAAAGGAATGTGAGGAATAGATGCAGGAAGATGGAAGTTGGGTTAATGATCCCCTGTTGACCTCAATTTTCTTGGTGAATCAGGGGGCAAGATGGTCAGCTGAGAGAGAATAGGACTGAGGATGGAAGGGGTTTTGAAAGTGAAGACTGGGGGGCAGGGAAGGGATGGAGTGGGAGTTTGTGATTAGCAGATGCAAGCTATTATATATAGAACAGATAAACAACAAGGTCCTACTGTACAGCACAGGGAACTATATTCAATGTCCTGTGATAAACCATAATGGAAAAGACCATTAAACGTCATTTCTTTAAAAAAGTGAAGGCTGGACCGACCACGGAAAGAGGGAACCATTGAGAGCCCAGCTAAATCCGGAAACCCTGACCCGGAAGTGGCTTCAATCTGCACTCCCACAGTTTTCTTTTCCAGCCAATTATATCATCCATGATAGTTCATTCTGTTAAACATTCCTGATCCTGCCCTCTCTTCTCCATCCTAACTGCTGCTCTCTCTGTACAAGATTTCATCACTTTTCACCTGCACCTGATTGTTTCCCATCTCACGTCTCACGCTGCCAGTCTTCCTTCTTTCTTGCAGCTGCCACAGCGACATCTCTCACCACTCAATCTGATCATGACTCCCTACCTTAAAAGACATCCACGGCTCCCTTGGCCATGGGATGGAAACCATGTTCCTTTCCTCTGCACATGAGATTTTGGTAAATTGAAAAGTGGCAAAGAAATGTTCCCTCCCCTGTGTGTATGCACCTTTGCAAACTGACTTTGCAGTTCTTCCCATCAAGAGATGGAGTCTATTTCTCCACCGCTTTAACTTGGGCTTGGGCGTGTGAATTGCTTTGGCTGATGGGACAAGAGCAACGGTGACACATGCAGAGATTGAAAAGGCCCTCTCTTGCTTTCCTTTGAGACCTTTAGACATCCACGTGAGCAAGTCAGTGGATGACAGACCACATGGAGGGAGGGTCCAGTCATCCTAGACATTCCAGCCAAGGCCATCATCAACCCGCCAAAGCCAGCTGACCACAGACACAGGGACAAGCCTAGCCGAGACAAGCAGAAAAACTGCCCAGCTCAGCTCACCCCAGATTACCCACCCTCGGGTTTGTGAGCCAAACCACTCAGTTTTCGGGTGGCTGAGATTGGAACTAGGGTCAGGGAAGTGAGGCACCCAGGGTGCAAAATGTAAGCAGGGCTTCACTCATATTTCCGTGACCCTGAACGTGAGCCTCCTTACATTTTGTACCAAAGGTGCCTTACTCACCTCCCTCACCTCACCCTATAGTCCTGGTCCTGTGTAGTTGGTTACACGGCCATGGATAACGATACAAGGATCTTCTCCATCTGGCTCCTGGAAGGTTTATTCTGACCAATCACAGCGCCCGTACCATGGCCACCAGTGCTTTAATCTCCCTGCTGTGTCCTGTGACATGTGTCCAGGTAGCTGTGACCTATGACATATTGCCCTGTACTCCTGGTGACAGCTGCTGGGCACCAGGGTCAGGTACCTCCCCGAAGCTTTACAGCAAATTCAGAAGTGTGCTGATACAAAAAGTTCTGCTCGGACAAGGTTAGTGATGTTTATTTAGGCCAAGAGATTCTCACCCCTGGATTTTTGAACTAGGAAAGTTTGAGAAAATCTGTCAGAGACCTAAAGTACAAATCCATTAACTCCTGCCTGTGAGATCCTCAGGGCATCCTCGAATCTTGTATCGCCTTCCAGAATCAGCCTCTATCACGTATCCATATACTGCAGTTCTCTTTAGGCTTCCTTGAGATCCCTGTCTCTCCTGAGCCTGCTGGCATCTTTCCCCCTTGGCACCACAGAAGTCTAACTGCACTAAAGCTCTTTGGCTTGTTGTCCCTTATGTTCTATTTGCCCTTTATGTTGAGGAACACTGAGTCTATTTTTCTAAGCACACATCATTTTTTACACCTTCACTCAGCTTTTTCTTTTGCTAGAAGGCCCTCCCTTCCATGACTCTGAGAGAGGACTTTGTTGGTGTGCACCCAGATCCCTGGAACCATATGTGATCCTTTAACCATATCTGGCACCCTTCCTCTGACTTCTGCCTGCTCTGCAGCTAGTGGCTCCCGCCCGGCACCCAGGACCCTGAAGATGCCCCACCTATTCCCGATATGCCTGGGAGTTCCGTGCCCTCCCTCTGCTCGTCCATCTTTGTAGCCCATTACCAGTGACAGACTGGTGCAGAAGTAGAGAAGCCCAGCTCTCTTCCTCCAAGGAGGACAAACACTGGGGTGTCATTGACGATCCAGAGCTTGGGGTGAATCTGAGACTTCACGTGAAATGGCACTCTTGCTTAGCTTTTTCCCATCCTTGTGGTTGTGCTTTTGTGTACTTTACTGTACAGTACTGTATAGCGTACAGTAGTACAGTATCTTTATTTCAAGGCCAGGATGTCTGGAAGCAAGCTTAAAAGCAGCAGTGATGTAGCTGGTACTGCTAGGAAGTGCCAGGAATTGGAGGCCCAGAGAAAGGACGAAGGGAGACAAGAGGAAGAAGAAGTAACTGAAGAACCGAAGAGATTCACGACGCCGGAAATGGCGAGGGGATTTTCCTTATTTGAGGAGCCACTGTTAGTTTTTGAGGCACAGGACCGGAATGTAGACTGGTACATGAAGCCTGCAGCAGCCGTTCAGAATGCAATCCAGCGCTACCGTGTCATCTATGATAAGAAAAAAAGAGCTACTACCCAGACGTCACTGGGTCATTATTTTAAGAGGGTAGATAGAATTCAATCCAGCAAGGAACCAGAACCTGTGCCATCAGCATCAGGAGTGAGTGACATTGCAGCTTGCCCTCCATCTCCTATTGCTGACAGTCCTTCAGCTCTACCATCTCCCACCTCCTCTCTCTCCTCCAGTCAGTAACACTTCTTGCCTGTTCACTCGATGCCAGCCCCTGGATGCCAGCTGTTGTACTTACTATTGTACTTTTCAAGGTACTGTACCGTGAGATTAAAAATGTTTTCTTTATTTTTTTGTGTTTGTTTTTAATGTATTATTTGTGTGAAAAGTATTATAAACCTGTACTATATTACAGTACAGTACTGTATAGCTGATTGTGTTAGTTGGGTACCTAGGCTAACTTTGTTGGACTTAAAAACAAATTGGACTTATGAACAAGCTCTTAGAATGGAACTTGTTTGTATGTAGGAGACTTACTGTAATCCCGAACTCCCTTACTGGCTTCTCCTGGGAACACTTCCCTCGTACGTATCCCTCTGCAAAACTCATACCTGTGCTTCTAAGTTATGCTTAATTATCACTTCTGTGAAGTGTCCCTGACCACCTAGGGAGAGAGAATCAATCACTCCTTCCCCTGTGCCATTGCTGACTTCTCCAGCAACTTCAAAGCTTGCATTTAAGCAAGTCAATGTTTACAAGTCAACGAACTGTCTCTCTTATTGGTCAGTGAGCACTTTGAAGGCAAGGGTATGGTTACATTACTATCCATGAGAATATCTCCTGTAACCATTAGGGACACAGGACATATTTGTTCATTAGAAGATTCTTTCCATTGACTTGAAATCTTCTTCCTTGTAGTCTTCACTTTTGTACCCCAATTCTTCTCTTTTACACAATAGATTAAAACCTTCCAGCAGTAGTTATTTCTCACCAGGTCTTCCCTTCAGGCTCAACAACTCTGGGTCCTGCCAAAGTCTCACCTGGCTTTGATTCCTAAAACTTCACTATCCTATCACTGTCTTCTTGGTGCTCCAGACTTTATCAATATCCCTCTAAAAGCTTCAGAACTTAAAGCAATAGGATGAAAAAATGTTAGGATGGAATACAGATATGGTTTAGCAACCCAGTTGGCCATAGACCTCTAGCCTTCCTCCATCTGGATGCAGGATTTTTCTTAGTGAGACTGAGATGGCTGCTAAAAGCATCTGTGTGATGTTACACTATTGGTCCAGTGGAGAGACAGGTCAATTTAAATCACTAGGGTCCTTTACCTGAACTTTTGTAAGACCCATTTTCTCCACTTGAATTTACAAGAGTGAGTTTTGAACCTAACAGCCTGTCAAGCTTCATCTGATTCATTTTTATTCCTTATTGCAGCAAAACAAAATTTTTTGAATATTGATGCCACATCGGTTTTGTGACTGTTTCAGTCTTCATGCTGGTCAGTGAAAAAATGAGAGCAGACCAGGACAGAGTGAGAATGCTGCCATTCCGTTCCAAACCTGTATCCAGGCTACACTGACACCCATCCACAGTCTGTGGGCACCATTGTTCAGTGAGCTCTGAATTCTGTGCGGTGAAAGGGCTGAATTTGTTCACCAATAGAATAAAATGAATACTTATCTTAAAAATTGGCAAAAATCAAGTGTTCGTATGACTTCGAAATTTTCCTAATCTATGGAGTGAAATTACAGAGCAATTAAGAACATGAATTTAGAGTCTGACACAGATAAATCTGAGTTGTGGCACTCAGTTTTTGTGACATTAAACAAGTTTCTAACATCTATATGCCACAACTTCTCTACTCCTTCAGTAAGAATAAGAATGGTTTCTATTGCACAGGATAGTTGTAACTAAATGAGTTTATCTCTATCAAGAGTTTAACAGAGAACGTAACATACAGCAGTAAGTTCAGTACACATTATTACAAACTAATGGGCTCATTGGGGAGGGGCTTGCTGCTTTAGGGGAAGCAATTCTGGTCACCAATTCAGTGTGTGGAGGGGGTTTTCCCACACTTACCAAGCATTTCTCCAACACCAACTGGGGGTCCTATAATTCAGCTAAATTCTGAGTCAGATCCCACAGACTAAGGGCACAGTCCTACAAGGCTGCCTGCCTCCCCCACTTCAGATGCCAATTGCAAGTCCGGGCTGTCACCTGTATTTCTGACCTGTTGGCTGTATTTTGAAAATTCCCACAACCTCGTCCTTGGGTTTGATTAATTTGCTAGAGTGGCTCACAGAACTCAGAGACATATTTACTTACTAGACTACAAGTTTGTTATAAAAGGATATAACTCGGCAATAGCCAGATGGAAGAGATGCAAAGGGTAAGGTACAGGGAAAGGGCAGGGAGCTTCCATGCCCTCTTTGAGCACACGCCACTCTTCCTGAATCTCCACGTATTCACCAGCCTGGAAGTTCTCTGAAGTCCCTCTTTTGGGTTTTTATGGAGGCTTTATTTCATAGGCATGATTGATCAAATCATTGGCCATTGGTGATTGAATCAACTTCTAGGCCTTCTCCCCTTCCCTGGGGTCAAGGGATGGGGGTAGGACTAAAAGATCCAACCCTTTAATCCCATGATTGGTTCATGGTTGATTCTCCGGGCAACCAGCACCATCCTTAAGTTTGGCCCAAAAGTCACCTCATTAATACAACAAAAGACACCTTTATCACTCTCATCACTTAGGAAATCCTAAGAGTTTAGGAGCTGTGTGCCAGAAACAGGAACGAAGACCAAATATGTAGTTCTTACTCTAAAGCACAGTATCACAGGGGAGGATCAGTCAGAAGGCCTCACTGAGAAGGAGACATCTGAGCCAAGCTGATGAAGAAGGGACTGAGCCATGGGGCTGTCTGGGGAAGAGTGCTCCAGGCCAAGGGAATGGTTAGGACAAGTCTTAGCGTGTGTGAGGACCAGCAGGGTGGGCGTGACTGGATCTGAATGAACAAGGGGGAAGATGGTGGGGGAGAGGCAGGGTTATGTCTTTCTTACAGGACCTCGGATTTCACTTTGAGTGAAATGTGAAACCACTATAGGAATGTGAATGATGGGTTGGGTGGCATAAGAGGACCTGTGCTCTAAACCACCACCCTAGCTGGTATGTGGCATAGAGGCCATAGGAAGGCAAGGGTTTGGGACTCTTGCCATAATCCAGCAAAACATGATAGCATCTTGCTGGGAGAAATGTTGGAGGTGGAGAGACGTATTCAGTCTCTAGATGTATTTGACGGTGCCGTCTACAGAACTATTGACATACAGTGAAAGAGAGAGGGGTCCAGGGTGAGGCCAAGTGATTCGTTCTGAGCAACCCAGAAGATTGAATGGTATTTATTGAGTGGAACGATGAGAAGAGGCACAGACTGGGGAAGTGTATCCATCAGGTTATGCTGTGGTAACAAACAGACCCCCAAGTTTCACTCGATTAACCCACAAAATTCTCCCTGTCACTCATAGTGCATGTCCACTGCCATGGCAGGGAGCTCTTCTCTGATTATTAATTTGGGGACCCAAGGGGACTGAGGCTTCATCCTGACCCTCTTCCTTCATCACCACTGCAGTCGGAAGGGAACCTAGTGAATTGTACTCTGGCTTCTCAAGCTCCTGCTGGGAAGTGAAGTCACTTCCCCTCACATTTCATCAGACAGAGCCACCACAGAGCTCTGCCTAACTTCAAAGAAGATGAGGGGAAACGCAACCCTACCACATGTCCCGGAATCCGAGAGGTGGAAATATTTGGTGACTAGTACCAATGACTACCGCTGAAGAGAAAATCAGGAGGTTTTTTGTTTTTTGTTTTTGGACACAGCCATCCAAGTGGAGGTGTAGTGCACAAATTTGAGGCCCAGGGGTGGGCCTAGGGGTGGACCCTAGCTTGTGGAACCAAGAGTTATATAATTCTAGGGGAAGTTTTTCTAAGTTAAATTCAAGGGGGAGGGATAAATTAGGATCTGGGAATTAATATATACACTACCAAATGTAAAATGGATGGCTAGTGGGAAGGTGCTGCATAGCACAGGGAGATCAGCTCCATGCTTTGTGACCACCTAGAGGGATGGGATAGGGAGGGTGTAGGGAGACGCCAGAGGGAGAAGATATGGGGATATATGTATGTGTATAGCTGATTCACTTTGTTGTACAACAGAAACTAACACGACATTATAAAGCAATTATACTCCAATAAAGATATAAAAAAACAGTATGAGTCTCCCCCCGCCCCCCCCAAAAAGCCAGATACACAATACTATATATAAAATAGATTAACAACAAGGACCTACCATATAGCACAGGGAACTATATTCAATAGCTTATAATAACCTATAATGGAAAAGAATGTGAAAAAGAATACGTATATGTGTATAACTGAATTACTTTGCTGTATACCTGAAACTAACACAACACCGTAAATCAACTATACTTCAATTAAAAAAAAAAAGACAAAGAATTCAAGACTCAATTCAAAATTGACATCTTTGAAGGGTTTGTACAAGTGAGAGGCCCTAAAGGTTAAGCTATGCAATCTTCGAAGTGAATCCATCTCTGAGAAGTCCTAGCACTGTAAATGGGGAGTCACCCGGTAACAGTGACCGGGTAACAGAGGATTTTAAAGCAATGGGACTGAATGAAGTATGTACTGATGATAAATAAAGGAGTCCCTGATCCCTGGGGCAATCCAGTGTTTTGAGATTACGAAGGAATCAGCAAAGTAAACTGAGAAGTAGCCAATGAGATAGATTTGATAACAAAAAATTTTTTCTCTTTACATGGACTTTGTGTTTGCTCCCTTATACATTGCTATTTATTTATTTATTTATTTATTTATTTATTTTGCGGTATGCGGGCCTCTCACTATTGTGGCCTCTCCCGTTGCGGAGCACAGGCTCCGGACGCGCAGGCCCAGCGGCCATGGCTCACGGGCTTAGTTGCTCCGCGGCATGTGGGATCTTCCCGGACCAGGGCACGAACCCGTGTCTCCTGCATCGGCAGGCGGACTCTCAACCACTGCGCCACCAGGGAAGCCCGCTATTTATTTTTTATTACATCTCTTTTCTAGAACTACTGCAAAATGGAGAGTCCTGGATCATTTGACTTTTCACACATGCATTCAAAAACCTGGGGTGGCCTCAGACCAATTCAGTTCAAAGAGAAATTCAGCATTGAACCAGCAGTATAAGGAGAAAGAATAGACTACAGGTCAAGAGATGAAATCTTAACTTCTAGCCCCGTCACCATTTTATTAATTCACTAGCTCCGGGTCACATAAATCCTCTGGACCTTAGTACATGCATCTATAAAATGAGGGATATATTATTTTCTCCAGAGTCCTTTATGACTCTGCCATTTCGCCCACATATTCCACGTCACCATGGGTTGGAACTCAGGACTGGATCACATCAATTTTCGTGACATGTATACTGATTTGTGTAAACATTTCAAGCTCCCTATTCATTTTACGTTGATTAAGAGTGATGTACTTGAAGGTAATAAAGTATGGAAACTTAAAAGGATGTTTAGCAATAAAATGGAATGATTGTAGTTGCAGAGTTCAAGGTAAACTGTAGGAAGTATTACCTAATCCCTTTATAAACCTCCTCTTTATTAGAGGGATTTAATTAACGGCAGACTCCAACTAACACATAATTTAATCATAAAAGAGACAGACAGTTTTCTAGGGCTGCTGTAGCAAAGTACCACAAACTGAGTAGCTTAAACAGAAATGTATTATGTCTGTGCTCTAGAGGCCAGAAGTCTGAGATACAGGTGTCAGCAGGACTATGATCCCTCTGAAGACACAAGGAAAGGCCTCTCTCCTACCTTCTGGTGGTTTCTTGGCTAGTGGCAGTGTAACCCCATCTTTACATGACATTCTCCCTGTGTATGTCTGTCTTCACATTTCCCCCTTTTGAAGGATACCAGTTGTATTGTTTTAGGGCCCACGCTAATAACCTCACTTTAACTTGATTATCTCTGAGAAGACCCTCTCTCCAAATACGGTCACATTCTGAGGTACTGAGACTAGGAGTAGCACATAGGTACCAATTCTAGGTGCCAGGATTCCAACACATCTTTTTAGTGGGGACACAATTTGGCCCGTAACACAAACAACTGCTGCCCCCAGCCTCAGTTCCTCTTCATCCTCAAGGACACGCACACTGTGAGTCTTCTTCTCCCAGGGCTTTTATCTCTGCCTTCTTAACATTTTATGAATCTATTTCCTCCTCTCTATCTTCCCTGTTTCGGCGCAGACCCTCCTAATTTATTGTCTGGTCTAAGACAAGAATTTCCTACTCAGTTCCTCTATGTTATTCTTATGATCACGCCTACCACAGCCCCAACTCCCCATCCTCCCCACTCCCTCCCCCCCAGCACCAATTCATCCTCTGCTGAGCAGCCAGTGTTTTCTTGGCAAAGTGCACCTCTGACCTTGTCACCTCACTGCTAAAATCCCTCAATGGCTTCACATAGACCTTTTGGATAAAGTGCAATTTCTCAGCACAGATCTCCAACCTCTCCTCCAGATCCTGACTACCTCTCAAGCCTCAGCTTGAACCCTAACTCAGCTGTAACAAACACAAGGTGGTTCCTTGAATAGTGCATTTTGTTTGTGCCCTATAGGAAGGCTGCTCCCTGCATATCAAGAGCCTCTGTATCAAGTGGGAAAAAGTACCCCATCGGGGAGGATGAATTACAATAAAGTGCCCCTTCCTCCGGTTGGAGTCTGCCTCCGTATAAGTTCATACACAGCTTGGGGCTGGATTTCAGTGCCCAGTCCTCCTCCTTCTCCTCTACAGAACAAAATAATATGACCATATACGGCTTCCCGGCCCTGTACACACATGCAGTAGGAATTCCCCAGGCAAACATTCATAAGATCTCAGGTTTGCAACCGCCAGGAAAAGCTCTCTGATCTCCCAAGCCGATTAGCTAAGAATAGAGGATTCTGCGGGAACATCAAGGCAGGACCGACTCCCAACACCTGTTGTACTGCAAGGTGGTTTCCTCAGAGGATAGTGTGTAGCATACTCGGTACATCTCAAATGAGATTTTTCCATTTTTTTTCTTGACAAGTAGAGAATCTGTGAATTCAAAAGTGCTGGAATAGCTGAAAACACCACAGGTTGCTGATGGTGTGAACCTGGGCAAAGTCCCACGCAGGCTGGCCTGCTCTGGAGGGAAGCTGCTTAGTGCCAGGGAGCAGTCTTAGATTGTGGTCCTGGTCTCGGGCCATTCACCAAGCAGTTTGATGGCTAGAGGAATCAATCACTTGGTAAAACCTTTAAAGCTCTTCTATTTTGTGATGTTTTTTGTTTTTGTTTTTGTTTTTTTGCGGTATGCGGGCCTCTCACTGCTGTGGCCTCTCCCGCTGCGGAGCACAGGCTCCGGACGCGCAGGCTCAGCAGCCATGGCTCACGGGCTTAGTTGCTCCGCGGCATGTGGGATCTTCCCGGACCAGGGCACGAACCCGTGACCCCTGCATCGGCAGGCGGATTCTCAACCACTGCGCCACCAGGGAAGCCCTATTTTGTGGTTTTGTAAGGTTCTCTTGCCCACATTTCTCCCCTCGCTGCCTAAATGGTAAAAATGTTCTCTACTATATGCCCTAAAACTCCACCAGCTAGAAAATGAACATGAAATGATTCTCAGTCACACAATCATATGAGTTAGATTGATAAATTTAAACCTTCAAATTGCTAGTTAAAATCAAGAGTTCCGGAAGAAATGTACATCTTGATTTGGAGAGAGGAGTGAGGGCAAGCTCCAGGGCACAGACCGTGTTCAGGTAGAAGAATGGGAGCTGGGCCTGTGCCAGCCTTACTGGGAATAGTGTTGTCTGCTGTTGACAATGCTGAGTTTCCTCCATTCATCCCCTATCATCTAGGGTACATGACTGCTGACCTCCTGGGGCCCAGGCCCATTCCAAGCAAGGATAATTGATAGGACTCTTTGTTAAGGCAAAGAAAAGAGACCCTATAGATACTACAGCACCTGGGAATTGTGCTGAAAGAGGTGGCCAATCCTAGCGGTAATAAAACTCTGCTTCCTTCATGCCTTCCATGAGGGCAGAGTAAAACTCCCTTCGGGTTCTCTGCAGATTGACAGAGGACAGGCTGAAAAATTAACGCGAGAAAAACAAGCACAGTTTGCATCATACTCTGAACTCTCTGAATAGAGGAAATTCTATTTGTAAGATTATCTTGGTAATAAGCCTGCACCGCCATCTCCTTATAAAATTTAAGGGCAGAGCTAAGGGATCCCATCTCAGCAGGCTGGATTTATCTGTAAGCCAAGAGAATACTCTGAAGGAAAAAAAAAAGCATTTTACAAATCCTGAGCCTTTGTGGGGACACCTAAGAACCCTGTGGGTTATCCTTATTTCTCATCTAAGTTTAAACTGGCTGAGAAAGCAAGCCCCCCTGCTAGCTCTTCTCTGCCCTGCCCAAAGGCCTTGATCATTTTTGAATACGTGGAGAAGTGTTGATGATGCCTATTATTTTCCAGAATTTTATGAACTTTATTTTATGGAGTCGGTTCAGGAAAGTACTGTAATTAAAAATAATCCTCTGGGACTTCGCTGGTGGCACAGTGGTTAAGAATCTGCCTGCCAATGCCGGGGACACGGGTTCGAGCCCTGGTCCGGGAAGATCCCACGTTGCCGCGGAGCAACTAAACCCGTGCGCCACAACTACTGAGCCTGCGTGCCACAACTACTAAAGCCTATGGCCCCAGAGCCCATGCTCCGCAACAAGAGAAGCCAATGAGAAGCCTGCACTCCACAATGAAAAGTAGCCGCCACTCACTGCAACTAGAGAAAGCCCATGCGCAGCAACAAAGACCCGACACAGCCAAAAATAAATTAATTAATTAAAAAAAAAATCCTCCTAGTTATCTAGTTCTATCCATTTACCTAATACCTATTTTAACAGCTAATAGTTTGTAGTTTCCCAAGAGAACAGAATTTCTTACTTCATTGTTTTCTTATTAGATCTTAAATGTTTGAGTATTACAGAAGCTCCAACACTGCTAATGTCACACCTCTTCTTAAACTCTCCCGCTTGCCAAAGATTTGTTATTTACATATCTCTCTACGGTTTTCTCCCTCCTCTGAGTTGTTTGCCTTTTTCTTCTCTGATCTTTTCTCTTTTGCAGAGGTCTTCCCGGATTAGTATTCATGGAGCATTTGTAGCCCAAGGAAAGAAGGTATCTGTCCTCACAAGACTGATCCATGCCCTTGCTGGTTTCCCTCCATGTAGGACTTCCTGTAAAAGGTATGTCAAATTGAGGAGTTTACCACTGTCTAGACAGTCTTCAGAGAAGGTCCCCAATCATTTTCAAGAAATGAAATTTGACAAAATGCAGAAGTGGACTCTGGTCATCATGTGTCTGGGTCTTGATATTTTAAGCCAAATAGTGATTCATTTGTGAATGACTAGGTGTGAACAGGCACTTTATATATGATTTTTTCTACATAAACCAGCATAATTGCAACAGCTGCCATGGCAAAGATGTATTCTACACAACTATTTTTGCAGTCTTTGGAAACTATGCTTTCTTCATCTAGCACCTTTGAAATCATACAACTGGTTTTGCACAGAGGGTATTTTCTGGTTTCTGGTCTGGGTAGCAATCTCTCTTTGCTGTAAAGAACTCTATCCAGTTGTGTGGCACGGGATTGGAGGGGGTAGCTGAGCCTTTATCACTTCTTTGTCTCCAATCAAATAGCAATTAGCCTCTTATCCCTTCCCTCTTCAAACACAAAAAACAAAACACAAAATTGCCAGGCAGGAGGAAGGGAAGTTTGAAGCACAAATGCAGGATGCTGCATTTACTTGCTAATTCACCTTTCTGTCCAGCAAGCTGAGAAAGTGCTTTCCCAAACCACAGACTCTCAGATCCGGACCCGCCAGTCCTCATCAATTAGTCCAGACCCATTACTTCCTGATGAGGACACTGAGGTCTAAAAGGTGGGGACACTTCCCCCAAAGCCCTAGAAATCTAGGGAGGGTGAGCTTTAGCCCACAGTCCTCCCATTCTTCATCTAATACCCTTACAGAGTGCATTTCAGACTTATCCCATGACCTTAAACAGTCAGTCCCAGGTTTTCTTTTAATGATGGATTTTTATATTGTTTTTAAAGATGGAGTTCTTGTCATGATTATTAGCTGTATACTAATAAACACAGAGGTGTGTTAATCTAATTAATAATCATAATAAAAACAAAGCCCTCAGTGCTTTGGATTTCCTTTGCTGATCTCACGGGTTCAGCATATATGTACTGAACACACACGAACTCCCCACATGGCTCACCTGCCCTTACGAGCATCCATAATCACATTGCAGAAAAATGAACAATGCCTACGGTCCTCCAGCTGCTGTGTCTCAACCAAGTTAACAACACACTCTATTGAACTGACTTCCCCACAGTGATTCATCCAGAGAAAGATGATTTCCTGCTAACTTTCATTTTCTCCAAGCAGTGTAGGTGGAAAGAGGGAAAGAAAGCAAACTTGGTTTCATGGTAGAAAACCCAATGGTTTGGCACTCTTCAAGGAACACATAATTTTCTTGCTTATTCTGAGAAATATTAGTTCCCTTCTTTAATTCTCTGAATTGTGTTCCACAAACCATTACCTAGAAGTCCTAAAATGTTGGATGTTGTGCACGTTTAAACTTAAGTACGCTAACAACTAACTATTCTAAGACAGCTGCCTCATGCTGCCTAGAATGTGAGTACACATTGGGATGTTTCATTTCTTATTAGATCGAACCTCAGAGAAATGAAGCAGGGTTTTAGTCTTGTGGAGTGGGATTCAAGCCTGCTGAAGGCTGCTAGCACTAAAGAGGGAATTGGCTACCTGGGAATTTCCTCATTGCATTAAGTAAAGAAAAAAAAAAAAGCATCCTTTAAGACGAGTTGATTCTTAAGTACAGAATTAAGGCATATTTTGAATTAGGGTCTATTTTGCATGGAGCTGGCCTTATTTGCTAGTTTTGAATGACAGGTCCTTAATCTGCAAGGTTTGGGTACATACACCTCAAACCACAACATCTCTTCCGTTAGCCTTGTGTAGAGTCAAGTGATCTTGATTACATGAAGCACAGAACTGAGGCAATTATCTAACCATTCGAACCTAGAAAAAAAATTTGGCTTGACTTATCCAGGAAGTGCCCCAATTTTCTACTAAAACTCTGGAAGCCCAGGTCTGACAAAAGTCTTTCCTTTTAAAATGTCTTAAGGGTAAAGTTAATAGAGTCACCATCAGAATCTCTGAGTTTGATATGTTTAGTTAGTTTCCAGGTCACTAAGCACATTTTTCTCCAGGAAGCAAATTCAGGAATTCCTTTGTACCCTTAGCTCCAAAAAAATTAGCCTAACACTCTTTTCTATCCTTGGTTGTGTGCTCTCCATCAGAATATCAAGACACGTTTGGAATAGAGGCAGAGGCTTTTGTTGAGATGGGCCACAGGGTAAACAGAATGCACCGAAGTGGAAGGCAGAGTATGTCAATCATCTACAGTTGAACATTCCTGTATAGTTTAGCAACTCAGCTTCCAGTGCTGGGTTGTGCTTTCTTGGGATTCTAAGTGCAGGAGGCAGATGGGCAGCTGTTGGAAAAAGAAAGTACAGAAAGAAGCAAAAGTGTGCTAAAGGTACAGGAGGGGTGAGGAAATGGCAGGGGTGTCAGAGCCGGGTCCAGTGGAGAGGGAAAGCTGAAAACCTTCAAAGAGAGAGACAAGTCAACCCTTTTCCGATGATTTTCTTTGTTAGATGAAAGGCGGTCCACAGCTGGGGAACCGGGCCTGTGTCCCCAGAAGCAAAGGACACTTCAAATTGTGAAAGGAGCTCTCTTCCTTCCCCACCCAACCCAGCTCGTTGTGAGGCTCCCTCCGGCCTCAGCTCAGAGCCTGCTGCTTAGGAATTCAGGGCGTACCTGGACAGAACTCTTCCTGAATCCACATTTAGGGCCTGACATCACGCGATGCTGCTTATGCTTGTGTTTACCCAGGCTTCCACCCGGCCACAGAAATGATCTACGCACCTAGACCCAAACCCACAGACGGTGCACAGAGAATGGTGACTGATTTCCACAGATAAGTTAGTACCTGGTTTAAACCGCTGGCTTATCTGGACATGAAAACAAGAGACAGGTATGAGAATGGTAACTCTTTCTGTGAAGACTTTTTGTTTAAATAGCCTTAGAAACTCTAAGAATCCCTAATTTGTTAAGCTTAATACCACTTTAGGAAAAAATTTCTCAGTAGCCACATTTATGTATCTAATGCCTTAATAGCGACCTTAGAGCATTTTTGCAAACTCATTGCAATGCTCAGAACAACCACTTAGAGAGTAGAGGTCAGCAAACTTTCTTTCTGTAAAGGGCAGAAAGTAAATATCTGAGGCTTTGTGGACCATCCAGTCTCTGCTGCAACTATAAGACTGATTTGTAGCAGAAAGCAGCCATGAGAAAGTGTGTAAGCAAATGAATGTATCTGTGTTCCAAACACTTCATTTATGGACATAGAAATTTGCATTTCATGTAATTTTCATGTATCATGAAATACTCTTCTTTCCTTTTTTTTTTTTTTTTTTTTCTTTGCAGAATGCAGGCTTCTTACTGTTGTGGCCTCTCCCGTTGCGGAGCACAGGCTCCGGACGCACAGGCTCAGCGGCCATGGCTCACGGGCCCAGTAGCTCCGCGGCATGTGGGACCTTCCCGGACCAGGGCACGAACCCGCGTCCCCTGCATCGGCAGGCGGACTCTCAACCACTGCGCCACCAGGGAAGCCCTCTTCTTTCCATTTTTTTTCAACAATTGTCACCTTGTGGCTCAAAGAAAAGGGGTAGACTTGGCCAGCAGCCCATCATTTGAAGACCCCCAGGCATAGAAGGCTGAAAGATGGACATTGTTGCTGTCATGGCAACACATGCAGGGTGCAGAGTTCAGGGAAAGGCAAGGCAGGCACTAGGCGGCAGCGCTGCAGGGAGCCCCGCTCCGAGGGTTCCAGGACCAGCAGCATCAGCGTTGCCTGGGTCCCAGCCCAGACCTACAGAATCCACATCTGCAGGTCAGCGAGATCCCCAGGTTCCTTGCAAGCTTGGAGGTTATACTGAAGTCTCAGAAGGCTTGGCAGTGTGACCTCAAGGCTGGGCTCTGGTCTAGTTCAAATCTTTGTGTCTCTCATTAGTTATACGGCCGCGGACAAATTATCATTGTTATTAATATGCCTGTTTCCACGCCTAAAAAGCGAAGATGATGATCCATGCCGGACACTTAGAAGTGCCTGGCAAGTGATGCTTATTAACTGTTTACTATGACTGAGTTTCAAAAAATCAAGTCCCATGCACATACTCCTAAAGGCCACTGCCCCAAGGACAGATACATTTTCAGCCATTCACTTGAGCTGAATGACTGAGATTGCAGCTCCCCCAATACCCCCCACCAATCCCATCCATTAAAGAAAACAAAGACACCACAACTCCTGGCCGCAGAGTGTCAAATATATTGATGGTTGTAAAGGGACAGCTTGGAGACATTTTAGGTCTGCTGAGATGGCGTGCAGCATACAGACATGCTCTGTTTTTCTGAAACCATGTCATTAAGTTTGCAAATACATCTCTGTTTTGAACATGATGTCTTTTTTTTTTTTTTTTCATTAGCACAGTTTACTACTAGTTTCTCCTAGAATAAATAAATATAATGGCTGTTTGCAGAGCCACTAAAAATTTATTTAGATGTTTAACAAGGTGAACTATTTCACAATTAGTTCGACCTCTGAGTCAACAGCAAGATGTTTTTCATTTGTTTTGTTCACTGCTCTCGGGGGCAGGGGTTATCTTTTCCAATTTGTTCTCTGTTCACATGTTTAGTCACCAACAGACTACGAAAGGTAGTGAAAAATAAGTCTGTTTAAAAAATTAAACTGTAATTAGGCCATGGGATTTTTCCCAAGACCCTTAAAGTCAGATAATTTAAATTTACAAGAGGAAAAAAAAATAGGCATCATGGAAAACTAAGTAACAAAAAAACTACTGAAAAACACATCCGTAGAACACAGTGGTCAGTTGTAAACCGCTCAGAAGGGTAAAGGAAACAGAAGGTCCTTCTAGAATGTTACACAGTCCAATGACAAACTCTGCTTTTTTTTTCTAGTGGCTATTTTCCTACCACAGTGTTAGCTTCATTATTATATTAAATAACTTATATGGGTAAAAAGGAGTTTGCTAACCAGCAGCCAACTCAAAACCTTGTAGGAAGAGGGAGGAGGGGAATTCACAACACAGCCCGCGCTCAGGGAAACAAAGTCCGCAGTTGGCATCCAGCCAGCCTGACCCCTCCCGGCAATACCACTGAGCTGCAGTTTGGGATCTAAATGGAGGGCTTGCTTCCCCTCCCTCTTCTCCCTTTTTCTTTTAAGTTAACAAAGAAACATGGGCTTCCTAAGAGCCAGCACTCAGCTGGGCAAGTCCCATTAGCAGCAAATGTTGAACCAAATTAAAACACACACACACACACACACACACACACATACACACACACAAAAGAAAGCTCCATCCAGGTGCAGAGCTGTGATTCACATGGAAATTCCAGGAGATGAATCATTGCAGAGCTGGGATCTTTAGAGGATTCTTTCTCAAGTGTCCTCAGTGAACATTTCAGTCTCACAAAAGTTGAGTCAATCTGTCATCTGTGGGGAATAAGGTCCCCATCTGCTCTTGAGGGAGCGTGCTTGCAGGGATTTCATGATTTTTTGTGGCACTAGATGCCCTAAAACAAAGGCCAGCTCCTCGACGATCTGCTTGAACGCAGCAGCTAGCAGCAGCCAGTATCCCGTGTGTTAAACTCTGCCCAGGAGGCTGGACCTGAGTAATAAAGAAGATAAGATAAGAAGGAAGGTGGCAAATGATCTGAATGAGGAGGAAAATCCTCACCTAATACTAGTTTCATCTTTCCCATGTTTGAAGTTTGATTTTACATAGTTTACAGTAAGTCAGACAAAGACAAATATCATAGGACATTACTTATATGTGGAATCTAAAAAAATGATACAAATGAACTGATTTACAAAACAGAAACAGACTCACAGATGTAGAAAACAAACTGATGGTTACCAAAGAGGAAAGGTGTGGGGGGAAGGATAAACTAGGATTTTGGAAATAACATATACACACTACTATATATAAAGTAGATAAACAACACAGAACTATACTCAATATTTTGTAATAACCTATAAGGGAAAAGAATCTGAAAATGAATATATATATAACTGAATCACTTTGCTGTATACCTGAAATTAAAACACTGTAAATCAACTATACTTTAATTTAAAAATTAATTAATTAAAAAAAATTTTAAAGAAGGACAGAAAAATATTAAGCATTGAAGTCCTTCAGAGTTTCTGGGAGAACTGCTAGTTCACTTAAAATAAATATATGTTAGTGGAAATGGCCAAAACTTTGTTTACAGGTAAATCTATACCTTGAGTGGCTTTATATTAACACACACACACACACAAGCTTTTAGAACCATACTGGTCTCATGGCAGATGGGATATTTAGTAAATCTGAACGAGTTCACATTCGGTGCCCACTGAGAACATTTAAATATCAAGTGACAAGAAAGGTGTCTCCCCTCACAGGTGTATTTGTCATTGCCACTGCTGAACCCAAGTGTCTGAATGAGTGACTCTTGGACCAGCAGGAGAAGCATCTGTGTAAAAATATCTTACTGCCTGCAAAACTAATGTGTGTACACGTTTTCAGGCAGGTACTATCATTCTAGAATAATGAGCCTTAGTATCTATCCACTTAGCATATGTGGATAGATCCTTTTGCAAAGGATCACAGCGTACTTCTTTTTTATCCTCTTTGGGGGTGCCCGGCCTCAGCCAACATCTGCAGTAACCCAACGTCCTTCCTCAACAGCACAGGAGCAGGTCCAGAGCTGCGGCACATGTGAGGGAAGATCCTGTGCTCCCCCTCAAGGGCTCACACGGCAGTAGGGAAAAGAAGAAATATCTCCAATCCTTTGCCTATCATCATGACCTGCTGTACGCATAATAATTCCAATGCCTCTGTACCTCATCCCTCCTCAATGAAAGGTTCAAAGCAGGCCTAAATTTTCCTTTGAAACAAATAAAATCACACAAAACCAAATACATCTTAGATACACTGGCTCATGAAACCTAGCCCAAGATCAAGTTAATGAAGGCTCCCAAGTGACTATGGGAAGAAAAGAAAATGGGCTTGTCAACCTGGTACAAAAAGGCACATGGGACTTCCCTGGTGGCACAGTGGATAAGACTCCACGCTCCCAATGCAGGGGGCCTGGGTTCGATCCCTGGTCAGGGAACTATATCCCACATGCATGCTGCAACTAAGAGCTCACATGCCACAACTAAGGAGCCCGTGAGCCACAACTAAGGAGCCCTCCTGCTGCAACTAAGACCCAGTGCAACCAAATAAATAAATAATTTTTTTGTTGTTTAAAAAAGAGGCACATGTTCCCAGAGTCTCTTAGTAGAAATATACATATAGCGATTTTGTTTATAGTAATACTATATCCTAGGCTACTTTTGCCCATTAAAGCATCTCAGATGGTTAAAATACAAACTTATCTATCCTAGTTTTGTTTGAAAATACTACTAGATTAACATCTTTAAATTTGGAGAGATTCTGTATTACATTTAAAGTCCCAACTCTCTCCCAAACCAAAGAGGGGACCAAAATCTAGTCGATAAGTGACATTCTAATTTACTGACCCAGCTGGTACTTGGGTCTCTTCGATCTCAGGTGAAATAAGATTTTACTGTTAGAACTATTCAGAAATACAGTCTGAAATTCTTATCTTTTAGATGAAGAAAATGTGTCAGTGCCCTTTTTAACATACCACAGGGTAATTTCAGTTCCTCATTCCATAAAATAATGGGAGAAAGAAGAACAGAGTCACTATATATCTGCCAGTACTAAAAAAAAAAAAAAAAAAAAAAAAGACAATAAAACTGAAGGATGGCGATGAGGATTCCAAGCCACAAAGATTCAGTTAACAGGAGATAAGCTACAGAGAGGACTTGGAACATGCAGGCAGGGACTCCCTATGACAAGCACGTGGCTTTCTTCACTTAAGGCCAATGTCTTTATTAGGTCTGTACAGCAATGAGAAGCAATGAGACTCACCTTAAGGACTTCCATCTGTCTTTCTCTATATGGTTTTCAGGTCCTTCACTCTCATAGGAAGCCAAGTACAGAGCTACAATCAACCAAAAGTACGAATGCATTAACGCTGAAGCCTTTTCCTGATACATTACCCACCTCCATCCATCCCCCATTCAACCTGAACCAAACCCTACAGCAAAACACACTCTTTAAAATATCAAATTACAACCGGGGAGCTTTAAGAACACAGAATACCACACTTTGCCCCTGACTGACCATCTCAACAAAACCCCAAGGGCCTCTTAGGCCAAAAAGGCACTTGGTTAACTAAGACAATTTATGAGGCAAAAAAAGCTTAAAAAGGCAAGCCACAGGATGCGATCATACACTTCCATTTATGTTCTTTACAAAGAAGGGGGATGGGAAGGGGAGCCTTTCCTGTTAGCTTTTTAAAAGACATTTTAGCAGGTAAAAAGTCAGGTTTTCTAGGCCAATTTTTCACTCTTCTAATGTTTTTCTCTTTAATATTAAGTCAAAAAGAATTCCAAAGATTTAAAAGCTTGTTATTAATCCTGTTTGTAGAGGCTAATAATAATCAAGTCCCCTCTGGAATGGGTCATATTAATTCAAAATGTTCTTTAGTCATTATCACAAACACTACCAAGGTACTACGAGAAATAGTTAATGATGCTATTGATTTCTATAATATTAGGATATAACAGAGTAATATAAACAATCCCCAAGCCTTTTACAAACTTTAAATTTCTGGTCAATTTTTTTTTGTACACAATCACTGTTTCTGCCTCAAATTCCCTAATGTTTTAACAGGTTAAGACTTTCCACTGTTTGTTTTGACAAACAGCAGGGGCTAGCAATTGTTTTGTTTTTCAAATTACCTTGAACGTCAACATATCATGAAACACCTTTTTTCTCCATTAAAGCAAGCCTAAACAAGGGCAAATAATCCTTCAATAACTTTCCATTTGTGCCCAAAGCTCTGCAGATCTAATATTATAAAGAATGTTTAAACACAGAAACGTACTGCTTATCGGTGAATAGTGAGTGCCTGACTCAAATATTTTAGGGATAAATCATACGGTTTTCTGTGCAACAGAGAATTCTTAAGATGGAATAAGTCAGAAGACAGGCCTCACACTACAGGAGGAACCAGGCACCAAGCATTTATATGCTGATTTCCTGATCGTAGGGTCTGTGGATGCTGGTGGCGGCCCCGGCTGAACAGGCTACCCACCATCTTCACTAAAGACTGATACTGTGAGCAAGTACTGTAAGATCTTCCGGTCCCTCTCAAATGGACACTCCACTTGCTTCCATGTCATGAATTCACTCACTTGTTTGGCCAGTTCCCAAAATTTCTAGAAAAGAATAAAATGAAAGTTGAAGTTAAAGGCTATCAAAAATCATGAGCTGGGATGAGACCACTCCATTTAATGTTCTCCTCTGGCTTCTAATCTTCTGAACTCCATCATTTTCTTAATTTAATAAAAATTAGCAATAGATTATTTGCTAGGTAGAGAAAAAAACTTACTCAAGTACCTCTGGATAACAATTTATAATAATGGTGCAGCTAATGTATTCTAGTCAGCATTGCTATCTTCTTACAAATTAGTAGGGAAAGAGAAAACTTGGCTCAAGAACTTCAGAAGCAGCTTAGATGGCCTGGGCTCGCTACAGTTGCTGGAGAAGCTAGTCCTTTTCTGGGCTCAGATCTTGCAGCCTTACCTCAAAGTTGACATGGCCGTTGGGAAGGCGGTTGGCACACCCCTCATTGAGGAAATAAATATCTTTGATTAAAAGACTGAAGAATGGTATCACAATCTAGAGAAAACAAAAAGCTCTGGTTTGTTTTGGGCAAATAAACATTTAGACTCGCATCAAACAATATAAGAAGTTAATGAACAGCACTGACTCTGGATTACAGAGTAGGCTATAATTAATTAAGACAGGTACAGTGTTTTCTTTGCTTCCCATGAGAGCAGTTTCCTTCTTTATGTAGTTTTGCATAACATGAAAATGCTGTTAATAACCAAAATGCAGCAAAGATGGGAGCACTGGGGGGTGGATTGGCTTCACATTGTTGCTAGTTTCCCCCAATTTTCTCAGGGCAATAGCATATAATCAGATCTGAGAGTTCTAGCTATAATCAAAGAGAAAACATCTAAAAGAACTCTGACTTCTCATTTAGTTAGAGCAAAATATTAATAGAATACCTGCCACTGCAGGTACTAAGAGCTTAAGATGTGAGACCCATCTCTCTGTGAGAACCTGTACTGTTTTTATCGTTTAGACATCTACATTTTAGATGAACTTTTTCTTAGAGGAACATTTTCTTTTCCCTTGAAGATACTGCTCAAGATAACATATGAGAGTGTACTCTACATTCTAGAAGCCCAGAATGAACAAAGAACAAAGCTCTTTGTTCTTCCACTTTGTAACTTCCACTTTCTCTCAAACACCAACATGCTTTTGAAGATTCTAAATGTGCTACAATGTAAATAATGCTGCCTACACAAATCGTGGACCTATGCTGTTTATCCAACAGCAGGTTTTAGAAGGCTCCCTAAGCTTATGACTCATGTGGTACACCTATACTAGATGAATGACAGGTCTGGAAAACATACATTTTGGCTCATACTTAAAAACATTAAGTATCAATTTTCACTTCTGGGGGAAATTCAGATTTTCCCCTAAAGTCATTTAAAAAAAGATAGCCTTTGATTATTTTTTGTTTCGTTGATCTCTGAAAATAGCCAAAATGAATCTTCAATTTTGACAGTGCTTTTGAATATAATTATTTGCTATTGTCTGGAAGTCTCTAAACTGAATTCATAAAGATCCCCTCATTACCTTCTCCTTCAAAGATTACTGACTACATCTCTATTATTTTAGAACTAACCATGGTAACAAGGATAAAAGCACACCCGAACTTCACTTCTTTGCAAGACCACTTGTCACTGGGGGGTGCTGGGCTTTGGCTCTGCTAGATCTCAGTTTAAAATGTGGCTCCACAACTGATTGGACGTACAAGCCAGGAGTCCACCACCTGTGGCCCGAGGGCCAGCCCACCTCACCACCTGTTTTGGAATGGCCTAGAAGCCATACATTTTACATTTTTAAATGGCTGGGAAAATATCAAAAGAATAATATTTCATGAGCATGAAATTAAATGAAGTTAAAATTCCAGTGTCCAGACAGCTTTACTGGAAAACAGGAATGCTCATCCACTCACTGCATACCGTCTATGTCTGCTCTTGTGCCACCACATCTGAGCTGAGTAGTTGCAACAGAAACGGTATGGTTTACAATGCCTAAAATATTTAGGATCTGGCCCCCTAAGACAAAGAGTTCGCCAACCCCTGGTATAAGGCTAAGAAAGCCTAGTTTCCTCACCTTAAAATGGGAACAGTACCTCACTGACTTGTGGTGAGGATTAAATTCAACAACACAGGTTTGACCTCAATTAAGCATTCCCCCCAAGCCAATGGGCCCCATACAAGGTAACAAGTATTACTGATGTATCATCATAAGGAAAATGAGGACTGAATTATTATCAAGATGCAGTATCTGCCTAGTGTAACAGCTTTTAAGCAAGAACTTTACTTCTGTGCTCTGTTCTGTAGTGCTGGGCTGTGAAATTCATGTGGTGCTGATCACATGAATCATTTTATATACATATATATATATATATAGTGGAATAAAGAAACTGTAGTATATATACTTGTATGTATATATACTATATACATGTATATATATCTGTGTATATATAAATATACAGACACACACACTATAATTTCTTCATCCATTCATCCATCAATGGACATTTAGGTTGTTTCTGTATTTGGCTTTGTAAATAATGCTGCAATGAACAAGGGGGTACATGTATCTTTTCTAAATATGTAGTGTTTTTGTTTTCCTCGGATAAATACCCAGAAGTGGGATTGCTGGATTGATCCACTATTAACTGTCTGAACCACACTTCCAAGAACACAGCGATAGAAACAATCTCCCTTATGATAATTCCTGCGCTGTTCCTTATGCCCATATGCCAGACTGAAGTCTCACAGTCTTCTTCAACTTGTCTTTTCCTCGTGGATGGTTCCCTTCAGATGTGCAGCCCCTCCATAAATCTACCACTATAAAACTCGGGAGACTATAAGGACTTTGGATTTCCAGAGTGAAGGTGGATGAACAGGCTACCATATGAGCCAAAGTTTGGTTTCTGAGAGGTCTTTCAATGAACGCTTTAGCGGGAGAACGTCTCAAGTAGTAATGTTTTCTAATTCCCTTTCACAATATTCTTGGCAACTATACCTTAAAGGCATTATCAGTTCCACAACTAGAAATGAATGCTGATGATCAGAAATGGAATGGTGAAAGGACTGAAAACCATGCACTTGTGCGAGAAGTGGTTAAAGACCAGGAGACACAAGGACTCACAGAAAAAAACAGCAATTTAAAGATCAGTTAATGGCCCCAATGTGAAAGATAGATTTTTTTTTTCTATATGGTACCTAGAGATGTGCCACATTGGCCACCTAAACATAATTCAAAGAATATCAAAGATTATATTACTTTATTCATGATGCCAGTAAGACTTTAAAATAGGAACTGACTTAGGAATAAAGAGAGTCTACCCTCACGTCACAAAAGAAAACAGAATCCCAATTCTCTTGAATAAAGATGAATTTTTATCCCCAAATGTTTTCATTCATAGCCTTTGAGACCAGTTGTGAAAAAGAAATGGCGTGTTTCTTTGAATTGGCGGTGGGATCATTTGTTTTACAAACTAGAGAACACAATCCATACACTCACACAAAACTGGTTAAAAAACAACAAAACTAAAGCAGACAGAATTTAGTAAATGATGGAAAGGGTAAATACTGGAAAGAGCTATTAGAGTCCCACGAGTACAACATTCAGTGAGATCTTTGTGGGAGGGCTGGACTTCAGAATTACTTTGGCCAGTGCTGCAGCTCCTGACCAAGAGAGATGATTCTACAGCCTCTTCCTCGCTAAGGCAGAGGGCCTCTAACTCACGGAGGTCCTGCAGAGAAAGCCTTGCTTCCAGCACGGAGAGGTGAAGAAAACAGGTCTTCACACTTTCGGGTACTGCGATCCTCCCATGCATGTGACCATTTCCCAAAGCTTGAAAAACTTCTGATTAGATTTTTCTCAAAGTAGTCACAGGAGTACTGGGACGTGGACAAATAAACTTTATTTTTTTCTTTTTCATCCTCCTCATCCTTGTTCTTTCTCAAAGAGCTTTAACCTTCTTTTTAAATTTTATTTATATTTTCGCTGCGCTGGGTCTTAGTTGTGGCATGCGGGATCTTCCTTGCAGCATGCGGGATTTTTTAGCTGCAGCATGCGAACTCTTAGCTGCGGCCTGCGTGCGCGATCTAGTTCCCCAACCAGGGATTGAACATGGGCCCTCTGCATTGGGAGCTCGGAGTCTTACTCTTACCCACTGGACCACCAGGGAAGTCCCAGGCAGGTAAATTTTAAAAGCTGGTAGGGCTTCCCTGGTGGCGCAGTGGTTGAGAGTCCGCCTGCCGATGCAGGGGACACGGGTTCGTGCCCTGGTATGGGAAGATCCCACATGCCGCGGAGCGGCTGGGCCCGTGAGCCATGGCCGCTGAGCCTGCGCGTCCGGAGCCTGTGCTCCTCAATGGGAGAGGCCACAACTGTGAGAGGCCCGCGTACCACAAAAAAATAAAATAAAAATAAATAAAAGCTGGTAAACGCCCTCAGGCTAAATCGAGATAGTTATCTCTGCTTCACCCCTTCTCTGACCTTGTTCCTTTATCAAAAAAAAAAAATTAATGTATTTAAAATATCTCTCAAACATTATCATAACTGATATTTTGGATTTTGTTGAGAAGCAATTTAGCATGTTTAAAAGGTGGGGTTTCTTTTTGTGTTTGTTTTTATTTTAGATCATGGTGGCTGAAGCTTTTTGGGGGAAGTGATTGAGAGGCCCTGAAATTTTTTACCCTCATTTTCATTTATTTGTTGAAGATATAGTTTAAGTTAGAAGATGGATAGACTCTAAGCAGAAAATAGCTTTCATCAAGCAACCTTCTTCAGCCCATTTACTGCAACCAGGTATTTACTTCTCAAATAACATGATCTCCAAATGTCAAAATGACTTATCCTTCCTATGTATGAAATGTGCCAATGAAGGACCCTCTGAGTCAGAAGTACAGTTGATCCAAGATAATGTGAAATTGTTTAAGGGCAGGGCAGATAGAGTGAGGGTCATTCATCTCTCAGACATCATCACTGTACCTTTTCTGTCACCCACATATCCAATTAGTAACAGCAGGCCTAATGCTACAGCAACTAACCTACTTTCTGAATATAAATGACTTAACCATGGGAGGTAAGCTAATTCTTTAAGAGAAAAGGTTACATTAAGTCAGTCACCTTGTTCCCAGTGTAAATGTCTGTTTCCCATTTAATCAAATTACTCTCCAATGCTATTAGTCATCTTAACATAGGACTTAATATTTACCACTTGAAACGCAACTATGACACATTACAAAATAATCATTTCAATAATGCAATAATAACATTTGCAAATTTCTCCACCAAGTTCCCTTTCCCTCTCCTCCTTCCACCCTTCCTTTAGCACTCCCCTTCCCTCTGTGGCAAGTGATAAAAATGTCTACAGCATGCGTCCTTGCTTTCTTAGATCTAAAGTAAAAGAAGCTCGGTACAGTAGTTCACATTTCAGTGCAACACATGGCAACTCTAATATGAATAAAACTCCTTTAAACCCATACCTTCTCTCTGCTGCTATGAGCAGTTAAAGACCTTTGTGCTGCCCCACGAAGAGCTGTTCGATAATTGTAGAAATTGCTTGAAGGGTCCATCTGATGCTGAAGACAAAAGAGAGGAGAGTATTAACTACACACTTCTCACCTGCAGAAAGTTTATGAGACCTTACTTTTAACGCCACATAAAAAATTCCAAATAATTCAGGCACAAAATGTTACTTAACAGCAAAACAGCAGCTCCACATACCTCAAGAACGTCAAACTTGGCTGTCTTCACTTTGGCCCAAGTTTTTTTCAGTCGAGAGACTGGGCTCATATTCATGCCAGCTTCCAATTTAAAATGGAGGGGGAGAAAAAGAAGGTGGAAATAGAGAAATAAGAGAGGTCATTCTAACCTATGTTCTGAAAAAGTATTCATTACTAAGTGGAAGGAAGTTAACTTCATACAAAAAACCTGCCAAACGATTTTCCAGAGTAGTGGTCCCATCTCATACCACCACCCATGTCTGAGAATTCTACTTGGTCCACATCCTCACAATATTTGGTTCAACTAGTCTTAATTTCAGTCACTCCCATGTGTGAAATGCTATTTCACTGTGATTTTCATCTTAATTTATATTTCTCTGATGACTAATGATGTAGAGCATCTTTTCATATACTTACTAGCCATCAGTATATCTTCTTTTGTGAAGTGTCCAAGTATTTTGCCCCTTTTTTCATTGGGTTATTTGTCTACTTAGTATTGTTTTGTAGGGTCCTTTGTAGATTCTGAGTACAAGTTCTTTTTTAGCTAGATGTATTACAAACACTTTCTCCCGTGAAATGGATTGCCTTGATATTTTCTTAACAGTACAAGAGGGGAATTAAATAATCTTCTATTACCTAGACTGTGGATCTTTCAGGTCTTTGATGTAGATGAACATCTGTTCACTATTTTCATGGAGTAAGCCAGATAGAGACCTGAAGCTTGGCCAGTATTTTTACGGGAGAGATAAAGGGGAAAAAGAATCTTTTTAATGGAAAAAAGAATTGGTGAGAGGGACTTATTAGAATCAAAATTATTGAATTAAATTTGGTAGATTCTCTGGCTTCAAACTGACCCTGACTCTGAAGAGTCAGGCAAATATTCAAATATTTACTGAGTACCTAAAATGTGTAGCATAGTCATATCATTTATCATTTATTATAAATTAGAATATTTTTTAATGAAAGAGTCATTAACCATGATCGTGCCAAGAAAACAGGTATAAATTGGGAAAACCAAGACACAGTGTTACCCCCTGCCCTATGTTTATACAATGAACAATCACTGGCATTAAAATCCCCATGATATAGAGGAGGAGCAAAGTTTATATGCTGGGCTAATAAGGTCGGAGGATGATAAGTACTAGTGACTCGGGTAGTCAGAAAATGTTCCAGTTTCTCAGGCTGCCCTCTTGTCTTGCTGATGGAATCATTTGATTTAGTCCCAGATCATATGTTTCTATAATGCTTGATACACAAGCTACTCAAACACTTTCTAAAATCCTTAATTTAGGCACATACCTCACATATAAGCCTTTATACATAAATATTCAGATGAGGATAAACTGACTAAATGTATTCCATGAATTCTTATATACTTAAAAAAGATTATACATACTTGTACCAATTTGGATATTTAAAGCATTCTGGATGTTCTGAAACAAGTCTAGACTAAACAATACAGTTTTCATTAACAAAACTCTACTATCTGTAAATTTTCAGCGGATACATTTCACAGGATCTATAAAAATAAAGGACTCTTATCTCTCAGAAAACACTCACAGATTATTGCCATCAAGGAATTAAAGTTGCCAATGTTAAAACACTCCCGAGCTACGTCAATGAAATACTCAATCATCCTTGCTCGGTGCTTCTTCTTTACAGGCTGTATAGAAAGAGAAAAAAGAGGGCAGTTATCCAACATGTAGACCCGACAGATGTAAAATAAGTATGAAAAGATAATATAGAGGGCTAGAAGAAAGAGAAAATTCATTTTCTCACCATGCAGATTTCTGTAGCAACCAAGTAGCTGAGACGATTAAACCATTCCACGTAAGCTTCTAAGTTTCGTGTTTTCTTCCGTTCACTGTAGCAACTCTATAGAGAAAGGAAAGTGAGTAGATGAGTTGGAGAAAAAAAGAGTGTATTAAGCTCTCATTTTTTTCAGATGTGGGCGTTTATTCTCAGTGTGTGAATTAGGAAGGCTTTCTAGGATAAGAGCGGGGGTTGGGAGGGGAAAAAGAGAGGGAACCACTAACATTCTTGACTCTCCTTACAGAAATATCAAATCTCGTAGTATAGTCCAGTGAAAACCCGAAGGTCTAGAAATCTATTCTGCTGCATTCATGACAGTGCCTTCTCTCCCAGGAAGCTAAGTTACTCTGGGGTGGGGGGGAACTGTCCTCAGAAGCACAATTCAAAAACAAAAAAAAGGGTCTTGGCTGCATTCTAAAACAATGTTGAATAATTAATGGGGTATGAATACCAATTGTTGTCCGCACAGCATGGAGAAGCTGAGAGCGCAGAAGACTAGAAAATTTTCTCTTAAAATTAAGCCTAGGAGAGAATTTTGGAACTTTGTGTAGCAAGAAACTAAATATCTTCCAAGATAGATAAACGGAAGCCTACATCATCCTGGTCTTTAGTAGGGTGAGTGACATATTGTTCAAAAACAAAAAAGAAGTTAAGCTCATCTCAGAGTTCAAGGCCAAACTTGAACAGGTTAATTATACCCCTCTTTCCTTCCTTCCAAATGAAACAAACAAATTTCAAAAAAGTCCACTAGCCTCCTATTGCAAAACCTAATCTTCACTTCCTGTACTGAGCAAAACTATTCTAAGGGTGGAAAACAGCTGCTTCCCCTACTCCCGAAGGGGGGCTTTCATTAGTGGGTGATGCAGTCTTTGCTTAACAATTTGAAATACTTCCTGGAGGTCACTGGGGGAAAAATTTCTTATGTGTGTGTATACTGGTTTTACAGCCCATGCCTAGTGTCAGTTTCTTTCCATATGGGCTGCATCAGACAACAAACCTGTCATGAGGGATTCACCTTAGAGCAAGAAGCAAGGCAGTGAAGACCCATCCTCAGCACACTCGATGTGCATCCTGTCTTTATAGCCCCTGCTATCGTTGAATCATGAGCAGATCATCCTTTCGTATTTTCCTTCTGACTTAATCTGCTAGAACCATTACCCTTTTATCTTCTACCTTCACCACCACAAATGCCCGCACATACTTGCTTATTAAATTTCCCAATAAGGAGGAAGAGAGGTTAAAAGTTGGTGGTAGGGTAAGAATATCGTCAAGGCACTTAGAGACCAGGCTCAAGAAAAAAATGCAATGAATCAGATATGGCTAATGAAAAACAAAAAACTGTTTTTTAAAACCTAAAACAAAATTGTTCCAATTTCTGTCTCTTGTACCACTATCATAGACTAAAGAATTCCATTGCCAATTTCAGGGCTGACCTCTGGGTAGACCAATTACCTTGTCATTGTCCAAAGGGTCCTTCTGCACAAATGCCTGAACAAATTCTTCTGGGCCAATATAATTGAGCCTCTCCTGAAACACAAACCCAGCAGGTCAACAGTCTTAAACAAAAGGAGAAGAAATGGTCTTTCCGTTCTGTCTCCTGACTTTTAGCACTACCCTCATTTTTTAATGTAGTTTGTGAAATAAGCCTTTAACCCTCAACACTGTCATCATCTTCAAGGTCTGAGCAGAGGCAGTTTTCTGCTTGGGTCAATGTTACACTAGAGAGTAAAAGGCTGAGCGAGTTATGGAAAAATTAATTAGAGGGGGAACATGAGGAAGGTCAAGAAACCCTTTGCTCTTCAGTCTTGCTTAGTATTTATTTTAAAGTGAACTCCCAAAATAGCAGAAATAGTCACCTTCAAATGTCTAAACAAAACACGTTCCAACTATTTCATAGATCATTTCCCATTTGGATTATTCTAACCTCTCCCTTGACATTACTGCTGACGAACACACTGTCTGGTTGTCAGAGCAAATCAAGTGTGGGTTATAAAGGACAAGGATGACAATGGCCTTACTAGCTCTATGTGAGTCAGCTGCTGGGCCAACGTGTAAGGGTCACTGCAGACAGTAATAATGTCCCTTTGTATGGACTGTGGCTTGGTCTTGAGAACTGTGAGCCGATCTGTTGACGTGGAGCTGATTTTTGCCAGGACTTCCTCATACTGGCTGAGCGCGGCAAGTTTGCGGATTAGACACTGGATCATCTGCTGGACGTTCTTCCTATATGTCTGCCAGGAAACAAGCAAAGGATTACCTCCTTGCTCTGCTTGTCTATTTTTACCACGACGCAAACTCAGAGACTCTGTACTTCAATGCTTTTACCTTCATGTTGGACAACCACCTTGGTTGAGGGCAGTTAGAGGATTCAGCTTCGCTCTAACAGTTTAAAAGAGACACATACACATAAGGTGTCTTTTCAGACTTGTAAGACTTAGTTCTTTTCTCAGGCTGCTCTTGAGAGTACAATTCAAGTTGGGCCATGAAAACACTACAAGGATGATTAAATGAGCTACTGAGGGAATAATAATAATAAATATTATTAATAATAATAAGAAGAAGAAGAACCACATATAACTAATGTTCTCTGGGCTGGCATAGCAATGTACTGGTTTTCTTTTAGTAGGTTAAAATGTGTTGATCTCAAGTCAGAGCATCCTTTTCCTAATTCTTTTCCTTTAGGGTCCCCTTCTAGATTTTTCTCCTTCTAGCATTACCAATCTCATTAGTCTAAGTGTACAGACAGCTACTTAACAGAAATACACCATCACTTCCCACTCAGCCCCAACCACCTTCCTGACTTCCACATACAACATGAGTTACCACCAAAAAAACCAGTGGATATTCCTTTTTGGTATCTGACTTCCAGTTGGTTCATGTCCATTTCTTTTGCATTCATGAGTCAGTGTTAATGTTCACCAAACTCTTCCACATGGCAATTCTACCCATAATGCTACTACCAGGTGACACCTTGTTTGTTACTACATCGTGCTACCACCACAATACTTAGGAGAAATTGGTTTTAAAGCAATGCATGTATTATAGATAAACGTCAACCTCTTGACTTTTAAAATAGTTGTTAAGTCCAAGAAAGAGCTCCACAGTCAACCAATTCCTAAGGTAGAGTTACATGTGTTTTAGGGTATTCTTTTATTCTTCCTTTTTCAGGCAAAAATTGCCAAACTAACACTTATCCTTCTGGGTAAACTGTGACACCTGTTATCTCAAAGAAAGGCACACAGGCTGCTTCAGTGCTAACGTGGTCCTTAGGTTAACAGCTCCAAGGGAGGACAGTCCTAGTGAATTTACAGATGAAAGCCCTACGTCCATGCTTTACTAACTAATCAGCTCCTTTTAGAAAAGTACCACAATATCATTTTCTGAGATTAATTATCTGAAAATTAAATGGCATCTTACCTACAAGTCTAAGAACCATCTTTTTTTATGGAAGTAATTTGGTTTACCAGAGCATATTATAAAACTTTAAATGAATAGATATTTGCATACTTAAGCCAAGGAAAATTAAAAACAGAAGGAAATGATCAATTATCATATAGTCAAGGCAAAAAGGCACACACAACCTTCTTTCTTTTCTTCTTCTCTACTTGTCTGGTGTATATTCCTGAGTTCTTTAAACTGGTCCATTAGATGACCGTTTTCCCCCTCTACATTCACAGACCACCCTGAAGTCACTAATGAAATACCTAAGTGTTTAAAAAAATTGAGCCTTCAAAGAACCTATCTTCCACACAGCATTAAGGTTATCAGTTTAGAAGATGGTATCTATTTGGTAATATGGTTGTCACTCAAAGAAAATGCCTCTTTCTTTGGAATTTGAAGCAGTTAAGGCCAAATTGAGGGCTATTTTAAATCCTTCGCTGGGGGTGAGGAAAATGGGTGAGGAGGGTCAAAAGGTAGAAACTTCCAGGTATAAAATAAGTAAATCATGAAGATGTAATGTATAAGATGGTGACTATAGTTAATAACATTGTATTGAATATTTGAAAGTTGCTGAGAGAGTAGATCTTAAAAGTTCTCATCACAAGAAAAATATTTTGTTAATTATGTAAGGTGACATGTTAACTAGACTTATTGTGGTGATCATTTTGCAATATACACAAATACTGAATCATTACGTTGTATACCTAAAACTAATAGAATGTCACATGTCAACTGTACCTCAATAAAAATAAATTAATAAAAATAAAATAAAACCTGCATCCCTATTTCCCTTGCTTCTTCTACATTCATAATCTTGAGTTACATAAAAATCGATGAACTTAAAATGGTTTCTTCAGTCTTCTGCCCCAAATGTCATAATAAATGCTCCCTGGGTGATTCTGACATGCAGCAAAGCATATCTGTTGAAAGACTCTTATGCTTCACTTTAAAAAATGCTCTTTAGGGAAAGAGGTAGAGTAATGTATAGTGGAGGATTCAGCTAGTGAGCAAAACGCAGCAAAATATGAGGAGAACATGTATGCAATAGGGTATAGGGGAAAAGCTATTCAAATAACAAAGAACGTGAGTGTGTGTGTGTGTGTGTGTGTGAGAGAGAGAGAGAGAGAGAGAGAGAGAGAATATGTGTGTGACCTCTTTAAAAAGTTTGCTGCTGCCATTTAATTCCATTTGAGAAACCAAAGCTTTGTGTTGTTAAGCATGCTTTTTTACTGAAACATGGATTGCCAAATATGTACTTATTCTTTTTTATAACGTCAAATGCCAGTGACAGTAATTACCTGGCAAATAAAGACAGGCCCCCTAAGGAAGAGAAAATTGCATTGTACCCACTATAGTCATTTGTCATGTAATTGAATCATCAGTTTCATTTCGGGTTTCTTGCTGTCAAGTCCTAATAAACCTCTTCATTTTTGGCAAATCCTTAGCGGGGGGAAACATACTAAGCCATACTATGTGGAACTGTCCTAGCAGATTCAGAAGAACTCAACTAAATTATATATAGGGCACACCTGGATCCACTGACTGCCAAAGAAAATCCCTAACGTCCCAGGCAAGAAGCAGCAAGTCCCAAGCCAAGTGCACACTCCTTCCCATGGAGGGAGATAACTTTTCAGTGGAGGGAAATATTTTTTTCCTATTCCAGTAACTGATTAGTTTGTTCACTCATTTGTTCGTTCATTCATTCATTCAAACATTCCTGTGTGCCTATTAACTGCCAGATACTGGGCTAGGAGTTAAGGATGCTATCTGAACAAAAGGAGCACAGCACGGAGTCTAATGAGGAAAAACAAGTCATAAAGAAAGTAATTACTGGGCTTCCCTGGTGGCTCAGTGGTTGAGAGTCTGCCTGCTGATGCAGCAGACACGGGTTCGGCCCCGGTCTGGGAAGATCCCACATGCCACGCAGCGGCTGGGCCCATGAGCCATGGCCGCTGAACCCGTGCGTCCAGAGCCTGTGCTCCGCAATGGGAGAGGCCACAGCAGTGAGAGGCCCGCGTACCACAAAAAAAAAGAAAGGAATTACTAATCACAGAGTGATCTGAAGGAAAGGGTGGTGAAAGCCAATAATGGGGGATGACCATGGCTGGAGAGGCCAGGGAAGGTGCCTGCAAGGAAAGACACTTAAGCACATGGCAGATAAGTGCCCTCCCAAGCACAGAACTGAGGAAAAGAGCATCCACCACAAAATTTTAGGGCTGAAAGGGACATTACTACAGGGAGGTTAGCTCTATGAGTTAGAGATGAAGAAGGAGCAGAGACTTTAGGGGACTTGCCAAAGCACTCAAATCAACCACTGCCAAACGTGGACCCAATTCTGAATACTGTCTAGAAGTGACTAAAGGAATACAATCTCACTGGAAAACCCAACCTGATCATGGCAGGTGGCATCTCTCCACTCAAGCCCTAGGCTTATCTTCTCATCTTTTCTCACACTCAAAACCATCTGAAGATCTCAGGTTTATCAAGGATTTGGTATTAACACAGGACAGCTGATAAGAAGCCCAGGCACAAGGCTATTTGGTCCCCATGCTTGGTTCCATTCAATTCTTGAGTGGCTTGATCCTGTTAAAAAGAGATTGGAACCAATCTGGCCAACACAGATAGAAGCGACCCCCCTCATGGACTCCCATGACAAGAAGGACAAAAAGCCATCCATTTGGCATTGTATCTGAAAAAGATTTTTAAGGTGTTCCTTTTGGGAAAAACAAGTTGTCATGCCTACCTTTTAAAAAGGCAACAGAAGGAAGGGAAGCTGACTGCCATATCAAGTTAAGGACTGAAATAGAATTTAACTGAAGTGAAGCACTGCCTGACTCAGAGCTCAGCCTCCACACGAGAAAAAGCCCTTAGGATGCCACTAATCTTTTGAGCAGCCCGCCATAAACATAGGTCACGGAGCCAGCATTGACCCTGCCAAGCAACACAACACCTTGCCAAGCAACTTCCCCTCTAAGGAAAGATTTACTACAAAACTGTGATGCTTAACTTTTGCCTTTGTGAGTGACGGACCTACCAATTCCTACCTTGCTAGAACCCGTTACACGCAAACTAGCAAAATGATTAGAATAGTCATAACTTGCAGAAGGACCCAGAGAACAACTCATGTAGGCTTTTGCAGAAGTGATGGCTCTCTTGAGCGCCAGTGCTCAATATAATGTCATAGGGGAAGTGTAAAAGGGTTAATTCCATTTTCATGCAAACATAATGTGGGAAGCAAGTGCATATTTTTCAAGTGCTAATCTTATATAATTTATCTGATTTTTGTTAAAATTAGGGGAAACAGTATTAAAATGTTTTCACCAGAAGTAGACAGACCAGATAGGTGTCTTGTTCCATGATCTTGACAGCACAGCCCTGAAAGAATGATTTCTCCGGGAAGGTTATTCATAATGGGAACATGCATTTTAAGACGGATGAAACAAGACATCACAGCCCTTGCCAAATGCTTCAGCTACCTTTTTCTAACACTGTATCTGTGCCTAAGTACGGAAACTACAAAGATATCCTTGCCCAACAAGCCTCAAAACAGAGTAACAGCCTTCCAGGCCTGCTTCAAAGAGGATAACCTTGAATTTGTCACAGCTAGGTAGCTCAATTGAGGGAAGTGATATTTATGAAAGATCATCTAACAGACTTACTTTCCATCTCCATCTAAGTCTAGGTGCTAAGCCTTGAATCAACTTCCAGGCACATGACTTGGATCCTTTTTTCTTTGTCTTCTCCACTCCTAAAGAATTACCTTTGCTAATTTATATATTAATCTTACGGCCTCAGGTTTTATCAGGGAGCATTTGTTACAAACACTATACAGAGCAGCTTCCATTATCTCATTCACAAAGTCCTTGCAGGAAATTTTGTAAAAATTTCATTTAATTTAATGCTTTGAAGGATTACTATGCTTTTTCTTTTCTGACAGTGAAAATTACATAACCTACTGTATTTCCCTTTTACCTGGAGCTTACAGTTAAAATACAGCAATCTTGTCCTACTCTACTGATTCTCAATAGTAGCACATTTGTTTTCTCCCTTCCATGATACAAACTCTCTATTTCTGATTTATTAATATATTATTTATTACCTGTTAATATATAAATATGTTATTTTACATGTATTAGTGTTTATATCTCCTAATGTGATATTTATAATCTAACTTGCTAGGTCAAATCTTTTTGGAAGGAAGAAAGTTATAAATAAAATAAAATGAAAACACACTTGCATCATGAATCCTGTGCTTGAGTTGACATGAACATACCCCCAAATTAATCACATAAAACTCTAGATCACATCCCTTTGAAGTGGTATTGTATAATCATCCCCCTTTGACACACCAAACAGACCAGTATGCTATGGAGAGGACTTGCCCAAAGGCAACAACAGAAACGAAGCAGTAGAAATGCCGATGCATAATTTAGCACCACTTCTCACCAAGACCCTGCCTGGAAATTCGAGTAATTGTACTAAATTCAGGTTACCAACCTCCTCGCCACTGGCTATTCGGTGAGCCAGATCTTTTAAGTTTCTCATCATTCTTTCATCCCGAAAATCATAAGGAAATGTTTCTGTCCATTCTGTCAGGAGTTGAAGAATTTTGGGTGCAATTTTTCTTATCTGATTCTAGGGAGAAAAAGCAAATCAAATTCAGTGATATCTATCAAATAAATAATTACAAACAGGGTTAATGGTAAACTTCTAGCGCAAAGTCTTTGGGGTTAAAGAAGACTCTAGTCCCCCTTTCCCAAGTCAATGTCAAGTGCTACCAACTTAAGGCAGGACGGAGGGATTTTCCATGGCACTAGATTTATATTTGTTCTTTATACCTTTCCAATTCCCTCTGCATAGCCATGATACCATTTATGGACCTCAGCCTGGGGAGAAGCTATGGTTACTTAAGGAAACCAACTTCACAAAATCTAAGCCATAAAGCTACCAAACTTAATGGAAGAAAACGTTAAGTTCAAATAAGGTATCATTACCTTATCACCACTAGGATCACTTAGTCTCTGGTGCTCAACACATAAGTGGCAGACTTTGGCCATTAGCTCATACGGATGCATAAATAACCGAGAACTCAGTAGGAAGGTAAATATGTACGTTCTCTGTGGCAAGAGGAAAAAAAAAGTCATCATGGTTATATTCTCTCTGAAACTAGTATCTTTCCTATATATTATACATCATATATCACTAAGTTCTCTTCAGCAGAGTTAAAATGCTACAGTTTCAAAAGTGATGCTTACTAGTAGTAAAACAACCTAAGATGGATTTCTCCTTTACTTTGTGATATATATTTTCCCTTAAACCATACTAAAAATAACAGAAGTACAGGGTAAGTTTAGCTACTAAATTATTCACAGTACATTTTTACGTCCATCCTCTGGGAGCCAGGATACCAGGACATATAACTCAGTCTAGTAAAGAAGAATGAAATTCAGCCCAGGGAGATCAATCTAACTTAAATATACCACCTGTACAGAATCTTGTTCTGTGTCCAAATATTATGGTAACTCAATGGAAACCAAAAAATCACCCAACCCACATCAGCTCAAGAAATCTCCAGTGGGTCCAGTATGACACACTGGACCATTTGTGTGCTTGTGTCAGAACATTCAAAGACAGACTTTCAAGTAATCTATTTACTCGCTCAAAGGCTAAGCAATTTGATAAAACATAATATCACACTATATACTTTTCTTTAACCACAATGTCTCCCCAGAAGCCAGTGATGAAGTAAAGCTTATTTGTTATAATAGATTCATACTCCCAATAAGAAGAAAAATTCCATGGCTTTTTCTCCCCCTTAGGTGCCGTTTGTAGCTCATAAACACTTACAGGGCTGAACAAGGGATGCCTTTTACTTTTGATTAGAAGTTTTCCCTGTGTGGCAACATATTTGAAAATGCTACGTAACAAACCACACACACACAGAGATAACGCAGTAAGAAACATATGGTGAACTACATAGTTTGTGGCAAGCACAAACTACCCTCTGCACGCCAAGGTCATTATTATATTTGTAAAAACATTTGAATCTAGTGTCTGCATATTTTCATGAAATCTTTATCAACAAGCAGCTGTTGCATAACAGGGGCAGCCGTAGCACAAGGGAAGGGGGAAGAAACATCACGTGCCCCAGAAATAGAAAACCTGGGTTTGAATGTTGATGCTGGGAGTGAGACCATGTGCAAATTCCTCAGCATTCTGAATTTCAATTTCTTCCTCTCTAGCCTCTTGGAATTGCTATAAAGACTGAGAAAATGTAAATGAATTCCTTAAATTAGAAAGGATTATCCATACAAATGTCAGTTATCAAAGTAAAACATAAACAAGCAAACCTGTCATCTGATGTCAAATGTATAAAGAATTGCATCTTGAATGTAACTCTTGTTCTCTTTTCTGTGAAGTTTCCCTGTGTAACTTCACTTTTCTCAGCATAGTTTTGGAAAACAAAAAGTCACTAACCATTCTAGGAGCATCTAATGTTCTCTGGAATTTCTATTTAAGGACCAAGGTATATGCATGAGTCAAACCTTACGGGTATTTCATTTAGATGGTCTCTGATTGACTACAATGTGATAACAACCGTGAAAGGAAAACTGATACACAGACATATCATATCCAGGTTCAATCTGATCTCAAAGCACTCAATAATCAATATGCAATTTCTTATTAGAAAAATGCTTAGTAACCCAGATAGAATTCTGCAGCATCTAGGGTCCCTGTCTATTCTATCGTAAATTCTGCTGGATACCGAGGACGTGTTTCAGGGGCACATGGATACCTACATCCGGATAGTAATCCACATTAGGTACTAAGTGCTGGATGAGTGCTTCCAGAGATCCGGAGAGGAGGTTGTTGTCATGGTAATACAACCCTCCACAGCTGTCCTCTGCAGACTGATAGAGGTTCCGGTTGTAACCACTGCTGTCAAACATTGCTGAAAAGGGAGGCGTTTGAGGCATGCTTTCCTAAAATGAATAAGAAAGGAAAAAACAGTGTCAGTAATATGCAAAAGAAAAGTCAACTTTAATAGGCATTAGGCTTTCATAATCACGAGGAAACAGGCAATTTTTAAAATAGGTTAGGTTCTGATACAATCTGAGAACCCATCAAGAAGCAAATTTCTCTTTGAATAACACATGTATGTATATTTTTGAGTACCAATGTACTGAAAAATAAAATACCATAAAATAAAAATAAAATACCATAAATAAAATACCATAAAAATACCATAAAATGCCATAAAAATAAAATACCATAAAACACTTGGATCAAAGGCTCCAATCTGTACTTAAATTCAAGTCTCTGGCTGCCGTGTTTAGATATCATTCCTTCACATTCGGTTATGAAGTCAGGGAGGGGAACTGAGCTTTAAATTGCTTTAATCCCCTGAGTCAAGTATTATCCTAAGATGGAAATGTGTAGGCCTTCAAAGTTGGATGGGAAGAATTACATAACACTTAAGAAATACCAGACTAGCATTGGGCATATGAGGAGATAACCAAAACAGAAGTTGAAAAAATGGAATTGTAAAAGAGGCCTAGAACTAAAGTGTGTGTGTGCGTGTGTGTGTGTGTTTATAGATGCACGCATATATCAAGAGATTTGATGCTGACTCCCCAGCTTTCACTGGAAGATCGAATGCTACTGATTTTCACCCCTTTGTGTCAAATTCTTTTGGGGTGGAGAGCTCTATAAAGCCTCAGTTCTCAGTAAACACACAGGCTGAGAAAACACCTGAATTGTGGAACAAGGAGCACTGCCTTCATCTGTGTGCTCTGCAACTCACAAAGCCCTTGTTAGAGGATGCTTGGTAGAGGCCAAAGGCTATTAAGTTATTACTTGGATTCCTAGGGACAGAGCTTCCGGCCCCCAAAACAGACTCCAGTTTCTGGCAGCATGTCTGGACAATGGAGGCATTCAGGAGCTGCAGGGAGTGAGGGCTTCAGAGGCAAACAATGAGGGGAAGCCAAACTCCAGGGCTTGGACTGACAGGGACAGGGTGTGCAGAGGCTGCAGGAGGACACAACCCGGGTTAATCCCTCTTTTCAAGATGCTGAAAGATATCTGCATCCGAAAGGGGGAGGGCCTGTCTGAGGAGGCACATCCATTACTCCAAGTGCATCTGTTTCAGTTCCCACTAATGGGGGCCACAGCATCACAATGTGTGCGCATGCCTGGGCGGGGGGCGGGGGGTGGCCAGGGGTGGGGTGCTGGGAAAAAACAAAGTCCATTATAAGGCGACTTGGCAGGTGAAAGTGGCATTTAGGGAAAGAAGCATCAGGAAAGAGAAATAGAAAAAAAAAAAAAGCTTCAGTATTTTGTGCTCTGTCCCATCCACAAACTAATGGCTGAGGGAGAACATAAGAAGGATCCAGCACAGAGAAAGAAAGACAAACATCAGATGATATCACTTATATGTGGAATCTTAAAAAAATGGTACAGATGAATTTATTTACAAAACAGAAACAGACTCACAGACATAGAAAACAAACCTTTGGGTTTACCAACAGGGAAAGCAGCAGCGGAGGCGGGGGGGATAAATTAGGAGTTTGGGATTAACAGATACACACTACTATATATAAAATAGATAACAAGGACCTGCTCTATAGCACGGGGAACTATATACAATATCTTGTAATAACCTATAATGGAAAAGAATCCAAAAAAGAATATATATATGTATAATTGAAACATTTTGCTGTACACCTGAAACTAACACAACATTGTAAACCAACTATACTTCAAAAAATAGCTACAAATGGGAAGAAAGTGAGGACTGAGAATCACTCTGTCTGGGGACACTTGTCACTACCAGAGTCATCATTACCATCCCTCTCACTTGGGCAGGACATGGTCATAATGGCCAAAGGATCAGGAACTAAGGACGTAAATGTTAACACAAATGCTCCCCACTTAGTTGGTAAGACCTCACACATAGGAATCACGGTTAAATGAATAACTCAATGTTAACATTCTCTAAGGCAACGGACAAAGTATGTCTCTGTCCTCTTCAAATTGCCAGTTTTCTATGAGTATGTTTCATGTGCAATATCATCTTTGCAAATGGGTTGCCCCTGGTGAGAAGAAAAACAAGAGCCTGTCTACCCTTGCCCTGAGAAACTCAAAATGTCCTTAAACTGGGACGCCAGGACCTGAGATGAGAAACACCTGAAAGTTACTTCTTCCAGCCTGGAAGGAACCTCCCTCTGGATGTGGTTTTCCTGCCTCTGGCTTAAAAAAAGCTTTAAATGGTTAAAACCACACAATATCCTTGGTATCCAGGATGACAAGTGAAACTCACTCTATTCATGCCCTTGAAGTTGTTTTTCTTTTTTTTTCTGCCAAGAACCATGAATTTTCCTTGATTTCTGCACTTACTCATTACTACTGAAACCGTCCTAATATTAAGTGCTTTGGGGAGAAGGTTGGCCAGGATTTGGGAATTTCAGAGAAATCAGAAAATGTTAAAAGTTCAAAAGGACCATAGAAATCAAATGGTCCAAGATGGAAAATAGATTTCATTTCACTTCCCAAATGCAATCAATCCAAAGTGGTTGCCAAAAGGCCAGATGAAGAGTGAGGATTCAAAGCTTGTAACCGGGTGGGGAATGTGTGCTAAGGGATTAGCAATGACCGCAAAACAGTCACAGAAGAAGCCAAGGCCCAAGTGTCATGACAATCAGGTCCACTCTTCTCTGTCCATCAGTTTGCAAACTGAGACCTTGGGCAGTGAGGTGAAGTGACCAGGCTAGGACCACACAGCCACGTGGCTACAGAACCACGTGAGCCCCACGGCACTCCTCTGAATCTTGCACCTCTGCTGCCTTTGGTTGATTGACAGAAAGCACTAGCCGCAAAGTAGTCACAAGTCACTCAGAGCTCCCTTTCAAAGAATCAGCACCAAAAGCCACCAAATATGTGTACTTATAATTATTTACTCCCATAAAGTGGACAAGGACTCAGATCTGGACAAGGACCCAGATTTAGTGAAGCCCTAATCTAGGGCTTAAGAGCTGCGAAAACTTTGGAAAGTCACTTACTCAGCCGCTGCCTCCAGGTATGTTTTTTAATCTGGAAAATTATTTGCAATTTTGCTCACTCCTTCCGAAATTCTAGACGATAACAAAACTACCAATTTTCTTTATAGCGAAGTTAGAGCATTTTTAGAGCAATGGCAAAAGGTCTTCGTATTGTTCCTTGGAAATGTGTCACAGGATTTCTTTGAGGAGGCACAAAATATCAAAAACAACAAAAAAGCCCTCCAACCAGGCACCAAAAGAAAATACTACAAATAGCCATGGATACCAAACCGAGATAAGTTAATTGAGGTTAGAGTTTATTATACTTAAAAATCAAATTTAAGAAAAGAATCTAGCATAGGTTGTTTTCTGCCTTCTAATTAGCCCAAAGTTCTGTTGCCAATCAGCTGATTGACCACAAACGAACTTGACTGTTGATCTTGCGTAGAGCAACAACCAATGGCTGAGATTTAAGTCACTCCAAGAGACCCAGCCCCTTACTTACATGCAAAATGGTCCTATTTTCCCACCTTGCCATATCCTGTCAACTCCTTAGGCCTCCACCTTCCTCAGTGTGCATTCTTCTACTATGGGATCCTGTGTGCTGGAAAAGGTCTCCACAGTCCACAGCCCTTTACTTCTCTGATTCTTGCTCAAGGCCGCTCCCCTGAGAAATGCCTAGGTGCACGGTGTGCAAGGCTCTGAGAATGTCAGCAGCTCCCGTCTGTGTAAAGTTTACTGCCTACAAATGCCTTTTTGGATATTATATCTACCTTGTTTGGCAGGGATCCTTACTCTGTTTGACTGCATAAACACGGGTTCAGAAAAACTTCATTACTCAGCTGGGGTTACACATCGGATAAGGGACAAACAGGCAGGGTTTCAAACCTAGTCTTCAGATTCCAGGTTCAAAATTTATTACACTACATCGTGTTATACTGCAAATGGTCTTCTTTGAACTTTTAATGTTTAACCATAAAATGAAAAGCCTGTCAGTCTGTCCCAAATTGCATGCTATTAGAAAAATTTACATGTTTTACATGTTCTACATAAATCCTTGCCCCAAAGATGTATGAATGTCATTAATTACTCTTATTAAAAAGCAACACTATCAACAAAAGTATTTAAGCTACTGACCTTTGCAATCAAAGCATAGTCCTATCTAGACAGAGACTTCAGAAATTCTAATATACACTTCTTCATATTTTATTTTCTTTGAAATTAGGATTCATATAAATAGTTGAGTGATAAGAAAACCTGTTTAACTGACAGTCATTTTTTTAGCAATATATAAAATAAAAGAGCATCTTACAATGGATGACATCTTAGATTCAACGAAATACAGTAATACTTGCTTGTACATACTTTACAGATTTCCAGTAAAAAAGATCTGATGAGACAAATGACCAAAAGAGATATCATGGATCACGGTACATGTAACTAATTTCTAGACAATCTCTAGCAAGTGGCCAGTCTAACCATTTTCCAGAAAGATCAAGTGCCTTGTGTAATAGATGCATTTGATAAACGAGGGGAAAGGTCAGCAGAATGGCACAGAAAGTACTGCCTGTGAGGTGGATTTTTAAGCACCTAAGAAGATAAACATAGTAGATTTTTTTTCCTCTCAAGTACCTTTCTTCTTATTACCCACATCAAGAACCAGTTTGTTCAGCATTACTCAAATTTGACATCCAAGACTTTAGTTCTACCTGCTTCAGTTCTGGAATGAAAGAAAGTGAAGTTCAGAATATTAACTATTGGCTTGGTTCTTGTTTAAGAAAACAAATTCATAGAATACCCAAGTACTGCACATGAGAATCCAGAGAAGCATTTAGCCCCGGATGCTATTAACTCCGGGAACCATTTGCTAAAGCTTCCCCGGTGGAAGAAGGGCTAAGTGTAAGGCGGTTCCTACCCTACAGCTTCCATTTATTTTCTTTAATCTCAATGTAGCTCTGACTTCTTATCTGTAGCAAACCTTCTCTTTAGAGCTCTCACAATTACTATTTTCTGTCTGTTGCGTTCTGTAAACTCTCAATTTACTCTTCTCCACCCTTTCCAACATAATCTCAACACCAACTTCTCCACTGTCTGCCATCCTTCTTTAGCACAAATTTTGCCCAACCCAATGTACTGCTATGGGGACCTGCTAACCAAAACTCTGGTTTAGGAAAAACTGACTATTTCCAAAATAAGAATATGTGACAGCATTAAGTACTGGCCTTAATTTGCTCTTAAGTCAAACTTCAAAGTAGCTAACTCCTCTGGAAAAGGTGAGATTTATATGAGATGCTTGAAAAAGCTGCTGACTATTCAAATCACTACCAGTAAGATAAGACAGAGGACAGATTAATCTCACAAGCAATTCTCACCTTGCAAAATTTCATTTGTAAGCCAGTTGCTGGAAACTCAGGATATATCGTTTGGCCAGTAGCTCTTAACTTCTTTGGAAGATCACAAACTTCTCCACACACTGCCCCCAGAGAAATCGACCAACAAGTTTGTATATACTTTCAGGGAGTTCAGACCCCAGATTAGGAAGCACATGAGCTAGCAGGTACAGAACCTGGATCGTATTTATCTACTTCCCCAAAGAAGGAGAACACAGTGGTTCTGAAGGGAACCTTGGTTTAACACATTGTAGACTGGCTCCTTAGAAATCAACCAATACATGTAAATATTTTCTAGTAGTACTGATCCAATGGCGTTGAAGAGAATGAAAAAGACACTTCTTTTGGTCTGGGTGGAGATATTTAAAGAGATCCCCCCACACACATTGAGGGAGAACTTTGGGCTAAGGGGGAGGCAATGAGACAATGGGAAACAGACTTTGGCTTTAAAAACAGTGACCCAGGCTAAAAGAAAGCTCTGAGCTGCCAAACTTAGCATACAGATTACAGGTTCTTCTGGAAAACTTCCCAAAGGGGAAGTAAAAGATATCCAACCCACGTATACAAGATGAATGTTCTTTCTTAAATTTAATTTGGGAAGCTGAAAAGTTGGTTGACAGACAAGATATCTTATGGGGGTAGCTAATTCAGTCACAAAGATATATCATGTCCTTCCAAGGACCCTGCAAAAGTTCAGCATGACATTGATCCAGCAGCAAGGAAGCAAGCTCTAGGTGATTTAAGGGATGAATGGATTTGAAAGGCATGCCTAATGGTTTCAAACCAACTAAAGCACCAGATGAAAAGCTGCCTTTTTGGAAACAACAGACTGTGTTTGAATTAGTGACTGCTTTTGCACAAGGTTATTTACGAGGAGGCAGGTGCATCAGGCTAAGGTGGTTTCAGGTGACAGTTCAAATTGGAAGAGGGCCAGGAAAAGATGGTGTGGGAACTAAATCAAAACCCACCCTTCAACATTTGCTTTAGGTGTTTGGTAAATCTCTGCCAGGATGTCAAGTCAGCATTTCCTTCACACTCAGGAGAATGAGATAGCAAAGGTAGGAGTCCAAGAAAAAAAAGGTTTATTTCGGCCCCTATTTCATCATAGAGCACTTCAGTGAAATATTTAATAAATCCAATGTCTTTATATTGATCGCTAACCTTTCGCTTCTGTTCAAATGCTGGGCATGTATCCAAACGAGGTAGAGGAAGGCCTCCCTATCACAGTTGAACTTTGAAAGCATATTTGTTTAGGGAGGAGAGGCTTAATTTAAGATCCGGCAATGACTGGTTCCCAAATTCCCATCTAAATTCCAAAGGAACTTTGCACTTTGGTGAGATGCAGCCTCTTCCTTTTTTCATTTGAGGCTCCAGAGATTGGAATGAGAAAGAGTTCACACATTTCAATTTTACTCCAGCTGGGATCTCAAGTACTTTTAGCCTCCTTTTGGCACGACTGGATCTCAGAATACAAGTGCTGACTGTACGCTCAGAGTGTTTCTCTAACTATGGATTCAAGTTGGGGGAAAGTAAAAGTCAAGTCTCCCACACTGTATAAAACATGCTTATTTTGAGCTTGAAAAAAGTCTCAAAGATTATCTTCTCATTTCTTTCTAGCAGCATCTCTGGACACTAGAAATGCTACACCTCTGCTAACCTCCTTGAAAAAAGAGGTATTGTTTGAGATTACAAACAAAACAGAGTAGACACTCAGAATCAACTCACTTCTTTGGCATGTGAACAAAAAGTAAGTAACTCCCAGATAAGTACATTCTTTGGAACTGAGCCCCAAATGCTTTGTAGATTTCACGGTCAAGGGGAAATAATCAGTATTTTTGAGGAAAGAAGGTCCTGTTTCTCTCTACAATGATGAAATGGTGGTATTTCCTGATTTATTATAGGATTCCACATTTAAAAATGAATGTGCATTTTGCTTGATTTGTCCTAGATGCTACTTAAATTTTTCTTCACTAATTCCTAATTAACGGAGGAAAGGGATTCTGACTTAAATAATTACCATCTTTGGTTTCCCTGGAAGAAAAACAAAGCTAAAATTTGTCATCTTTTGTCTTGAGTATATCTTGTCAGCAGTTAATTAAGACACAAAACAACAATTCAGTACGTGGCAACTAGAAATAGGCCTGGAGAATCATTTGAAACTTTTCTATGAGATAAATCTTTACTAATATTTTTTGTAGAAACTGATCACAGCACATGTTGACATTCTTCCTGCAATGTTTTTCATCTACAACTGCCATGCAGTTCCTCAGCTTAACAGTAGATGGCTCCACGTGCCTTGTCTTTGAAAGGATTGGTGCTTTCTAGCAGTAACAGTAGATGCTGGTTTAGAAAAGTCAAAGGATAATTAGAGTTCTGGGGGAAAAATTTGAGAAATTGGTGTTTGGGATCGTGGAATATTATTGAACTTTGGAAAGTGGCATTGCTCATGATATACAGTTGAAAACATATAAAGCCAGTCTTATTTCCTTATGTCTTGGGTGCCTAAGATGAGAATTGTCATTTTCCCAGAGGAATAAAAGTGATCTTCTGGAAAATCAGAATCATTGTTATCAAATTAAGTGCTGTCAAAAAAGAACTTTCTGGAATATTGGAAATGTTCCTCTTCTGTCCAATACAGCAGCCATTCACCACATGTAGCTATTATTGAACACTTAAATGTGGCTAGGGCAATTTTTGTTTAATTTAGCTAAACTTAAGTTCATATATCCCCATGTGGCTATTTACTGAACAGCACTGGCCATTACCTTGAACAGCACAGATATAAGTAGTTGAATCATTTATATATGATAGATCTCAAGCCAAATTATAGACTATCAAATGGGGAGCATCCTTTACTAAAAGGGTTTATGTTTCTAAACCCCGTTCACCTCAGCATACTTAGTGAGGACATTCAGTAAACAAGTAGAATTTTCTATTTACAATTTATTGTGGAACATGGTTACCGGGATAATTTTAGTTTTTTGGCTGCAAGTTCCTGAAAAATTACCCTTATCCCACACCGCCCTCCATTCTTTCCTTTTAGATAAATAGAAGGATACTAGCATTCTATAAAGTGCTTTCCTTTCTTACAAGACTCATTTGTACTTTCCCTGTGTTAAACTCATTTTCACACCAGGGCTTCCTAATAAAATTTGAATCAATTGAATGACTTCCGGATATAAATGTACCTTGAAATGAAATAATAAACACACAAACCTAAGAAAAAATGATTGGTCAAAAGACTGGTTTTAAAATGACAAAATAGTAACACTGACTTAAAAAGTCCAAAAAATTTTCCTGACTCAACCTTCTTGAAAATAGCATTTTTAAATACACTTGTAGGAGAAAAACAAGAGCAAAAAACAGCTCAAGCAGATAATAAATCTCTACATAATTTTCACCAATAAGTAGAAATTTCACTCTTCTCTCTTCATTTCCACGCACCAAGTAGCTGAACATCTAACTGCAGACCATTCTTCAGCCTTGATTGTTCCACAGCTAATAAAGGGTGCAAATGAACGAGGTGATAGTACAGCGAGATAAATCAGTTAACACAGAGCTAAAAGAGACTCATAAATCTTCTAGTTCAACACCTCGTCAATTTCACAGATCCTGCAGGTATAGCAAGAGAGTAAGTGACTTGTTAGGGCTCCAGATTGATTAGAACCCTAGGCTCTATTCCCAAGGCAGAAATCTGCCCACAGAGTTAGGCTACATCTGTCATCCTAGGATAATCAAGGGTTGCACAAATCTAATTTTTATAGATTTAACTGGAAAACCAAAAAGGACAACGAAAGGGGAGGTAACACCTGAATTCAACCACTAAAGACAAAAATCTCATCAATCTTAAGCAGTATTTTCAACAGTACAATTTGTCTCTTTAAGACCTTACAAAATGTTATAATGGTTTTTCCATTTATTATTTGTGGCACCAGAATCAAGATTCTAAGTCCCTGCTTCAGGGATTCCAGATTCTTCTCCCAAGTAATTTTCTCATCTCCTGTCCAAGCAGGTACTATCTTTGGGGTCATCCAAATGCTCCTCCAAAGTCTAATTCTTCCAGGTCACCTCTGGAGATTGATAAAGTTGATCTCAGCACTTCCGGTGCCATATTAGGTAACTTACAAACATAAACAGTCACCTAGCTTTGCCCCTTCAATTTTCTTACTTTTTCCTAGATAGGTGTTATTCAATTGATTTTTTTTTTTTTTGGTCTATTGTAGTTTATTGGCCCGTAGTTAGACTGTAAGAATATAATGTTAGTAATAATATAAGAAATGTGAATTATTATGATAAATAATAAATATTTAAAATATTTAACAACATATGCCTAAGAATAAACTAAATTTTAAAAATAAATATAAATAGTTTATGGTGATTTTCTGTTCCAAAAGACAGAATGATCTCAGGAATCAGATTAAATGTCTAGTGGAGCATATAAAATGGAGCAAGACTGAAAATGCACCAGGGGAGAAATCAATTCTAAGAATTTAACACTCCATTAGACCACTGAAAAGTACTACACTTAGTAGCCAGAAATAGTGCCACCCCTAGAAAAACAAAGGATTGACCCACATGTCGTGGAAGAATGCCAACAAAACACTTGCTAATCAGTAGCTGATCTTCTCCACTTTGCCAGAAAACCTGTTTGAAAGGCATAACAGAGCACCGCTTGTGAACCCTGACTTCTGTCAAGTGCCTTAGGTCCTCCTTGGCCCAACAATTGCCCCCCCCCCCATAAACTAACCATTAATGATAGGACCTAACAAGCTGCCACACTTCTTAATCTGCTATGAAAATCTTGACAGCCAAGAATTTTTCTTTCCTTTTAGAAGTCAATTCTACATTTGCTCTAAACCTCACCTGACTAGTTGTTTTCCTTCCAAATCTCCAATCAGGCATATACTCTGGTTAACTGTAACCTCCTTGTTTCTTAACACAGGCTTATCACCATGGTCCATGTTTTAAACTAAGACACAGCTATCACATGCCAAGCTCTAGCTACTGTTTTCGGGAGGAAAGAAAAATTATTCACCCCATCTGAGACTGACTGTACCAGACATTATTCAAGAGTGCAAAACCCTGATCCCTGAACTCTTCCCCTTTATGCACTCAGTTCAGAGACACCCCACCCTCGGCTATTAGAGATCATCTAGGGCTAAATATAGATCTACGCACACCAGCGGTCCCTGGCCATCGTCACATGGTGCTGCTGACGAAGAACTCCTTGGAGACGCCTTCTGCCCAAACACACATATACAAATTTCTGTGCATATTCATCCATACACACTATACCCACCGAATTCGTCGGCGAAGACGGACACATTTACATTCAGAAAAGAAAGTGGCTCCCTAGAGATCCCCTCCTGCGGTTTACTACACTTGTGCCGCCCTCCGCACTATCAGAGGACCTAGCTACGCTGCTTTCGCCTGAGCTGCGCGGATCCGGTTGGGGTAAGGTGGGAATCAATACTCCAGTGGTTCGCACACAGACACACACACTTACACTCCAGCCCCCCTGTTCCGCCCTGTTCCGCTTGTACAGCACTGAAGTTGTTTCCACGGTTCCCCTAGAGAGAGGAGCGTCCCCCCGCTAGCAGCCCGAGAGGCTCTCAGGTACCCACAGTTCACGTTATTATCGCCTGGCCAGGTGACCCGAGACGACTCACCTGAGCTCAGGCAAGAGCAAGGCGACACGTTGTGTCCCAAGTTACCAGCTGAACGGAGAAAGAATATCACCTCGTCAGTGGCGAGCACGTGACCTCTGTTCGCTTGTCTCTTCCTGAGAGTCAGACCTTAGATTATAAGGCTCCGTCACCAAAAATAAGCAGGACCCCCACCTGCTCACCCACACCCCCACACTCTCACGAAAACTAGCCAAGAAGTAGAAGGAAACAGCCTAGCTGTGCACAGGAAGGGAAGAAAGGATGAAGAAAGGATGAAAGCGACTAGAACTCAGACAAATCCTCAAAAACTGTACCAAGATCTCGAGACAGAAGACCTGGCTGCGGGATCGGGGCAAGAGAAGCAAAGCAAAACCCAAGCCTGTCCCCGCCCGGGCCCCAGCGGCTGGGACCCGCACCTGCTGGCACCATGTCCGCTCCCAGGGCGGCCCCAGATGCCCTCGGCGGCCAGGCAGGAGGACTCCCCACTTACCCCGCTTTTGCGGGACGCTCTGCACCAGCGAGCGCTCGCTGGCCAGAATCTTCCGCCGTCTCTAGGGGCACCGGCAGCCGGGGGGCAGTCAGAGATCCGGGATGCTCCGCGCGCAGCTCCCGGGCCGCCTGGGAGAGCGCAGAGCGCAGAAGGGTGGCGCGTTCCCGCTGCCGGACTCCGATTTCTCCCGTGAGAACTGCTGACCAGGGAACAACCCACCTGCAGATGGACCCGGGGTCCTCGGCTTCCCGGCTGTTTTCCGTGTGCCCACCAACACAACCAAAGGAGAGGAAGCAAAAGCGCGCAAAAAATTCCGCCCAACCAGTTGGATGCCTTGTTGATACTGAAACTACTGCCGCCGCCGCCGCGCACACCCCCTTCTCTTCGAGTGCCCGCCCTCGCGGCCAGCCCCGCCCCCCGCCGGCCCCCGCGGACCAATCACGGCGCAGCTCACCGCCCACTCCGCCACCGCCCCCGGCGCCCGCGGCCAGCCCACGCGTCCCCGAGGGCCCGGGACTCCAGTGGCTCGGCTGCGGGTTGTCCTCCCACGCTGCGGAGGCCGGCAGATCCCGGCGCAGGCGTGTTTAAGTACGCTGGTTCGGCTCGCTCCGACGGCGTGAGTTTCCCCGAGGGCACCTGCCAGGGGCTGTTAGTGCAGGCATGTATATGCCTGTGTGTGTTCGTTTACCTGTGTGCTACCTGTAAATACCGACCCAATTTGTTATACAGTATCTATTAACATAATTATGAGCTAGAGGTTACTGTGCGTCTAATTTTCAGAAGAGAGCTGAGAGAAACCATAAGAACATTCGCTCAGCAAATATTTACAGAACGCCTGAGTGCTAGGCTTTGTGCCAAACGCTGGGGGCACACTCCAGGCTGGTCCCTGCCATTAGGAAGCCTACAGTTAAGTGGTGGACAAACGTTAAGCAAATGGTCACCCAAACAAAATGTAAAATTGCGGTTGTTACAAGTTCCACAAAGAAGGGAAAACTGCTGTGAAATATGTTTCTGGAGGCAAAGAGGGGAGGTCTGACCTCAGTAAAGGCTGTGCTGTCATGGTAACCGCATGCTCTATCACTGGATACTTGATAACTATTTCAGGAAAAACGGTAAAACTTTTTTTCGAATAAAAATTTGTACGAATAAAAAGAGTCTGGAGGGAAGAAACGATGAAAACAAATAAGGGAAAAGGAAGAGACGCAAGGAAAGAACAAAATCTTAAATCATCAGGAGCCTCTCTTGCCTGCCATGTGACCTTGAGTAAAGTAGCTTTTCTGAGCTTCAGTTTTCCCATGTGTAAAACAACACTCTTCATACCTATCCTATAGGGCTATAATTATACTATATAATTATACTCCCTCCTTCTCTTCTGTAAATGGGTCTCCTGTGACTCCGTTGTCTACTCTCACCTATCTGAGCTTCTCTGCAGTTTGAAGAAGGAGCACTAAGACCAAGAAGGCTTGGCGGGTCCAGCTGTTCAGACTAAAGCACCAAGGCTTGGGTGGCCCAGCCCCGCCCAGCTGTTGTGGTTGTGCTGGTTAGCTAGTCTTTCAAGCTCAGTTTTCCACCCTGATTGTGCAACAAACAAGCCATATGAGGTTGGGCAAGTCATTGACAATCTTGAGGTTCCTGGTCCTGTAGCAATAAATTAAGACTTGGACTAAATCATGATTTCTTAATGGAAATATCTGTCATATCCTTTGTAACCTCTGGTTACACCCACCAGCCCCAGAAGATTTTGCCCAGTTTTACATTCTGAAGTTTTTTTTCCCACCAAAACAAAAGATGTTTATTTTATTATTATTATTTTTTTTTGGCGGTACGCGGGCCTCTCACTGCTGTGGCCTCTCCCGTTGCGGAGCACAGGCTCCGGACGCGCAGGCTCAGCGGCCACGGCTCACGGGCCCAGCCGCTCCGCGGCATGTGGGATCTTCCCGGACCGGGGCACGAACCCGTGTCCCCTGCATCGGCAGGCGGACTCTCAACCACTGCACCACCAGGGAAGCCCAAGATGTTTATTTTAATTTCTCAAAAATCTAACATGGATACCATGAGACTGTTCATTCGATGCTTTACCAAACCACATTCCTGCTCCCCATTCTGGCCGATCCCCCAGGACCCCTTCCATCTCCCTGTATGAGAGATAATATATACAGAGACAGCTCCAGAGTTAGGTGGCTCAAACCCTAACGCTGTCTCTATCACTTAGCCAGCGATCAAACCTTAGAAAACGCACGGACAGATTCTGAGCCCCCGTTTACTCATCTGAGAAATAGCAGTCGTGGTTTAGAAAAGCAAATTCTTCACAGAAGAAGATTAAAAGAGATAATACACGAAATGAGTTTGGAACAGTGTCCCTCAGAGAAGCCTTCCCTGACCTTCCTACTTAACAACTGCAATCTCATGATCCCCATTCCATCTCGTCATTCCCTTCCCTGCTGTGTTGTCTCCTCCATAGGCCTTATACCACCATTTAACATACTGTCTGTCCATTTTACTGATCATTCCCTCCCTCTCCTCACTGGAATATAAGCTCCAGAAGAGCTGGGTCTGTTGTTGTTATTGTAGTTTTTGTCTTTCTGCTGTATTTCCAGCGTCTAGAACAGTGTCTCACACACAATAAATATTCAATAAGTACATGTTGATTGGATTACTTAATTAATTAATTAATGCCTAGCACATGGTAAGCACTCAGTAAATAATAGCTGTTAGGAGTATGTATTAAGTATTCTCTATCATGAAAATATATTCTGTCCATTCTTTACTTGTCATAGTTTCTTTCTGGTCTTTTGACTCCATTGGCTCAACGCTTGTCTCTGTAAATCTTGGTAAGCTTAGTAATACTGGTCAAATTGATGCAAAAAAACCCCTGCTGAGTAAGACCTCACTCCAGTAATAAAAATAGCCACTTGTATTGAGCTTCTGCTATGTGGCCAGCTTTGTGCTGAACATTATTTTTCTTCTCCTTTCCTCTTGGACCTGAGGTTCACAAAATTAGAACAATTGTCATGACTGATCCATGTCCAATGTTCTTCCTTTTATTTCACTTTCTTTCATTTCCCATGTAAGATCCTTTTCACCATCCCAAAGGCACTTACTCCTTCACACTGTATTTAGTGTGAGTTTTTCGATCCGCCTTTCATGAACAGTGGCATATTGTTTTATGTATATATACTTACCTAATGTTTTTGTGCAATCTGTCTCATTCTGTTTCTCACTGTTTTCTCTCTAACTTTTGATTTTGAACATCCACCCATGTTGACATATATTGATGCTGTTCACTCCGTTTACTCACTGTTGAGTATTTCACCATATTTGTGTTACGGTTTTTGCTTACATGTTCTTTCATCCTCACTAAAACTCTGAGATATAGGTGCTGTTTTCTCCATTTCTGAGATAAGGGAATAAGGCTTAGGAAGGTAAATAACTGCCAAGGCCATTCAGGTGGAGAAGCCATGAATTAAACCCATATCTCTCTGATTCCAATGTTCCCATCTTCTCACTCTACAAAATGGATTTAATTACTGTGAGATTTTTGAAATAATGTCTGAAAAAAATCCTCTACCTTTTGGTCATTTTTTTTTTTTTTGTATGCGGGCCTCACTGTTGTGGCCTCTCCCGTTGCGGGGCACAGGCTCCGGACGCACAAGCTCAGCGGCCACGGCTCACGGGCCCAGCCGCTCCACGGCATCCTCCCAGACCAGGGCACGAACCCGTGTCCCCTGCATCGGCAGGCGGATTCTCAACCACTGCGCCACCAGGGAAGCCCCCTTTTGGTCATTTTGTATGTCCAAGATATTGCTGTTAAAACTAGTAGATACATGTATTTAAATTAAACCAGAGTCTTTTCATTGCTGTTAAAACTAGTAGATACATGTATTTAAACCAGAGATCAGTTCTTGTCATTGCAAAGCAGCGTTTATTATGTCTCATACCCAAATTTAATATCATTATTTGTGATTTATGATCTTCTTAAGACACAAGAACTTTATTTTTTTTTAAAGAGATTGTTGGACTTTTTTTTAAAAGGTCAGTGTGAACTTTTAAATTTATTTATTTATTTATTTAATTTATTTATTGGCTGCATTGGGTCTTCATTGCTGCGCATGGGCTTTTCTCTAGTTGTTGCGAGCGGGGGCTGCTCTTCGCTGCAGTGGGCGGGCTTCTCATTGCGGTGGGCGGGCTTCTCATTGCGGTGGCTTCTCCTGCTGCGGAACTTGGGCTCCAGGGTGCACGGGCTTAGTAGTTGTGGAGTCACAGCTCAGCAGTTGAAGACACAAGAACTTTAAATGAAAATCTCATAAAGCATAACGGCCTTCAAATATTTTAAAATTGTCCTATCAAAGAGGAATGAGGCTCCAGAACACCAGATAGGACTAAAGAGGGAAAATAAGGGAATGGATCAAGGCTTCAGGGTAAGAAAAACATGAATGATGCTTCAAGTAGAATAGCAGCTTTTTCTCATATTGAATTCCTTCTCTCTGGATCATAAAGGGCCTTGTGAAATGGCCAAGTAACTCTCCAAAACACTTCCATGTATTCTCTTTCATTTAGTTTCTTAGTGTCACTCTGAAATATGAAGATGAAGAGTCCAAGGATACTGAATCTTAGCCCCAGTTTATAAATGGAAGGAAATGAAGAGACCGCAGCCTCAAACTTCTCACTTTCAAAGCCAAGGAAGACAAACCCATATTTTATAAGTATGATGTATATTGCCTCTTGTGTATTTCAATAAAAGATTACAAGAATTTCATAAAGCAAAAATGTGAAGAATGATCAGATGGAATTTTGAGAAAATCATTGAACAATTCCTAAGCAAGGTATGTAAATATAACTTTGTAGCTGGTTAACTTGCCCTTTAGCATCTCTGAACTAATCACATCTTCTCTGGAACACACAAACCCAGTTATTTTTTTAAACAAGTAAGAAATAAACCCCATAATACCTAAGTACTGCACAGATACGAAAGTATTTATTTTATGTAAAAGAAAGAAAAAAGCAATTGCTTTTGCACAGAGAATAGATTTAAAGGAAGAGGAAGGAAAAAAAAATACATGATTCTCCCCCCAGACCCACCCTTTTCACAGAGGAGGAGGAAATACTGTAGTGGTGTGGCTAGGTAGAGGCAAAGATATTTTGTAGCCAGAGGTCTCGTTTCTTGGGATCTGGGTTCCATTTCTTGGGATCCTGTCCCTTTGGACTCTCTCTCCCACATGGGTGCAATGGTATGATGGGGTGTTAGGTCACTTAGACCAACCTGGCTCTAGACCTTAGAGAAATCCCCTTATATTACCTTGCTTTTTAGCCTGATTTTCCCTGACTTCCCTTTCCTCATCATCTGAGAGCCTAGAATGAAAGGGGGAAGGAAGCTGCTTGGCAAGCTTTGGTTTCATGCCGTCTTCCTCATTCTAGCCTGAGTAAAAGGGATTCTGCCCATGGGCCAACCTAGCTTATGAGGGGGCCATGTTGGAATTTCATAGTAATAAAGCATGTATGTGTTTGACATTGACTTCTACTCATACCTTTCCCTGGTACTTGAAAGAAGGATGATGAACGACAGACATGAAAATTTAGATATTCAAGATTCCGAGTCCCGGGCCCTTCATAAATACAAAATGAACCCTGCCACTTAGGAGGAATTTTTGTGATGAAACACATGACTGGGTCAGCCTTGGAATGGTCTCCTCTATAATAATTCCTAACAATTGTTATCATTTACAGTGTTCTTTCACATCATTGTCTCATTTAGGGAGGATATTGGGTCTGTGAGGGTCAATCAGTTCTAATGGCAGTCATTACAGAGGCATATATTTTCCTTTCTTGGCGTCACTAAAAATATTACAGAGCCATTCATTTAGATTTGCTAAGAAGATACCACTAAATAGAAGGGAATTGACTAGAAAAGATAACTTCAGGGAATTTTCTTCCACACATCTAGGTAAACCTCTTTCACTGTCACTTTTTGTCTACCAGATCTTAAAGTTGTACAAAAGAATGTAACAACTGCATGGGAAATTCCACAACAGATATAGTAGGTTTTCACCTTCCCCTAAGAAGATGTACAAAGTTACCATATGTTCATTTATACTAGACAAGAACTGTTGAACAGCAAATTTATTATTTTTCCTTTATAAGCATCATTGTTTTGCTCATTTGCCAATTTTTACTTACTCTTACAAAGTAATTAGTTGTAATAAACTCAGGAGGGATATTGATATTGAGAAATAATAGTACTTGGCCTGATCATAAGGTTATGAGACAGTCTTATCATCATTGATTATATAATGCATAGTGACTTATTTTTTCTATACGGACAAAGAAATATTTCATAACCTTAAACATATTATTTTGATACAACGTATCATTCTTTTGAGTGGAAATTCAATTATATTTAACGTGAGTTTCTTTGGATAAATATTCTTTATCCTGTAAAATCTTTACAGTGAATAGTAAATACACATATATTTCTCTAGTTCTCATTTCTCTTTCTAGCGGTTTTTGTCTGGTTTCTTGTGAGTGAGTTGATCTTATAATGAATTAAGAAAAGGTTTTTCTGTTTCAAATTCTTATAGCCTTCAATGTTAAGTCTGATTATTTTGCTAGAAGGTCCCCTCAGTTTTGACTAATTACCAATCTATGTCCTAGAACACTGAGTGGGAGGGAGAAAATGAATAATAGAATAATAAAATTTTAGAGCTGGGAGAAATATTAATCATCATCTCTTTTCATCTTTCCCCACCCCAATGCCACCAACCAAGGCATTTTTGAGGTGAGGAAATTGGATCCTAGAGAGATTAAATGATCTCTCTAAGGCCATCCAACAAGATAACAGCAAAGTTACACAAGTCAAAAAGCCTGGATGATAAGCCCAAAACTTCAAAAACTGATTTTGCTTCCTAATTATTCTGGCAGGGCTGACATTAATGGAGCTACTTTGATGTTATAGAAGTACAATTTGTTTTCAAATATTTATGACAAATATTCTCTGCTAAATACTTCTTGATGAAATGATAAAGGAGAATTCTTTAGGTGTTGCTAATAGCTTTTATTAGAATTCTCTAAATATTTCTAATATCATTTATTTTATTTAATAGTCAAGATAGTAAAATAGTAAACTCCTGGTTGCTTTATCATTAAAGTAACCATAATCTAGACTATTAATCAGACTTCATAAACTATATTCAAGAAATTATGTTGATCAAAAACAGTATTTGCTGTTGTCATCATGAAAACATATACCTAAGATATTTTCTGTTTAATGTAATAAAATAATTGACTTTCATAAGACTGTATCATCTTTCATAAATATTATAGCATTGTTGTGATTTCTAGATAATTCTGTGAAGTTTAATTTTGTAAAATGTCCAAACACTATGACTCATGGTTAATCATTGTTTTCATAGTAAAATCAGCATTTCGGTACAATATATGTAAATATTGCTGTGGAAAAACATAATGCTAAGTATATTTTTCTGCACAAAAACAAATGGAGCAGATCATATAGTTTAACTATTTCACCGAATTAGAATGTCTGTCTCTGGGAAGGGGTTGGGGTGGGATTGGGGATGGGAGACAAAGGGGACTCCAACTTTATGTGTAGTGTTTGTTTCTTTCATAAAGAAAGACATAAAGCAGACATGACAAAATGTTCAATATTATCATTTGTGAGTGGTGGGTACACAGGTGTCAATACTTTTTTTGTGTGTGGGGGAGAATTTCTCCAAAAAAAAAACCAAAAGATTTTTCTGGTCAAAATTGGACATTGTCATTTAACTATGTTGTATAACCTTAAACTTCTATATTTAAAGCTTACATTTTAAGGCAATATATACTGGTAAAGTTATTGTTTTACCTTTTCCTGCTCACTGATTAATCACATTTATAAAGTATGACTGTTCATCAAAAGTCCGGAGAATTTGATTTTGTCCTATTATGCAAAAGTATAATATGTGAAAAGTTTGTTAAAAAATGTTATGCAGGGGCTTCCCTGGTGGTGCAGTGGTTGAGAGTATGCCTGCCGATGCAGGGGACACGGGTTCGTGCCCCGGTCCGGGAGGATCCCACATGCCGCGGAGCGGCTGGACCCGTGAGCCATGGCCGCTGAGCCTGCGCGTCCGGAGCCTGTGCTCTGCAATGGGAGAGGCCACAACGGTGAAAGGCCCGCGTACCGCAAAAAAAAAAAAAAAAAAAAAAAGATAAAAAGATAAAAAGTTATGCATCCCACAGAGTTTATCGAAATTAGCCTCGTCTTGCTTTTTGATGTGATGCTGTGTATACTCTCTCAGACTGTGATGTGTATTATGAGTAAACACACAAAAGAGCTTTGATTTTTGACTGAAACCTGCTTTAAAGTCAAATCTTGCACAGACTAACATCATTAGTGTATGACTAATATTTCTAGGGCTTGGAATTAACCAGTGATAATTTTGGAATCTACAATTACCCACGTAATTATCTCCAATTAGCTATCTCTGAAGAGGGGTCAAGAACTAAAGGAAAGGGCTTCCCTGGTGTCGCAGTGGTTAAGAATCCGCCTGCCAATGCAGGGGACACGGGTTCGAGCCCTGGTCCGGGAAGATCCCACATGCCACGGAGCAACTAAGCCCATGAGCCACAACTACTGAGCCTCCGCTCTAGAACCCGCAAGCCACAACTACTGAAGCCCGTGCGCCTACAGCCCGTGCTCCGCAACAAGAGAAGCCACTGCAATGAGAAGCCCGTGCACTGCAACAAAGAGTAGCCCCTGCTCCCTGCAACTAGAGAAAGCCCGCGCACAGCAACGAAGACCCAACACAGCCAAAAATAAAAACAAATACATAAATTAATTTTTAAAAAAAAGAACTAAAGGAAAATGGAGGTTGAATATATGGAAATATATCCCTATTAGTGGAATAGTCCATTTACTACAGGTCTGTTGAGAGAGTCAGGGTGTATACTTTTGAGATGTGTTTGGATGAGTAAATGAGGTGGAAAGACATCTGTTGCCTGTAGAGGTGAAGTCTGGAAAGAATTGGAAGAAATAGGAATTTTCTGGGCCAGACTGTGTTGCTCTGTGACTTTAAAGAGATTATCTCTGAAGGAAAAGCATGTAAGGAAATAAGCCTAAGAAAGACCAAGGCCTTTTCTGTGGAGGTATGAATTTGACACCTCTCACAGCAAGAAATTCATAACGGAAGCTCAAATAAAATGTCTTAGTCTGGATAAAGTTACCCAGATAAATAAAACAATTGTCTTCAGTAAGAACTCATACAAACTCTCTTTGAAATGCCCTGCCTTCCTCAGTTAAAAGTCAAACACCAGCTGTTACGGAAAGCAGTTGTGAGCACAAACTTTCTAACTTCCAAGATACTAACAAGCTGTACTTTTCCACCCAAAATAGTTGAACTAGGACATACTGTTTTGAAAATACTTCTAAACAGATGCGATTTTGGTTAGCCCGGCCCCTGCTCTTGCATTAAGGCTAAATGGTAGACAATTGTCATTTTTTGATTCAGAACATACAACAAAATAAAAATGAATGTGAATTTTGGACTGTGCCTTTCCATTGGTGAGGAAAAAACCCATATATATTGTCAGAACCAAGACTTTAAAGTATGTCACAGTGACATAAAATCCAGGAACATCTAGCCTGATTAGATGCCTATATTAGGCTTCACAAATTTATATTGGAGTTTTTAGACTTTCTTTCCTTTTATTTTCTCTTCTTTTCTTTTTCTTTATTTCCCTCTCCCTGCTCCCTTCCTTCCTTCATCCTTCCTCTTCCTCCCTCCCTCCCTTCCTCCCCATCCCTCCCTCCCTCCCTCTCTCTCTCTCTCTCTCTCTCTCTCTTTCTTTCTTTCTCTGCAATTTACATAGTGGTGAACTTTTTTACTCTAAATCTCAGAGTAACCAACCCATGATTCAACAAAGAGGTAATGTTTGAACCTGTTAGACAGTTATTTTAGGGACAACCAACCAATATATTGAAATAAGTCATTTGCAAAAAGGCTAGCAGAACTTGTGTTCCAGAGCACACAAAATGAGGAAGAAAATGCAAAACAGGACAGCCTGTTGAGAGCAAGCAATGGAAGGGACTCATTTTCTCACCTGTAGAGTGAAAGCAGTGACCATTCTTTCAAAGGGACCCTGGTCAGTGTAGGAGCAAATAACAAGGATCCTATAGAACTTGGCTCTCTGTTGGTGAAGTTAACATCTCAGATTCTTAGTTTCCTCAACTGTAAAATGAGGGGATTGGAGATAAAATTTCAGAGGTGTTTTCTAGCTGGCAAATGCTACTTCATATTTAGACTGTTTTTAATTGTCAGCTTTTAGACTGGTTCCATCTGGATACCTCAGCAGCCGGCCAAGAGGCTTGAGATGGCCCAGAAGTGATGGACTTCACCCAACTCCACTGACTTGGTTATGGTCACGGTTATGGGCTATCTTTCCCTGGAGTTCAATGTCTGTCTTATTATAGTGATTATGATGCTTGAAAGAGTCCCTAGGGATCTGCTTTCACGTTCCCCTAAGCCTCGGCCTACATTAGAGGTAATAACTGCAACTAAACATCCCATGGCATAATGATACCTCTGCTCTGGGTCTGGTTTAATAAGACTTGACATTCAGCTTCAGTGATGGAAGGTCTGTGATGAATTCTGGGGACTAATTTCTTATCCAATGGATATGCATTCCATATAGGGTGACCAACCATCTCAGTTTGCCCGGGACTAACCTGGTTTCAGCCCAGAAAACCCTATGTCTTGGGCAAACCCTCAGCTCCTGGCAAACTGGCATGGTTGCTCACCCTAATTCCATAGATATTTACTGAGAAGCTTCTATGGGCCAGGCCCTGGAAAAAAGGAAACCCAAAGAAAACAAAAGAGACAAGATTCCTATCATCATGGGGCTACCGTCCACGTGGGTAAGACAGACATTAAACAAGGGAACAAATAACAACCAATCACTACAGATGATGATCAGTCCTGGGATGGAGAAGAGCTGTGGGGCTCTGCTTAGAGGGGTCAGGGAAGATTCCTCTTAAGTCAGCCCTGAAGGATTCGGAGTCAGTCATGAGTATTGTCAGGACAGGTAAGTTCTAGGTCATTTCTAAGAATGAAGAGGCACTTCAAGAAAACCTTAGGGGAATATTATCACTCTCTAAAATTATCTTATTTATCCATGTATGTGCTTACTATTAGAATTAGATTTAGAATACAAATGCTAATAGAATAATTAGGCTAAAAAATGCACTCGAGCAAAGACCCAATCTATAATGCCAACAGTACTCACAATACTTGGTATTTAGTAGGTGTTCAATGTCTATTGAATAAAGGAGTGAAATATTTTGATATACAATGTAGCTCCCTGAAACTTACTTTCCCCCAATTATATCCTTTTTTCTCAACCAGACTGTCCATAAAGCAGACGGAGATATAGATCCTATGGAAACACCCATAAGCTTCAGGCTAGGGCTATTCTAAGCCAGTCTGTGCCTACTGGCTCCAAGAGAGACTTTTCAAGCCCTTTCCTTTGCTCTGTGCCGAGGTATCAGCTCATAGGATGTTAGGTGTTTTGCTACCTAAGTTAAGGAGAGATAGGTCTCATCTCAAGTTTTAAGGCTTCAGCTTTATGATGACCTGCTTCTATCGGTGGGTTGTGGTGGTACTAACTAAAAGAAAGTAGAGGTCTAGCAAACTCATCTTTTCCATTAGGACATTTCTCACATCCCTTGAAACAGCTCACCCTTATGACTCTCTCACTTCTGATCATGGTACCTTTATTTTCCCAGTTACTCAGGCTTGAGACCTCAAGGCCAGCTTGGCCTCTTTATCCAGGCTTGTTGCTATATCCAGTCAGCAGCTATATCCTCTTGTTTTTGTACCCCCCAAATTTCCCTTGTTTTCCCTTGCCATTTCCAGTCCCACTGCATTCAGAGGTTAGAGAAATGACCACCTACTTGACTGCCACACCTACATCTGCCCAACAAGAAACATACAGATACACATACAGTATACTTCTAGATTAGACTAGCCCTGATATGTGGTATCTCAGGAACTTGAGCTGTTCACTTGCTCTAAAACTGGCGGTGGTTTGCTATACTGAAGCATGAAAGTTTTCAACCAAACTTTCCAATCTTACCTCTTTTTAAATTTAATTTTATTTATTTTTCTATATAGCAGGTTCTTATTAGTTATCTATTTTATACATATTAGTGTATATATGTCAATCCAATCTCCCAACAATCTTACCTCTTATTTATGCTTTTATATACATAGGAATCCAATTGAGTTCACTGCCTATCTCTGGAAAAAAATTTTTCATTTTCCTATTTCTATGATTTTTCTCATACTATTCCATTTACCTGAAAGTTCCATTTGAACTTTAATAGTCCCAAAATATATTACAAATAACTGTTTCTGCCTGAATTTTAGAAACCCATTGAAAATATCTTATCTTAAGTTCCTAGAGGGAACTTTTAATACCTGACACAACCTAATAAAGTCACAATGGCTATCATACTGATGATTTAATACTAACAAACACATTTTGTTTAACACTAGTTGAGTTCTGTTGTAGGTTTTAGGGATTCAAAGCCATGGTCCCTGACGCCAAGTTGATAGTTAATGGATACAATTGCAGGATCCAGCATTGGCAATTATGGAGCATCAGGGGTTTCTCTGTATAAGCAGAAGTCCTTTGTGGCCACCTAAATTAAATTTTTTAAAAGGTGGGGAGAGGGGAGACATTTACTGAGCATTTACTACATGCCAGGACTGTGCTAAGTGCTTTCTCTATATATTTATTTAATCTGCGTAACAACCCTATAAGGCACTTAATATTATGTCCATATTCATAGAAGAGGAAACCAAAACTGAGGGAAATTTTTAAAAATTGCCTAAGAACAAACATCTAATAAATGACAGAGCCAAGATTTGGATCCAGGTGGGCCTGACTCCAAAGATCATGGTCTTTGTATGACAAGAAGGACAGAGTCTATAGAGTAGACACATAAGCATTAGCTGGGTTTGCTTGAATTATAATAAGTGCTGTAATGGAAGTAAATACAAAGCGCGTGCACTCTCCTTTACCACATAAGTGGTTATGGTGCAGTTTAGGGGTGGAGCAATGCTGCGTAAAGATCAAGATCACCCACAGTGGAAACAGGAAGAGCTTGGTTCCAAATCTGGCTCAGTGTGAACTTGAACAAGTTGTTTATTCAACCTTCAGTTTTCTCATTTGTGAAATTAAAAAAATAATGCTTCCTTTAAAATGAAATAATACCATACATATAAAATCATTAGTACAGTATCTAGAACAGAGAAGTCAATACAAAGCAGTTAATTAAATATAATTATCATCACTATTCAGCAGCCTCTTTCATCTGTAACACCTCAGGCTCTTCCAAACTTCTTAAAAAAATATGACTATATTTTTTTATCTGTATGTGTGATTCCATTTTGGGTTGTTGAAGAACCATATGAAAGTTGCTGACACTCTTAAATACTTCAGTATGCATCTCTTAAATATAAGGACATTCTTGGCATAAATATTGATATATCTAAACTCCTAAGAAAAATCAGCAATATTAATTAATATCATCTAATTTCTAGTATATAATTTAAATTTCCTACCTAAATTGTCCCTCAAAATTATCCCCCAAAATTCTTTGAACCAGGATATAATCAAAGTGTTGTATTTGGTTGCTGTTTCTTTTCTTTTTTTTTTTTTTAATGCCGTCCTCTCACTGTTGTGGCCTCTCCTGTTGCGGAGCGCAGGCTCCGGACGTGCAGGCCCAGCTGCTCCGCGGCATGTGGGATCCTCCCAGACCGGGGCACGAGCCCGTGTCGCCTGCATCGGCAGGCAGACTCTCCCTGAAGCCCTGAAGCCCTGAAGCCCTGGTTGCTGTTTCTTTATTCTCTTTTTAATCTGTTCCAGTCCTCACCCCACTCCCAGACCTTTTCTGCTTTTCTTGACCTTGCCTTTTGTGAAGAAACCAATCAATTTGTCTTGGGGAAAGAACCACTTTCTGGAATTGTCTGATATTTTTCCTCAAGGTGCCATTTAACTTGTCCTTCTATCCTCTAAGTTATCCATAAATTGGAAAGTGGGTCTTAAAGCTTTATTGTTTTTAAGTTAGACATGGCAAGAATGCTTCAGAGTCGATGCTATGTAGTTCATATTACATCACAGCAAAATTTCCATGACCACTTCCTCTTCAAAATATTTTGTAGTTTCGTAGCTACCTCTGGGGGTATGGTTAGACCAGTGGTTTTCAACTCTGGCTTCACTTAGAATCATCTGGGGAATTTTAAGAAATATTTGTTCCTGAGGTGCATCCCTAGCATTTCTTGTCTCAGGCCCAGGCATTAGTATTGTTGTAAAGCTGTTCCAGATGATTCTCATTGTAATCAGGGTAAAGAGAGATGGGTTTAGGACACCAGCTCTGAGAAGGCAAGGGGCACACCTTCCTTATTTACATATATGCAGTGTTCAGTGGAAGGCCTGGTGGCTCATAATTACTGCCCAATGATACATGCTCAATCAATCAATCAATATCAGTGAATATTCAGCACATAGGCCACCTCATCCTCCTCTCTTACTCCAGCTTTTCCTTGTTTTCTATGTGGTGTACTAGGAAGCCAATAGGTTAATTTTACAGCATGTTTAGAGAAATCAGAACATGCCATTATTTTTCCAAGTTTCTAAAAACTGTATATCAATTGAAAAAAAATTGGTTTTCAAACTTCTAAGGGAGGAAAAAAGAGCAAGCAATCATTTAGTGATAGTGTTAGATTCATTCTGTTGTAGACAGTTCCGTGTTTGTTTTCTTTTCACATTATCAGTTCTTCCAGTTCTTTTTATAAGAACAGGTGAAATGATTTAAAAATGACTTACAGAGGAAGAAAGACTGGGAGTTTGTCTTAGTTGAAATTGTTGTTTCTTTCAAATATATTGAGCAGATTTCAACCATGTGGAGGAGTGCAATAGAAAGAGAAGGACTTTGGGGATAATTATGCTTCTACTTGTTCAAATTCAACTTTGGCCAAATCTTAAAAACAGAAAGAAAAGATGCAGGGTTCGTTAGGGCTTGTGAAACTAACCACCTACAGCTTCAAATACAAAGGAGGTAAGAATGGCCACCTTCTCCTAACAAAGATGCATATCCCATAGCAAAGTTAGGAAATAGTGAATATACACTTATTTAATTGTACTTGTTCTGAATGAAACATTCATCATCAGCCCAAGAGAAAATCAGCAAAGGATATGAACACACAGTCTGTATCTGAAAAGGCTTTTAAACAAATGAAAAATGCTCAGTTTGACTCATACTGACAAAATTAAAACTATACTGAGATATCTTTTTGTTTCACCCCTCAGATTAGCAAAAATCCACTGTCATGGAGGATTACAAGCTCACACATCTTTTGATCCACCCATATGAGCTAAGGAAAATTATCCTGTAGATACACTCCACTCAGTATGTGAAGTAACACATGAACAAAGTAACTCATTTCCTCAGGTAAAATATTAGAAGCAACTAACCGTCCATCATTAGAGAACTGGATAAATACGTTTTGATACGTTCACAGAATCAAACACGTAGCTAGTATAATAAACAATAATAAGGAAACTATGTACTGATATGAAATGTTCACATACTGTTTAGTGAATAAAGGTACAGATTATTATGTAGTGTGTGCTATAATGTATATAAAAGAAGGAAACAAGAAGGAATATATATTTGTATTGTATTATTTTTTACATAGAAAAATCTTTGGGCAGATAAACAAAGAACTGATAGTGGTTAGCGATTTGAGGGAAGAGATGGGAACTACATAGGTGGAAGGCAGCGAGAGGGAGACACGAAGGAAACTTCTCAAGACACCTTTTCATGCTTCACCATGTTTGAATTGTGGGAATACATGATACATTCAAAATTTTAAATATTCCTTAAAAGCGCTACCAAAAGTCCTAAGAAAATGTAATTTTTTTAATAGAAAAAAAAATCCCAGACATTCTTTTAGTGTTTATTCTTGTTGTGGAGTTTCAAAGTCAATCTATTGCTTCTCGATTTCACTAAAAATGAAACTGAAACTCTGTATACTTTTCATACAATCAGACCTAAAACATGGGCTCAAGAAAAAACTCGCAAGAAAATTGTCAAGATAATTTCCAACGTTGATTTTTCTTGTGCTACAGAATTTCAAATTATGTATCAAAAACATACACTAATGGGCTTCCCTGGTGGCGCAGTGGTTGAGAATCCGCCTGCCGATGCAGGAAACACGGGTTCGTGCCCTGGTCCGGGAAGATCCCACATGCCGCGGAGCAACTAAGCCCCTGAGCCATGGCCGCTAGGCCTGCGCGTCCGGAGCCTGTGCTCCGCAACGGGAGAGGCCACAACAGTGAGAGGCCCGCATACCGCAAAAAAAAAAAAAAAAAAAAAAAAAAAAAAAAAAAACATACACTATTTAAAGTCCAAATAGACCATTGTTGAAAGATACCCATCCCAAGGCTAGTGCTTTCATAAAATTGAAGTAATAATATAAAGTAAAATTAATCTCTTTCTCCCATGGAGCTCTTCATGGAATCCGCAAGAGATAGGGCTTTGTCACACAACAATAGGGGAATTCCACCTAAGGAACAGAAGGGATTCTTTCTTCACAGGCTAATCAATAAGATGAAAAGGAATTGCGGTTTACTCATTTGGCTCTTAACATCTATCACCTTCGGATATCAGTTATCTTTGTGTGTGTATTCTATTACAAAAAAGTATGGGACTGTTGTTTTATTGCTAGCGCTTGGCCCAGTGCAATGCATACCATGTACCATAGAAGTCTGACAGACCACAGTCAAATACATCTGTGTTCTAGGGTCTCTGTGACCTTGCCAAGTCATATATCCTCTCCCTGTCTTAGCTCACTTTCCTTATCTGGAAATGGAGTGATAGTGTCCAACTGGAAAACCTCAGAATTTTGATATGGTGACCAAATAATATGAAAGATTCTGGAAAGTGTAAATTGAAAACAGTACTACAGTTACTGCTGTTATGACACAGATCTAAACAGATAGGGCAGAGGAAGGAAAAAGCAATTCCAGAATATGCTTCATGGAGAATTAGTCTCGTTTTCACAGATGGACAACAGGAAACCTAGAAAAGTTAAATAACTTGCTCAAACCTAAGTAGCCAGTCAGAGGAGACCTGAAGACAAATTCCCATTCAGGCGTTTTCACTGAATGTCTCATTTTTCTTTTCACTACTGTACTTCTGTCACTTTGAGCCTTGAGAGCACATGGAAAATATGAAGAAGGGCCACCTGATGACTGTTGTCCTAAGAAGACTGGAGAAACATTAAGAAGTGATCAGAGAAGGCACAAAAGGATAGCAGAGTATTGGTCCAGGTCCTAGTTGGGATGTTTATTGGAAAATAAGAAGGGAACAAATACACACTACTATATATTGGGTTGGCCAGAAAGTTCGTTGGGGTTTTTCTGTAAAATCTTATGGAAAAACCCAAATGAAATTTTTGGCCAACCCAGTGTAAAATAGATAACCAACAAGGATCTACTGTATAGCACAGGGAACTATAATCAGTATTTTGTAATAACCTATAAGGAAAAAGAATCTGAAGAATATATATAGTATATGTAAAATACATATTTTATATATATATATATATAATGGAATCTCTTTGCTGTACACCTGAAACTAACACAACATTGTAAGTCAACTATACCTCAATAAAAATTTTTAAAAAAAAAAAAGAAAGAAAAGAAAACTTTTACTAAGCATTTCTGACTTACCAGGGCCTGTAGAACTTTATCTCATATAACCCTCACAACCATCTAGTAGATATCATCTCCACTTTCTAGTTGAGGAGACATGACAAGAAGCAGTTACCAGACTTACACAAGACCAGACCACGAATCAGTGGCAGGTCTGTGATGAAATCTGGGACTGTGGGACTCTGAGTCAGGCCCCTGATCACTCTGCCTCATTCTATGATCATTGATAAAAGATTGCAGAGGATTTGGGCCCAGTTGGGAGAGCATTAGATATTTTTAAAGGGATATTTATAATACATGCTCAAAATTTTTAAGTAATTTCACTAAGTATTTTCTTTCTGAACTTAAAAGGTGAAAGATTAGTAAAAATCCCAAGGTGAACTCATGTTGGGTATTTTCTGTTTGAGATGAAAAACCTGGGGCCACATCTTTAAGATGAACACCTTTAGGATCCTCCTCTAAGAAGGACCAAAACAGGGGGTTTGAGCCAATGAATAAACACTATCACATGGGAGTCTTTGAGTGAAATTAGCCTGGGGCATTTTATTTTTCTGTACTAAGTAAGTTCCTGAATAATGATAATATGTAATGTATACACAGAATGTTCTATGAGCACAATGCACACATTTATTTAATCCTCATATGAGGTGGGTTTTATTACTATGTTCATTTTGCAAATGAGGAAATAGACACAGAGAAGTTAAGTAACTTGTCCAAGATCAAACCACTAAAAAGTGGTGGAGCTGGGATTCACACCCAGGCCATTGGGCTAGTACTTCTCAATGTGGCATATTTTGTAGCACTTTGCATATTCTGTCACCTAGGACTTCATTTAAAAAGCAATTTTGCTAAAAAAAAAAAAAAAGCAGATTTGCTGCCTAATCTAAAACTCTCAAATTCTGAGGTTAGATAAAGACTCATTTATTCACTATTTAAGTCATTTAATTATTTATTCATTATGTATTATAATCCTACTATGTACCAGGCGTGGTAATAGCAAAAATAGACATGGCTTCTGCTATCCTAGAATCAGAGTGTAGTGGGGAGAAATACTTTAATCAAATAATTACACAAATAAATGTAAAGTTACAAACCCTTATAAGAAGTATGAAGGAAAGGTACAAGATATTATATGATCATAAGAACATTTAAAGAGGTATATGTGCTAATTGATGGTGGTTCCCATGGAAATGACCTTGAGCTGGGATTACAAAACCTGAGACCTTGAGCTGTTTAACATTTCTAAACTTCAATCCTCACCTGTAACATAGGGGTAGTGGATTGTCCTAAAATCTTAGTGAGACAATGTGAAGAGATTAGCCCAGTACTTAGTAAGTACTTAATAAATGACACAATTGGTTGGCCTCGTTATTTTCATTTTTCTCATTACTCCCTGACCAGTATCCAGTTAGAGAACAGGATAAAAGGAACAAAGATTTATAATAATAGGAATCATAAAAGTAGAAAGACGGGAAAAAAAGAAAATATTTTGAAAATGCTATGGATTTTAAGTTTTTGTTTTTTTTTGTTTTTTCAGGAAACCTAGTGCTTTGATAATGTTTTACTGACACCTCCAGAATTTTGTCCTAATATTGCTTAGGTCGGCTGATAGCATGTTTTCCTGTATTTTTAGGTATTTCTTTCAGCTTTAGTCCTGGATTGATTGATTGACTGACTGATATGCTCTTTTACCCAGAGCTTAATATTGCAGCATATAGGAGATGGGGTGCGTAAAGGTGGAGGGGGTGAGGATAAAGAACCTATAGCAGTAATGAGGAAAGACGTTTCAAAGCTGATATATGGTTCACAAAGCATCCATCCTGATGCTCTCTGCTTCAACTTAGCAATGAAAAGAAGGAAGGCTGTTGTAAATTCAGCTGATAGAAACTATTACTCTTTCCTGAAATGTGAGGTGTCCCTGGAAGAATGCCTCGGGGGATGGGTTAAGTAATGCCACATTTTTCAGAGAGAAATTTGCCGATGCCCCCTTGGGGAGAGCACTTCAAAGGTTCAGAGGACACTTCCAAAGGCCAGGGGCCTCACCCACCACTACAGCATGAAGGTATGCGGTATGTGCCCTGGAAATCCATGAGTCACAGCTGGAGTGGCAGGGGTCGGGGTGCTCCTGAGAGGCTGTGATGATGTGGACTGAGCACATTCTTGTCCAGAATCCAAACTCCACACCAAGTCATCTGAACAGTTGTGACAGGAGGGGAGGCATGGAGGGGCCCACGGGAGCCATTGGGCCACTTCTCTGTCCAGACTAAGTCTAGACTTCAGCTTTACCCCGTTACACTCAGCCCGTTTCGCCCCCATCGAGTCCAGTCCTTGCATCAGCATCTTTCAGGAGCTTAGTTGACTCAGGTACTGTGGGAGGAAGTTCCCTGTCCTTGATTCCTGTATTCCTGGGCACCTTTAACGTTGGAGTATCCATCAATAAAATACTTGCTTTTCTTTAAGTAGTCCAAAGACAATTAACCCATGTGATTTACTTCCTCTCTTCTATTCCTCTGGGAGAGTTTCTATTGATAAAATATTAAAGGGAGCTAGGTTACAGTAGCAGATATTGGAAGTTAAGCCTAGACAGCTCTTAAAAAGCCACCATTAACTATGAATGGAATTGCCATATTCCCTTTAAATGCAATGGTGGTTTTCTCATTATCGGGGATAAACATCGGAGGGGTCTCATGTTTCCAGGGTGTTTCTGAGGGACCCATCCTTTCACTTACAAAAGGTAAGTTTTATAACCACGTGTGCATTTCCCCCCTTGTAATTAGACTGTTGTATTGACCAATGACATCAGTATTTTTGCCCCCTCCTCTTCCAAGCACACACATATACATACACAGAGGGATGGGGTCTTTACTGGTCTTTATAAAAACCAGTAAGACAGAAACAGAGCTTTACAGGCACAAGGAGGCAATAAATAGAATCAGCATAGCAAATCCGGAACTAAGAGAAGCTTTTAAAGGCAAAATGGCCTTTAAGCCTCTTTCTCCAAAGCTCTATTCCCCAAGTCTCCTCACCACACAGGCAAGAAGACAGGCAGGTGCTGTCAAAGGTACATGGGTGGGATTCTACATGATTCAAATTCTTAATCTGAAAACCACACAGCAAAGAGGAAGCCTTTGCCTCCCCAGCATTTCAAGAATGTGTTTTTATTTTTTTTTTTATTTTTTTATTTTTTTTTTTTTTTTGTGGTATGCGGGCCTCTCACTGTTGTGGCCTCTCCCGTTGCGGGGCACAGGCTCCGGATGCGCAGGCTCAGCGGCCATGGCTCACGGGCCCAGCCGCTCCGCGGCATGTGGGATCTTCCCGGACCGGGGCACGAACCCGTATCCCCTGCATCGACAGGCGGATTCTCAACCACTGCGCCACCAGGGAAGCCCAAGAATGTGTTTTTAGATACATTTCTGTGTACATGGAGTTGTCGGGTTACCTACCACGGCTGGCACGTAGCAGGTAGTGAGTTAAGTCGTTGCTTAATGAAATATAGAACGTATGGAAAACCGTATGTGTTTCCTGATGACCAGGGAACTGACTCTTGCGGCCTTCTCAGGCAAGAACTTGAATTATTTGTCATGTGTCAAAAACAAAAGCCCCCAGCCATGCAGCGTTTATCCCTAAGGTCTTCAGAAATAGGAAACAACTGCTTGTTTATTTCTTGACCTATGACTGCTGTATCTGGTGTTTAGCTCTAGAAATAAAAGGCAAATAAAATATCTTGAAACAATTTATATTAAAAAAAAAAAAAAGGACCCTCCCCCAATGCTGTTTGCTGCCACCTTCTTTTTTTCTCTGCTTCCTCGTTTTCAGCTTGACATCCTCCCAAACGCTACCTGACAGACTGCGGCAATCACCCTGTGAATGTAAGTAATTTCCTTATTGACAGCCTCCCATTCTCCCTGACATCTGCCAGCACTCCCTGACACTTGAATAAGCATTAAGACATTAACAGTCTGGCACAGGCTTAAGGGCTGGAATAGTAATGCTTGGCAGCCCTGCTGAACAAAGCCACATTCTAGAGACCCCACTCATTCAACTCTGCTGTCCTTCTGGCTACAAAATGTGGCAGAGCCCGGCCTAAATGCCGATTATTCGCTTGACTGCTCTGGCATTTTGGTGTTTCCTTTGACAGGCCAGATCGTACATTCAAGGAAAAGGAAAGAAAAACAAGAAAATGCCTGCTTGTGAGACAGTGTAAGTGAGGAGTGGATGTTCACGAAAAGGCAGGTCTCTGCTCTCTGCGATAAGTTAATATTTTTAAGAGATTGACTTAGAATGAGAAACAAAGTCATGCTTCCCTGACTTATACAGAGAACAATTTGCCTCATGGTTTCTTCTGATCATATCAAATTCTTCCCAAATACTAGCTGACAGATGCCATCTTTGTGCCATGGATTTTGGAAGCCAATTTGTCAGATCCTCACACCACAAAGAAACACAAAAGAACACCACAGTAGACTTTGTTGCCAGAATCTGTTCACTGAGAAATGGCAAAGCTTGATATTAAACTGTTAAGTCAGTCAGAGAGCTGCCTCCATTCTGTCCTAAGTAGGGCTTGTTTTGGATCAGAAACCTGTAATCTGCACAGGTAATGCTAAAATTAACATCAAAATAGAAGGGGCAGAACTGTGAATGTGACACTTTTTCTTGAGTGAAAAATGACTCAATATAGCTGCACTTGGGAAACAAAAGAAGAGCTGAAGTAAATTGTACACAAGTTCAAGGTGTCTAATTAAAGGGTCAGGCGAGATGTTTCCCTTGGGAGCATTCTGTGGCTCAAGACTGACAAAAATCTTCTGGGGGCTAAGAGCCTAGATTGTCCCTATGCCTCCAGTTGGCCACCAGTAGGACAGAAATGTCACAGGAAACAGCCACTATTTACTTTGTGATTCCTTCTGCAAACCACCTTATTTTTCTCTGTTGTTTGATCTGAGCCTGGGGTCATTATCTGATTTGCAAACGAGGGAGAGAGACAGGCTCAAAAAGGATAAGGGTCTTTCCCCAAATCACACAGGTAGTAAATAGTGAAGGCCCAGATTGAACCTGGGTCTTGACTTCTTGGGCTAGTATAGTATATTTTCACTGCATTGGCTCCCAGCCCCAAGGAGCTTGGTCCGAATTACTAGAGAAAGATATAGTACCCTTGCAGAGCCAAAAGAGCTGTTAGTGATTGTAAGTATCTGAGTGGAACCACAGAATCTGCTCCAATCCACAAAGGGTGCTGTTCAGATGGGCAGGGTGGTTCCCTTCATAAGTACAGCAGGAGGGACTTCCCTAGTGGCGCAGTGGTTAGGAATCCACCTGCCAGTGCAGGGGCACGGGTTCGAGCCCTGGTCCGGGAAGATCCCGCATGCTGCAGAGCAACTAAGCCTGTGCGCCACAACTACTGAGCCTGCGCTCTAGAGCCCGCGAGCCTGCATGCTGCAACTACTGAAGCCCGCGTGCCTAGAGCCCGTGTTCCGCAACAAGAGAAGCCACAGCAATGAGAAGCCCGCGCACCACTACGAAGAGCCGCCCCCGCTCGCCGCAACTAGAGAAAGCCCGCGTGCAGTAACAAATGCCAAACACAGCCAAAAATAATAATTAAAAAAAAAAAAAAAAGCACAGCAGGAGAATCAGGGCCAACCTCGTGGAGGTGAGTTAACTGTTCTTTTTTTTTTTTTTTTGTGGTACGCGGGCGTCTCACTGTTGTGGCCTCTCCCGTTGCGGAGCACAGGCTCCGGACGCGCAGGCTCAGCGGCCATGGCTCATGGGCCCAGCCGCTCCGCGGCATGTGGGACCTTCCCAGACCGGGGCACGAACCCGTATCCCCTGCATCGGCAGGCGGATTCTCAACCACTGCGCCACCAGGGAAGCCTGAGTTAACTGTTCTTAAACTAAATGAAGTGCCACCTCCGGGGTTGCCAGTCCAAACTTTGAATGTTTAAGTCAAGGGGACCCAAATTCAAGTTCTGCCTCTCATCAGCTGTGTAGACTGGGCTAAGTTTAGAAACGAAATCTATTTCTTCATTTTAAAATAGTGATGACCACCATGTTTTCCTTATAGGCTTGCTGGGAAACTCATTGAGTTAAAGGTTGTTAAATGTTCAGCACAATAGATGCTCACAAAATAGACATAAATGTACTGTCATTATTAATTTAGGGGCTTGTGTAAGGCCTCCCATCTTTCTGATTGTCCGCTCAACATCTCTCTTTGGATGTCCTGCAATTATTTCAAATGCATACCCCAGGCCAGTTCATCTCCCATGTAACCATAATAGTCACAACAAAAAGTGATTGAGAGCTCAGTCTGTGTTCTGTGCATTATATTTATCATCTTATTTAATCCTGCAAATTAGAGGTTATATTTTTGCTTTTCCAGATGGGGCCATTAAAGCTCTGAGAGGTTAAACAATCTCCCCGAAACTTCACAGCTGTTAAGAGTCAGGCCAGACTTCAAAACTAGGGTCATCTGGTGCCAAAGCCCATTCTATATACTTCTGGACTAAACCACCTTGCTCCTACCAGAGATGAGGCTGTGCACCTCTCTCTTCCTTGTGGAAGACTTTCGATGACACCCCACAGTCTTCAGAAGAAAAACGAGACTCGTCAGCTTGACAATCAAGGTTCACTTCCTCCGTAAATGTGCATTCTAGTTTTTTGGTTTTCACTAATCTTTGTGTATTCAGCAGACTGCAAACTCCATGGGGGCAGAAATTTGTGCCTCTTGTTCACTGCTTCATCCCCAATACCTAGAATCAAGGCTTGTTTATAGTACGTGTTCATTAAATATTTCTTGGTTGAATGAATGAAAACAATTTTCCCAGCCAAAATTATGTAACTTTCTGTCCACCAGGCTTTTTACTGTAGAGCCTGTTGGGCATTGAAAGATATAAAATCTGCTTTCTTCTTTTGAGGCTGTTGGTGTATTTTTTTAAAATGAAGAAAAACCAAAACACGATTTTTAAATGTTTGATTAATTTTAGAAGGTTATGTTTCTCAAATTAATGCTTTTCATGTTTATTAAACACAATGGAATATAATTGTGCCATTCAAAGATAATCACAGGAGTTATAAAACTATACCTTCTGAGTCACTATAGGCAGTGTGACCCAGTATTGGAACCAGTTTAAAATAGGGTAACAAGGTCTTCTGTACTTTTGCCAGGATATGCATTGCTGAGACAGGGCAGAGAGTCTTCTGAGACCCCAGCTGAATGTGTGCCTTGAACTAATGGCTCTGCTGCCCCACTGCATCCCCCCAGGCCCTATCTTTCTACATCCCATTCCTTCCCCTCCATCTGTACATCTTCATACCCAACCCCTCCTTCAAAGGCCAAAATAAATGCCCCTCTCCCATTCTTTTCTAGGCCTCCCTCCTCAGAAGAAATCTCTTGTAACTTCCCCATAGCAATTAGCAGTAGGTTCATACGTGTTGATGATTTCTTACTTTATCCCATGCATTTTAGTTATATATATCCTGACTAGGTTTCTGAGAACAGGGCCCATCATCTATTTCTGATTTATCTTTGTAACCACTCTCTGCCTACTGCTTTGTATCATGTCATGTTCACAGATGCTCCATGTATATTTTTTGAATAAATAAGTGAGTGTGGCAATGCAGGTAAAAATAACAGATGGCTGAAGTCTCTGCGTGGGGCATTAGGCAGACTTTGGTAGAGGGAGAGGAGGAGAGGGGAACCGTGTCAGAGGGTTATCGAATTAAAGGCATCTTAGTATGAAAAGTGGCATAGCCTATTGATTAAGTGTGGGCTCCTGAGCTAGACTGCTTGGATTCAAATATCAGTTTTGTCTCTTAAGTGTTGTATAAAGTTTGAATATCAAATGATAGTTTTACCTACCTCACAGGTGTTTTATAAAGATTAAAGGAGATAATAAATGTGAACTGGTGATTCCATTGTGGTAGATTGCAATATTGTTTCAAATATTTTGCTGCCTTTCATGTTAAAAAAGTACACACACACACACACACACACACACACACACACACACCCATTGTCACATGACTTGCTGTGTTCCTTTCATTGGCATCACGCTTGGCCTTATGACTTGCTTTGACATGTGGAATTTGAATGACATATGCCATGACTGAGCAGAGGCTTTTAGGGCCATTGTACCCTTTTTCTTCTGCCACAAGGTTGATCTATCTCAAATAGGGTCATCTCATTCATGCTGGATCCTGAATGAAGAAGCCATGTGGAGAAGAACCTCAACCATGACAACCAACATACAACACACAAGAAATAAGCCACTGTGTTATAAGGTCACTGAGATTTGGGATTGTTATTGGAATATAACCTGGTGAGTTGACTCACTGCCCAGTGACAGAAGGTCTCCAACCATGGAAAGCACCTAGAACAGTGCCTGGAACATAAGAAGGATTCAATAGTGATTCTCATTGCCAGCGTGCTCTGGCTTTTGACACGACTTCCTAATTTGCCCTTGCTTGTCTTCAATTAAAACCCTCACCTTTGGATCCTTCAAAGTATTTTGTTGTAGACAATCATCTGGCTAAAAGTCAGAAAGTGTGGGTTCCAGTCTTAACTTGCTTCTCCTAAGGCTGTTTTCTCATAGTTAATTTAGAAAACGATGTTTTCTAGTTTCATAGAAAACTATGTTTTCTCATAGTTAATTGTCAAGGTTCCTCACGCTCTAAGAAGTTTCAGAGTCTACAGACAAGCACTGTGGAATTTTACAGACCAGTAAATGAGGCTTGGCTCTACTAGTTACAAAGCTGGGTGATTTGGGGACCTCCTTTTCCCTTCACAGGATTTATGTTAGGCTATTGCGCTTGTCAGTTTTCAAGGCAACGGCATTTGCACAGGCTGCTGCATCACAGCACTGTTTTTTTTTTTTCTTTTTTGTTTGGTTTGGTTTGCTTTTCCTGAGATTAAGTTAGGTTGCAAAACTCTTAGCCAGAGAAAAAAGTGATTTCCTAGAAAAGGTGTTACGAAAAATTTTTGGCTAACCAAGTATGTATTTAACTTAACGAACTTAAAATAAAAAGCAGGGTGCAATTGGAGAAGAAAGCTAGGTTTCTGTGATGGGCAGAGCTCAGGACTAAAATCTAAAACTTTGGGTTCCAGCCTTCTTTCAGCCATCCGTCAGCCCAGTGACCTTGGGCAATCATTTATTTTTCCGGGTTTCAATTTCCCTATATGTAACAATCAAGGATCTTCAAATTCCTGGCTAGCACTAATGTTTTATCACTATGATTCCATCTGAATTAATTGACCAGGTAGTTTTTAACAAGCTTTCAGTGGCAGTTGTCTTAATGTAGGAGTCCAGCCTACACAAATCTTCTGAACTGCTAAAAAACTCTGATCCTGAAGGAGAAACAAAAGAAAGAACCTGATTTTTAATCATTTAACAAAACAAGCACTATTTGGTTTACGAGAAGAACAGGTGGTCTACTATCTTTTCCTGCCCACTCACGGGAGATTTTCTGCTCCAACTAAGGAGAGCTGATCTCTGCCATATTCCTCCCAGTTCTATTGAAATGAATCCACATCCTAAAAGTCTCACCCAGAGGTCTGTCAAGTAGAGTGTGGGTACCAAAGCTGGTCCACAGATTGAGGTATTATTGTTTCAAAAACCAGATCCTCCTCCTATCACTTAGAATGGTAAGTGCCTGCTGTTCCTAGGCCACTGGCCTTGGCAGAGTTGACAGATAGTCCAGCTTCTGTGCCCTCCTTTCCCCTGATTCACACCACCATCCTTCCTCAACCAATTCCATTCTTGCTTGTGGGCAAGGATGGCATTAAGATTGGCTTTGGTACATATACAATCTGAGTAAGACCACATATTCTAAGATAAGTCCCTAGGCTCTCCCCTTGAAAACATACTGTCCCTCACATATAGAGATTCTATGATTATCAAAACATGTGAAAGCCAGTGGGCTTTCCAGAAGTGGAAGGGCATTCTAGAAGAACAGGGCATGGAGGTACCCTGCTCAGAAAACCTGTCGTGGAGTGTAGCTGATTGACAGCTTCAGCTGCCAGGTTTGGATCCATTACAGTGTTTACTCTGAAGCCACACTTCCCCAGGGCTGCTCTCAGCCATCGTCCGAGCACAGTGGGGGAGCTAGAGCTGGGTCATTCCTGTCTCGAGGGGGCTTCCTCAAATGGGCAATTTTGGCTTGGGGACTCTCCATCAGGATAACCCAAAGTTTCTCAGAGCTGTGCTGTGGTCTGAAACTTTTCCTACTCAATCCTTCCTTCCTCTTTCCTTTTAAAGATCTCAGACCTGTATCGTGGGCTGAAGGCTACCCCTGGCTACTCCTACTCCTTCCCAACTTATCCTTCAACCTTCACAGGCATTGCCTTCAGTTAACCTCTTGCACATTTAATTCCATTTGGCATCTCCTTCTAGGAGAAGCAAGGCATAACACTTTCCAAAGTGTGTATGCCTGTCCCACTGTGTTAGTCAGTGTTCTCCAGAGAAATAGGACCAATGGGAAATATACATTTATTATAAGGAATTGGCTCATATAATTGTAGGGTCTGAGAAGTCCTAAGGTCTACAGTGGACAAGTTGGAGACTCAGGAGAGCCAATGTGTGGTTCCCTTTGGAATACGAAGGGCTGGGAGCTGATAGTTTAAGTTCCACTCTGAAAGCTGGCAGGCCCAAGATCCAAGAAGAACTGATGGTTCAGTCAGATCCCAAAGAACAGAAAAGACCAATGTCAAAGTACTCAGGCAGAAGGGGTCCCCTCTTACTCCTGGGGGTGTGGGAGGGTGTGGGGGTTGTGCTGGTGCTGCTGTGATATCAGTTTTTTGGTTCTAGTTAGGCCTTCAACCAATTGGATGAGGCCAACCCCATCAGGGAGGACAATTTACTGTCTTCAGTCTACTGATTGAAATGCTAATCTCATCCAGGAACACCGTCACAGACACACCCAGAATAATGTTCAACCAAATATCTTTGTACTCCATGGCCCAGTCAAGCTGACATATAAAACCAACCATCCCACAATGGTGCTCAACAGCGAATCAGTTAAATCTCTTTTGTTAAAGTCATGAATACAAGTCAAATTCTCACAGTATGAGTTGTACTTATGTTTATATCTGTCTCTCCAAAAAGCCTATGAATGCTTTGGAGGTGGAAGCCATGTCTTATTCATTTTCAGATCCTAAGTACATAGTAGTAGGAAGTCAATAACTTACATTTATTGAGTTCCTACTATGTGTCATGCGTAAGGTGCTAGGGGTATAACCATGAACAAAACAGCCCAGGTCCTTTTGCTCAGAGAGTTGACATTTGGGTGAGAGGGCAAATCATTTATAAAATTACTGAATATATAATATAATCTGGCAGTGATAAGCATGAAAAGGAAAGAGTAAAGCAGGGCAAGGGGCTATAGAGGGATGGAGGTGTCATTTTATATAGGTGCCCAGAGATGGTTTGAATGAATAACTGGATGAATGAAGGTATGAAAAATGTTGTATAAGTGTATCGGGGCAAAAGCAAGAATTTAGAGCTACACAGAACAGAATACAGAAGGAAGCTTCACCTCCACTCAGGGCATCAGCTCAACTAAATTGTTTTTCCCCAGTTCTGGCCTGTAGAGTGTTCTTTGCCTCCTTCACTCCCACTTTTACAACTTTTTTTTTTTTTTTTTTTTTTTTTTACAGAATGGGACTCGAGTGCTTTTTCTTAAAAGGCTTCCTCACTGGAGTAAGTTTTCAAGTCAACCTCAACACTTGCATTGACCTTCCCCCACATGAGGGCTTCAGGCCCATTTTCACTTCTGAAGAAATTCCTCTAAAAGTGGTACTCTGGAGACACTTCAGAAAATGAAGGTAGACTTGGCAAAGTAATTCCAAGCCTACAGGCAGATAATTAAGAGAGACATGCAAAGCATAGGGGGAAATCAAAGACCATTATATATGTACAGTTGGCACAAAACCACTTTTATTACAGTTTGAGCTTTGTACAGCTGTGCAGCAACTGAGAGGTGGCCATACACAGCCAATGAAAAAATAAAAGCCACATGGATGCCAACCTTCTAGCGGCCTACAGGAGCCACACATAAGTTTCATAGCTTATGTAATTCCTTATGAGGAATTACAACAAGCGAAACAGAAAATTTTATTGCAGTTCTAAGAAGGAAATGATTATGTTGCAATTGAGAAAAAAAGTTTAAAAATTTTCCTTCCCTCTTACACGTCTCTTGACTCAGTCCTTACTCTCAACAGGGGTGTGGTAATATGAATGAGATTTTGTATAGAGTCATCTGAAATCTTTGAGAGGTTCAGGGAAGGAGTCTGGGCTTTGGAACCAGGCAGGCCTAGAAATGCAATTTAGCCAGTTAAGAGTTGTGTGTCTTTAAAAAACTAAAAATAGAACTACCATATGACCCAGAAATCCCACCACTGGGCATATACCCAGAGGAAACCATAATTCAAAAAGACACATGCACCCCAATGTTCATTGCAGCACTATCTACAATAGCCAAGTCATGGAAGCAACCTAAATGCCCATTAACAGACAAATGGATAAAGAAGATGTGGCACATATATACAATGGAATATTACTCAGTCATAAAGAGGAATGAAATTGGGTCATTTGTAGAGACGTGGATGGACCTAGAGACTGTCATACAGAGTGAAGTAAGTCAGAAAGAGAACAACAAATATCATATATTAACGCATATATGTGGCATCTAGAAAAATGGTACAGATGAACTGGTTTGCAAGGCAGAAATAGAGATAGATGTAGAGAACAAACATATGGACACCAAGGGGGGAGGGGGAGGGTGGGATGAACTGGGGTATTGGGATTGACATATATACACTAATATGTATAAAATAGGTAACTAATGAGAACCTGCTCATTAGTATAGCACAGGGAACTTTACTTCACCTCGTTGTACAGTAGAAACTAACACAACATTGTAAAACAACTCTACCCTAATTTAAAAAAATAATATAAATATATATATATATATATATATATATATAAATATATATATGGGCAAGTAATTCAAACATTTGTGAACATCACAAAGGCCAAACAAAATATGCCTGTGGGCCAGACTCAGCCACACACCACCAGTTTGATCTCTGTGGTGAAATGTTTTTGAAAATTATGTGATTAAAGAATTTTTAATGAAAGAAAAAAAAAGAAGAAAAAAGAGTTGTGTGACCTTAGGCAAGTTACTCAGTCTCTCTGAGCTCCACTTTCCTCGTCTGTAAAATAACTACTTGATGGAGCTGTTGTAATGATCCCATGAGATAGGGTAAGAACAGTGCCTGGCACATGATAGGCACTTAATGACTGATGGTTCACCTTCTTAGAAAGAAAGTCACTTAAGGAACTCAAAAAAGCATTTATCATGGTTTCTCTCTTGTTACTGCTAATTAAGATTATGATATCAAAAAGTTCTTTGTCAAGAGCAGTGATCACAAAAGTCTTTGTGTAAATGTCTTTGGTAACCCTACAGTAGGATTTGATTTGTATTTGTGGAGCACTGTGGCAAACTAGAGGGCCCATACTCATCTCAAGGGGGTGACTGGAAGGCCTGTGTCCCATTTGGAGGGGCCAGTTAAAGGATTTATGCCTGATATAAGGGGGTCCACCCCCATCTACTGGAGGGGTTGAGCCCCATCTAAAGGGCAGTTGCTACTTCACTCCTACCTCGAGGTAGTGCAGACCCACTATTGACAGATTATTTTTTAATCCCGGAATCCATTTTTATGTGAAATCTCCGGTTCACATAAAAAGGCTCTGAAGTCACTTAATTAAAAAAAACATATAGACCACAAAAATCATGTCTGCAGGCTGGATGTGGCCTATGGGCCACCAGTGAGCAACTTCTGAAAGAGGAACTTTCCATGATTGCATTCTCACTCCTTGTATAGTAAAATATTTTAGTTTAAAAAAAAAGAAAATTCTTCAAATAATTCCACACAGAGCAAAGAGTTCAACATACAAATAAATCTCTTCCTGCATATTTCTATATCTAGGACACCAAGGGCCAAAAATAACCTTAAAAACCTAAAAACCAAAAATAACCTTAAAAACATTAAAAATCCTATGAAAGATTTTGTTGTTATTTATTCCTCAGGATTTAGCCGATTGCTGGTGGACAGATTGTTCAAAGTCTATGCGTAGGTAAAGATAAGTTGATGCCTGCTGATAAAGCTGTTTTCTAAGTATGTGCTTATAAAATGTGATATTCACCCACATTTTCCATGGCATCATAGAGGGGTTAAAGCATTAACAAATAGTCCACAAAATTGTTGCCCTCAGATCTTAAAAGAGAGGGCAGAAAGAGCTTCGAATAAATTATTGTGTTTGTTAAAGAATCTTTCTATCGGCTCCGGATGAGCTTCACAATAACAAAGAATGTTCCCGAGAGGTGTTGATTGGAAACTATCAGTGGCTGAAAAGTATTAAGCCACCAGTGTTTTAATTAACTTGTTCTACTTCATTTCTGAGCTTACAGAAGAGGATAAAAATGAATCCTATTTCAATATCAAAAGTCACGGTAAATGTTAAGCTCCATTTTTGATTGACAGTCTCCCACACACTCACACACCCTAAAACTAGCAACTCTAAATTTGGAGCATTTGTAAAACCCAACAGGTTTCTAGAACATGTGACAATCTAGATATCTCTGCATCACTTACCCACCGAAGCCATCTCCTGTGGGGGAAATGTACTGAGACAACCATTTTGAAAGGTAACAGGCACATTAAAACGGGCTTACCTCAGTTAGAACAAGAAGAGAGAAACCTTAGACCAGAAGAACTACAGGGTATCTCTCAGGAACACGCTCAGTTCCCTTTATACATACAGGGATTTGTTCAGAATTGGCTGAGGGGAATTGAATTATCGATACATCTTCCCAAGGTATCTATGTGTTCTGCAGACATATCTTCACCAAATAATTGTTCAATCTATAAATTTGCAAAAAGTTACTGGGCACCTGTTGGATCTGTGGTCCAATTGATTCTGGCAACCCTAATTCTGGCATTAGTGACATGCAACACAATGAGTTAATTCTGTATTCTTTGGCTTCTTTTTCCATGTTGCTGATACTAAATTGAAAACAAATTTCCTAAGGAGACTGTGGCCTGAAGATGTTCATGTTTCAGACCATTTTGGCAGTATAGGATTTCTTTCTCTCTTGAAATATTAGGTTAGGAAACAGCAACAAAGATCCATAGAAAGGGACAAAAAATTATTCTACCAAAATGATGTTTCAGGGATCTGGTATAAAAAATTAAGGGATTCTCTTTTATTACCAGGAAAAGACATATTTTTGAAGCTACAAAGTTCAGAACCTGAGACAAAATAATAAAAAAGGATATTTTTGGTAAAGTATATTGAGATCTTTGAGAGGCAGGCACTAAAATAAAATACACTATCATAAAGTCACATATTGAAAAGAATTTCTACTTGGAAAACTGATTTTCAGTTACTTCTCTTGGTTCCTACATTCTTTTTTCTTGTAATCCCCCTATCACTAATACTATAATGACCCTAATAATAAACATGTTTTGCCTCAGAAATCTACTCATTTGAATATTGAGTATATTTTAATTATGATATTAAATACACCTTAGTGTGAGAGAGCCTTTTTGTAAGAGATGAGTCAAATTCAAGTAGGTGTAAACTGATCTTTCTGCAACCATGTCTCCTAGGATTATGATGTTCCCAATATATTTCATAATCTCAATCGGGTCAACACTGCAGTTGACTTGAATGGCAGGACTCTAAGGGAAGTTGCTATGCTGAGTTTGACACTTAATGATGCTTTAGTTGTGCTTTCCCTTGAGAGAGCACCCCATTACGGAAATGGAGTCCCCAGAGTGGGATTTAAGGGGGTGGTCAAAACATTGCTTTGCAAGGTCAGTGAAGGTCTGATTGACCATTTGGGTAGAAGACAGGACACAAACTCTAATTGGCAAGGCGGTAACATTTCAATGCGGACTTGAATTCTGCTCAAATTCCTGCTGTCATTTCAATTAGAATCAATGGTTTTCTTTCTTACCAATTCCCTCAAATGTATAGTGTTGCTGTGACCTGCCAGCCTGTACTAAGTTTCCTTAATAAAGATAGATACATCATGGCAGTGGGTTAAGTGATAGAGCTAACAGTTAATTCTTGCTTCATTAAGCCAAACCAAACTATTCTCATTTAAATGAAGAAGCCCATCCTGCTTCCCAGTAAATATTTGGTATCAGAGCAGCAATGAAAGCTCATGCTATGTAAACCTTACTTTTCTTTGGGGGCTCCTAGGACATTTCCATAAGTACTGCATTGAGAATGATAGACATTCAAAACAAAATGACACTTGTCCAAATAATTGGGTAAAGGAAGCTTTGTGAAAACTCTTCCTAGAGCTTGTGTTTTTTTTTGGTTTTGTTTTTTTTTATAAAGTGTGTGTTCACTCACGTATTTAATTGTGAAAACACTGTAATTCTCCCTGCCACTCTCAGCCATTAGTATGGATTAGAAAATCCTACTGAATAATCTCTATAAGTCATCCTACAGAAAGTGCCTGGGCTTTTCAGGCTAAGTGCACGTTATGCATATAAATCGTGATCACTTTGGGGTTGATTAGAAAAGTACAGGTATTTTGCAGTCTTGGTAATGTGTGTATGCCCGTGGCAACTGATTGGCTGTTTCAAATTAATAGCTTAACATTAAAACAAGCCTGAGGTTAGAATAAAAGGAAATGGTTTTTCCTCCCAAAGAAAGCTTCAACCTCCTCCAAAAAGCCCCTTCCCTCCCCCTCATCCTTTCCTTCCCTCTTATTATCCAGCCTCAGGATGATATCTGTCAGCTGAAGGACTTACAGGGGTATGACTTATCACGTGAGTTTCCAGATCTCACTGGAAGGAAAGGTGGTGGGAACAACTAGAAACAATGATGTCCATTAAATATATTTTTCTGCTGTCATTTCACAACTGAGGCTTCAAACTTTCTCAGGGGGAGTTGCCCAGATGTGAGTCAGGCTGAATCCTTCCTTCTGTCTGCCATATGCCACCCTGCCTGGGTCAGGCAGCTTCTGGAGATACTGTCCGCCTATACCCAGCACACCCGCCACAGGGCACTGGGGTCTGAACCACAAGAGGAAGAAAAAGCCCAGCAGAGGAAACAAACACAAACTCCGTTTCCAGGGTCGGTGGAGGGCCCAGGGGCAGAGAATGGGTAATGTGGCTGAGGTTTATAGGTGGAAAGAGGATCTGGGTTTCAAGAAAGAATTTTACAAGATTTTTTTTGCCATTTTGCCTTCCTGGCGTATTGGGCCTAGATTTTATTTTGGAAAAATATTAGAAATTAAACTTTTACTACTATCTTAGTTTGTCTTCTACAGTTAAAGAAGATAGAAAGAAAAAAAAAATTTCTGTCTGTGAAAGACCCTTTTGTAGGCAGTAGAAAATGTACCCCGATATTCTTGCTGCCTCTCCAAGAAATCGGGGAGCCTGAAGTTTGTCTGAACTGAGGACATTTGTGTTAGTTAACTAAGATGGGCAAGGCTTTATTTCTCTAACTATTGACTTTATTTCCCCAATGATACCCCCCTTGTTTCTGTATTTTATTTGATAAAGAGAAGCTGTCCCTATGCAATTTTAATTTTAAAAGAAAGATAAGAATGCCATTTTATAGGGAAAACTAATTTTTTCCATCAAATTACCTACTAAGAATGCATTTTATACCCTTTGGTCTTAAAGACTGCTACCACGTCAGCTACTAGGAAAAGATTAAGTGGAAAGAGAGAGAAAAAAAGCTTTGATATCAAACAGATGTGTTTTCAAATTCCAGTTCTGCCACATACGAAATGAGTGATGTTGGGTGAATTGCTAAATGTCTGTGAACATCTGTGTCTTCATCTCTAAAAGATGGGGCTAATAATACATACTTGGCAGTATTTTGTGAGGATTACATTAGACAACAAAGAATAAACACCTATCATGGCAGGTATTAGATATTCATTTTATTCCTCTCAATTAGGAAATACTTTATGGAGATTCAGTTTAATCGGTATCCTTAGAATGCTTCCTCAGTCCAGTTAGCTCTGTGGTTGGCGCTGTGAGAAATAATAAAGGAGTAGAAGGCCCAGACTATGTCTCAGAAGAACATTCCTTCTGTCTGAGGAGACAAGAGATATAAATAAATTCCTATTTACAACTGGGAAACCAGGAGGGCACCTATAGACAAGTATTAGATGTTATGGTATAAATAGCCAGTGCCAGGGAAGATTATGGGAAAGACATGGATTTTATTTAGGCTTTAGGACATATAGAATCTTAATTGGCATAAACAAAACAAACCACTTTAAATACAAACAAACCTAGGAGATATTTTAATGGGAAGAATATGGTTGAAGACTTGAGGGTAGAAGTGAACAGAGCATATGTCTTCAGGAAACTGACCGACCCCCCCTTTTTGGGGGGAAATGGCACAAAAAAAGTAAACTGGGACCAAGTGATAAAGAGCCTTGAATATTATCCTAGTTGATAGAGTATGATCTATGAGGTCTTCAGAAAGAGAGTGAAAGCAGAGCTCTGGAGAGGCTGTGGCTCTTCAGGATGGGCTGGGGACACGGTGTGGGCCCAGGGCCCCTTGAAGAGTCATGTGAGGGGAGGTAAGTTGTGCTTCTCAAATGCTTCCTTCTGAAGAGTCCATTCCAAGCCATAGGCTCAGTGGATCTTGAAACTTGTTACCACCAATTTACCTATAAATGCTTTTATCCATAGTAACTAAACTCAGAAGAGATTTGTTCATAAAAGCCAATTTAAGCATTTAGGAAGCTACACACAACTGTGAAGACGAATGGCTTGTGGGTATGGTAAGTAATTTAGACTATCTCGTTCCTCTCTAATAGGAAGAGCATTCTGGAAAATTAAATCAGTATGAGAGTTTATTGGCCGTTCATTCATCAATTTATCAGATATTGATTTAGCATCTACCAAGTGGCAGGCATTTAGGTGAGAAACAGCATGAGGAAGCTGAGTGGTTTAGGGATGTTGGAAGGACCAATCAGGGGGCCTCAGGCTCTGGGCTGCAGAGAGGAAGGCGGAGTCTAGGCCCCAGAGGGCTGTGTACTTACAGAGCTAGGACTTAAATCTCTCTATAATCACAAGCCACTGACATGTTTTAGTAAGTTTAGAAACACTTCTTTTAACTTCTGAGTATGTTATTATTTAATTTGACATGGCATTGGTAAATAGTCAGTATTTTACCCACTACAGAATACATGCGGTTGAAGCAATAATGCTACTGGATTGAAATAGTAGATAAAAAGGACCTGAAAACCAGATGTAACAAGCTCTCAGAAACTATGGTTTGGTTATAAAAATAAACTACTGGCTAAGAAGCACTGCTATGCACAGGAGTTATTTGTATAACAAAGAAACTGGGATACTTACGTTTTCAAATCAAGGAATAAATTAATTCCAAAGTAAATAAATAAAACAAAAAGAATAGGATGGAATGAAATCTATGTACAGCAGTGAACCCCTATCATAAAACTGCGTAGGCTTGTCAGGTAGGGAGGCTCTAAAATGTATAGGTACCAAATTAAACCTCATTACATATTTGTCATTTAATTTTTGATAGCAAATATATTTACATGGTTGAAAATCAAAACAATATGAAAATAATATGTAGAGAAGCAATGCTCCCACTCCTGTCCCTGTCTGCCCTGTACCCTGCCTAGCCCCTACCAATAACCACTTATATTCATTCCTGCTGTAATCTTACAGTCTTTCTTTATGTATAACCCACATACATTTTGTAAACATGAAATTTAATTAGAAAAAAAGGGGAAGAAACTAAACCAACATTTGTTGGGCAGCCACTACTTGCCAGACACTGTTAGTTTTTCCATGAGTTAGGTTACTGATGCCCTATGACAACGCTGTAAAGCTGATCTTCTTAGCTGCCCCAAGACCAGATTTCATGTCAGGTGGGCAGAAATCTCAACCTTTGGCCTTGTACTTTAGAAGCACTTTCTCATGGCTTTCCAACCTCTAAAGTTTTATGTGGATTGAACACATCTTTTGATTTTATATTTCAACTCATTGCCCTACCTTCATAACATCTTTAAAATACCTACTTTTCAGGGTCTTTTTAAAAAAATATATTATTTATTTATTTGGCTCCACCAGGTCTTAGCTGCAGCAAGCGGGATCTTTAGTTGTGGCATGTGGGATCTCGTTCCCTGATCAGGGATCAAACCCGGGCCCCCTGCATTTTGAGAACGGAGTCTTAGCCACTGGACCACCAGAGAAGTCCTTTCAGGGTTGTTTTGAGGATTAAATTGAGTTGCTAATGAAGTATGTGGCATATAGTAAGAGTTGTCAGTGGAAGCTATTATTATAATGTCTCTGGGAGCACTTCCTCAGGCTAAGCTCATTCAAAATGTATTGATTTCTGTTTAACTCATAGAGATGGCCCCCTTTTTGGATTTCATTTCTTCTGATGCTGACCTTACCCCTGCTGTTAGTAAAAACCTTTGTCTACTCCTTATATAAATAGAAACAAATCTGGGTATTAAGTAACCAGATCCTCTCTTGGACACCCAGGTTTAAAGCCTAGGAACAAGAATTACCACATTCACTCTATATCAAGGGTCAGTAAAATTTTATAAAGGACCAGGTTGTAAATATTTCAGGTTTTGGGGGGTCTTTGTTGCAACTTCTCAACTGCATTGTCACACAAAAGCAGCCTCATAAACAAGGGTAGCTATGTTCCAATAAAGCTCTATTATGGACACTGACACTTGAATTTCATAAAACTTACATGTGTCACCAACTATTTTTCTTCTTCTGATTTTTTTAAACATTTAAAAATGTAAAAATTATCCTTAGCTCATGGGCCATACAAAAGCAGGTGGTGGCTGGATTTGGCCTGTAGGACATAGTTTCCAACTCCTACCCTAAATGACAATGATTTGATAAAACATCTCTTGAACTTGGTCAATTCTCTCTCTCTCTCTCCCTCTCTCTTTCTCCTCTCTTCTACTATAACTACAAGTAGACAAGGAAAACAGAAGGCCCTTTTGGAAGACATCCTCCTACTTACCCAGGGGGCTACAATTTTATTTCTCTTATAAGCAGCTTAGGGTTTTGTAAATACAATTTAATGATTCACATAAAAATTTAGATACAGATTTGAGTTGATGTCAACAGCGATCCTGGAAAAAAAACAATAGTAGATAGTATGTCTAGCTGCTAGGAAATTAAGCTACATCAGCATCTGAAGTGTGTAATTACCTTATCTGAAAGCCAAACTTCAGAGGAGAGTAAGGTGGTCTTGCATCTTGCTATCTGTGTCCCTTGCAGGCGGGGTGTGTGCACTGTGGTACCAGTCTGGGCAGGGGATTCAGGGAGCTCAGGAACACCCTGGTCTAGCCTTCCTGGGCCTTTATCCTGGCTGAGAGACTAGAAATCATACTTGTTGAGGACACATATAGCCACAGCCACCTCTCCGGAATGCCCTGTAGCGGCCTCTGCTCCCTCTTGAGTCTTTACTAGTTTCTTCTCTTGCCTCCAATCACCTTCACCCCTCCCTTCACCACCACCATGATTTCCCCAAGAATTCGGGCCTCTAGAAACAAAATTCACGAAGGCAGGTTGTCTGAGGAAAACTTCTGCTTTCCACAATACACCCTTATCCTGAGGCAAAGGAGCCCCAAAGCCTTGCTAACTGTTGGAAAATGGTTAGGGAAAAATACTTTTATAATCCTATAAATTATCCTGCGACACAAACATCTCTTTATCATCTGGGAAAGTCAACCATTTCAAAGGGGCAAATAGTCAGCAGCTGTCCACTCAGGAAAATTCCATCTCTTCCTGGATTTTTTAGAGTTATGGATTCTTGAGAAGAGGATCTGGAATGCGGGGGTGACCAATGAATACTTTCAGAATTCTTTTTAGAATCTTTGTTGTTAGCACAGAACCTAGCCCATCACAGTACTCAAAAGAAGTCTAAATGTTGCAATTTTGAAGAAGAAACATCTGAGACTGGGGCTTAAAGAATTAACGTTGTCAAGAGATGAGTGAGGAGTAGGGAATGAACAAAAGCATGGGGACATGAAAGCATGAGACGGTTTAAGCTCCAAGAAAGCAAGGACTTTATCCATATTAGTCACCTGATGTTCTTCACCACCAGCCTTGGAAGAGGACCTGGCTAGTGAATATTTGCTTAATGAATGAATGAATACATACATAGAGAGGAGAGGGGAATAAGACTAGAAAGACAAAGTTTATCAGGTCTCAGCAGGAAACAGAATTTCCCCCAGATAATTCAAGCTCCGCTTTAATGAAGGGGTGATTTCAGGAGGCATGGAGAGGAATAAGGGATGAGACTGCCAACAGGAGGCTGACAGCAGCGCTGAGGCTGAAAGGACAGGGCTCACCAAATGAGCAGCCATTTGGTGGAAAAGATGCTGTAATTACCAGAGACAAGTACTGAAGTGGCGAGGATGTGAGGAAGAAATACATCTCTCCTCCAACACTCCATTCTCCTGCCAGGGCCTCCCATTGGCTGAACCCAACTAGAAGCCAGAGGACATGAGAGCAGGAGAGAGAAGGCTGGAGAATGGAAAATAGAATCACTAGCCCATTGGGTGAATTGAAAATGAAGGCTATTTTTCTTTTTATTGAGATATAATGGACATATAACATTATATTAGTTTAAGGTATACAACGTAATGATACGGTATTTATATACATTGTGAAATGATCACCACAATAAGTCTAGTTAACATCCATCACCATACAGAACTACAAAACATGTTTTTTTCTTGTATTGAGAACTGTTAAGTTTTAATCTTTTAGCAACTTCCATGAAAGCTGAGTTAAAAAAAAAAAAATGTGCCTTCACTTCCCTATGCCTTCGTTCATTCCCTGTTCTCCCAAGATATCTCCAAAGAAATATATCATCTCTTATCATTTAGATTGAAAGGCTATTAGCTTCCATTGGAGATTTTGAAGGAGGAAGTGACAAAAAATAAGGCATTGGGAAACCTAATCTATGTTCACATTCCAGCCCTGCCACTCCTTAACTGTAAACGTGGGCTAGTTACTTAAAAATTTCTGTGCCTCAACCTTCTTATCTCGAAAATGAAGGAAATTACGGTAGATACTCCTATAGTTGTTACGAGGATCAAATGAGATAATCTAAGGGAAGTGCTTGGGTCTAATATTATTGCTTTTAAAAAGCCTATCTTGGATCAGATTTGGGTAAATTTGCCTTATATTGAAGAATTTACTATCAAATCAATGTTAGCGCAAGGTTTTAGTGAATGTGGCAATCATAAGGAAAAGACTAGACTTTTTTTTATGACTTCATGACCATACAATTTTACTCTGCTTTTGTCTACCCAGGCTAAGAAAGTCCCTTCCTTAAGCACTGGTTTTTCTGCCTTTAAATAATATTAGAATGTTACAGAGGCTTTAGGTAACACTAATGAAGTCCACCTACATGCGATCTCAACATACAGCTGTGATTTCGCTACCAATGCATTTCTGAAAATAGCTTCCTTAGCACTTCAGCATTTTATTCGAAAGAACAACTGAAGCAGAAAGAAAATCAAGCAACAACAGGAGGGTTTCATTTTTAAACTCATTAGTTGGCAAGCAAAAAATTTGCTCAGATCAGTTGGGGTTTCAGATGTAAGAATTGGCTTCTGATAGGAAAGTCAGTGGCTACATTTTAAAAGTCTGAAGCGCATTTTCTTCCCCTTCCCCTACCCACTTCCTTATTTTTCTCATCAGAGTTTCATGTGCCTTCTTAATAGATGAGATGTGTAATCCATGGAGTGCAAGGTACTCCTGTTTATACCACCATTAAAATTTAAACAGACGTACACTTTATGGAAAGACTGGCTCTAATTACTATTTTTTAAAATCCCCTTCCCCCATGGCCAATTTTTAGCACTGCTGTAAAAGAAACATTATTTTTACTGAGTTCTTGAATATTTGTGGAGCCTTCTAAAATTATAAATGCATTTACAATTCTGATGCACCAATTTAACTTGCCTAGGTTAAACAGCAAGAGGATGTGTGTTTAAATATCATTTTCATACCCAAGACTTCTAGTTATTTCAATATGTAGGTGAGCCTTCATGATGATTCATATAGATAAATTGCTTATTTTTATAATATACACCTCATATAAGTAAATGAATACTTTCCCAGTGAATTAAGTTTTTTAAAGGTAGTATAAAAAATGGTATCTTGGGCCATGAAAGCCCTTAAACAATGATTCTCAAGGACTTCCTCTGTCATTGCTTAATAAGATTCAAGGCATACAGATAGACTTCAGAATTACATGTTAAAAATTGTACACACAATATGATTACAGCAATTTTTTTTTAAAGCAGCAAAACCAGGTGCATAGACTGGTTGAGACGAAAGGAAATTCACCAAACTCTTAACAGTAGTTATATATGGGAGGTAGGATGAAAACAAAGGCTTAACAACAGTGCTAATCCCTTCCCAGGGATTCCTGATCCCCTTTCTAAACCTCCCTTTCAGAATATGGTATCAGAGGCAGTGGCAAAGAGCGTGGGGTCTGGGTTTGAGTCCTGACTCTATCACCTACTACTGAGTGACCTTGTACCAGTACAAACATCTCTGGGCATCAGTTCAATAATCTGTGGAGAAGGATAATAATAACACATACCCCATATAATTGTGAGATTAAGTGAGCGAGTGCATGTAAATCATTTAGAACAGGAACTCACTTGGCGTGAGTAAATGAGAGCTATTATTTTGTTATTTATATTCACTCTCTTTCAGTAGAATGTGACCTCCTAAGGGCAGTGATAATCTTGTTTTATTTATCTTCTGAATCGCTGGACCTTAATATCATGTCTAGCAAGTAAGAGATGCTCAACAAAGATTTGTGAATACATGAATGAATGAATTCCACATGGAGTGTAAAGTGACATAGAATGCCACCATTTCATCAGTAATGACTGAATTGTAATTGTTGTGCCCCTAGTCCATGACCTTTTTTATTTTAGCCTTCACTGGTTAGCATCTGCTCAGAAAGTGTCCCAAGGCTGTCTGTGCTGATCCAGGTCACTAGCAAATGGTTTGCCTTATGATAACATTAGACTAACAAAGGGGACGTAGGAGGGGTGTTACTCTAAGACCTATCAGCCTTCTTAGTCCTAGAAACTTTAGTTACCTTTCAGATTCTCACATGGGTTTTAAAGATCAAGTCCCATCTAAAGGGTAGATCTGATAGAGTCAAAAGGCACTCAGTCCATGTATAAAGTCAAGGTTTATAAACCAATCTGTTTTTCTCCTTAGTTCCACGCTCCTCTTCAGCACCTGCAGCCAAAAGCTATTGGGCAAAGCTGCCCTTGCCTCAAAAATTTTCCAGGAAGGGTAGGAATATCCATAAATGGCTGAAATACTCCCTCATAGAGAATGAGTTTGATTGCCTGAACTTTCTCCAACCCCCACTGGGTTTTTAAAACTGATAGTATTTTACAAAAGTGTAACATGCTTGAAACCTATTCAGAATTTCTGGTGATGAATCGAAAATGGTCAAGTTCAGTTAACATATACTGTCATTACTAATATTTGTCTCTCCTCACAAAGTTAGTCTTCGGTAGGAAACAATCTCTTCAGCTTCCTTCTGTGTGAGTTTCAGTCCTATTTCCTGGTCTCTTGCTTATGCAGAGTCCAGACTTGAAAAGGATTAAACACACATAAACCTGCCACACCTATATCTTCGCCTGTTTGAGTCAAGAAGATCTGTGTTATTATTACCCCCCTTTAAAATGAGGAGCCCAAGGCACCCAGAAGTTGGAGTGAATAAATCACCTTAGGGCTGTACCCTAGCATCCTTAAGTGCTCTTTTTTAACCCATTATGGGTTATTACTTTATTAAATGAAACTATTAAAATATGCAAGGGATGAGGTAGTAGAAATAGATTGGTAGGAATCAGTTAAGAACCAAGTAAATAAAGTGCAATGGGGGGAATTCAGTACAGGAAAGAAGGGTGAGTGATTAGCTCACGCAGACTAGTATTTACACAATGTCTAGCTATTTACAGAGTGCTTTTTACATACAGGAGGAGAATAAACAAAAGGAGTGAAGAGGATAGTGAATTAGTATAGGTAGGAAGGCTCCACTAACACACACAATCTTTAGGCCTTATTGTGATTTTGTTACACTGAGGTAAGGAAAATATATTGGGACTACAAAGAAATCAAGATATCCCCTTAATTAATTTAAACTGTAGCATTGGTAGATCAAAATTTGCCTTACAGTTTTATAAACTTTGATACCATTACCCCTTCTATTGTACGGAAATTTGTTAATATAACTAAATCTTTGGTACATAAAGCAGGTTTCCAAAAGCTTTCATTCATCTGTTTCACAAGGCTCTCTCCTGTGCCCTGGACACAGTACATTCAGGTAGCACATCAGAATTGCAGCACAAGGACAAGAACGACAATGTCCCTTGGAGGCCTGAGGTTGACTAAGAAGCAACTTACATTTCTGAGCACTTATTCTGAGGCAGGCTCTCACTCAAGAAGCTGGCTTAAGAAGCAGAGCAGTATTTGTACTGAGAAGACCCAGGCACCCCTTAACTCAGTGACCGCTTGTCTTCTCAAATCCCAGCCCAGAACATGGCCCAAATCGACACCCCGGCATCCCTGCTCTGAGGTAAAACATTATTCTGTAGAAAACTTTAAACGCAGGAAAGTGTGAAAGTCTGAGAGTCGAGCCTACCCCCCACCCCAGGGGGCCATCAGGTACCATTTTACTGCAATTTCTCTCTGCTTTGTTTTTTTCCAATGATGCATTTAGCTACAGCAAGTAGGAAAAAAGAAAAAAAAGAAAGAAAAAAAACAAAAACCCTATTCAGGAGAGTGGAGTCATTATCCACACACAAAAGGCCATTTAGGGAAAGAACAGCTCAGTCAGTTCAAGCTGTGGCTGCCAGAAAAAAGGTTAGCTGTTTAAGTGGGACTGTGAAACAAAATGTCATAATTAGGGCTAACTGGGCATCCTCCCCCCTGCAGAGAAAGCTGCCTGGGATCATAAACTAATCCCCTGAAACTTCTAAGCTTTGGGGAAAGCAAATCATCAACTCTAAATGACAGTTCAGTGGTTAACCTTTACCCTAGAGGCTAGGTTTTCATTCTTTCTTTCTTTCTTTTTTTTTTAGGTAAGTTTTTTATAGATGTCATTTTTATAGGGTTAGACTGTTTTTTTTCTACCTCACCGCTGTTGGCATGTTTCAGATCACAGTGGTGTGTGTGTGTGTGTGTGTGTGTGTGTGTGTGTGTAAAAACCATGAAAAGAAACATGTCACCAAATTAACAGTAGCTACCTTTAGTGATAAACAATGTGGGAGAATTGGAAATTAATTTCTCTTCGTTTCCCTCTCTGTACTTCCCAATCGCTCTTTTATTAACATGTAAGGTAAAAGGGAGAGAAAAAGACATGTAAAATATTTCAGATAAAATGGTCTACCATGTTTCCCTTAAAGGAGAAAAAACAATTAGAGCTTCGACACGATTAATCATGAGGAGAAAGGAGGTATATGCCTCAGAGAAGAGGCAGCATAACGAAGGCAGGAGAACCGACACGACTGTTAACTCGGCTTCACCTCTCCTTTTCTTGAGCCGTTTAGCGGCATCTGGGTAAAAGTAATTTCAGACTATTGGATATTCGCAATTGTTAGTAATACAGTAAATTTTCAGCATTTAGCATGCTCAGAGGAACGGTGTTCTGATTGATAAAACAATGTAAGAATAAGCACACGCTAGTCATTTAATAGCTACTTCCTGTCAGATTGATTGGTTGGAATATTCTGCTTACTAGAGGTTAACCATGTATACAGGACATGGATAACCAATATTCAGTAAATAAGATGAGGCCAAAAAAATGTTATTGAAAATTTAATGTTTAATGATTCAGAAGGCATTTTGGGATCTTTTAGAGCTTTGACTAATTGTTTTGAATATCTATAATGAATATAACACAGAATGGCAAAAGCACAAATTCATGAGAGGTTTCTTTTACTAGATTATGTGACAATTTTGCTTTTTATGCAATATTTCTAAAGTGACTTGCCGATAAAATGGAGAAAATTGCTTAGCAAATAGAAATTAGGCATTTTACTTACCCCTTTATGTACTTTCATTAACACTTGCTTTCATTTTTATTGCCCTCATAACACAATATTTACTGAGTGAAGGACATTTAATGCAAAAAAGCATGATTCTTGTGTTCACATGGCTTAAATAATAATTTAAGAATTATGTATGGTAAGGGCATTTCCTTTCAATCACATGAGATTTCTTTTAAATTTTTTGCATAGGTAAGGTTTTTGCCTAGGTAGAGGAAAGGGCAAGAGAAAATCATTAAATCTACAATCGCCTTTTGGTTTGTGAGAAAAGAGTAGATGTGAATGAAGAGGTGCAGGCCAGTCAAACACTGAGAAAAGGACACTGATTTAATTCATGCAACAAATATTTTTGAAGGCCTACTATGTTCCAGGTGCTGTTGTAGGCACTTGAGATGCATAGATTTTACTAGAGGAGACAGAGAGTAAGTAGGCATTATAAAAATATAAATGGTGCCAGATGATAATAAAAATTATCAAAATATTGAGCAGGGTATGGGAGACTTGGAGAGAAGGTTGCTTCTGAAATTTTAAACAGCGTGGTTAGGGTAGGCACCACTGAGGACACGTTTGAGCAAAGCCTTGAAGGAGGTGAAGGAGTTAGTTCCATGGATGTCAGGGGGTGGGGCATTCCAAGCTACAAATAAGAGAGAATGGAAAGCAGAAAACTATTTATTGAGAAAAATACAAAGAGCAGAACATGGGAAGAAAAAGAAAGGGACAGTCATTGGAGGCAAATAGGCAGCCAGGAAATCCCTAAATAATGTAATTTTGAAATGCTTGGCTTTGGAAACTGTGATTGGGAGAAATAATAAAAATAATCTCTTTGTCCAAAGTATGATTAGCACATGGACATGGATCTACAAAATAAACAGGTAAATGCGCTCCACTTTTACACTCCTGAAGATTGGCATATTTCCAGTTAGCAGTTAGCATATTGAATGCATTCATTCTTTTATCGTTTATGTTCTGCGAACCACATGTGTCAGCCACTGTGTTGGGAACTAGGGTATAGTGATGAGCAAATCAGATGTGATTCCTACATTCACGGCAGAGACGTACTTTAATTAAATGATGTGTTTGTTACCTTATTATAAGTGCTGTGGAAAATTACATAGAAGTAGGAAAGCATATTGTAGAGTAACTTGACCTACTTTGGGAGACAAGAAAAGCTTCCACTACAAAGTTGATATTTGAGCTGAGATTTGAGGGATGAGTTGGCGTTAACTAGGGAAAGAGAAAGGTTCATCTAGGCAGAGGTGGAAGGTAGCATGGAATATTCGGAATCTGAAAGGCCAGGGCTTAAGGAGTGAGGAATGATTCAGTCAGCAAAAACAGGGCACACTTATATAGGGCCATCGAGGACAGTTTAATAAATGGACTCTTTGTAATGGTGTCTGAATGGTTAAGGGAAGTCAACAGGGCTGTATGGTACCCAAGAATGGAAAGCTGTCCCTATGCCTGGGATTGAAGTAGAAGGCAGGAGTATTTATCAGAGACAATAGCTATAGGAAAGATATACCTCACAGTAGCTGTGGCTGTAAGGAGATGCAGCCAGTGTGAGGCTACACAGCAGGGAGAGATTCAGGGGAATAAATACTGTACTGCAATCTCCAGCCATCTCATCATCTCCGACCTTTCTTTAGTGGAATGAACTGTAGATCAGATGATGAGGAAGCCCTGTGATGCGGCCTATAACAAGCCAGCTCCCAGGGCACAGAGTGCGGTAGAGAAGAATAAAGAGGCACTGGAGGGGCAAATGGAAAATATCCTGCAGAGAATTGGCCAGGTTATACCAGATCTTATCAGCCAAGGGAAGGACTTGGGTATTTGTCTTTCTGAAAGTGATGTGCAGCAAGGAAAAGATGTAATAAGATTTGTGTTCATAAAGGAAGGTCACTTGTGTCCTGTGAGCGATCGGGAGCTCCTTTGGAGGTGTCGTGGTGGTCCCAGAGAGAGGTGATGGGAGCTGTTACTGGGGGTTGCAGCATGTGGGGAGGTGTGGGAAGACTCCGGAGGCAAAGAGTTTGTGCTGGTTTGGAAATGGGAGGTGTGGGAGAGGGTACGAGAGGTGTGAAGTCTAGGTTTCGGTTTGCGTTAAGTGGGTGGGTGGTGGTGCCATTCTCTGAAGGAGAATGTTCAGGTTTGGGAGTTGGTGAAAATCATGAGCTTGGTTTTGGACATACGGAGTCTCTGAGAACACCAGCTCTAAAGTTCAAGTCAGTACCTCCACTTAAGTAGGTGTTTAATGGCCTGCTTTTATCGTGCCCCCAGCAAGGTGCTGTGCTGGGTGCTTTACGTAAAATATTTTCTCCAATCCTCAAAATAAAGTGGATCTGGAGGGTCCAGACATTACTTTTCCCATTTTATTGATGAGAAAACTGAGGCTCAGGGAGGTCAAGTATCCTGCTTACATTTAGTACTTGAAACCCAGACACTTGAAACCCCAAGAGAATCTCTTTCTCTTTTGTGCTGCTGTATCTGCAAGTCACAGAAGAATCAGAGGAGCCTGTAGAAGAGGCTGAGGAAAAGTGAAAAAAGATTCTGTGATGAGGTCTTGTTTCATGTGGGGAAATACGGGCTTTGTCTCATTGGATTCTAGAGTGGGCTCATGAATTTCAATTAGTCAATCAATCAGCACTCCCTGAGCAATCATAATATGCTTAGGGCTTTGCTGGCCATTATAAAAAAAGATTATGAATAGTATAAAATATGATCCTTGATTTCAAGGGCTTAAAATTTAGCTGAGGAGGCAAATACACTCAGGAAATAATTTTACACATGATAACATTATATGTTGATAACGAAATGCCAGGTTGTGTAGGGCTGACAGCCTGGAGAAAGGATAATATACATCATGATAAGGTCTTATTAAGGGGAGACTTGCATTATGTGTACAAAAGGAAATTGAAGGAGAGAATACTGTGTGTTGATGGCCTAAGAAATTTCAGCAGTTGAGTATCAGTCTGCAGATTGGACGTCTCCTTCCTAGAAAATTTCTTAAGATACACAATTAATTACAGTTTTACAGTTAGCTAAGTGAAGTATGCATGAAATGGTCTGAGAGTTGAAGTTTCTGCAAACCTATCTTATTTAACATTTATTTTTGAAATTCCTGCAACCAAGAGTGCTTTGCTTCTTTTTTTGATAGACAAGGGACAGCAATCTGTTCATATCTTTGTCGAAGGAGAAGCTGAAATTGCAAATATGTTTAAATATGATACAATCTAAATCCTTAGCCCAATAATGAAAAAATGCCATCAACAAATCTTAGTCTAAGATCTTTGAAGCACCGTAAAGATTATTCTTTATGGGAAAATCACCTCAAATTTACTTCCAAAAGGAAAGGTAAGACTTCTTAAATAATGGCATGCAGAAAATAGACATTTTCTTAATAGTAGGTATTATAATAACTGACATTTGTATAGTACCTTATGATTTACAAAGTACTTTATAGACTTTCTCTCACTTGATAACTAAGCAAAGCTAAACTTTCATCAGAAAGTTATGTTAGTTATATAGTTCCTCAAAGAGAAAAAAATGTGTTGGTTTTAGCAAATTTGGAAATGAAAAATTAGTATTAAGTTCTTAGGCATAAGAGAGAAATTGTGGGTTACCAGATAATATAATAACCATATTATAATGTAGTAAGGACAATAGTTACAAGAATAATATGTATTGAACCTTTGCTATATATCTGGTGCTGGTCTACACACTTTATGTATTAACTTGCTTAAGCCTACAAAAGTCCCATGCAGAAGATATTATTTCCATATTACAGATAGAGAAACAGAGGCACAAAAGTTTAAGTAACTTTCCAAGGTCCTACAACCAGTAAGTGGAAGAGCCAGGCTTTGAACCTAAGAAATCTGGCTCCAGAACACTCACTCTTAACCACTGAAGACTCCTTCTAAAATGTAAATTGTCCCTTATATAAACACTGTTTCTTAAATGAAAATTGTAAAACAACCAATGATTTACAAACAAAAATAAAGGGGAAAAAGGGATAGGCACTATTTGAAAGCTAATCAAAACTCCTTAATAAAATCCTACAGAAAGGAAGAAAGATCATGAAAAATTAAAACTCTGCTTAAAGATTTAGAAATGGAAATATTTCTAACTTTTTCACTAGTGTCTGAAGAAAGAAGAAGGAAGGTTAAGAAGGAAGAAACTAATTTATGATCCAAGAATAACCCAATGTTATTATCATTATAAAAATATGCTTTTAACTCTTCCTAAAAATATTTTCTGCTTTACTTGGAGAGGACACTAGTAATTCTTCTGACATAGAATAATTCCATTCCTAAGCAAGAAAGAGAGGGTCTGTAGATAAATAGGATATTCTGAAATCTCGGATACCTCATTGAGGACCCCAAACTCTTTAACCCATTCCTCACCCTGGGTGTATGAGGTACAAAGGGGAAAGTGGCAACAGAATTCGTTCTTTTAACTCTGTCCTCATTGGGTTGAGGATACCTGGCATGCAGATCTACCCAGCTTACCAGAATTCTCTTGTAACAGGAAGGAAATTGTGTCCCTTGAGGTTTGAAGATTTCTGTAATTTGTGGTAAAAATGATAAATTCCTCATCAACTCTGATAAAGTATAAAAAGGAACTCTTGGGGCTGCTTTGCATTTGGGGATAGATGGAAGAGATTCTTCTCCAGTGACGCCTCAGGAGGCTAAAATATAGAATTTTTCCTAGTGTCTATATAGTAAGAGGAGTGGGTATAGACCTTAAGATATCGGTATCTCTCGCCAGCTGCCTAGAATTGGAAACTCACAGGGGGCACAATCAAGTACAAGGTCTGTGGGTGCTTAGTTTTCTGACTCCTAATCTGGAAAGCCACATCTTATCTCCTATGGTGAAGGAAAGGAAAAAGTATTTTGCTTTTTCTGATGACAAAATTAAATTTTCTAAAGGGATATGAAAATTTACTTTATGAAAGATTCAATGTCGTGCTGAACATTTTCAAAATTTAGTTTTGATAAAAAGACTCTTCTAGAAATGTTTAAGCCTGTGGGACATTTTAAAATCTCATTAAGGGGGCTTTATTGATTTGGGGGACAAAATCTTATAGTGATCATAATACAGAACACCGTGCATGAATGTTATATGGATTTTGCTATATTGCTTTTCCTGACCCCAATAAAATTCATAATATTAAAAAATAAGCATGCTATACTTTTGAACCTACTAATTCATTCTTCGCTGCAAGACTTAGAGCAATGTGCTTCAAATTGTGATCTGCAACACAGAGGGAAACAAAATCAATTTGGTGGGCCTCACCGAAGGCTAGTTAATTATTAAGTAGTAAAAATGAAATAGAATGGATTAGAATAGAAATATTAGAGTACATCACACATGATGAAAATAGTATTATTTCATTAAACTTTTTTTTCAATTATTTATATGTGTGTGTGCACTGAGATGCAGTATGAAGTATTTGTTTTTGATAAGAGTGAAAAACAGGTTTTTGAAAGCCTCTGACCTGGAGAGATTGTTGGACAAGCACTTCAGCCCAGTTCTGATGATTGATCCTTTACTCCCAAACCCACAACTCCACTGTCAAGAGCAACTTGCTAAATTTTGATGTAGTTGCACGATAAATATTATACAGCAGTGAAAATGAGTAAACTGCAGCTTTTGTGCAACAATATAAATCTTAGAAACACAACATTGGAATGAAAACCTTAGATGCAAAAAAATACATACAATATGGTAGCATTGCAATGAAGCTCTAAAAAAAGGAAAATTAATATTACATTGTCTAATGATACATGCTTATTTAAAACTACTATTCAAATAAAGCCACAGAATAGACAAACATAAAATCCAGGAGCATGGCTACCTCTGTATGGAAGGCAGGGGGGATGTGGAGGAGACTGGGGAAGAACATACCAGAAGTTTCTATGGCATTGTTAATGTTCTAGTTTTTAAGTTGGGGGGGTTTATTATGTTTCATACCTTAAATATATTCCCCAATTTCTGTTACTTTAATTTTTTTTGCTTGTATGCAACAATAAAAAGTGAACTTGTTAACATAGCTTTTTAAGGAAAAAAGTCTATTTTTTTCTTAAATTTTGTCCTTGATAGAAGTCTGATAACTAACCTTATTCCTAAAACACACCACCTTTCCCAACGACAGAGTGGCCAATAATATCCCAGACAACTAAGCTTATCTAAAAATAAGATTAGCTTTCAGCCAGCTGCCTGGAAATGACAGAGTAAATGAAGATCATTTTCTCAAAATTTCAGGCTCCCCTCTGTGACCTTGCATAATGTTCTTCTCTTCATTACTTCAGTTTCTCCAGCTGCAAAAAAAGAAATTAGTGTAACTCTGGATTCCTGCTCCCTCCCTATCCTGCCCTAATCTTCAAAGAATAAGAGCAAGTATTTCTAAGCAGTATTTTACAAACTTGCAATTTGATGGACACTCCATCAAAAAAGACTTTTGAATGGCTGCCAAAATACCTAGCCCCAGTCCAGGCAGCAAAATTCATTTCATCGTTCAGCTCTTTTGCTATAAAGGAGCAAAGTGCTTCTTGAATGGTGGAAAAGCAGCTGCCTGCAGCTTCCTGTCTTTAGAGAATTAAATTATGAAAAAAAAGTTAATTGCCCACTCAGCAGTCAGACGTTAGTTTATATTTGCAACCCCACTTCCTCAATGTAAGTACACACAGTCCCCAGATCAAACACAGTCTACTTTCCAAATTCATTGGAAAGCTGATTATTTGGAATAATCATCTACCTTTTCCAAAGGAGACCATGTTAGAAATGAGGGACAGAGTCTCTCCAGGTCTCTAAAGGAGACAGTGCTGGAAGTTCCCCCGGACACCCTCTTGCTTTCAAGGCCCTGGGGATGAAGGGTTTGGTGGGGAAGACTGTAGAGTCAGCAGAAACATCCAACAAAGGGAAGCTGTTACACCCAGGCTGGGGAGTCCCTGCAGGGCCACCTCTCAGTGGCACTCCATCCTGGGCAGCTGACAGTGACAGTGGGTGGCATATGCAGGGGAGGGCCCTTCAGTGGAGGATGCCAGTGGCAAAGGAGGCTTCCAAGGGAGGAGGCCAGATGGGATTTCAGTAAGTGTCAGAGGACCCATTTGTAAGTCCTGAAGAAAAGTAACCTTCAGGACTGTTGCAAATTAAAAAGCATGGCTAAACATTTGTCTAGCACACTGTTCAAGGCTCAGAGAAAGGGAAAACTACCGTCTGGATGACATATACTTTTCTTGTCCTTTTTTCTTTTGCTCTACTTTAATGAAGGGGCAAAAATCCTGAGTGCTTAAAGCTATAACAACCCCATTCCTGGTGGGATGACAGCCCAAGGCCAATGGGAACACGGCAGTAGCAGAGAAAGAATGATCCTGGCAGGAGACCATGGGAAGATTTTATATATGCATTAAAGACTATTATTTGTTGTCATCAAAATGAAATGATTTCTTTTGAATTAAAGAGTCCCTTCTGTTGACAGAGCTGATGAAGTATGGTCACTGAGTAACAAGGCCAGGAGATTCTGGGCACTTATGGAAGCAGCTCCATCTCTCAGAGCTTCCAGTTCCACTTACCATCTGAAAAGGTCTAGGTAAATTTACATCGACAACTGAATCAATGTTAATAAAACCCTTTTTATATTTTTTATTTTAAATATACTTTATATATATATTATATATATTTACTATATTTCCTGTCACTAATCAAAGTAAAAGTATGTATATAAGATAATTTTCAAAATTGACATTGTAAAAATCAAAGAATTTCATGAAAAAGGGGAAAAAGCAGGATATAATCTAGGTCTACCTCAACACAATCATACAAATTAGCAACGTCGCTAAGACTAGGACCTGAAATGTCAGACTATGACTTAAAGAGATACATTTGTAGGAAAGAAAGAATTTTAACACAAATTCACTTTTGTCTCCAGCCTTGGGACAACTTGCAGGCTATGATTTTGAGCTACCAGCTGAGTCGTTTTCTTTTCTTTCTCTCTCTCTCTTTCATATAATAATTACTGAGAATTCATACAGTATTTGGGACAATGTAAAGGAATGAACAGCAACAACAACAAAAGCTATAATCATTTTCTTAAATGGAAAAGAGTAGGTAAGAATTTTGCTGATGATAAAGAGACTTTGCATCTCCAAGTGATCTGGAGGAGCTAAAGGGAACAGTAGAAGTTGTCACTGGATAGTAAGTTCCAAGCTACAACTCCATGTGATTCCTTACAAGTTTTGACATTGAACTATTAATAGCTGAAAAGTTTTAAAGGAAAAAATAAATAATGTTACAGTTAATAGATCTAGGAATAAGGATATATTGTTTTAATAGCTTAGGCTCCAGAAAGTCAATACTTTAATTAACTCAAGACTATACCATCACTTTGAAACATACTGACGTCCTCAGGTAAAGGCATGGCAAAGTACAAGAGATTCAGCAGTAATAATCCACTAAGACAGTTAACAAAGAATTTTATAGGTACCAGGATATTTCTGGGCCTCAAACTCTTCAGGTACTCAAAGTTGAAATCAGTACACTCAAAGTTTTCATTAAATCAGAAGTGTAGATGGATTGATTCATTTATTCCAGAAATGTTCACCTAGTGGCCCTATTTGAGATTCTGTGAAGGATGCAAACATAAATCAGATACATACCTCATTTCTCTAGGGAGCTTTATGCCTAACAGGTGAGATCAGACATGCACATACAAACTAGAATGTAAGGTCAAAAGTGGTGAATGTCAGAGGAGACGTACAGATGACAAATCAGAGAAGATCTGGGAAAACTTTAGGAAGGAAAGAGATATACTGGGCTATGAACAAGACATCTAGGATGGTCAGGAAACATAGTCCAGATGGAGGAAAAAGTACAGTCAAAGGCATGGGTTGGGCAGTTTCAGGTTGCTCAGTTTAGCTAGCTGGAGAGTAGCATGAACAGGAATGCCAGGAAATGTGGTAGAAAGGACTGAATGAATTCTTCACGGAATGAAGCAGTAGGAGTTTCAGGTTGAGGAGATACGTTGGACAGCTCAGCTCTCAGCTCACAGGCATCTTGTTTTTCTCCCTACACTGGCACCATCCCAGCCACGGTGTAACATCTACCATTGAAATAATAACTCTTTTTTTTTACAGATTGAGAATTTAGCACATAAGGAAGTATATTAGGATATTGTAAAATAACATGTAATTGACTCTTTTACCTACCTTAAACTCACAGATTAATTTTGCTTTTATTCCATGTTTGCCAAGAAACAATGTCATATAAATATTGTGGAACAAATTGATATAAAGGAATGGATGGCAGATGGATGGGTGGGTGGGCATGTGGTGAGCATGTGACTGAAAGGATAGGTGGCGACTGGATGTGCAAGTGGATGAGTGTATAGTTAGACAGGCGGATGAAGAGGTCAACAGTGGTGGGTGGATGAGTAGGTGGAAGAGGACTGAGTGGCTGGCTTTCTGGATACTTAAAATAGATGATTTTCTGTATGATCCCATGATTTGAACAGCCAACAAAAAATGTCAATAATATAAATCCAAACAATTGTTTGCAAGTAAATTTTAGTCTGGCTATAAGAGTCAAGTTTATTTTTTAGTGTGCTCATAAAGTGAGCATATCTTTCACTGCACACTGGAATAGAACTCAAGAGACACATGTCCTTTTATTTCCTTCATCCCTTCCTGCAATGGTATAAGATTTCAAGTTTTCCCAAGCACAACCCAAGAGAAACAAGGCAAAGCCACTGAAAAGGTAAAAGTTCATTAGCTAAATTTAGGGTGATTTTTTAAAAATGACATCTATAATGACATCCTATAAATGAGAGGATTCAGCTATACTAACAGTTTCAAAAATTGTAAATCACTGATGTTTACTTTCAAAACCAACAAACACTAACTAACAAGCCAGCCATCCAATCAACCAACCAACCAAAAATTTCAAAACACCAACTGTGTGTAAGTGGGATACAGTTCACTGGTAAAATAAGGTTTAAAGAAAGACACTCTTGCTATTCAAAGTGTGGTCCTTGAACCAGAAGGATTAGCATCACCAGGAGTTTGTTAGAAATGTAGAATCTTGGGACTTCCCTGGAGGCGCAGTGGTTAAGAATCTGCCTGCCAGTGCAGGCGACAAGGATTCAATCCCTGGTCCGGGAAGATCCCACATGCCGCAGAGCAACTAAGCCCATGCGCCACAACTACTGAAGCCCACAAGCCTAGAGCCCGTGCTCTGCAACAAGAGATGCCACCGCAATGAGGAGTCCGCGCACCAAAACGAAGAGTAGCCCCCGCTCGCCGCAACTAGAGAAAACCCGCACGCAGCAGCAAAGACCCAACGCAGCCACAAATAAATTTATATTAAAAAAAAAAGAAATGCAGAATTTCAGGCCCCGTTCCAGACTTACTCAATATGCAATTTTATATATATATTAAAGTTTTTGAAGCACTGATGTATGCTCTTCTTGGAAATCAAAATGCATATAGTGTTATAAGTTAAGTTTTGTTTAACCCAATGTTTACCGAAGTTATTTGATCATGGATCCCTTTTTCAATGGAATACCCACTCAACATTGCATGGAAATTGTGGAACACAATTTGGATGGTGCTAAGCTCAATGAACACTGAAGTCCTCCCAAATAAAGCATTTTATGTCTCTGTTAATTACATAATTGTATATATACATACATATATATTTATGTGTGTATACTATATTTATCTCTCAATCTCTCTATATATCTAATAGAAAATAGCCATGATTCTATTTATATATTTAATGCAAACAAAAGAAAATGCACTTACTAGATTTGAAAGAAATGGCAGAATGCAATTTTAAGTTCTTGGTGAAGAGAAGGAATTTCATGAAAATGAGCAATGACCCAGTTCAACCAAGAGGTCAGCATCTATGGGGAAATGTGTATGTGGGTCTGAGATTACTCTCCAAGATCTTTTCCAAAATATACATTCTTCATTAATGAGGGCTAATTTTTTAATATACTTTCTTCCACTTGTTCCTATTCAAATATTTTACTTTTGAAGGAATGTTGTTTTAGGGGCTGTCACAATTTCCATAGGCTTTCAGGAATGTTACTAAGAATGTTAGTTTTTAGATGAAGTCTTCTTGGGTAAGTACAAATTGCTATGAAAGATTTGGACTTAATTTGATGTTATTGGGACTAATCTGAAAATAAATAATACTTCCTAATGGTGGTGGGTCAATCCTTGAAACTATATTTTAAACAGGAAATTTTACTGGATTTGGCTGCATGTTCTCTCAGTGTCTATTCCACAGCACATAGATCCTACCCTGAGCCTCCCCGTCCTCAAAAAACCAGGATGGGGGCTTCCCTGGTGGCGCAGTGGTTGAGAGTCCACCTGCCGATGCAGGGGACGCAGGTTCGTGCCCCGGTCCGGGAAGATCCCACATGCCGCGGATTGGCTGGGCCCGTGAGCCATGGCCGCTGAGCCTGCGCGTCCGGAGCCTGTGCTCCGCAACGGGAGAGACCACAGAAGCGAGAGGCCCGCGTACAGCAAAAAAACACACACAAAAAAAACACTTTAAAAAATAAAAAGCTGAGTAGTATATTAAACCCATAGAAATAGCTGAGCTTCCAGGAAGAAATGTTACTAGATAATACAACTGGCATTTTTCAGTGCCTACCATGTTACCAGTACTCAACAAACATGGTCTTGTTTCATCTGCCCAGCGCAGATGCATGATTCCTATTTCACGTATGAAGAAACGGAGGTTTAAAGGGGTGCGGTAACTTACTCAAGATCACACAGCTAGTATTAGTATGTAGTAGAGCTGAGATTTGAACCCAGGTCTGCTTTTCTCAAAAGTCCACTCCTTTCCTCCACCATATCAAGCCACGTTTCCATGATCCAAGTAGAGCATTATTATTATTACCTTTGAGATAAAGCTACTGGGATAGGATTGCAAAAATCTATTTGTCAATTTATCAACACAGCTGGAAATACATCCCAAGGATTGCCTAATTGTTGAGAATATTGAGAACACATGTCATTTTTTTAACTAATCTCTTAAATATACGGCATAGATTAGTGATGTGAAAGTTTATCAAACACAATTTAGATGCAAAGTTGCCATTTGAAAAACCCAAAATTCTAATACTTGATCCAAGCTACAGAGAATCACTGATACAAAAGTTATTCTTAAAAGGAAAAAGAATAGAAACGATATGAATATTATAATACAAATAAAAGTATTTCTGTGGTTTCAGGATTATATTAATTTCCATTTTAAAAAAATTTGTTTTAGTTTCTAAATTGAGGTATAGTTGGTTTATAATATTAGTTTCAGGTGTACACATAGTGATTTAAAATTTGTATAGATTATACTCTACTTAACGTTATTATAATATTATTGATTATATTCCCTGTGCTATACATTACAATCCTATGACTTGTTTTATAACTGGAGGTTTGTACCTCTTAATCCCCTTCACCTATTTTGCCCATCCCCCTTTGGTTCCATTTCAATGAAAATAGGAAACAAATTTTGCCACTACTTGGAAAAGAATAAGTAATTATTTATGATAGAAAAAAAGAAAATGTCATAAAATTTGGGAAATATCTAAAATTACAACCATAATATTGGCAGGTGAAAAAATGTATTTTAGAGCAAAATAAAATTTTGTGTATGCATGTGTATATATGAATATATTTAGGTGCCAAATCAAATATCAAATTCAAAAAATGTATTAAGTAGCATCTACTTGTTGGACCAACTTTCAAACGTAAACTATAGGCCGATTTGCCATTATCTTTTGAAATAATAACTTAGCTGAAAGATACTCCATTTGAAACTAAACAGTTTATATCGGCAACGTGGTTTTGAGGTAGGAAGAAAGAGAATTTCTTTAGGACATAGAGAATCAGCTTTAGATAATCACATCGGCTTAAAAAAAATATTTTTTTTAAGGAATAAGCCTTCATTGCTAGTTTGCAGGACTTACTTTTCACCATACTCCAAAGCCAGGGCACATAGAAATGAACAAAAATTTAAAATTCTTGAAATAGCACATTAACACCTTATAACAGTAGCAGCTTTCTTCTTTCAGCTGATAATCCTTTAAACAGCAACATGTGAAATGGTTGGCATTTCAAGTAAATTAATCAGTTCCTATCCCTACAATAATTGCCCATTTTGGACAAGGTGTGCTAGTGAACAAGTGCTCAGAGAGAGAGTAAACTGGGGGGAACCATGATTTTCCCAGCAGCCATCAGTTTGTGACTATGAATGAGATCACCTAAAATCATCATTTAATTTACACTGGCTTCACCTACATGATGTATGTATACCCTCAAAAGCCAGGTAAGACTTCCCCATTCTCAGACATTTCTGGAAGCCATCAGTTGGTACGGTATCTTGTATTCTCACATGTAATCATGAACAGACTCCTGCTGGGAAGTTGCAGACCCACCCTCAGTGCTCAGCTTCTGCTGCTTCACCAGGCTCAGCCACTCCTGTATTTCATCAATGCTCCATCAGGTCAATCACGCTGCCTTTTCTAGGGGACATGTCACTCCTCTGCCACTACCCTGCAGGGCACAGCCCACTGTTTCCCTGGGCCTTGACAATGTCAGAGCAATATCTGGGTTGTATGGGAGAGGAAGTTATGATCCACTCTGACTCCCCACCAGATTCCAGTGGAGAAACCTCAGACATTCGGAACTGATAGCTAATTGAAGATCACTTGTGGGATTATGAATGAACCAAATTTATTAATGAACTGGGCAAGTGCCCAAGAGGCTCTGCAAAATCCAAGTAAATGTTGGATTGGAGAATGCAATTTGGATCTAAAGCCAAAGTGTTTCATCCCATCCCCATCCAAATGCAGACTTTGGGACCATCGGAGCCTGGGGTGGGCTCAGGGGTGGGGGAGAAAGGAGAAATGAGTCTGCAGCACAAACACATCACCCGGCCAGGTACGCAGAAGGGTCACAGGCCTGACTCTTCAACCCTGTTACTAGCTGACCAGAGAGTGAAGAGGGAAAGATAAGAGGTGAATTCTCTCCCGTACTGCTTTCTCATATAGAAACAAAGAGCTAGGGAGCCTGAGTTGCCCACTGTTCCCCTACAGGTCCTAGAGAGCAGGAAACTTGTGCAGGAGCTGTCACTCTCAACACAGGGACGTTCTCCTGAGTATTGCCCTTCCTCCTTCATGGGGAAGCAAGAATGGAGTTGGGAGAGAAGCTAGATCCCATCTTACAAAGCCACAGCTTTGATGAGAAGAAGGGAAGTTCCTTCCTCTGTGAAAACATGAGGATGGGAGATTTAAGTACTGTAAAAATATACTCCAGATGTTACAGAGTTTATTAAGAGTCCTTCTGGCTTTGGCTTATCATCCTTCTGAGTTCCCTGGGTCTAATGGGTGGGCAGAGACAATCCAAGTGTTGGACCTTCTTGAGCACAGAACTCCCTTCCCTTCCAAAGTAAGGAAGGATGTGCCATTGGCTTGGCCTGTCATGCTTAGCTATTTTCCCTTAAAATTAATTCTCTTCCAGAGGATATCACAGTCCCCCAACCTGAAAATCTTCTTTGAAGCAGACTAAAAAATTTGCCAAACATACCCACATGTGTATGGGTAAACAGAGTTGTAAGCAATAAGTACAGTTGATCGATTTGCCACCAGGAGTCTCTTCTTTACTCAGCACAAAAAGGCAGCTGGTGGTCTGTCCTGTGAGGTAACCAGAAACTGCCAACCATGCCTGTCCTCCAGCAGCCTGGTCCAGGCCCAAGCTGTCATGCCCCAACCTTTGCATAAATCATAATCTAATTTTGTAAGCAGGTATATACTGGGGATGTGGTTAACTCAGGTAGAATTAAGCTTTGAAGCACTTCAAACATGAAACTAATAAAGGCAATAAACGGGAGTTCAGGATTTAATTTAAATGGAAGAGCCCATTAAGTCACTTATTCATTCTTTATTTTACTCAGCATTTATTTAGTACTTCGTAGGCACCAAACACAGTTTCTGGGGATCAAAAAATAAACAAAGATTTAGTCCCTGTCCTTAAGGATCTCACAGTCCAGGTATAAAGGCAGTCATGTAAAGAAGCAAATGACACCTGTCATTAATCTTTTACCACAAAAAGGCAGGTACAACAAATTTTATTAAAAAAATAACAGGCACATAAAGTGCTGTGAAGTACAGAGGAGGGAACAAGTATTTTAAAATATAATCATTAGGTGATCTCTAAATTGGAAAGATTTTAGAACATATAAAAGATGATAAGTACTTAGTCTAAATTTTTTGATACATGACTACTCCCAAGCCTGGATTTCTACCATAGTTTTTGTTTAATGTGCTTATCTGGGGATTTATTTAGGGCATACTCATAGTAGCAATGACCAGTAATGACCTTCAGCTTATGAAAATAGATCTTTAATAAAATAAACTCATTTACTGGGAAACCATTAGAACATCTTGGTCCTGTGGAAAAACACAGTTATGTGTTTACTGATAAATTATTCCCTGCTTATGTAACTGACGTGCCACATTAAAGCATTGTTCAAGCAACATTTGGGAAAATCAAACAAATATCCTTTTCTGAAAAGATTGATTTCAAGCTTTTTTTTTTATTTTTTATTGCGTTACGTGGGCCTCTCACTGTTGTGGCCTCTCCCGTAGCGGAGCACAGGCTCCAGACGCGCAGGCTCAACGGCCATGGCTCACGGGCCCAGGCGCTCCGTGGCATGTGGGATCTTCCCGGACCGGGGCACGAACCTACGTCCCCTGCATCGGCAGGCGGACTCTCAACCACTGCGCCACCAGGGAAGCCCGATTTCAAGCTTTTAAATTTGTTTCTTGCTTTTGTTCAGTTATCCAAGATAAAAATTAAAGAGTTAAAAAACATATTTAAAAAAAATTTTCTTTGGGGGCGGCGTTTATTTATTTATTTATTTAGGCTGTGCTGTGCAGTTTGCGGGATCTTAGTCCCCCAACCAGGGATCGAACCCATGCCCCCTGCAGTGGAAGCGCGATGTCCTAACCACTGGACCACCCAGGAATTCCCCAAAACACATCTTTTAGTTTGAAATTTTTAAATTATTTGGAAGACACTGTAGCTTATACGATCTATATTATCTCTCTGAGCTGGTGGGACAAATCTCTAAAATCATTCATAATGTCAGCTCCTAAATATCAATGGATTCAGAGATTTGGAAGTATGCTCTATTGAGTCAACCATGTTTCTTTTATTTTTTCATTATTTCCCTTTCCTTCCTTTATTCCACCTTACTTTTCAAGGCAATCTCTTGTTTTTAACCTTGTCTGCTCATGCGTTGGACTTCTCAGTGGTACATTTGAAGGTTGCTCAGCTCTTTGATGGACCTTAGTCTTAGTAGGTGATTCTGTGTGCTCATCTTGAATAGTCTAGTATAGACCTCTCCTTATGGACTATATTAAAGTATAGAATAGATACATTTGGTATAAGGTAGAAATTAATATAGCATAGAGAGTTATTGAATTTAATGCTTATGGGAGTGCATGCTTAATGAGCTAATTGTTTAATATAATTGATAATCATGTATGGTGGACATCTGTGGCTTCTCTTGCTAGTAGCACCCTAATTTTTCCTTGGAGACTCACCCATCCCTAACTAAGTTCATATCACCAAGTAGTCAATTAGAGTGGTGTACCACAGAACCATAGCACTTACATCAGAAGTGGACACGTGACTCGAGAAAGGTTAATCAGAGCCAGCCCTGGGAACTAATGGGATGAAATTTCTGTTTTGGTGGGAGTAAGCTTTGAGCCATTGGAGCCAATCTGCTGCCTAAGAATGACACTGTCTCAAAGAAAGCAAAGCTGACAGATGGAGAGAGAGAAAGACACCCTGGCCCTAATGATATTGTTGAGCCCCTAGATCTAGCTGGCCCTGAAGCTAGTGTAACATTATATGTTTCAGAAAAAGGAATAAAAAAATTTCTAAATTTATTATAGCATACTGTCCTTATGCCTAAAGTTCATAGTTATCAAATTGAATTCTTATTGTTTCTTACCTATTTTCTCCACTAAACTATAAATGCCTGGAGATCAGAATTCCTTACTACCTAGCAAATAACAGATGCTCAATAAATATTTCTTTGAATGAACAATCCAGAATCTATCCTTAAAACAAAAATCACACAGCTATAGATTTTATAATGATCAAAGTACCATGTTTCTGGGCAGGAAATTTTATAGTACTTAGTTAAAAAATATTTGGGAAACACTTTGCACCAATAAAAATTCTGCTTATAGAATTGCACAATACATGGAGAGAAAAGATACTTTCTATTATAATTAAAGTTATAAGTCTTATAGGTACATACTACTAGATACCTACATGGAGTTCACAGTCTACTTCCTATCGTGCTGACCCTAATACATCAATTGCAAAGTTATATAATATGAAATAAGCCTGATATACTGCTTCACTTTACTCTCCTTAACTCTGTTAGGGAAGTGAAACTCTAATGGTAGAAATCATCCTTTATTCAAATAAATATGTATTTAACGATTTGGAACTTCTCCTTATGACCCAGCTTTGAAAAGTCTACAAATAGAAGACTAGGACTATCACTGCCCATCTCTGCTTAGACTGCCTGTTGGAGGGGTCTACTTTTCCTTGGATTTCTGGATAAATAAGAATTAATAACTAAGAAGATCAATGACTCACAGAACATGTAATTTATCATTCAAGACAAGCAGTGTTTAGAGTGGCAGGAAAAGGTAGAGGCTAATCATAAAACCTTATTAGAATGAAGAAGTATATAATTAACCTACACTCTACTTCCTCAGTCATGAAAGACTCAGATCTGAAAGAAACAGCCATACAAAACTATATCACACCATACTTCTCTGGCATACCCAGTATCTTTCCTGCCCTTGCCCTCAACCAACATAGCTTTTCATCGACAAGAGGGTGAGACTCACCCCCTAGCAGGTGTGGAATTATTGGATGTGTTGCTCAAGGAGTCTGCCTCTGGGTTTTCTCTCGCTGACTTGGAGGTCTACTTTAACTGAGCTCTACCTGAAAGTTCAATGTCGAATGGCTTCTTGCCAGCAGAGTTCACCTTCAAGATTGCTTGGCCTCATTTTAATGAAGAGACTCTTTACTACCTCAAGTCTAAACCAAAATTTAAAACACAAAGCATTCTTTATTTTACAACTGCCTTTATCCTTCCTGATTTAGGAAGAAGTTGATTTCTGTGAGATTCTGTGATCTGATGTTTGGCATGCTTTGTTCTTTGGTGGTAAGCAATTATACAGCAATTCTTGGTATTGTTTGTTTCCTGAATTCTAATTACTACAATTTTAACTTTAGAAAGCAAGGAAAGCTTAGTATTTCTTTGAAAATTTCTGCTTCATATGGCTAATTTTAATTTTTATGAATATAAAAATTGTTTGGGTAAAATTCTATTTGTTTAGTTTGTTTTAATCCTCTGGATTTAGGATAAGCTCTGCAAATTTATAACTAGTAAGATAAACCAATTCTTTACCAAGAGGTTTCTGTGCCACTCCCTTGCAATGACAGACTCTTCTTTTCTTAGGATAGGATCATAGTTTTAACAAATAAGTAACAGTTTATAGCAACTGTTTTTACTGAAATATTGTAGCAAGCATGTTGGTCTCAATGATCCTGGCAAAAGTGGCTTTGAAAATATTTTGTGGAAGGTGCTTTTACCCACACAAGTAGGAAACAAATGTAAACATCTATCTTGTTTTCCTGGGCACTGTTGAGCATTCTGACAAACACTGCAGTTTCTAGGGGCCTCTCAGCCTGGATACTTTCTTTTTTTTAAAAAAAACATATTTATTGGAATATAAATGTTTACAATGGTGTGTTAGTTTCTGCTTTATAACAAAGTGAATCAGTTATACATATACATATGTTCCCATATCTCTTCCCTTTTGCGTCTCCCTCCCTCCCTCCCACCCTCCCTATCCCACCCCTCTAGGTGGTCACAAAGCACCGAGCTGATCTGCCCATGCAATGGGGCTGCTTCCCACTAGCTATCTATTTTACATTTGGTAGTGTATATATGTCCATGCCACTCTCTCACTTTGTCCCAGCTTACCCTTCCCCCTCCCTGTATCCTCAAGTCCATTCTGTAGTAGGTCTGAGTCTTTATTCCTGTCCTGCCCCTAGGTTCTTCATGACCTTTTTTTTTTTTATTTTTTTTTAGATTCCATATACATGTGTTAGCATACGGTATTTGTTTTTCTCTTTGGATACATGCAATATAATCCACTCTCCTTTCACTGATATATCAATACTTAAGTGCCTTGTTACCAGGTGATAGGAATGGCTATAGAAATCCTTGAACTTCATTCAGATAAATTTTAAACCGCGTTAACTTTCTTTTTAATGTGACTTTTGTCTTATTACATAAGATGCTTCTTGTTTAAAAATTAGAGAGACGCATAAAGGAAAGAAAAGCCACCTGCAATCCCACCAGTCCCGCTTTACATTCTAATGTCTGTATATCTAGATATTCTGTATTTTGGAATTTGTCTTTTCACTTAAAACTAAATTGTGAACAACTTTCCAAAATGCCATACTCCATTAAATAGATTTGTTGCTTACAGAATCTGCCCCACAAACTTGAATCTATGAGCAGAACCTTGAGGTCATCCCTCACGGTCTAAGTAGGTATATGCCTAACTTTTTGGAATAAGTTCCTCTTGTTTCTGAGGACTTTCCAAGAGCTGTCCTCCTCCATATCATGGACAAAGTAATTTGGAAGCTATCTTTGGATTTGTGAGTCATTTTATGATCCTGTCTCTCCAGCTCAGGCTTTTCCTGAATCAATAAAAACTACCAAAGTAATTGATTCAGCCAGAAGAAACCACCAGAGAACATTATTGATATTCGACAGAAGCTCTGTCGAATATCAATAATGGTATTCTGGGTTCATGAGTGATTCAACTTTGTAATAATACTCATGCCTGGCACAAGGTAAGCCAGGAATGAATCCTGAATGATAAATAAAAGAAAACAAGTTACATAAGAAATCCTAAATCTACAATGTCAATGCTAGTGCTGACGCCCCATAGGCTATTGACTGTTTTTGTTTGTTCAAATTTAAACCTCTGGGACTTCACTGGTGGCACAGTGGTTAAGAATCAGCCTGCCAGTGCAGGGGACACGGGCTCGAGCCCTGGTCTGGGAAGATCCCACATGCCATGGAGCACCTGGGCCCGTGAGCCACAACTACTGAGCCTGCGCTCTACAGCCTGTGAGCCACAACTACTGAGCCCACGTGCCACAACTACTGCTGAAGCCCGCATGCCTAGAACCCATGCTCTGCAACAAGAGAAGCCACTGCAATGAGTAGCCCCCACTGGCCGCAACTGAAGAAAGCCCGCACACAGCAAAAAAGACCCAACACAGCCAAATATAAATAAATAAATTTTAAAAAATTTAAACCTCTGAAAAAAGTGAGATATTAATAAAAAATTATTTAACGGGGTAACAATTTTATATAATAATGTGGAAGTGATGATACTAGTAATAATCAACATTTTAAAGATTTATCTGACATTTAATATATATGAGCCTTTACATATACTCTTTTATATACATACATGTTTCATGACAATTCTATGAAGCAGGTGTTTTAAATCCTGTTTTACAGATGAGGTAACTGAGGCATAGAGGGAGAGTAACATCTCCCAGGCAGAGGAGGTTAATCAAGTTTTTTGTGACTCAGATGTTCTTTGCATCATCCTTACAATGTATGTGGCATTCCACAGATGTTGGAATATGGCTACAGAGTCCACTCCATTTCCATTATGCTAAACTCCCTGACATCTAGCAAAGCAGGAAAGTGAGAAACTCTAATATGACTTATATTTGCCTCCCACCCATTGGTCTGTCCAGAGCTGTCCTTCTTGTGTGGTTCAAAGTAAAGGGAATACCTCTCAGATTATGAATTCCAGAATGCATATTGACTGATATTCAGGGTTTGCACTGAATATTTGAAAATAAACTTTAATTGCCTTCTCATTCCTTAAGAGGATCCTTCCCTGGCTCTGTAAACATTGCCAATGGTGCGGTAACAATAGCAGAGAATAAGGAAACTGAAATGAATTAATAAAACTTTATTAAAGCTAATCATACATAACTAGTTTTAAAGGGTACAGAAAACCATAATTCAAGAGAAATGAGCAAATCAACATAACGTGAGTTATCCAACCCAGACAATATCATGGCAGTAAAATTGCTGCAGCATTAAAGAGAGAAATGTCATTTCTAAGGCTGCCTGATGAGTCATTGAACAGAAGTCCAACTGGCTCTAACCTTTAGATGATAATAGTTTTTTCTAAGATATGGCTAATAAGCTTATATAACTTATTCCACACCAAAGATTAGCTCTAAAGAACAACCTGACTCTAAGAATAACTTCTAATATCTAGGAGAAATAACTGTGGTTCTATTTGTTCACTGACCCTAGCAAGAGTCATTCAGCGGTGGGTATAGCAGTTCTCTCAAATTTATTTTCTTTTTCATTTTCCTAGGACAATATGAACTCACCACACATTAGAGTTGCCAGCACCATTCTAGGTGCCAAAGCTTCAAAGAGGCTCCTTGGCACCTCTTGTCAAGTACCTGTCAGGCTAGTTGAGAATGGAAACCTGTGAGCAGACAGTTATGATACAATGACAAGTGCTAAGATGGGCCGTAGCTGCTCAGGGCTCCATGGATACACAATGAAGGGGACCATGGACAGAGCGGTGATAAGAGAGAATTTCTCTTGAGAGATTTCAGAAAGAACACATGTGATCCAGGTGAAGAAGGTGGCAACGGGTGCTCTAGGCTAAGAAGATTACCAATAAGGGCACAGAGGTGCGGCAAAGCATCACTGAGGAGCTGGACAGCTAAGTATGGGTCAAGTATTAAGATGCAGATGGTGAGTGCTGGGAGAAGATATCAGAGGCTCTACTTTAGTCATATATTCTGCACCCCCGGCTGCTCATTAGGTGATGAACTAACCCTTTATGAATAAACATTAATACAGTTTTGCTGTTGTGTTCATATGTTCCTTTCTGGGTCTTGGTGTGGCGTGTGTGTGTGTGTACTTGAATATTCCTACTAAGCATCATCCTCAAAGTTATGGGCAACGCAAAAATGGTACCTTTAAAAGAACACAGCATGTAAAAGTTGAGATCAGTTAAAAAGCACCTTTCGAGAAAACTTCTGAGTAAAACTGAAAGGAATGTAAAATATGTACGTAGGGGCCACAAAACATGAATTAAAGAATGTTTTCCAGAAGGGGGTAAATTTTGGATTTAAAAGGAAAGATAAACAGGAATTGGTATGAGGAACATTTGTAAGGTAATGGAAGTGAGAAGCCTCACATCATGCAAGGATAATGGCAGAGGGGTTTACGTAAACAGCAGATTGGGACTTGGTCAGGGATCAGTGAGAACGAGGACAGTGTGACTGGATTAAGTTAACTAGGTGGGAAGGCTGAGATCCAAATAATCCTTATGGGAACTGGGTGCGATATAACTTATAAATATAAACAAATTAGGTTGCTAGTGGAAGATCTTGATGATGGCCTGACAGAAAATAAATAGATTGAAACCAAGGTAGCTCTTGCATTCTTGAGGAGGGAACAATACTGCGACTAAAAAGATGTTTGAGGAAGACAGTGTCTGGCAATAATTTATCTCTCTTCACAGAATGGAGATACTGGGTCCAAGAGAAAGAAGGGACCTATGGTCCTCCTTTTAATGATCTTGTTTTGTTTTGTTTTTTAAATATAAATTTATTTATTTATTTATTTATTTTTGGCTGCATTGGGTCTTTGTTGCGGTGCGCGGGCTTCTCATTGCGATGGCTTCTCTTGTTGAGGAGCGTGGGCTCTAGGCATGTGGGCTCAGTAGTTGCGGCATGTGGGCTTCAGTAGTTGTGACACACGGGCTCAGTAGTTGTGGCTTGTGGGCTCTAGACCACAGGCTCAGGAGTTGTGGTGCATGGACTTAGTTGCTCCGCGGCACGTGGGATCTTCCCAGACCAGGGATTGAACCCATGTCCCCTGCATTGGCAGGCGGATTCTTAACCACTGCATCACCAGGGAAGTCCAATGACCTTGTTTTGATATGATCAATTTTGTATCAAACACTGTGGAGATAGACTAAATGAACCAGAGGCTTTTGCTTTCAGCCTTGATTATCTCTGTCCTACTCTTTCTCCTTTCCAGTCTGACAACCTAGATTTTTTTGTTTGTTGGTTTTAAATTCTTTTTTGTCTCCACTTTGGTATGTTATCTGGGGTAAGTCACATCATCTCCCTGGGTGTCAGATTCTTCAACTGTAACATGAGGAGGAACAGTCCAGATTATCACTGAGAATGCCTTTCAAGTTTAGAATTCTATGAAATTGCATGAGATTAATAAAATACAATCCTAAGTAATTTTCCCCATGGATAAGAAAACCCCTGTTGGTCTCCTCAAGGAAAAAATAAGGGACCTAGAAGACTTGAGAAGAGTGCTCCAAGTGATTAATCCAGTGTTTATTTTAAAATGTATATATATTTTTATATTGTAACATATCTGAAAAAAAGATAGGTCATATATAACTGCTGGCACTTTACAACCATAATTGACAGCATTTTCTCCTTCTTCACAGTTCATAAAATAACAGTGTGCTCTACAACTGAATTTCTTTTTAACTCCTAAATCCAGTTAAGATGAGAGTATATATAAAACCAGATCTTTCAAACATCTAATGCAGCACTATTTAGATGAATCAGGAATGCAGGTGGCTTGGGGACAAAACCTCCCAAATTGTTGTCACTTGTTATCTCAAAAACTCTTCTGGACTGGAGGAGAGTTCCTCCACAGCTTCTATGCTAGGTCATTCATAAATAGCTCTTATTCTTCTAAATAAGGCTCAGGGTTCTGGCTGATGCTTTTATTGTATTATTATTATTATGTACTATTATTATATTTCTTATCATCATTATTATTAATGTAGGCCAATGTTTTTCAAACTGTGGACTGCATTGTATTTATGGGTTTTACAGTCAATATAGTGGGTTGTTATAGCATTTTAATAAATAAAGCAGCATAGACTAAAACAGAAAGTTTCAGAGTGCATCCCATAGGGTGAATGGATCACTTCCTGGGACATTTTTTAGATTTATTTACTTATACACATACATGCATACATTCACATATGTGAGAACTTGTTTGTGGTTTAAAATGTGTTTCTATTGTGGGCTGTGGTCAAAAAAGGTCTAAAAATGCTATTCCAGATGCAGCCTTAGAGGTGGCCATGGCTATGGAAAACAGCTTGGAGCCATGAGTAACCAAGCAGAGAGATGCTGAACTTGGGGAGTGTCTTTGGCCCTCATTAGGAACCTGTCCAAACCCATACCAAGTCACATATTTGGCAAAATAAAATGGTACTTTGCAAGGGCTTGAACTAGCCATTCATAAATACATTTTTGATGAATCTATTCTCTTTACAAAACATCTCTATCACCAGCCTTGTTCACAAGCTTTTCTATATACTTGATGGCTCCCCAGTTTATTTAATGGTACATTTATAGGCACTTAGAACAAAAAATTCCAGTTGACCTCTGACAGTTGGTGACATTTATTTCTCTTGTAAGAAAGTTCCTAGGGAGGTTTTTACCTTGAAATTTTGACTCTTATGTTTAATATCTTTTAGGCAGTACATTCACTTAAAGAAGGTATTAGTTGAGGAAGTGGATACTGTTAAATACCTTTCCTTCCAAACTACTCAGAACAATAAATAGCCAGCAACCCCTTGCAGGCATATAAGTTCACCCAGTGTTTCCTATATTGCCTGGAGTTTCTGCTTTCAATTGCATTTCAAGCATCCTTTCTGTATGTCACAGCAGGGGGTTCCTACAAAGCGGGAAATGAAATTGGCAGCTGAAATAATGAAAGTGGGAAAGTCTTGGTTTTTCCCCTACAACTTCTATAGGTAGTTGAGTCAGGGCCTTAACTGAAGGATATCCTTAGCTTAGCTTTTCAGATGGATCAAACTTCTAATGATGACTCTCTCTGAGATTCCACACAGTTGCAGCATCCTGTGATTCTCTGAGATCTGGTCATGCAACCATTTCATTTCACAAGTGAGAAGACAGAGGCCTAGGCAGGCTAGTGATGAGCCTAAGGTCAGAAAGCCTGTTCCTGGCAGATCTGAGATGGTAAAATGTCCCTCAGCAGATTAGTTATGTTGCTTTGACTTATTGTGTTTAGACTCTTTCTCAAGGATACCTTGAATCTTTGGGAGAGGGGTAATATCCGACTTAAGTATTTTAAATCTATTACTGAGTTTCCAAATGAAAGTTTCTCCTTTTATGGAAATTCATGCTAGACAGTTAATACAATTCTAATAAATATGATGAATCACATAATCTGATTTTAAATTCCTTGCTATTTTTTTTCATGTACTTCCAAAGTAGAGAAGTAAAAGCTGTGTTTTCTTTCTCAAGATATCTGTGAGGAAGATCTATAGCGAGCAGATTTCTCTGCAGCATATACATTCTATAATAGCAATTTTCTTGTTTCATTTGGATGCTGTGAAGTAATATTATCTTCTATTACCAGTGAATATATAAACAATACACCTGTTTAAATATAAGTATTGTGTCTCTGCTATTTGAAATTGAGTCAAGGATTTTGTTTGTAAGTTGGAGAATATGATAGAGTCAGAAAAAGGGTGGCCTTTTTTTGTGTGTGTGGTATGCGGGCCTCTCACTGCTGTGGCCTCTCCCGTTGCATGTGGAGCACAGGCTCCGGATGCGCAGGCTCAGCGGCCATGGCTCACGGGCCCAGCCGCTCCACAGCATGTGGGATCTTCTTGGACCGGGGCTTGAACCCGTGTCCCCTGCATCGGCAGGCGGATTCTCAACCACTGCACCACCAGAGAAGCACAGAAAGAACTTTTTGACATCTGAGTGAGCAAAACAACCTCAGATGTCTTTGATTAGTGTGTTTTCACAGAGTTTGCTGCCAACAAAATTTCCATCCAAATGTATTCTGTTTTTTAGTTTATATTTGTAAAATATGTTTTGCTAGAAAAATGAATTTACCATTGTGAGTAGTATAGTTAAAACCAACTGACAAATCAAATATTAAAGAATGATATTACAACAATCTGATGAAAGAAAAATTATGTTCAAAATACCAAACTAGATAAATTCATAAAATAAGTGGAAAAATACACCCGGATGTATTAAATATGCACATTTAAAGTACATGCATTCAATATATTATGCAGTAATTGAGCTCAATGGAGATTATGTAGTAAGGAAAAAAATATTTATGATATATTAAGCAGATAGGCTACAAACTGGTATATACAAAATGACTAGAATTAAGTAACTCCTCTGTCTTATTACTCCTATGTAAAAGAAAACCAGCAGTTATTTAAATGTTGCTTCTTGAAAGATATTAATATTAATAGTGGGTACCTTTGATAATATTTTTGAAATACTAGTTTTTCCTTTTTCTTTACTTTTGAAATTGTGTAAAATTACCGTGAATTTGAGTTTTGAGAGTAATAAACGTGTTTGGTTTGGGAGTGGTGGGGGGAGTGGAATCTGCCCTCCCTTTCTGCAAGTATTATTTTCACTGTCAAGTTTGTGTTTGATAAATCTTCAACAAGATTTAAAGATTTCCTCAATTTATGTTCAAAGTACTTCATTTTTCCTGAATTTACCTGGCAGACTCTGTTAAGATTATAAATGAGAATATCAAATAAAACCAAAACAACCATGAGCATCCAAATGGTGTCACAAAGGTCTCACACTAAAACCAACAGACCAACAAATCTGACACACTGAAGTTCAGGTGTTTTGCTCCTGTCCTGATTTAGAGCTATTTCCTGGTATCTTATCCATAACTTTTGTACACATAGCTATTTGACTTTCAAACCCTCAGTTGATTACAGACAACAAGTTTGAGGTGGGAGGGTGTGGGGCAGCTGCTGGCCGCTGGCAACAAGGAAAGTAACAGAAAGCCATAAAAAGAAAATTCAGGAGAAAAAGCTTTAAACTTCCATTGATCTAGAAATTGAGCAGAGGGGCAAACAAGTTTATACCCTTCCAAGGGACCCACATCATCACTATACAACTGTAGAAGAAAACAATTTTAACAACAATGAACACTGAGTAATAAAGGAAGGGCAAAAATATAATCAGAATATACTCTTCAGGAAAGAGAAGAATGAATTGTGTTGTTTAATCTGATTTCCACATAAAACAGTTACAATAAAAAATATTCTCGTGCTTCAAGAAACAAATTGTCAACTACACTGAATGACTCATCCCCCAATGCTTCGGGATAATTTATTTTTTTTTGTAATCTTTTAACCTTTTGCTCACTTTTCTCATCACTTGAGAATACTTCCTACTTGGTTAGTGTTAGCCGAGTATGAGGACTGTTACATTAATAGTTCACCTGGGCTTCCCTGGTGGAGCAGTGGTTGAGAGTCCGCCTGCCGATGGAGGGGACGCGGGTTCATGTCCCGGTCCGGGAGGATCCCACATGCTGCGGAGCGGCTGGGCCCGTGAGCCATGGCCGCTGAGCCTGCACGTCCGGAGCCTGTGCTCCGCAACGGGAGAGGCCACAACAGTGAGAGGCCCACGTACAAAAAAAAAAAAAAAAAATTGTTCCCATATAGACAAAAGGTAACAGCATATAAAGACAAGAATGTTACTAAATTGTCCCACTCTTGCTTTCTATGTATGTTCATCCAGTAGCCATTGTAGGCTAATAAATGTCTTACACTTGCAAATCGGTAAATTATTCTTGTGCGGCTAGTTCTTTGGTGCCTTGACACAACTAACTGCTTGCAAACAGCAGATCATTGTTAGACTTACTCTGGTTGCAAGAGCTCAGCCTTAAAAGATAAAATCGGGGGACCTAGGATTCAGGACAAAGTGCCGACGTAGAATCCCCAAATTCTTTCTCATCACAGAATAACTAATATTCCTGAAGAGGAATAATAAGCATATCCTTAAGTCAAAATCCAGTTGGGTGTAGTTTGTTTGATGATACTCAAACAAGGGGATCACGTGCTCCCCTTGCTACCTTTGTTCCCCAAGTTAAGTACTCACGTTTTTCTACTGTGTGAGTTTCACTTTTGTTAATGTTCACATCCCCTCTTTCCCCTTTTCTCTCAAAATTTCCATTTCCCTAATATTCTAGTCTAGAGGTTATTATGCTTACTCCCCACCTTCCACAGCTCCTGGCCACAGCCCAAGGCTGGTGGGCATACTGCTGTTTGTCAGGGACTGTCTGGGTCAGAAGTGACCGGGCTGATGCTCAGCTGGAGAGACAGAGTCAGGCTCCAGCTGCAAGGCCAGCAGATAAAGGGTTCCCCTCCCTTTCTCCTCCTCCAGGATAAGGGATCACAGAAGTTTCTTTCTCGGTTTCTGCATCCCCCGGCCCCCCCCAATCACAGTTCAGCGTCTCCTTTGCTATGCTGTCAGCCTTCCAGATGGAGCACAGAAAGGTGAGGGGACCCATCATTTGTGCCTGTAAACTCTCTACTCAGAATTTATATCTTAAAAAAAAGTCTCATCTAAATCAAAGTACTCTAGATCCCCTCCTGTCAAGTGTCATGTCCCACTCAATGTCTCACCTTCCACTGAATTTCTATCTAGTGATTTTCACTCCCTTTTCTCTTGGAGCCAAAGTCAGCCATCCTTTGGTTACTTGCGGACAATGCTATTTCTTTTTGATTGATTAGTTTTTGTTTTCAACACAGCTTCCCCTTGTTTGGATTTCTGCTTTTCTTTCCCGTGTCCTCTTATCTCTAAGCACTTGCTCTCGAACCTTGTACTAACTCTGTCTCCTCCTCTTCTGGTTTCTTTCCAGGCTGTTCTGGACTCTTTTTCCCAGTTCACTTTCCCTGTCTCATTCCCTTCCCACTGTCATCTACTCCTTTCCTCAACTTAATCCTTTTCCTTATTCTTTTTGGTAACTTCCTTGTCTTTTCTGTCCTGCATGTCCTATTTGTCTTTCTTCCCCTCTTCCAACAAACTGAATCTCGGAAGAAGAAAGGCCATTTCCTGCCTGTGAAATTTGCCATTCCACTTTAACAAAAATAAGCACTGCCAGTGGAATTGCTTAACATTAATGAAAAACAAATATTTGCAGAAAGATAAGAAGCAGGACAAAAAGTACTTATTTGCTATGGTTGAAATTAACATTTGAAACTGTGAACTCAAAAGGAGACACATTTCTTTTAACAGATAGGGAGCCAAAGTTGGCCAACTCTGTGTTAATATACCTATAGGGTCTATTTCCAATTCTGTTCTATTGAGTATTTTTGTCTAATATTGAATAATTTATCACCTCCTTGTATGCGTTTTGTTTTTTAAAAATCAGTAAATAGCTTCCTTAATAGCATGTATCCATTGTAAAACAGATTTTTTTTTAATACAAAAGGATATACCACTAAAGTTATTCTTCCATCTACTAAAATCCCAGGTCACTTCCCCAGATGCAACCACAGTTTAGGATATATAAAAACTCGCCATCCACAAATAAAAATACATGTATTTGTATGTATATGTAACTATATTCTTATACATCTTTATTCCCCTATTTTTATACAAATGGAAGAATACTATACATATTATAATGCAATTCACTCATTTGCTTAACAATATATAATGGAGTGAATTCCAACAAGCACTTACAAATCTGTCTCATTCTTTTCCACTGTTGCAAAGAACTCCATTTTGTTAATATACCATAACTCAGCAGTTCTCAAACTTTTTGGTCTCTGGAACTTTTACACTCTTAAAAATCACTGAAGTGTCCAAAGATTTCTTCTTATATTGATACTTATATATAATACTTATTATGCATAGATGTCTATGTATTATAAATTAATGCTGAGAAAATCCATCTCAGCATTCGATGGATCTATGGATTACACTTTGAGAACTGCTATTATGACATATTTAACCAGTCCCACCTTGTTGGACATTTAGATTGTTTCTTCTCTTATGCTAATACAAACTTTTGTACAATTAATATTCTCAAATCAAGATTCCTTAATATTCCATCTGTCAAATGATTTAAACTTCAAGAATATTAAAGAGCTAAAAACTATTTATTTTCCGTCTCTCTTATCATTTGACAGAAAGTATCTATTTACAGAAAGTATGAGATCCTGTTAAAATGAAAGATCAATCAGCTTCTATTGTTAAAATGGCAACCGTGGGTATATGAAGATGTCTGCATTCTGAGATCCATGGGCTGAGAGAGTTTTATTCTATATATTCTATATAGAAGGAAAAAATAGAAGAATTTGCCTAGAATTGTGCTATGATCCTCATTATTTTGGTTATTTGGAAATTTTCAGACACAGTAGGAAATGGGAATTAACTTAGAATGGTTTTTATTTAGGAATAATTGGATTAACACAGAAACTAAATCATTTAATTATTCAAAAGTATTTTCTGAGGAACATACCATATTCAGTACATGGTACTAATACTAAGCATTGTGAAGATAGTAAAAATGCACTAAGGACAGAGTCTGACTGCAAGCAGATTACCAACAGTGGTTGAGAAGCTTTTGCCAAGTAAACAACTGCAAAGACCACGTCCAATTCTCCCAGTTTAACAATGTAGAATAGATTCGGGTAAGACAGTATAACTATGAGTTCTTTTATCTTACTAATAATTAGGGTGACTACACAGTCCTGGTTGTCTCAGCATAATTATAAATAGCATCTTCTTTCATTCTCAAAAGTGTCCCAGTTTGGGCAATAGGATACATAGTCATGTACTAATAGTAGATATAGAGTTCCCCTCAAAGTCTCACTGTTAGATCTTTGATATAACCCACCAAGGACTTTAGGTAGAAAACAAACAGTTATTGAGCACCTAAGTAAATGTCCCATGTGCTTTCCATACAAATTTCATTCTATATTTAACAATCCTATGAGAGTAGTATATCCTCATTTTGCAGATCAGGAAACAGACTCAGAGAGTGTAGTAACTTGCTTCAGGCTACAAATAAGTGGTTAAATTAGGATTTGAAGCCTTCTGTCTGATTTCAAAATCCATATTCTTTCCTCAGCTTTTTAAAGTGTGTTTCATGAAACCAGCATCAAAATCATCTGGGTGCTTATTTTGAATGCAGATTACTGAGCCTCACCCCTAAACTACTGAACCAGAATCAATCACAGTAGGGCCTGGATATCTGCTCTTTTAAGGAGCTCTTTAGGTGATTCCCATGCCTTGGAACACTTGAGGACCACTGTTTTAGATTATACCACCTCCAAAGCTCAGCCATCAATTATTTCTTCAAACAAAAAGGTACTTTCTTAATATTCAAATGAAGTAGTGAATTGGTGGGGTCCAAACATAATAGCACAACCCTACTTATATAAGTTCCAATTTTCTTTGGTAATAGCCAGGTATATTTGTTGGCTACTTTGTACAGTTGGTCTCTTCTGATGATTAAATTGACCATTTATTCTGTGAACTGCTTCCCTTTCTGAGAGGTTTTCCTAGGCTTCTCAAAAGGTTAAGTAGAAGCTGTTCTATGCAAAAGCCATTCTGTATGTTCGCACTGCAGTTTCAGCAATGTCAATTGTGGTTACATAGTCTCTCAACTTTAGCAGAGGACCTTGGGATAGATTATTTTTCTGATTATTGATACACTATAATTAGAAACAAATTCATCTGGCACTCATTGCAATAAAATCATTTAAGAGCTATTACTAAATTTGTTTTGAGATGTATTGCTCTATACCAGCTGAATACATCCAATTCACATACCTTAATATTAAAGAATAATAAAGATCAACTAACTCCATGTGATATGACTTTGACAACACACTTCTGGTTTACACTTTAATGGATTTTGAAAGGCATATTTTCTGAAGCTTGCCATACACTTGCATCTGCAAACAGAATGTTAGTGGTTACCTACTGAAATCTCTCATCTGTAAGAGTACCTGAAATGCCTTAGATCGCCTATGCTCTTGGAAAGCTCCCTTTACTCTGGGTTATGCAATATACCTCTAAGTCTCATACAGGGGTCAGCCAAAGCCATTCTGCAATAGAAGCTTTTGCCTAGGAGAAAAGACTGACCCAGTGCCAAGTCAGGTCCTTGACAAAGCTGGGAAGTGTTGCTGGATCAAAACAAGTGTTAAAGGAGGGTGAGGAACCCCAATCTAATCTGGGTCAGATTCAGTGATCAAAGAGGACAGACTGAGGGTGTCAGGAGGTTATCTTGTCTGGGTTTCACAGTATGTGGCTCTAGCGGGCCATGGTACGAATATGTAGCTAACCTTGGAAGCCCATGATGAGGTAAATAAAGGTGGCGAGAAACAAAGTCCTGTTCAATGGAAAATGATCATAAAGAAACTGAGTAAGATAGGTACCTAGGGCTAAAGAATAAAAGAGGTATCTAGGCACCAGGAACCTAGAAGATGGGCCAGGTACTTAGAGTTGCCATGCTCATAAAGTTTAAGGAGGCTGTGGCTTGACGCTCACAAAGCCGTTAGACTTCAGTTCAAGCAGAGGTACAGACGAAACACTCCTTCCAGACTCCACTCACCAATGAGCAGGGATGGGGAACAGCTCTAATGCAACACCCCTTTGGCTCTCATTGCCCTGGGGCCTTGGTTGGCCTGAGTTTGGAGGTAACACCATCAACAATAGCTATTAATTCATTTGTGTTTTGTAATACAGTATCATGGCTGGTGCCTTTTTCTTAGGCGATTATCAGTGTCCTACTTAGATTCATCATCAAGGATGTTAAACGAGAGTCTTTTGTGAAATGCTTTACTGAAGTTGGAAGAGATATTATATCCAATGTTGATATCCCAAACCATCTGTAAAGGTGGACCTTAATTTATTGTATGCCAGCTCCAACTGATATTTTGATATTCAAAAGCTTCTCTGATTCACCCTGTTATTAGAGTCAGAATGTACATTTAACGTGTAGGAGTTCAGATTGATTCCTATCAAACCAGGAGACACAAGTGCATTCAGAGGCTCTTGAGATCATAGCATGATTTCCTCCCTAGAATTCATTTGTGAGCAAGGCATTTATATTGATGGCTTAGGGACAGTTTTAATTCTTGACACATTCTTATTTTATCTTGGCCTCACCACATGCAGCACATCTGCAAACCATTAAAAGAAGGAAAAGCTCTGGCCAGAATCAATGTCTAATAGTCTGAAATAGAATTTGAGAAAAATATCTATGTGCAGGGATTCAAGGAGAGCCATAGAAAGTGATTAAGAATCATAAGACAGGGATCTCTACTGATTTTGCAGGACTGTAGAACTTTCTTAATTATGATGCAAAATAGCATCAGTGTTTCTTGTTCCTTCCTTCACGTTAGCAGTTGCAACCCTGTTGGTATGGGAGTGATACTTGGGAATTTCTGGCAATGAATTTTGTAGTTCTCTCAGATGGCTTTCAGAAATGAGTGGCACTGAAACTTACCTGGGTTGACAGTATCATGCTGTATGATACGAACATGAAAGGATGCTGAAAGGACGAAACAGCTTGGTAAGGATACCAGGACTGAACATATTTCATTCCACACTGAAAAAGACAAGTCAGTCTTGAAGATGTATGTACAAGGTCCCTCTCTGTCCTGACTTAGATGAAAACTTGTAAAACAAATACAGGTAAAATGGATTCTTTCGAGTCTGCTCTTACTCTTTGCTCATTTTTGACACAACTGTTAAATATTAGAAGGAACCATGATCAGATCAATGTGCATTCTTGCTACTGTGAGCATCACAGACCTGTCTTCTACAAGAGCCAGGGTCCAGATACGGCAGCAGGGAGGACTGTGAAAATGCTTTTTCCAGGGTCATCAAGCAAGAGTATTATTAGAAGGAACTCCTCTAAAGTCAGCAGGCCTGGCTAGTTCAGTCCCCTCTACCGAAGGATCACCAAGACTGGAAAGGCACAGATCAGTGATTCTTCTCAGAACCCAGCAACTGCTAAAGACATCTGATATTTCTGTTCCCACTAGTATATACAGACACAACATTGAAAAAGGGTCCTTCCTGCATTTCCTAAGATTGCATTAACTAAGCAAAAAGGGGGGTATCACATAATGTGATGATTTGTGGTCCACTGTTATTATTATGCTCCGTCTGATTTCCTACAGTTGTACTTTTCCTGACGGAGTGTGGCTCTCACCACCAGTAGCTCTGTTTCAGTGCTGACACGTTAAAACAAAAACAGTCATAGGTTATCATTATTGTTTTAAAATAGTTGTTGGCCGTTCTGAAGTAAAGTTATCTACGCTCAGTTGTGCTGTACTGTCTGCCTAAGGAGATGGGTACTCGGAAAAGTGGATATGCATCTTTCTAAGGACATGACTCCTATGCTTGGGTCCTTAGAACACGGCTTCTTAAGATAGCCAAACCGAAATAACAAGAAATGATAAAGAGGCGGTCAGCTTGGTAAGCAGCCTGGCTGTTCCCCTGTTGGGAAATTAATCTGCCTGTTCTTCTGTTGAAAAGGATCACATTTCAGTCCAAAAGTACCAGAACAGGCTGGGTCGAGGATCCCTTCCTCCATCCGCCTCATCTGTACGTACAGATGGTTTGTGGTGGTTTCAGCAAATAACAGGCAACTTTAGAGGTTACATTAAAAAAAAAAAAAAAACAACTTGATGTAATTTGTAAAAAATACAAAGAAAGCAGCTAGCTGCAAAGTAGTCAAGGAGCAAATAACACTGGAACTTAATTTGCCAGTTGCCTCTTGGCTAAGCAGAAGTCCAAAGAATTGGTTGGATACCACTAAAGACTTCTGTAAAATTAACCTCCCATTTAACTCATTTTTGATCTAAACGCTCAATGCAGGCCAACATCTGCTAACACATTAACTGTGGAATACTCCAGATCAAAGGGCCTCTAATTATCAGCAATTTCCTCAGAACTTGAATTTTACCAGCTCAAGTTGTAAGATAAAATGATACCTTAGGTATATCCACTAGGTATTCAACGACAGCAGCATAGAGGACAAGGTTTGTATTAAACACACACTTATTTGTTTTCTATTTCACTTAAATATAATATAAGAAAACCATTTTCTTAACTTGCATGCATCGAAAGGGTTCAACTGAACGTTACTATGTTAGGGGTGGCTCACCAAGGTATACTTGAACAACTTGCATCTAAGGATGTCAAAACATCTAACAAAATGAGGGAGCATTAAATTTTAAAAAAAGCTTAAAGCAAAGTTCATTTCAGTATTAAGAACATAACACCCTGCGCATTATATAGGTTATAACCCCAAATATAACTGCATGCTGGGGAACCATGTCTTTTTCATGTTTGTATCCTAGACACTGGCACAGTGCCTGCCTAGCACAGGACAGATGCTCAATAATTGTTGGTGGAGAGAATTGTAAGTAAATATTGTAGAGGTCTCATAGCATCCCCATAAGTGTAAGCAAACTCATTACTTAAGGAATGCATAGGGCAACCTTGACTGCTGGTGTTTTGCTGTTAAGTCATTTTCATGTCCTTATTTTCTCAATATCTACCTTGAAATAACCAGGGCAGGGATACCACTAAGTTAATGCAGAGGACAATATAAAAAGAGAAAAATAATTTAAATGACTAAGTTTTCAGTACATAGATTCTATAATTAGTCTTGGGAGAACCCCCATCATAAACTAGTACATTCTTTAGCCTCTGCTTAAATTCTTCTACTATCAGAGAACACAGTCCCTCACAAAGCAGCTGGGGGATAGCTCTGATCATTATAAAGATCTTCCTCATTTTGAACTGCATTTTACCTCCTGTAAATTCAACCCTTGGGTCCTTTATCAAAGACCTCTAACTCCACGAGGATCCCTCAAGCATTTGAAAACCTTTATTATACATTCCTCCTCCCCCCTCCCCCATACTGAATATCCTTATTCAAGTAAATATTCCTGATTCCTTAAGACATGGTTTACAGACCCTCCTCCTTACTTTGGGCATGTTCCAATTCTTTGTGACATTTTTCTAACATGGCATACTAAGACCTAAAAAAAATTATTTTGGACTTTTTTTTTTTTCTATTTTCACTGTCTTGGACATGCTTAACTCACGTTGAACTTGAAATTGAGACTTCAAATATTTTTTAAATAACGTTTTAATTGAAGTATAGTTGATTTACAATGTGTTAGTTTCAGGTGTACAGCGAAGTGATTCAGTTACATATATATATATCTTTTAGATTCTTTTCCCATACAGATTATTATAAAATATTGAGTACAGTTCCCTGTGCTGTACAGTAGGTCCTTGTTGGTTAACCATTTTATATATAGTAGTGTGTATATGTTAATCCCAAATTCCTAATTTATCCCCCCCTTTCCCCTTTGTTAACCACAGTTTGTTTTTATGTCAACTTCCATCAGACAACATTGGCTTATCTTTTATTTGTATGGTTCATTTTTGTTTGTTTCTGAGTTTAGGACTTTTTATTTATACATTATTTTTTAAAAATTTCATTTTTGGGAGGAATAATTTTTCAAGATATCATTACAGACTATTGAGACTTTTTGAATCTTGAGCCTATCATTCATTTGACATATGTCATATTAGCTCATCCTCCCCTAAGCCAACAGTGAAATAAATATTAAGTGGTCCAGGGGTTTCTACCTGAGTTATATCTCAAGCTTCTCTGAGGCTCGATGCAGGAGGAATTTACACACCGTAAAGCACACTGTAAATGCTTTAGAGCTGGGATTATCTCTGAGCATTTTGATGCCCAGAACTAACTAAATCCCTCAGGGCTTTTGTATCCTTTAGGTTAAGCATGTGCCAGTTTCAGCCTGTGTGGGAACCTTTTCCTGCCAGGCAGGTATTTTATTTCAGCTTGAAGTCCTCTTTTTGAATGAAACCTTAAGAGACATCTAACTTTTCTTTCCTTTTCTCCCTTAGAGTAGATCTGATTTTATGCCCCTCCCAGCCTCTACTTCACTCTCACCCCAAAAGACTTTATACTCTTCTTAAGAGATCACGTTAATCCATCAAGAAAAAACACAATGGAGGGAAGGAAGCCAAAACCACCGGAGTACAGAGACAGACACAAGTGTAGAGGGAGCTTGTACTTTACGTCTGGAAATTCCCTAATTCCTCCTTTGCTCCTCTGCTGCTGGTATTATTTTAATATAAAGCAGAGCAGACAATTCGGAGTGTGTAAGTAGAAGCCCTTAGCAAAATATAGCTCATAGCAAAATGATGGTTTAGTGAAACCTGGGGTGTGTTGTTCTGTTTCAAGTCAACTGGGTATTATTTTTACAAACTTGCTCAAGTCCTAAAGATTTAGCACAGGGTTTACAGTTAGATCTCACACTCAGAGATCTGCTACCCACAGGCTTTGACTTGCAACCAGGGGCGTCGATCTCACTTGGTTCGGACAAGGCAGTACCGTGTGGGGCTGAGGTCACTTAGGAATAAGTCAGGAGACTTGGAGCTTAGTCACTCCTTTGCTCTGTGACTTTGGTCAAGTCATTTAATGATGTGGGCCTGTTTCAACTTTTGTAGACTGAAGTGGTGTTGAATTAAATTATCCTGAAATCTTTTTTCTTTTTAAAGTCATCATTCTTAAAAAAAATTTTTTAATAGTATTTTGAAGCTTATTAAGTTTGTAATTATAAAATAATAAATGGTCACTGAAGAAAAGTTTAAAAAAATGAAAAAGAACTCCATAATATCACTGCTCAGAGACAACTGCTGTTAATATTTTGGTTTATTTCCCTAATTCTACTTTCTATCCACACGTATATCTACATAGCATTTAAGTTCTAGACACATTTATGATGCTTCCTACCTAGGATTCCTTTACGTTAAGCATAAAGCGAGCTGATCTTTCTGGCCACCAGACTCAAGGGTGGCCCATTCTTAGACTGACTCAGGACCTGTGACTTGTCGTCTGGCTCAGAAAGACAAGCTGAGCCAATCAGTTTAGGAATTTGGAATTGGAAGACTGAGAGGTGAAGCCAGTGAGTAATGAAGCTGAGATGAACACATGCAAGATGATAGAATAGAAGCTAACAAAAGCATTTTGAACTATGTGCAAGCTGAATTTATGAGACAGCAAAAAACTATGCTTAAGGAGAGATGGTTGGCTCGGTAGAGAGAATGATGGAGAAGAGGCCACAGGGAAATCCAGTTGCCTGAGAAAGAATCCTTATGCTCAGTGATTTTCCAGATTCAATTTTCAAGAGATCTATCTGTCCTTGATTCCTAAGCTTTGATTGTCATGAGACTTCTGAAACATACTCAAAGCCCCTTTTATCTGAGCTGGGTCAATGTTACAGACAGCCAAAAGACACCTGACTCAAACAATTTAAATTTGAATTGACATTTTTTATTGACTGTTTCCCCAAGTTATTACATATGCTTTAAATACATCGTTTTTCACGGTTAAGTAGTATTTCATAGGATGAATACACTGTATAAGAAACCTAAATGACAACAAAGTTGATTACTTTAATGCTATTGAAATTATTACCTGGGCATTAAGAAATCTAAGACCTGTGGTTGCCCACATGACCCAGGAAGACTTCCAATATTCTTTCCTAAATCCTTTTACCTACCAGATAAAAGGATAAAAGGATTGCCTGTGGCAACACACACAGGCACACACACCAGCTTAGTCAGTAGAATTTAGTGTGGAGAAATCTAGCCTGCCTTCAAAAAATCCCTTGAGTACTATTTTCCTAACTGAACCCATTATAAATGTTTTTATGAGGGCTCAGTGGGTGTTTTTCCAGCTTCACCATGCCATTGTAACTCATAATAAGGCAGGCGTAGCCCCACCCTAACCTAATCTTAGTCACAGGACAAGAACATCTGGGATAAAGGTCACTGAGAAGTCCAGATGAACAGGTTAGACACACAGAATCAGCACATGCACCTACACCCTAAATCTACCTATTCTTTCTTCTTTTTGCTTCTTTGTTTAAATTTTTATTGGAGTATAGTTGATTTACAATGTGTTAGTTACAGGTGTATAGCAAAGTGAATCAGTTATACATATACATATATCCATATGATTCCTTTTTTAGATTCTTTTTTAGATTCCTTTCTCATATAGGGCATTACAGAGTACTGAGTAGAGTTCCCTGTACTATACAGTAGGTCCTTATTAGTTAACTATTCTATATATAGTAGTGTGTATGTGTCAATCCCAGTCATCCAATTTATCCCTCCCTGCCCTTACCCCCTGGCAACCATAAGTTTGCTTTCTGCATCTGTACTCTATTTCTGTTTCTACATATTCCTAATGGAAAGATTGAAAGAACATAAAATGTCATGATTGCCCTTTGTAAGAAAATGATATCAGCTCATAGATTGGCACCAATGCTTGGTAAAACCTTGGACAAGGTGTGAGGGATCCTGGCTCCATTCTCTGTTTCGAAATATAATATCAAATGCTGCTCCTTGTGGGTTTGGAACTGGTTTGGGAAAAAAGTTTATCACCTTCCCTCATACAAATTTTATCCACAAGATAATTTGAAATTTCTCCTGTTTAGTTCTCCGTCCCAACATAATAAGAAAATTACTCTTTCTAGCTAGGTTTTCCCCAAACCCCTAAACTCACACCAATTTTCTCACAAAATTACACCAATTCAGTATTATCAAATTATATGAGAGAGAAAACCCACAGGTGTAATTAAAGCAGCAGAGGCAACTCTGAATTCGAAGTAGCCTTTCTTTGAGTGCTTTGCCTCAAAGATGATACGCTGATGTAGCCAAACCACCTATGAAGTAACAGACAGGGTTTTAGTGTTTATTCAGTATTACTTAGAAATGATCATAGGCCTACTTTACTCAAAGTTTAGTTCTGAGAAAATGTGAGATGGAGTGTATAAAAGCATGTTATTAAATTTTAAGCAATTAACAAATAAAATTACTTCCTTTTTCTGGAAGGTCAAGTAAGCAAAAAGGTCTAGTGAACAGAATAGACTGGAATATCACAGACCTGGATTCAAATCCTATATATTTGACCCTAGGCAAGTCCCTCACCACTCTCTTTTGGTTTCCTTATCTGTAATATGGTAATATTGATGTATATTTCATCAAGGTTAAATGTATTCTGTATTAATAATGCCTTCTACATACACTAAATTAGTGAAAAGATTAAATGATGTTTGTAATGTGGTCTTAATGGATATTTCTGTCTTGTTTCTGAATTAAATAGGAATGTCTCTGGTGTTTCATAGTGAGCTATGACCTCGCTATTGTTTTTCAATATTATGTAAAAATATTCCTGAAAAATCTTCCAAACAAAATATACAAAATAGAATTGATTTTATCTCCTTTCTGATATTTTATTTCTAGTTATAGATAATATAAATCTCTGTTTAGAAAACCCCAGGAGAATCAACTAATAAAACATTAGAATTAATTTTTTTAAAAGTTCAGCATGGTGATCAGATTCAAAATAAATATTCCAAATTCAAAAGTTGTTCTATGTATTTTTATTTATTTATTATTTTTATTATTATTATTTTTTAAGTTGTTCTATGTATTAGCAACAGCCAGTTAGGAAATATGAAAGGGGAAAAATCTCATTTATAAAAGCAATAGAATATATAAAATAATAACAATACCTTTGATTAAAATTCATGTGGTACCTTACATAAGGAAAAAGTATAATTTTTTCTGATGGAAGAGAGAGAATATTGGAACTAGGAGCTATTCTTTATTCTGAATGTGATGAACAAATGTGATAAAGATGTCAATTCTTTGACAAAGTAATTTATAGTTTTAATGTACTTTTCATAAAGTTTCAAAAAAATTTTAAAACATTTCCAAAATAACTTAGAAAAAGTGATGAGGGAATATCATAAGTTACTCTAAATCTACAAAAATCAACATCTACCAAAAAAGAAGAGACAAAGTTCACTGGTTCTAATACTTATGAGAACTTGATATGTAAAAAAGTGAGTGACACATCCTAACAGGGAAGGAATTAACTCTCCAATGATGACATCAGAACAAACTGGATAATTTAAAAAATAATCAACATAGCTATTCATGTCATACTACAAATTAAAAGTCATTCATCCCATAATTATTTAATATTGATGCCACAGAAAAACTGGAAAAAATGAAAGGTGATAATGCTGGGTCACTCCAACACACACACACACACACTTGTAAACATAACCATATAGAGACAGAGATATACAGCTACAGATATTTACTTAAATGTGGAGAAGTATCATAATAGTACAACTGTATGTGAGCAGACTTCCTGGTTGTGACAATTGATCGCCTGGGTTGACCCAAGTGATCTGCTTGGACAGAAGGGGTCCTCTCAAACATCACTGTATTGTATGTGTGTCTAATACCACACATTTGGTTAAAGAAAACGTCTTTCCCAGACAGAAGACTGTTTTTCAGTCTCAGTTTTGTAAGTTGCTATTTCCACCTTCTAAATTCTCACAAACAAAATTAAACAGCCAGTAGGGGAAAATAATTGTTTAAAAATATGACGGGATTATTTGTATTAATTATGTAAGTTTAACCTTAATAGTAAACCTGGGCTATCTTACCCTCTCTTAAGACCCATCCTTGCCCAGCGACACATCCAACACAAACCTAATTCCACAGCTTGAAGAGTAATGTATATACTTTATTGAACATGGTTTTATTTGGTTGAAGGGCAGAGGTGGCAGCAAACACAAGGTTTCACTGCATGAAACACGGCAAAACATACTAAAGACCCTCTTTGCTTATCCTTCCCATCAAAGCCTCATCAATCAGAGTAGCTTCTCTTCTCCCTTCTCATCCTGTCCCCAAAACTGTAGTCCATTCTGGCTATTTTTCTCTTCTCTCTGCTGCCAAGTGTCTCCAAATTCTTGCTATTTTCATAACTCACCCCCTTCCATCAGTTATCTCCATATTTTCACATTTAAAAATATATTTCCATGCCTTTTCTCATCTACATTAATTTAGCCTGTATTCTCCCAACCATGACTCACTCCAATTAGCTGAGATAAAGGCTCATCATTCCCTCTTATGAGTAGAGAAATGGGGACTGGAAAAGAGAGAAAGGGAGAGATGGAAGGATTACAAACTTTCATGGTTTAATATAATTTCCTTTTATCTCTGTCATACATATAAAAAGTCAGTATAAAAATACTAAAGTTCCAACAGAAAATGAATAAAGGATATGAACATACATAATACAGAAGCAGAAATATAAAAAAAGAAATGGATATAGGAAAAAATCAACCCCACTAGTAAACAATAATGAATGAAAACATACCATGATTTAACTTAGCAAAGTTTAAAAATTATAATAGTCAAGCTGATGGAGGTATAGTGAGGTTAATATTCTTATATAATGCTGGTAGAAATACAGACTGAACAATCTTTTTGAAATGCAGCTAGGCAGTACATATTGTGAAATTTTAAAAGTTTCCAACCTTTGCCATTTCTAGGAATAGTTATAAAGAAATAATCAGAGAAACACACACAGATCTCTCTATAATTATGTTCATTATTTATTTTAGCATTATTTATGACAAAAGTTAAAAACAACCAGAAGGCTCAGAGTTGGCTTGTTGTAAAAATAATTTAAGCTATAGTGATACACTCAAAGCTCACTTATTAAAAATCAGGATTTAAAAAACCTATGTAATGATGTTTAAATATTCATGCAATAATATAAAGTTAAAGGTTATTGAATACTGCATATGTTGAATAATCTCAGTTATATAATACAAATGTATGCATAAGTAGGAAGAAAATACACCAAAATATTAACTGCAGTTCTCTTTGGATTGTGGAAATCTTTGTTTCCTTCTGACTGTCCCTGAATTTTCCAAATTACCAATAATGAGGAAGAATGAGAGAGTATTACTTCCATAATCAGAAGAGTTTTTTTAAGAACCAAGAAAAAACATCCAAGTTCTATTGTAGATAATCAAATGTGATTCCTGTTTGTCATTAATTGATATTTCAAACTCATGGATGAAACTAAAAGACAAAATCCCTTATCCCTGGGAGAGACTTTCTTGAGGACAGAATATAATTCTCAGGTTCCAGGTAACTTGATAAAGTTGGGGAGAATTAGAGAGAGATGTGGAGAAACAGAATTATATTAATAGAGTATAATGTGAGTTGTATGGTTTCAGGAAAAGTCTTAGTTCCTTGTTCTAAATGATAAAGTAGGCAATGAATTATTAGAAGCAATTGTTATCGTATTTACATTTTCCTATTTGTCTGGCACAGTAGGTTTCTAAAAAAGCTCTTTCTAACAGAATACCTCCACAATTTGGTCAACAAATGGTCACATTTTTCTTTGATATTTTTGGGTTGTTTTTATCATTTATGTTTTTTTTTCCCCTTGCATGACCATGGACAAATCATTGTTGGGCACCTGATGCTAAGAATAGGATTTGATATTGACCAGATACGACTGCTTAACATACAAGCCTTCCGGCAATTACAAACGGGACACTGTATCTTAAAGCTGAAAGCTAATGTTGGAGAATTAACTCGGTTACTTTTTAAGATCATAGCTTAACCAAATCATCCATTCTTTACCCCTGCCATCCACCTTGCAAACACGCGTTAGTCACCTGGAGGAATTAGGTAAGAAGATGAAAATAAGTAACAATAAATCCATCTTCACTGTTAGAAAACCATCTTAGAGTCTGCTCATTCTTAGAAAGTCCAGATGCCAGTATTTTTATGGATAATATACACAGATTTCTTCTGATCATTTAACATATCTCATATAGTTATGATTTTAAAAAGAACAAGAACAATGTCTCAGGGGATTCTCGGGTTTTCCTATGGTATTCTAACTTTAGGGTAGTTCCAGAGCTGAACATTCCTCCAAGCGCCAACAATGCCTCTGGGGAACCCCTATAGCCAAACATGAGTTCAGAGTGTGTCTTGGGAAATAGCTTCTACCATTATAGAACCTCTAGTCCACTCCATTCCAAGGTGGTCATGCTCCTCTTTGCTCAATCAGGGTGATTTCAGGACAACACATAAGGCAACTCAAGTCATGTGAGTGACTACACTTTTTGGAGTTTACTTTAAAAAAAACACTTTCATTATAAAATATATTGCATATATTTTTAAAGGGGCATGAAATCTGTATGTACAAATAAGAAACCACTATTAAGAAATAGTTATAAAGGAACATCCGTATGACTATCGAGTGCAGTAAGAACATTGCCAACACCCACAGAAGCACCCTGTGAAGACTTCCTTGTCCCAAGTCTCCCCTGAGTTCATTTTTCCCAAGCACTCCCTCTTCGGCCCCAGCAGGGATTCTTGGCCAAAATTTTATCAGCACTGAAGTAGTGTTAGAAAGTCATTCCAAAAATCGTCCTTACTGTACAGTACGTGACACTATTTTGACATTTAATAAAAAGGCTGCTACTATTTTAAAAGATTTCTCTATTGATCATAGGAAATGACTGTTTTCCAGGACATAAAAGGCATGTATGTTCTGGAGAATAGCTTGCTTTAGCAGTTCAAAAAAATTTCGTCTTGATTTTTTTAATGATTATTTCTAAAGGGATATTTTAAGCAATTTGCATTTCCCCTTTCAAATTCTGTTTATATCATTTAGCTGTTGGGCTCTTAGATTTGTCCTATCAGCTTCTATGTATGTGTGTCTATGAATATATATATACATACATATATATGTATATATACACACACACATATGTGCATTTGTATGAAAATGAATGTTTGTTTTTCTCCTTCTGACTTACTTCACTCTGTATGACAGACTCCAGGTCTATCCACCTCATCACAAATAAGTCAGTTTCATTTCTTTTTATGGCTGAGTAATATTCCATTGTATATGCTAACACATATATATGGAATCTAAGAAAAATAATGTCATGAAGAGATTAGTGGTAGGACTGGAATAAAACACAGACCTACTAGAGCATGGACTTGAGGATATGGGGAGGGGGAAGGGTAAGCTGTGACGATGTGAGAGAGTGGCAGGGACATATACACACTACCAAAAGTAAATTAGATAGCTAGTGGGAAGCTGCCACATAGCACAGGGAGTTCACCTCTGTACTTAGTGACCACGTAGAGGGGTGGGATAGGGAGGGTGGGAGGGAGGGTGACACAAGAGGGAAGAGGTATGGGAACATATGTATATGTATAACTGATTCACTTTGTTGTAAAGGAGAAACTAACACACTATTGTAAAACAGTTATACTCAAATAAAGATTAAAAAAAAGAAAGAAAATGAATGTTAACTCTGTCTGCCATATTTGTAACAAATATTTTCCCCAGACTGCTGTTTAAGAAGGCACAGAAATTCTTAACTTTGTTTATGTCATAGATTGTATTAACTTTTGCCTTCATGAATTTTCCAACAATTTTAAAATAATTTGAACAGACATTTCTAAACTTATTCACGAAAGTAAAGGGAATATTATAATGAGTCCAAGGTACTCATTACCCAGCACAATAATTGTCACCATTCTGCAATTCTTGTTTCATCTATTATCTTCCATCCCCTCATTGTTCTTTTGCTGAAGTATTTTAAAGTAAATCTCAGACATAATATTATGTCACATGAGAATACTTCAGAATATATCTCTAGCTGATAAGAGCTTTTCAAATAACAACCAACACACCCATCAATATTGACAATAGTTCCTTAATATCTAATACCCAGTCGGGCTCAGTTTTCTCTAATTAAAAAAAAAGTGTCATTTCAGAATAGAATTTTTTTTTTTTTTTTTTTTTTTTGCGTTATACGGGCCTCTCACTGTTGTGGCCTCTCCCCGTTGCGGAGCACAGGCTCTGGACGCGCAGGCTCAGCGGCCATGGCTCACAGGCCCAGCCGCTCCGCAGCATGTGGGATCTTCCCGGACAGGGGCACGAACCCACGTCCCCTGCATCGGCAGGCGGACTCTCAACTACTGCGCCACCAGGGAAGCCCTAGAATAGGATTTTTGAACCCAGATTCAAATAGGGTCCATGTGCCATATTTGGTTGATATGTCACTGAGGTTTCCCCTCCTTTTTAGATTCCATGCCCTGTATTTATTGAAGAAACTGGGTCATCTGTCCTAAGGAACATCCCATTTTCTGGATTTGGATGACTGTATTCTTGTGATGTCATTTACCACATTCCTCTATCTCTTGAATTTTCTACCAAGTGTACCAAGCGATAGTTGGATCTACAGATTTGATAAAATTCAGGTTCAATTTTGGGCGACATAAGGTACTGTGAACCTCCTTTTGCATCATGTCATGGGACACAGGATGTCTGAACACTCCCCCACTTTTAGCGATGTTAAAATTAACTACTAATTGCAGTGATTGTAAGCCTGATATATCCTTTATAAAATTCCTAATCAACGTTTGAGCTAACATTTTTAATGGCCATTGTTACTGTTTTCTAGATCCATTAGTGCGCTAGGGCTCTGATGCACTTAAGCTTAGAAGGCCTTAATCTTTTACAATATCAGATCACTAAATATTTTCTCAGGACTTTACTGTGTGTGTGTGTGTGTGTGTGTGTGTGTGTATGTGTACTTAAACATTCAAATCTTGAATCAACCTGAAATTCACTTCAGTGTACAAGGGAAATGAGGATTTAAATTGATTTCTTCTAGAAAGGATGTGTTCCAAGGAGGTCTTCAGACAAGTAGTCACCACGTGACACCACATAACTAGCAATGGAATTTCTGACTGGCTACAGTGCTTCCCTAAGGGGATCCCAAACTGTTTTCCAAACAGTTAATAATTTTTCCAATACTCTTGGTGTCCTGGCATTGGAACGTTGTTTAGAAAGAGATTTCATTACTTACAGAGACAGTAGGACTCAGACTAAGAGAGTATCTGAGAAGGTAGTGGTGCTATTACATTTTCTCACAGTAAGTAAGTACTTCTATACCAGAACGGAAAACTAAGACTTTTGTGAGTACTCAGGGTTTTGCTCAATCACTAAGTTTTCAAATTTTGAAAATGTCAGCTTTTTATTTCCATAAACCCTCATCTTGCCATTGAGGGAAATAACCTTGAAAAATCTGTACACATGACATAATGACTCAAATTTAAGCAGAAGTTTAGTTATACTTTATTTTCTTCTTCTTTAAGAAAAAGAACAGTCACCTCTTTCCAGATATTGGCACCTGTCTTCTTAAATTGGCAGAAATGAAACTTATTGGCAGGGTAACTATTTAGTTAATTTTTTTTAACTACTGTAGGATAAATGGTATTAGGTACTTGACTTTAATCAGGAATAAAAAAGCTATAAGGCTTTTCTCAATGATTTCCCTGACTACGAAAATATCCCATTCAAACTAATGCTAGGCTAATTGTGCAAAACTTTTAATCACTTTATCTCTTTGTTCAAGAACCATCCACAGAGCCCAACTGCTTAGAGTCAAATTCCAATTCCAATTCCCAGTTCCATGTTCTTTCATTACGGATCACCCACCAACTAGCCATCCTTTCCCCTACCACTCATTCTTCAGAGTTACTCTTCAATATTTTCACTCTAGTCTATTCTCTGAGCCTATTGTGCTTTTCTACTTGCTAATCCCTAATCTGAACACTTTTACAATTTCTTTTACCCAGTACAGAGTCTAGCTTTTTTTTTTTTTTTTGCTACATTAAGTCTTCATTGTTGTGCTTGGGCTTTCTCTAGTTGTGGCGAGCAGGGGCTTCTTCTCTTCGTTGCAGTGCACGGGCTTCTCATTGCAGTGGCTTCTCTTGTTGCAGAGCACAGGCTTTACGCACGTGGGCTTCAGTAGTTGTGGCACACAGGCTCAGTAGTTGTGGCTCATGGGTTCTAGAGAGCAGGCTCAGTAGTTGTGGCTTAGTTGTTCCTCAGCATGTAGGATCTTCCCAGACCAGGGATTGAACCTGTGTCCCCTGCATTGGCAGGTAGATTCTTAACCACTGCATCACCAGGGAAGTCCCAGAGTCTAGCCTTTAAAAAAAAAAAATCCATACATATCAAGTTTAAACTTATCTACAAGCATTTGCTTGGTGGTGGCCTTTGTAGATCTCTTTGTTCTTTAAATATGCCTCTTTAGAAACAAAATGGTATAGTTTAGCATGTAAGTTTTTTTCTTTTACTGTTTACAGTATATTTGTTATGGTTGTCTAACTAGATTGTAAGAGCAAAAGTAGTATGCTACATAGGACTTTATTTTTAGATCTTATTAAAATAAAATTCTTAAGAATTTTTAAAGGATCATTTTGATGATGTGCTTATCAAATCCACAAATGGCATAACCATGAGAGTGTGGTAGATTTTAAAAAATGGACACAATTGTCATGTTTTCCTTTCCTATCTAGACTCTTTGTAAAGTGACTTTTGAAGCTCTTCTCATCAAGATATGGAGCTTGTTTCTCCGCCTTTGAAGGTTTCTGGCCTTAGAATTGTTTTGGCCCACAGAATACAGGGAAAATTATGGTGTCCCTGTTCTGAGCTGAGGACTCATGCTGCCTCTCTTGGTTTCATTTGCTTTCTTGGGACCCCTCTTCTGACATGTGGACAAGAGTAGGTTAGCCTGTTGGAGAAACCATGAGAAACCATGCAGAACAGAGACTAGCCTTTTCAGCTGAGGTTCTTCTAGACTCACCAGCCCCCAGCTGACCTAGCAGCTGATCACATGTATGAGTAAGCCCAGTCAAGTCCAAGAACCACTAAAGTGAGCCCAGCCTAAGTTCAGACACATAGAATTAGAAGTTAAATTGCTTTTTAATCCACTAACTTTGAGATGGCTTCATAGATGGCAACATTAATGAATACAAAGGGTAAAAACTTTTACATGGCAGAATCTTGATCCTAGAAGATTTTAGCATTCTACAACCATAAACTACACTATTGAGATAAAATATACCTGATTTAAGTACAAAGCTTTAAATTCAAGTTCAAAAAAACCAGCTGTGTGAATAGAGGATAGCAGAGATATAGCTTACCAACATATATGCAGAACACTTAGTGGCTTTGGTTGACCACAAGCATATGACTCAACCTTGTGTTTCCACTCTTACAACAAAGCTTATATGATTTTATGCTGTGTTAAATGTATAAGGCCCCAAAGTGGGGTTTGTCCAGAGGACAATGATCATGATGCTGAAGGGCCTAGAGACCATCTCACACAAGGAAAAATGGAAAGCAATGCAATTGTGTCTCTATTAGAGCTACTGAAGGGGTAGAGTGGATAAGATAACTGCCTTCAACTATTTGAAGAGCTAACATGTGGAACATGTTATCTCATTAAAAATTAGGATCTATGAATAGAAGCTATAAGAAGGCAGATTTCAGGGCATCATAGGGAAGAAGCTGAGTTAGAGAGGCTGCATGTGTATACTGTTTAAGAATTCAAACTACACAGTCAAAGCTGGGTCTTCCACTTGCCAGCTATGTGATGCTGGGCAGTTGCCCAGTTTCCCCATCACGTGTAAAATGGAAATGATAACAGTACCATTTCATAAAGTTGTGATAAAGATTAAATAGGATTTTTGAATACAAAATGCTTAGCTCAGTGTCTGGCATAGAGTAAGCACTCAATAAATTTTATTTATTATCATTAATAATAAGAGCTATTTAAATATGACATGAACTGCCCCAGGAGGTGGAAAGCTCCCTCTAAATGGAGATATTCAGAGGAGATTTGGCAGGTATTTGCAGGAGAGATTTCAGCATTAGATGAGAAGTTGATCTAGAGGACATTTAAATTAGCTTCCAGTGCTGAATAAGTCATTCTATATCCCTTAAGACAGGATAACTTCTTTAGTATCTCCCAGAATACTTAGCACTATATTTAATAAACATTTTTGATTATATAAGTGTATATTTTTCTCATAGTAAGAATCATTTCATGCTAAAATGAAGTTGTGTGAGAATTCTTGATTTGTTTTTCATCTCTTCTCCTCTAAAAGAAGCATACCACTAAATTTTATTTTTATGATTGCCATATTGACTAAAACTAAAGAGTACAAATTTTAGTGCTACAAATTCTCCATTGTGGGACATTTAAATTGGTATATTCAAAGCTCTCATCTTTTCACACTTGGTATTTCCCTATCAGAATGCGTAATTTTAAACTGGTCAGATATTTTTAAGGTACAAAAGGCTGAACTTTCTTTGGTAACTGACCCGCCATCCAAAGTCCAAGCTGGAGCTAGTAACTATTTTTCCTTCCCATTGTACAGACAGCATCTGGAAACACTGACCATGATCACTCTTGCCTTCTAAAGGCACTGCGGCCACTTCTAACTCCCACCGCAATTCTATTTAATAAAATAGATCTGGTTGATTTACCTAAACAAGGTAATATGTCTATCTCCTCAGTTATCTCATTGCTACCAGTTAAGAGGAAGGAATTCACATAGGCCAGGGTGCTGTCTTCATGGTTTCCAAGTGATAAAAATCTCCCCTTTATTATGATGAGCTTCAGCATAGTAATCGGCATTAATCATCCGTGAGTAGCGTTTACTTTCCTCATTAATGAAAGTTTAGAGTCAGGTACACTAGCCAAGAAAATCTTAAAATGTGTAAGTGGGGAGAAGAGTTCTAAATTGTGGGTTTGAATGAGCTCTGAATTCCGGGTTTGCGGTGAAATGGACAAGGTCTTCATAGGCACCAACAAGATTTTGGGGCCATCCAGTCCTGGCGTGTGCATGCATTGTGCCACACCCAGAAGAATACAAGATAAGAAACATGCTCCATTACCAAGAGGAGGCAGAGCTACAAGCAATTTCAACAAAGTGAGAGCAGTGCTATAATAGGAAACATATAAAGCACAGTTTAACTCAGAATAGAGGTTGTAGGAGGGACAAAAGAGAAGTAGAAGTAAACTGTAAGACAGATTTTTAAAAAGAGAGGGGATTAGGCAGGACCAGGTAAAAGGAACAGCATGCACAATGCAGAGTCGTGAAATAGACTGTCGTGTAGGATTTGGGGGAAATGAGCAAAGAGAGCTGAGGCGAGAGGTGGGGGAGTGTTTCACATGTGCCTCCCTAGACCATTCAGAGAGATGCAGACTAGCTCAGTAGTCAGTGGAAAGCCATTCCACCTTTTAGTCAAGTAAGTAACTTGATCACATTTGCAATTTGAAAGGTTAACTCTGTAGTGATATTGATGAGGTACTGAAAGAATAGGATGAAAGTGAAGGTAGGGGAACCAGTTAGAGGGTCCCTTAGGAACCAGATGAGAGATGAGGAAAGCCTTAATTACAGCAATCACAATGGGGAAGGAGAGGGTGAGATATTAAGGATTTAGAGCCATCCCAGTTGGATGGCTGACTGAAAGGATGAGGTAGGGGGGAAGAATTATGGATTATACCCAAGAACCTGGCTTGAATTGCTGGGTAGAAGGTAGGAACATTCACTGAGAGAGGAACAGAACATCTGTAGAGGAGGGGAATCAGAAGACCAGAAAGAGGCGCTGACTAGTTTAGTTTCAATCGTGTTGAGCAAATGAAACAAGAAAATAAAGAATATTGCTCAAGGAGAGAGAGTTGTTTTTTTTTTTTTTTTTAAGTGCACCAGGAATGGAACACTGGGAACACAGAACGGGAGGTATTATTGAGGGAAGATGAAATAGCAAAAGAGACTGAGAAGGTCAGATGAGAATTCGAACAGTCAGCTCTCATAAAATCCCTCAAGAGAGGAACAACTTTCGAGAAGAGGTCAACTGAGTCAAGTTCGAGAAGAATTGAAGTGTACTCTGGGTTTAGCAGTTAGGATTTTCCTATTGACCTTGGCAAGATCACTTTCACTGGTGCAGCGAAGGAAGGAAACAACTTCCATGCCACAAAGCATGAGAACATTTTCTCTCTCTCACTCTCTCTCTTTTTCTATTTTGTTTCAATCTCAACATGTCTCTTATCACTGATTCTCTTTGAAAGTCCTTAGTGTAGAAATTGCAGTTTCTGTCTTTTGCAAATGAATAGAGCCTTTTAAGAGTTGTTCTGTAAGTAAATGTCTTTTAAGGTAAAGTTGAATTTTTTCACTAAGCTGTTCGTTAGAGAGGTTTCAGAAGGCATTTAATGAAAAGCAGCCTGAACCCAGGTAATCTGAAAACAGTGATCTCAGATAAACAAAATGAGAATTTCTTTCCCTTTCTTTTTCTACCACTTCCCCCTCCTCAATAACCAGCTAAGATATGGAAAGAATTACGCTTGGTGCTTTGGGGACATAAATAATGAATAAGGCACAATTCTGCCCCCTCACAAGGAGATTACAAGCTCCTGCAAAAAGGCAGACACACAATCAGCCAACCCTAAAGTAAGGTAAGCTGAAAAAAACGTTCATAGCAGTAAAAGCAAAGTTCTATGGGGGCCCAAATGTAATTCCCCATCTCTCATAAAACCCAGGAAATGACCTTTAAAAACATAGACACAATCGGGGAGTTCATCGCACCACTAATTACCTCCCTACTCTTCGGACCATAAACTTTTATGCAATCTGCTCTCTGTTCACTAAAGAGAACAGATGCCTTTATTTTACCAGGCATCCAAACTGCCTACCTGAAAAAGGCATTAGTGGCAAGTGGAGATTTCAGCTCTACCCTTCCTTGTCTGTATGGTGATTCTTTTGTTACACTGAACTTTAATAATACCACTTTGACCCTTTTCATTGAGAGTGTTAAAGTTCTTAAAATTAAATGCATTGCCTCATGGATTAGGTGAGTACCAAGCCTCCTTCTTCCAGAGGAGATAAACTGGGACACCCAAATACATGGAATGGCTTCTGAGGAATACTATTTTGATCTGAGTAACCTCATGGTGTTATCTTTGCAGTTCATACCCTCTTTAAAGTCCTTTGTAAAGCAACTGCCTTTACAGGGGCAACCTAACGCTGCATGCTCACACATTATTTCCCACTTGTGCAGGGTTGCTATTTATAATGGGCCTTTTGGAAAATGAAAATCTAATGTTGGTTAACTGTAGCCAGAGTGACCCATGATATAAGCCAGGTCATACTTTTTTTTGGCATCCTTTGCATCCTCTCAGGAAACTTTGATTATATTTCAACTAGGGATAAAAAAGAGATTGTCCAAATAAATTTTTTTTTAAATCTCTCCAGCAGGTGGTTAAGGCATAGGTTCTTAAGTCAAGCATGCCAGGTTTGGGATGCCAACTGTACGGTTTGCCAGTTTGTGACCTTGAATAAGTTCTTTACCCTTTCCAGGCTTCCTTTGTAAAACGATTTAATGAGACTGGATATTAAGAACTCAGGGGAGTGTTTGGCACAGAGTTCTCAAACAATGCAAGCTATTATAATAATGATTATTGCTGTTATTGTTTATACCCAATTGCCCTGAATTACTGTTTATAGCACACGCCTCACACTTGGAAGACATTCAATGTCTGTTTATTTCTTAGTGGAAATAAGCAGCTGGCATAGAATGCTTAGAATGCAATATTTCCAAGAGGAGCTTCCTTTGGCTTTCTCAAGGGTACCCCGAATACTGAGAAGGTAGCAAACTACATAAATTCTGCATTAATTCTGCTGATAATTCTGTAGTGCTATGTCTCAGAATATAGTGATATTATATTTTTCTGATCTATGTGAAGAGATTACACACATACTATGCCAATCTCAGGTCATCTTTTTTCCCTGTTTCCAGGTGGGACAAATTAAAGTTTCTTTTTTGGTCAATCACAGAACAGGCAGTATTTTTACTTAGCATTTTTCCATCAGAAGTTCCACATGTTTATGGCTCGGTCCCCAATAGTAAGGGTCTGGTGATTACGTGCGTGTATGTGCTGTTAACAAGACATTTATCTCATATTTAAATTTAAACATCAAGTACTTTGCAGTTGGGTCATACATATTGTATCATACATTTCAGCCTTTAGAGATAAGCTGTAAAGCAAGATCAGAGAACAAGAATGATTTTTAAGTTTGCTATTTCCCATTTTTATAGTGTATAAGCATCTACCTGTTTCTGAATTAATGAATTTTATAAGCCTAATAAAATATATTCTATAGATATTGTCTCACTTATTTCCTGTAGGCTTTGGGATCTGGAATTGAATATGTTTCTGTGCTTACAGGAGGACATAAATTGAACTGCCATTGGTTTAATCATATTTGTTCAACCTTATTCCAACTCTTTGGAGCTTACGAAGTCTTATTTATAGAGTCATCTTGCCTGTTAGGAATGTTAGGATGGAAAGACTTCTTGCCCTTGTGTGTCAGGCTGCCTTTCTTACCCAGTTGAACTCTTACCAATGGACCTAATGTAGTAAATTTCAGCCTAGGTTTTGGTTGAGTGGTAGTGAGATCCAGGAATCTAAATTTAGGGGAAATATATTTTCACCTCTAGTTACTTGATACTTATAGGACAGTGCTAATGGTATAGATTAAAATGTTTTCTTGTCTTTTGTAGATATAGTAGCCCACTCACATAGAATACTATTCAACAACCATTGTGAGCAAGGATAAGAAGATGAAGATAGCTGAATAACAAACTAAAATTCCATATTCATGTAACCATCAGTGGACAAACACTACCTGCCTACTGTGTGAATGTCATTGTGTCAGGCATTTTGGGGGAAGAGATGATGGGGGAAAATGACATGGACTCTAACGTGGGGTAGCAGTAAGAGTCCTGATGATGTTGATGTTTTAGAGGGTTAATTTACTAAGCCAAAATAATGTGTTATTTTATGTTAATAAAAGGAGAGTTGATCTAAAATTAGGTATGAGGTAACAATTCACTTTTCCCATAAAATCCTGTGTAACTGAGTTACAGCAAAAGCTGAAACCCAAGATGATTCCCTAGAGCCCCAGGGAATCCATACCTGCTCCAGATGATGAAAGAATAGAATATTATGCTAAATACATGAAGATATTTATACATATTTCCAAACTAATGACAGCTCCTACATACAATAAGTATCAATAGAAACGTTATTTGACTAGATAACGGGTTCCACGACAGTGCTTGAATTGAGTATTTTCAGTAGAAATTTGTTTGCCTCAGTTCTAAGGAGAGCTTCTCCAAAATTCAGGATATGATAGATATCTAGGTTTACTATGTTAGAGCTCAAAGATGGGGTTCTCTGCTGAGCAGAGTTCTGTTCATCACCTTATCCTCAGAACCAGAAGTTAGCCTCCTTAACTCTTCTTCCCCATCCAGGCTTGATTTGGAAGACAGGTGTCAGCAACTCAGCATTTTCATCCCTTTAACTGATATTTACTGTACCAGGCTCTGCCTTCTACCTTCACTGGATCCTAAGTGACTTCTCATAGGGCATGATGCAGCCCACTTTCTCCCCTGCTTTAATTGTGTGCTAGGATATCACTGCAGCTACTGTACCAATGGCCAAACTAGTAGACAAGGTGGAAGTTGATTTCTGTCTCAGGCAATAGCAGTCTGAAAACAAGCAGGCAATGGTTCTATGTTGTTTCTCTGCCATCCTCTCTTGGTCTAAGGTGGCTATTTCAGCTTCTGCTACCATATTTGTATTCCAGCCAGAAAGTGGGGTCTGCCTTTCTTATGAAGGGCACGACTGAGAGATTGTATACAACACCTCCATTCATACCCCACTAGCCACATTCTCATCATATGGCCACATATAACTGCAAGGGAGGCTGAAAAATGTGCTCTTTAGCTGGGTGGACATATGCCCAACTAAATCCTCCATTATCTTAGAGGAAGAAGAAAATTGACTCCTTAACCTGAAAGTTTCTTTCACCTTGTCACAAGAAGGCCTAGAAGAAAAATATTTGGCTTAATGTATTTTGCCTCAGTGACCAGAAGCTAAATGTATAAAGAAAGAGATCCAGTAAAATCAGGGGCACTCACCCTCAAAAAATTATGTTTATCTACAATTGTAGCAACTATAGTGGATTCCTGTGCTCAAAATTATTATTATCTTTTGATTATTCTATTCCTGACTTCTGGTATTGTTTTTGGAAGCAGCAGTAGGCCACAGAGTAGCTTGTGGGTTGGCTTCCCCATCTTCCTGGGTCACTTAGAGCCCTAAATATTAAGTCCCAAGCTACTTCTCATAGAATTGGTGCTGTCTATTCAGACGCAGCCATGATATAATGAGGTAATGTTCAGTGATTCAGGCCATGACTTAGAAGACTATTCTTAAAATGGCCCTTGTTGGCTAAGCTAAATTTTCCTTTGGTAAGAAAAATTCTCCAGTGCTAAAAGAAGCTAAAGATCAATCTGCAAAAAGGGACACCTCTGTCTGTTGTCTTCCCATAGATGCCTCCCAGTTTTAAAATAGAGCAGCTCTATATTTTGTTGATTCTGACTTCACCAGTTCCTTTCTTTTTATCTGCTGTTTATCCAGTTACTTCCACCTAGCTCCTCCAGTTTCCCCTTCACTCACCCAGAAATACAGAAGGCCCAGGGAGCCTCGATAACTTTCTTAGCCACCTTTCCATGTAATAACACTGCTATCCTGCAAAGCTGTTTATCTCCCTCCATTTCCTTCCTGTAAAATCAAATAATGCATTAAATTTACATTTCTTTAGACTGAGGACAAATTTACCTGTCACTTAAATTCTATGGAGAAAGGTAGGTTGGCACAGCCATGGTCATGGGCAGCTCTTAATCCAAAACAGCTCCCCCTACTTGTGTATTCTATGCAGCTTTCAGAGGTCAAGGCACTTTATTGGGTCATTTTTTTTCATTTTTTTTTTTTTTAAAGTCAGAGACTTTATTTTTCAGAACAGTTTTAGGTATACAGAAAATTGAAAATAAAGAGTTCCCATATGTTCTCTCATGGCCACCCAGTGTCCCCTGTAATTAACATCTTGCCTTGGTTAGGTGCATTTGCTACAGTGGAGGGGCCAATATTGATACATTATTATTAACTAAAGCCCATGGTTTTCATTAGGTTAATGAATGTTCAGAATCCCCAGTTCTCCTTCCAGTGAGATGATCCAAAATGCTGTCTGTTGTTTTCCATGCAGTTCCATCTGTGTCTCTTCCTTCAGGAACCATAGCTTCTTAGTCCTTGCCCTGCCACTAGCCAGCCATGTGGACACTCCCTGTCCCTGGTTTGCCAACTGTAAGCATGTGGATGGCAGACCAGGCTCCCTCCCCCAACATCTCCCTGGACTACCTCTGTTTTCTTTGTCTACTTAATCTCTGTTTGGTCATGGCCTTCTGGGGCTGGGGGAGTGGCTCTCTTTCCTCGGATTTTTTTTTTTTTTAAACATCTTTATTGGAGTATAACTGTTTTACAATGGTGTGTTAGTTTCTGCTTTACAACAAAGTGAATCCATTATACATATACATATGTTCCCATATCTCTTCCCTCTTGCGTCTCCCTCCCTCCCACCCTCCCTATCTATTGGGTCGTTTTGACTTGGCATGAGCTGCGCAATGCTTTGCTGAGTTGGACTAATACTTCTCTCAGCCCTCTCTCCTGTCTTGTCAGTAGCACCAGTGAGAATGTTGTGGGAGAGCCTGGAAGTCGAATTTTATGTCATCTTCCAATGTTACCTATCTCCCTAAATCCCTGCTTTTGTTTCCATCATTATTCTCTAATTCCCTTTCAGTAGTCCACTTTGAATCTGCCATTAATTTATTGAAATTCTCCAATCCCTTTTGCATTTACTGTTCACCTGTGCACCCTCTTGGGGGGAACATATTTACTGCCATATACATGAAAGTACTCTGTCTTAATTCATTCTCCAGAGTCAGAGTATCTCTTACAAATGACAAAGAAAGTCCTCTACTTATAACATTGTGGCATTTGGGGAAATAAGTTCATCCTGAGTTTTCACAACAATATTTAGCTGCTGCAAAGTCAAGAAAGAAAAAGCTGCCAGGTCATCCCCAGGAAATCCCAAGACACATATTTTTATCATTTGCATTCTTATTTACATAAATTTGTATGCTCCATTCAAAAGGCACTGATTCCAATTATGTAAAATAAAACAGGAAACTCTTCTATGTCTGAGAGTGGATAATCACACATCCCAGGCTTGCTTGCTGCCCAGAGTGATTTCCAGGGCTTCTCCCCTGAAAAGAAGGGAAGTTTCCCTCCTTTATTCCTACCCTCTAATCATAACCACTAATGAAAAGAGTTATCATTTAATGGTAAGATTGGAGTTGGCTCCAAAGTATTCTTTTTTTCTATTATGAGCTCACATTGGAATCCTCTGTTTTCCAACTGGTGTTTTCTCAACACCTTTCCTCCTCTCCACCACCTGTAGGAAGGAAACACTGGTCCTTGGTTCAGCTTGGGGCACCCTAATTTGGGTGGTAGAAATTGCCTCTGGGTCCAGCTTGCAGCTTTTTACCCAACAGAAAGTTTCTTGGCAGTGAGGAAGAGAGTTTGGATTCTGGGCAGATTAACCATAGGTTGTAATTATCCACCCCCAATACTGCCTTCCATTGACCCCTATAATTAAAGCTTGACTTTCTTACATTTTTGGCATCATTTTCCCCTCCAGGTGGATGGATCTCAGAGCTGATTGCAAGACGAATTCATTAGAGTATTTTACAGAATGTGTGTTAAGCCCAGAAGCCAGAGCTATGGGGAGAAAAGAGGGCAAGAGTATCCTTTGGGAGCAGCCCCACTCACCCCAGAACAGTCCTAGTGTCACTGTGCAGAAAGACACCTACCTGCTCACTCCGCCCTGGCGGGGAGGGAGACCTGAGGAACACACAGCAATATATCATTGAACCAAGAATGGTCATGCTGCACTTGATCTCCTTTTGCTCTCTGACAAGCATTTCCCAAGTTACTCTCTACTGTTTATATACTGCTGTTAGTGTTTCTAATCAGGTCTAGGAAAACATCCAGTAAACTCAGGACTATCTATTGGATTGAAGTGAAATTTAGTCAGAAAAGACCCCTCCAGCGTTCAGGGACTTCTGACCTCAGTCTTTGAAACAGCTTCTTTCCATCCCCACAGAGTGGTGTTCTGTTTAGAACCTATATAAAGTCAAAGGAGGCGGGGCTGGAGGGGATGGAGGCCAGGGGATGGCAGTGAAATGGAGCTGTTACCAACACGTTTTGTGATGTTCAGGGAGTGTTTCGTTTGTTTGTTGTTTTAATCTTTGGGTCAAAGGATACTCCTCTTACTTGGAACTGAAGTCAGCAGAGGGGAAGTGCAGACCTTACTGAACCCGAAGTACAGAAAATCAGTCCCTAGAAGCTTGGGTTGCTCCCCTGCTACACCTGCAAAACCTCTGCAGGCTGACAGCGAGCAGGAGACTTCCTGTTCGACTGGGAGTTTGCACTCTGCAGAAAGCTGTCTTGGCAGGACTTGCTGCCACGGCAAAATTACTAGGAATTGCTGGGAAAATAGATTCATTTCCTTTTAAAAACTACAAAAGCTTCAGTTCTGCCCACATATACATAAGTTGGAGAGAAAAGCCCTATTGAAAGAACTTTTGTTTGTTTTTGACTTGTCTGGACAGTGACTATGTTTCATCTTAGTCGTTGGAGTGTGTGTGGTCCAGAGATGCACCACTGTAGCAAAGGATAGGAAGGTGGCTGCTATCCCAGGTAGACTGGCCCTTCAGTTAAGGTGTGCCTGGAAAGTGTCCTTGACATACTCACCAGAGTTTTGCCTCCCTTCCTGATGTAACAGGGAAGAGCCAAATCTGACTACATGTTGGATATGTTTATTTTACTTTAACCTTTTCTTTTCACTGCTTTGGTTCACTGAAAGATACTGTCTACATGTAATGGCCTGCCTCGGGGAACCCTGCCCCTCTGCCTAAATGTTAAACCAAAGTGCCTTTGTTGGGGGAAGCATCCTGACCCTGTCCACCTGTGGATGGCTGCAAGAAAGAAGAAATCAACACACCCCCTCCCCAGGCTGGCCATCCCAGGTGATATTTGCAAAACTTACGGCCTTTTTTTACTTTACTTCCTCATCTCCTGCCCCCTCTCTGCTCTATAAAAGAAACTGGCATCCAAACCCTGATAAGATGGTTTTTTGGAGACATTAGTCTGCCATCTTCTCCATCTGCCAACTTTCCAAATAAAGTCGTATTCCTTGACTCAACACCTTGTCTCCCTATGTATTGGCCTGTCGTGTGGCGAGCAGAGCAAGCTTGGACTCGGTAACACTGACATATAACACGCCCCAGCTCCCATTTCTTGGGATAAGCAAATTTAGCACGTGTTTCCTCTAAGTTTACCATGTGTATAGCATTTCATTTATTCATTCATTCAACTCATTTGCATAATTCATTGAGTATTTGGATACACAGTGAACAAAATGGGTTAAAAAATTCCTTGCTCTTGTGAATTTATATTAAATTGTTTAATTCTTTTTTTTAAAAAAATATTTATTTATTTATTTATTTATGGCCGAGTTGGGTTTTTGTTGCTGCGCGCGGGCTTTCTCTAGTTGTCGTGAGCAGGGGCTACTCTTCATTGCTGTGCGCAGGCTTCTCATTGCTGTGGTTTCTCTTGCTGTGGAGCACGGGCTCTAGGAGCATGGGCTTCAGTAGTTGTGGCATGTAACCTCTAGAGAGCAGGCTCAGTAGTTGTGGCACATGGGCTTAGTTGCTTCACGGCATGTGGGATCTTCCTGGACCAGGGCTCAAACCCATGTCCCCTGCATTGGCAGGTGGATTCTTAACCACTGCGCCACCAGGGAAGCCCTAAATTGTTTAATTCTGATGACAGCCCCGTGAGGCAGTATTATTATTATGAAGCCCTCTTTACAGGTGATTTGCTCAGTCACAGAGCCAGTGAACAGTGGAGCCGGGATTTGGACCCAGGCAGCCGGACGCCATTAAGCCCACACTCTTAACCATCCAGCTCCACACTCCCTAGTGGGACTGATGGGTGTGAGTTCAGGTTCAGAACAGTTGCAGTTCAGGCAAATACCTGTAATTTCTCTTCTGGAGGCAAAGTCATTCATTCCACAACATAATTTAAATAACAAATATGTTTGAAAGAGGTAATATGGTGGTTGGATTTCACACTAAGACGTTGAAGCGGATCAGAGTTTGCACCCCAAAACATGTCACTTTGGCATAAGGATTATCTTGAGCCGAAGGCAATTGAGAAATAGCAGGTATAGGAAAAGCTCTCTGCCCTCTCCCTTTCTGTCTAAAAGTAGAACATAAATTTCCCTTTGTAAAGGTAACATAAATTTGTAAAGGTGTCTTTCTTTCCCATACCAGGAAGAAGATGACTTTTAATCACTGGAGATGATTCTTATCAATAGAAAAGGTAGCAACGTGAGTTTGCATAACAAACCTTACGAAATAACACTTAATCTTCCATTAATTGTCCCCACATATTCACCATCTCACAATTTATGGCCCAGAGAAGCCCAAACCCCTTTTCCTTTCTCTTGTCACTTCTCCACAGTTAATCACTCTTTGTTAAAATGGTATATATGCCCCAAATACAATTGCTTCTTTGGGTCTTCACTTCTTTTCTATGAAGACCTCTTTATTCATAATAATAAATCTTTCCTCCTGTTTACTCACTTTTTTTTTTTTTTTTTAGTTTAATTTTCATCACCCCAGGTACTAAGCCTAGAAGAGAAGAGGAAAAAGGTTTTTTCCCTCTCCTACAATGTAAATGACTAAAAGCCACCTCTTTCTTTCTAATAAGTTCTGATAGGCGGGGAAGGTAGTCAAAGAGCTGAGAAAGCAGGGCACTGAAGGGAGTTCGGGAGGACATCATCAAAATGCAAGTGGGGAGAAGCTGAGGCCAGGGAATCTCAGCTCAATGTCACTCAGCTCAACATTTTGCCTAGGGCAAATGCAACTAGGGCAAACCAAATAGGTCAAAATTTGGATTTTTATCAGCCACTTTTATGAGATCAATTTGATTATGTCACCCAGGTAGCTCAAAACAAAAAGAAAGAACAGCCAACAGGCTCAAATCATACTGTTCAACAAGAAATTAATTCATTCTTACTTTGCCAATTGGCTTCTCAATTGGAGGGCTTGTAAAGCAGATTGGAGTAATGCTGTTGTACATTGAAGGTTTCCATTGCTGTTCCTATGAGAAAGGAAACAGAGAGAGATTTCAGGGACTTGACTGGCCTTTCTGCTGCATGAAGCCATTTCCCTGCTTCCCACAATAGTGCCTCAAGCACTTAACCGTAATGGTTGTCACTTGAAATACCTGAGTCAGCGTTTTTGCACAGGCATCTTCAGTTTGCAGTCTGTGCAAACTCATTTAACCTTTTACAGGGTTATATTACAAAACCTTTTATGACATTTTGAAGGAATGTTGACAAAAGTGCAGAATATTTTCAGCCTAATCTGTTAAGGCATCTTCCTAGAACATAGATTAGACTCTGTGAATCTTTTTAAAAAAAATAACTTTATTAATAGCTCATCTCATTGCATAAAAACACTGACCACAGTTAAACTTCTGGTTTTGAAATATCTGATCCTATATGGGGTACTGTCCAAAGTTCTCTATCTGCTTTTCAGAACACTCCAAAATGTGGCTCTTTTTCACTTTTTTGCTTTAGTTCCAACTCTGTCTTACAGTTTAACCTAAACCTCAAGCCACATTTGGCCAATGTGTTTTTCTTAAATAGACTCCAATCTATTCCTTTGTTTATACTGTTCCTAATTCCTAAAAGATCCTTTCTTCACTATCTGTCTATGACTTCCTACCTGTCCTAAAAAGCCCAGCTCAGATTCCCTAAGAAACATTTCTCTATATTCCTCCACTCTGGCGAGAGTCAGAATACATTTCTCCCTAACACAGGATCCACGTACAGCAAGTCCCCTACATAAGAACCTTCATGTTGTGAACTTTCAACGATGTGAACATGCGTTCGCATGTTCAATCATGTAAGTTAGTTCACGTGTCTGGCGTACATTGTCACATGCGTGCACCCTCTACAAGTGGTTGTGCTTTTGTGTACTTTACTGTACAGTATTGTATAGAGTACAGTAGTACAGTATCTTTATTTCAAGCCCAGGATGTCTGGAAGCAAATGTAAAAGGAGCGGTATATAGTCGATTGTGTTAGTTGGGTATCTACGTTATCTTTGTTGGACTTAGGAACAATTTGGACTTATGAACGTGCTCTTGGAACTGAACTCGTTCCTATTTAGGGGACTTACTGTACTATTATCAGAGTACTTGTCAATATCTGCTGGAAAGGTGAGCTACTGAAGACAGGACTCATGTCTTAGTTATCTTTGAATACTTCACAATCTAACACAGGTCTCATGCATTGCTCTGGTCTGAATGTGTCCCTCCAAAATTTATGTGTTAAAATCCTAAGCCCCAAAGTGATGGTATTAGGAGGTGGTGCTTTTGGGAAGTGATTTGGGAAGCGAATGGGATTAATGTCCTTGTAAAAGAGGTCCCTGGGTGCTTGCTGGCCCCCTTCCCATGTGAGGATACAAGTAGAAGTCTGCGACCTGGAAGAGGCCCCTCACTCGATCATGCTGACACCCTGATCTCAGACTTCCAGCCTCCAGAACTGTGAGAAATAAATATCTGCTGTTTATAAGCCCCCCAGTCTGTGGTATTTTGCTATAGCAGCCTGAAGGGACTAAGACACAGATGTAGGTGCTTTCCATCAGAGTACTCTTCCCTTTCGTCAGCTGAATCTTTTCTTTATGTAGAAACATTCCAGCAGATCCAGCTCTCTCCAGCCCCCAGCTTTGATTCTCACTACACACATTTTTCTGTGTCATTAGAGGAAACATCAAGAGACTTGTTATTGAAAAAAAACCTTAACTATAGGTACCAACAACCCCATAACATAAAAATGACCTTTAAAAACGAATCAGCAAGCATTGACCCATCCCCACCTCCCACTGTCCATTAATTGGCCATGTTTCTTGAGTGAAAGGAAGATTTTTCAGTGGTCTTAGCAAAGGAATGGAGTATGACCCTCTGCAATCTCTACCCCTGCTGTTACTAATTATCTTACACTGGGCAAATTACTTGTACTTTCGACCAGGGTGGCCCTGCCTGTAAATGTGGTTTGTGTTATTTACACACATCTCGCAGGGTATTTTGAGACTAACTGTGGAGCTATCTGTGGCCTGGAAATGCAAAGCATAATTCCTGAGGAAGAGGCCCTGCAGCCTACCCCCAGGAGAAGCCATTCAAACCTCTGACTTCTTCCCGTGGTCTGGAAACAGGGGTTATGGTTGGATTCCGAGGGATATGGATTTCTGTCCATTAGGAGTTAAACTGAGACTAGCAACTCATTTCACAGGTCATGTTCCAGCCATCAAAGTTTAATTACTACCAAACCCACTGGCCTAGGTCCCAACCATGTTAATGAATGCATGAATGAAAGTTCCAAAGGATCCAGTTGCCCAATCCCACCTTTCAGAGATAAAAAGACATTGAATGGCACCAGGGAAAAGGCCAAAATACATCAACTGAGACTGCAACTTTTTTTTTTTAATGAAAATAACAGGTTCAGTGTTGATGATCAGGACACATGATTCAGTTTCAAGGAAGTCAATCTGCAGATGCAGAAGATGAATCTGAAAAACTCTGCCCTTCCCTCTGAGGCTGGTTTGGTTGCTATGGCAACATGTAACTAGTTTTCTTAGGTTGTTGTGGAGCTTGATTTTCTTTAGACCAAAGAGTCCCTTGATACGATTGCACTGGGTATACTTAAGACAAAAAAACACCCCAAGAGTCACAAAGCATAGACTTTTTACTTAGAAATTATTTGTGTGGTGGGAAAATATGTGATGATTCTGTGCCATATATAAAAGGGTATTTCTGAAATAATGGGTTCACAGGCAAAACACAGAGTAGTCACGGGTATATAGTTATTACTAAATATTATTTCCCTTTCCCTATCTCCTTTCCTCATTTCAGTCTTTCCACACAGGGTTTGCTGTTGCTGGTGTTTGGATGGTTGAGCAGCTAGTGTTAAGAGTTGTTCCCCATCTAACTCACCACTTGCTAAATACAGAGACAGGGCACTGAGGATGGACTTGGACAAAGTGGAATGAGAGAGAATTAGAGAAAATTTGTTGAAGCCTCAGGCAAGTCGGCCATCCTCTCTAGCTCTCTGCAAAATAAGGGCAAAATTGCCCCTTTATCTTCTTCCCATCATAACTTCAGAGCATTCCTGAGAAGCTACAGAAATACTCAGAGCTCTCCACATGACAGGTACCTGGGGTTACTTTTCTGAGACTGGATTCCTAAAAGGAGACCAAAGAAGTGGTTAAGGCTGTGAACTGTAATTACAACCTTCAGTGTTTACCTTGGAGTCTGAAATATAAGGGCAATTCCTGGCGCCAAAGGACAGAAATAATCTAGATTTTGATGAGGAAGGATGCCGGGGTCATCTGGCAACTCAGCTAGCTGGCTGAGCAGTGGGGGTCAGTCCAGGTGGCATCTGCCTAAGGGTGCGTCCCTGGCCAGCTCAAACAACCCTAATAACTCCGAAGGAAAGAACGTATCTTCCCTCAGAAATCTCGATCTTATACCCTACAGAAAACATGGAAGTGGATATCCATCAACTGCCTGTCCCTTCTCCCCCCACCTCAGGGCTAGGAACAATGTAATCTGTTTTGAGATGGAAGCAGATTCTACTTTAAAGACTGCCATTCATCTATCCAGCCTCAACTTGTCACCCATTCTTTATCTGGAATAAAAACAACTGCACATTCCATCTATAGAGTGCTTTCAAAGAACTGCTAACACCTCAGTTTAGTCGGTCCTCACAGAAACCTGAGCTGTTTCTGGGACCTAGGACATTGAGATAACTGTGATATTTCAAACACTCACTGGGAACCAAGGAAGGAGAAAGTTCCTGAAAAGGGACATGATATAGATACATAGCGAAGAAGGGCCAGGCCCCATTGCTCTGACTCCTCTGCTCTCTGGCCCCCCAACCTAATGGTTGAGGCCAATCAACAGGAATTTGGGTTTGCCCCACCACGCCAGCTGGAGTTCCTTCTTAGCAAGGGTCAAGCACACAGACGCAGAGGTGAGGTGGCCTTGGGAAGGGAGGAGAGCTGGGTGGAGGGCCATTAAATGTTGACTCACTCAGGCTTGACCAGACTTCCTCCCTTTTTCCTCATTCCAGTACAATCTTGGTGAAGTTAAGTAAACTGTGCACACTGCAAAGTGTTCCTACTTCCTTTGGGTTATTATCACAGACCTACACCAGCTCTGGTATATGAAAATCCCCTCCCCTCAAAACTTGTTAAGTTGAGAAAGGCTCACAGCGGAAGAAGAGCCTCACAAGCAATCCAGTTTTTAAGTTTCTGGGCAGAATCTTGTTAGACCCTTACCTGCTTATACATTTTTCAGCACCACCCTCAGTACCCATTTCCCATAAATGCTCTGCTGAATTTTTGCATTTAAATTTCTATTTCTTGGATTTTTACATGTTAATTTTTAAAATGTCCCTTGTGCTTTTTCCTTCCTTTCCTATGTTTTATGCATCCTCAGTACCACCTGTACCTACCACAAGGCTGCCATTACAAGAAACATTAAAACAAGTGCTTTCGAAACACTCAACACCATTAATGGGACTTTTGAAAGAAAGTGGCACATCTCCTTCAACGTACTCTCCTGTCTCCGAGTTTCTAGCCAACCTTTATCCAAATGCATGCCATTTCGCATCACTCTTATACATTTTCCATTTAACATCACGTTACATATTTTCTGCGTTTTTACATAGTCTTTGGGTTTATAATATTTAGTGACTACATCATGTTCCATCAACAGGATGGAGTATATAATGTATTTGCTATCTTGATACATATTTCGATTATTTCCATTTTTCTCCCTAATTTTTTTTTGAAGTTTTAAAAATATTTCTATTGATACAATTCACATACCATCCACTCCACACACTTAAGGTGCACAATTAAATGTTTCTTAATACACTCACAGTGTTGTGCAGCCATCACCAGAATGTAATTTTAGAGTATTTGTGTCCCCTGCCAGAAGAAACACTTTACCTAATAGGAGTTCTTCACCATCCCTCCTGTCCCCTTCCCAAGCCCTAGGCAACCACTAGTCAACATTCTATCTATATTTTTGCCTATTATGGACATTTTATATAAATGAAATCACACTATATGTTGTCTTCTGTGACTTTCATATAGTGTAATGTTTTCAAAGATTATCCACGTTGTAGCATATATCATCACTTCATCATATTTCACTGCCAAAAAACTCCATTGAATGGATATACCACATTTTATGCATCTGTTTATTCATATGAGTTGTTTCTACTTTGGGGCTATTATGAATAAGGCATTTACAAACATTCATACACAAATTTTCATTTCTCTTGGTTATACACCTCGGAGTGGAAATGCCAGATCATAAGACACCTCTATATTTCACATTTTGAGGAACTATCAAACTACTTTTCTCTGTAATTAATACCTATGAAAATATACATTTTTTGGTCTTTTGAATCATTTCTTCAGAATGATTTTTCCAGGAAAAGGGTTCCTGTGCCCAAGATATGGACATTTTTATGGCTCTTGCTATTTTCTACCTGTACTGTTTTTCAAAAGGATTGGATCAGTTTACATAGCTACCATATATCGTATATGTATCATGTATGTATGCATGTATGTACACACACACATTTTTCTACACAGCAAACTTATGAGGAAGATGCCACAGTTAACCTCATATTTATAGATGAAGACACTAAGGGCCACAGAGGTTAAAATGCTTATCTTAAAAGTATATGTCTGGGGCTTCCCTGGTGGCGCAGTGGTTGAGAGTCCGCCTGCCGATGCAGGGAACACGTGTTCGTGCCCCGGTCCGGGAAGATCCCACATGCCGCGGAGCGGCTGGGCCCGTGGGCCCGCTGAGCCTGCGTGTCCGGAGCCTGTGCTCCGCAACGGGAGAGGCCACAGCAGTGAGAGGCCCGTATACCTCAAAAAAAAAAAAAAAAAAAAAAAAAGTATATGTCTGTATATACACTACCAAATGTAAAATAGATAGCTAGTGGGAAGCAGCCGCATAGCACAGGGAGATCAGCTCGGTGCTTTGTGACCACCTAGAGGGGTGGGATAGGGAGGGTGGGAGGGAGACGCAAGAGGGAGGAGATATGGGGATATATGTATAGTATAGCTGATTCACTTTGTTATAAAGCAGAAACTAACACACCATTGTAAAGCAATTATACTCCAATAAAGATGTTAAAAAAAGAAAAAAAGTACATGTCTGTCTCAAAGGACCTTATAAACAAGACAATAATGGTAAAGTAGAAAGCGCCCTGGCCCCCCCATTCCAAAGTCTTAGATTTGAGAACAGCTTTGATACTCACTTGATATATGACCTCTTTGGGGTTCCATATTTCTTTAGCAATAAAAAGTATAGTATATGATTTGCTATTTTTTAGAAGCTCCAATAAGGCAATGTATTTGAAAACATTCAAATCAACAATACATAAAAATTGTACATCTTCTTGATACTTCAAAATCAAGATGTGGTAGTTACATCATACAACGTTCCATTCACTTGTATGATATGAACCCTAAATTCTCTAGGAGTTCAGAAAAAATAGGAAGAAAAATGAAAATGCAAAGTCATCATTTATTCAAACATGAGAAAACATCACATAGGAGAAGAAATAGTTCTCTACAGTTCCCATGTATCACTGGAGGTCAACTTCATGTGCAAAATTATCCCGAAGTATGGGCTCTGAGAGGTCCAAATCTAAAATAATCACATGGAGCTTTACAGGAGGGAGGGAAGGAGCTGGGGATGCTGTAACTTGCCTCTCGGGAGATGGGGGCTGCTTGGAGACCAGCACCAAATTTAGGGAAAGGTATCAGTGGGTAAGTGCAAGTTATAAGTTGATTGCAAAATCATATGTTGAAGTCCTAACTCCCAGCACCTCAGAATATGACTGTATTTGGATGTAGGGTCTTTAAAGAGGTGATTAAGTTAAAATGAGATCATCAGTGTGGGCCCCAATTCAAATAACTTGGGTCCTTAGAAGAAGAGGAAATTTATACACAGATACACACATAAGGAAGATCATGTGAAGACACAAGGAGAAGATGGCCATTGATAAGCCACGGAGAGAAGTTTCAGAAGAAACCACCTCTGCTGACACCTTTATCTCAGATTTCTAGTCTCTAGAACTCTGAGAAAAGAAATTTCTGTTGTTTAAGCCACGCAGTCTGTGGTAGTTGGTTATGGCAACCTTACAAAACTAACACAAAGATTCCCAGAAAATAAAAAGAGATTCAATATCAGGAGGAAGGGCCTTTAGAAGAGATGCCTTTTGGGGGCTTTTAGGAAGTCAGTGTAGGAAAGGTTTCCAAATGAACTGGGGAGAAGATGTTGCAGTGATTGGTGACAAAGCAGAGGCAGAAGTCTGCCTCTAGAGGCAGCGTTCTCTACCTCAGCAATGAGCAGGCCCTGGGGATATTCAGGAGAATAAGATGCTGTCTTACTCTCAAGGAACTCCCCCAAGTCTAGTAGGGGAGAGAGATAAACAAATAACATTCAAAAGGAGTGGTGCATATTCAGGACATTGGAGAAGGTGTCCATCATATGGAAGATGCAGTGGCAGCAAGGGAGGGGCATCTAACTCATCCAAGAGAGGAGCTACTGTGGTAGGAAGGCTTCTAGATGGAGGCAGTACAGGAACTGAGGACAGAAGGACAGAACAAAAGTTAGGTAGTCAAAGAAGTGGAGTGGGGCAGGGAGGGGAGGGAGGGCCTGGGGATATGGAAAGAGGTTTATGGTGTTGCAGGAAGAGGAAACATCATAAGGGCAAGAGGTATGAAATAAAAATAAATGTTGAGTGTTTATGTGAACCACAGATCATTTGGGGCTGTTAGATCTTAAAGAGTGAGACAGAGGTGGAGAGAGATGACCCCGGAAAGGCAGGCAGGAAGCCCACGATTCTTTTATGATAGTGTTTGAATGGATTACCTGGCCAGGAGACGGGAGCATGCATTTGAGAGGAGGAAAGACTGTAAGCTGGGTAGACGTTTAGGCTACTATTATCACAGACCAGGAAAGACAGGCGTCTAGAGAGTGAGGAAGTAGAGACAAGGAGCACAGACTTGACAGACTCCAGGAGAAGGGAAGGACATGATGAGGGTGCAGGTGAGGGGCAGTTCGTTTGCATCAGGGTATGCCCTGGGCACCAAAAGGCACAAAGAGCACTCACCACTTCAGAGTCCTGATTTTAAATGTATTATTCTTTGATGTAAATTTTTTTTTTTTTTTTTTTTTTTTTTTTTTTTTGCTTACGCGGGCCTATCACTTCTGTGGCCTCTCCCGTTGCGGAGCACAGGCTCCGGACGCACAGGTTCAGCGGCCATGGCTCATGGGCCCAGCCGCTCCACAGCATGTGGGATCCTCCTGGACCGGGGCACAAATCCGCGTCCCCTGCATCGGCAGGCGGACCCCCAACCACTGCGCCACCAGGGAAGCCCTGATGTAAATTTTGTACTACATTTTGACCTTAACTTGTCTTCTTATCTCAACTCAAACTTTTCCCTGCCACCAAATTTTTTTGCTTTCTCCCATGCACACACCCTGGTGTGCAGTGGGTTCACCGTTCTGCTAAGAATGAAATACTCATACGTACACAAGCTACTAAACATGCATTGTTTGCATACAAGTTAAATGCTCTTATATGGACATTTAAAGCTAACATTGTACAATATAGATATAAATGATAAAATTCATACTAATAATTTGATTTAATCTTTCTTTACTTAGAATGGAAACAAGTAGCAAATAAAGAACAGCATGACAAGTTGAGAGACTGCAGAAGAAAGGAAAACATTTTATATTTTAGTATGTTTAACAGCATTTTTCCTGCTTTTTGAACCAAGAGGCCTGCTGAAAGTCTAAGCATGGCCCCAAAACAGCAGTAAGACAATCACCAAACCTGCTGGTAAGCACTTAAAAAATTGCTAACAAAATTCAATTGTTTTTTTTAAATGATTGTGACATTAATTTAAGATTTATTTTTTAATAACACATTGTAATGGGCACAACTTTAATCAGTTTAGGTGGAAAGGAAAAGTCATTGATATACAACTGCTTTATCTTTAAAGGAATAGTAAACTACCTCCCTGACCAATTTTTTAATTGAAGTATGGTTGATTTACAATGTTATGTTAGTTTCAAGCATACAGCAAAGTGTTTCAGATTCTCTTCCATTATAGGTTATTACAAGATATTGAGTATAGTTCCCTGTGTTCTACAGTAGGTCCTATTTTACATATAGTAGTGTGTATATATTAACCCCAAACCCCTAACTTATCTGTCTGCTGCCCCCAACCTCACTATCCCCTTTAGTAACCATAAGTTTGTTTTCTATGAGTCTATTTCTGTTTTGTAAATAAGTTCAATTGTATCATTTTTTTAGATTCCACATATAAGTGATATGATATCCACATATGCTATTTGTCTTTTATTGGCATTTAAAAAACTGGTTTATCTATATATAACTGCCACAGTGTGCATGGCCTGATTACACTCTTAGGCAAATTTATCTTGGTATAATGTTAGAGGACTATGACTAACTGTACTTGATACGTTGCAGTGCTTTTTCCAAGTCAGGAGCTCAGGTAAAATACAAATAACAAAGATAGTCAGGGCATCCCTGGTGGCGCAGTGGTTGAGAGTCCGCCTGCCGATGCAGGGGACGCGGGTTCGTGCCCCGGTCCGGGAGGATCCCACATGCCGTGGAGCGGCTGGGCCCGTGAGCCATGGCCGCTGAGCCTGCGCGTCCGGAGCCTGTGCTCCGCAACGGGAGAGGCCACAACAGTGAGAGGCCCCCGTACCGCAAAAAAAAAAAAAAAAAAAAAAAAGATAGTCAAACTGGATTCCAAAATCCCTAAAAATGATCTGTCTGAAAATACATGAGCTTCATCTGTTCCAAGCACCTGGGAATGCTCTAACTAGAGGCTCAAGGTAAGCTTTGGATTCTGAGACTATATAGACAAAATTTCTGTTCTCAAAGATAAAAATCTATTAATATTAATTAAATTTTATGCAATGTTAAAATAATTTTAAAAATGAAAATATCCATGCATCCTTTATACTCAGATACAACTTCTAAAGAAAAGTGAATAAGCTTTTGTTCTCACATTTTTGGGCTTTTCTCTGTTCCCCAAGCAGATGCATCTTGCCTGCTACCCTTAAATCTTCCTTATAGTGACTCTTGGATTCATTTTTCAGCTCTAAACATAGTAAAGTAAAATTATCGTAATCATACTTCTCTCCTTGAAGTTACAACATTGCTCAGAGTTGCTCCACCATTTCTAAGAAGTGTGTACGGTAACAACATTTTCAAACAATATAGCCCTTAACTAGTCATCCTTAAATTTCTTGTGTTACTAGAAATTAAGTGAGGTCAGTAGGAAGATCATAAATGGAACCGTAACCCATGGGCATAATTCTCTCAGAGAGCAGATAGGTGATACCATTTCAAGTGCAGAGGTTAAGGAAGCCCACCCTTTGATTATCTGCCCCTGAAATTTCTTTTCTAGGAAAAGACACTCATTCTGTAATTAACAGTTAGCAAAAGGTTTAATGTGTGAAATTCCCTGGGAGAGATGGCATGTTGGTTTTAATTCACAATAAGGGGAAAATGACTGAGGGAGAATAATCTCTTAACCTCAGGTTTTGATAGAAATAGAGCGAGGAGGAGTAACCAATGACTGCAACTGAGAGAGACGCAGTGGGGTACCAGATTCCGCATCTGCCCCATCACTGCATCTTGGGGTTCCCTGTCATGTGTTACATGTCACATTGATTTACAAGCCAAAAGCAGTCTTCTCCATTTTAATCTCCAGTTGAATAGGGAAAAAAATCCTAAAATTGTCCACATTGTAGACTCCATACCATGCAATTTGTATTATTTCAGGTATTTCAATGTTATTATGGTTATAGCTCTCAGGAACAGGAATGGTATTTTATGGAAGTAGTTCTTTTTTTTTTTTCCAACATCTTTATTGGAGTATAATTGCTTTACAATGGTGTGTTAGTTTCTGCTTTATAACAAAGTGAATCAGTTATACATATACATATGTTCCCATATCTCCTCCCTCTTGTGTCTCCCTCCCACCCTCCCTATCCCAACCCTCTAGGTGGTCACAAACCACCGAACTGATCTCCCTGTGCCATGTGGCTGTTTCCCACTAGCTATCTATTTTACATTTGGTAGTGTATATATGTCCCTGCCACTCTCTCACTTCATCACAGCTTACCCTTCCCCCCTCCATATCCTCAAGTCCATGCTCTAGTAGGTCTGTGTTTTATTCCCGTCCTACCCCTAGTCTCTTCATGACATTTTTTTTTTCTTAGATTCCATATATATGTGTTAGTGTTAGCATACGGTATTTGTTTTTCTCCTTCTGACTTCACTCTGTGACAGACTCCAGGTCTATCCTGGTGCGAATGGAAATTGATACAGCCACTATGGAGAACAGTATGGAGGTTCCTTAAAAAACTACAAATGGAAGTAGTTCTTGACTCATCAATAGACGAGTTCTTCCTGATGGCAGGATACCCCTCTCTGGGCTGGACTTTAGAACAAGAGCAGAGGTGACTCCTACTTGGACTTGCTCAGGGAGGCATCTGGTATGGGGTTCTTGTCACAGCATCATGTGTAATGTGTTCAGTCATTAAATCAGCTGCTTGTTTTTCTTTATTAGAAGTTGTGATCCATTATCCAAATTGCATTCAGGTTGAAGGGCACAGAACTTAGTGTCAGAAGATCTGGGTTTGAGCCTTTTTTCTTTTTGATTCCTCAAAAAGAAAGTAAAGACACTGCTACAACTTTTCTCTTACCTGCCCTGCCCACCTCAAAGCTTTGTTATGAATGGCCACTCTGATCAGCACAGCGATTGAGACATGTTTGACATTGTCTTTAATTCCCCAAGCAATACTCCACATGAGACAAAGCCGAAGAGCATGGCTTAAAAACTAGAATGTATAGTATCACAGAAACGTTAGTTTCTCTCAAGCAAACAAAGAAATGGAATGTACAGTGGTATTTTAGTAGAGAGGATGCATGCCAGTGACATTTTAATCTGAAATTTTATTATGAAAGGTAAACATTTTAAAGCAGATATATTTTAGGACATGGAGTCACCTCTGCCGCTTGTCCCTTAGTAGGTCTGACTCTCCTCTCACACCTCTAATCAAGACCGTCTGTGGCTTCCCAGATCGCTTAGGACAAGGAGGATAGAAGTTTTCTCTACTGCCCCTGGGAAAGATGGTCTCCTGCTCAGCAACCTGAGGGCCAATCAAGGCCCTGTCCAGGTAGAATCTCCTCCATGCTTCCTCCTGGTCACTCCTCCAAGGAAGCCACTATCCTGATTTCTAACATCATAGTTTCCCACACCTGCCCCTCCCTGCCTTCTTGAATGCCATATGAATAAAATTACCCAGAATATATATTTTTGGATCTCCATTCTTTTCCTTAACATTACTTTTTGGGGGTTCACCATGGCATTGTGTATGGCCATAGTCCATTTACTTTCATTGCTGTGTAGTACCATCCTGTGAATATATCACAATTTATCCGTTTCACTGCTAATGGACATTTGTATTATTTCCGGTTTGGAGCTATTATACATAGTACTGCTATGAACATCCTTACCCATGCTTTTTGGTGCACATATGTATATTTTTTCTATGTGGTAGAAGAACTGCTAGATCACAGACTCTGTATCTACTCAATTTTAGTAGACAAGGCCAAAGAGTTTTCCAAAGTGGTTGTACCAACATGTACTTCACCAAACTTGGACTTCCTTTGGCAGTGTCTTTTATTTATTTATTTATTATTGAGGTAACAATGATCTATAACATTATATAACTTTCATTAGAAATGTCTTTTCATACATTTCTTTTTCTGTTTCTATTAGCCAGAGCTGGTTCCTGCTGCTTGCAAATAAGAACTTCACAAGACATGTGGGAAAACCTGGAGCGGAGTGTTACAGGTTAAGAGTAATGAGGAGGAAGGCCCTGAGGCTACTATGTAACTACCTTATATTGATTACTTACTAAGCAGATACTGTGCCTAAGTGTTCACACACACACACACACACACACACACACACCTAGATCGATAGCAAGATAGCCAGAGATAACCCTAGTTAATCATTCTCACTCGACAGTGATACACCAGGCACTGGGTTAGGCAAAACCCCGTGAAGTAAGTATGATTAATATTTATGCGGATTGGGAAACTGACATTTAATAAACTGAAGTAAATTGCTTAGGATCATCTATATATAATGATAAAGCAAGAATTTGAACCCAACGTTGTCTGCCTCCAAAATCTATGCTGTTCACCGATATATCACACTGAAAACTGCTCTTTTAAAAGCTAAGAAAAGAGTTGATTAATTTAGAAGGGCATTTAGAGCAGATCCTGTTAACTGTAAATGACATCAACTAGCAGCAACCATCTTCCAGGATTCTTTATTTTTTCCCAGTGTCTGTTGTAGAGCACCCTAGGCAAGGTGGTAGATATGTCTGAGGAGGAACATTCCAGGGAGTGGTGAAGGTGACAAACTGTTTGCCAATATTCTTCATTTACTGGCAGATACTGATGCTGCATTCCAGCTCTGCTACATAGAGTCTTAGGTAATAATGGTCATTCATATTCATAACATATTTTACACCCTTTCTAAAACATTATAGGTCAGAACACTGCTAGGTCATGAAGCGTATATGTTTCTTCACCATCTAAAGTCTTTCTTTGAAAGATGCCATTTTTTTTCAGAGTAGAGAAGGAATATAATTGTTTTCTGTTGTTTCATTTTTTACAGATAAACACTAAATCTGACTCAGTTCAAAATATCGAACTGATTCAACCTGTAAGAATTTTACGATTATGAGATTGATGTGTTTTGGCTTGTTGGTTGATTGGGCTTGTTGCTGTTGTTACGCTGGTGGTAGTTTTTTGAGGTTTGATTTCCATAGAGTGTTACTGATCCAGGCACAGTTTATTAAAATAAAGAGGATCCCCCTTGGGTGGAATTTCCCTTAATTCTCTTAAGTTTCTATTATTCTAAAACATAGATAACATTAAAGGAAACAATTTAAATTGAATAGATTTGGCATATCATGTAGCTGCTGTTATAAAATCATGTCACATCAAAAGGCAACATTGGAATCCACTTAGAAATTGGTAGTGACAATCAATCCCTAAGAAAAGACTTCTGTCAGCCAAATAGAGAGGGGGAGAGTAGGGCAATAAGAACAGTTGAAATATTTTTCTCTTGGCTGCTTATTTAATTACATTGTTTCCTAAACCAATTCTGTTTTTGAATGCTCCTCTCTAAAAATTACTATCCAGCAGACAGTAACAGTATCATCTGCTGCCTGCTGCTTATAATTGACAAGTGATTACTAGATACAAGTTGTGTCATTAATCAGCCTTGAAGAGAAGTGAAAACTGTGCCCTCCATCCAAATTCAAAGCTAGCTTTTGGTGTTGGTACTTTCTATTTCTGCAGTTTGGGCTGATGTGAGTACATGCATTCTTTCTGCCTACTCCCAGTGGGGCCACTTCAGCCTTCGGAATGTGGGCAGCTGGCTCCTTCAAGCTCACACCAGGTAAGTCTGAACACCTTCATGTACTTCATCCTCAGTCATATTTATGAGCAGGCAAACGCCTTCCAATTGTTGGGGATAAAGGCATCTTCCTCTGGAGAAGGGCAGACATGTAGCAGATGCAAAACCCACTGGCTTATCACCAGGAAAATATAAACCCCACTAATAGTATTCAACACACTTTCCTGATCCTCAATATCCCAGACAGTTTATTCTTCCTGAGTGTCTCCATTTAATTTATAATCATAAATATTATAAAGTGACTTCTGAATCATAAAAGTGCACTTGAGAGATAAAGACAGATTGAAGTAGAATTCAGCTCTTGATGGAAAACAATACATTTAGGATCTGAATTTAAACAAAAATCCATCTAAGAAACTCAGAGGATGAGGCACCACTGCTGGTTTGGAACCTAGTATTTAGGTGTTTCATGTGCCAGCCTGATGTTTTGTTTCTCTGAGTCACCCTCCCTCTAATTCTGCAAGGTATGATTTTAATGCCTTTTCTTTACTGAAAGTCTTAGAGAAAGTTAAAAATACAAATTAAACAAGGCAACACAGCCACTGTGTTCTTCTTAACCTTTTTTTAACTTCAGGATTTACCCTTTAATATTAGTGTGTATATACAAATAGCAAAAAGAAAAGAAAAACAGAAGTTGGTCTACCTTAATTTATCATTACATTTGGTCTACACCTGGACTCACCTTGACTTGGCATGATAAGAACAAAGAACTTTCTGTTCCTAACCACCAAATAGATGAGAGAGTAATGGAAAACGTAACAGAATTCATATGAAGTGTTGTTTTACCCATTTTTATCCAGGAGATTCCCCCTGCTCTTTGACTGAATTTGAACTCTGGTCATATGAAATCTATTTGTTTTGGCTGAAATTTGTAATCTAGCTAAGGTCAGTGTTAGTCTGAACATTAACTAAGAATTCAGCTTAATATTAAACCTTGTCATGGAGTGAGAGGATTCACTTGCTTGGTTACTTTTTGAAGCTACCATTTACACACTAGGAATGTAGCTCTGAATTGTGTTAATTTAGTGAAAATCATGGGCCAGTTGCAGGTGTTTACCTACTTTCTGTAATCTTATGTCAGTCCAATGCATGTGTCCTGATTTTGAGGGTCTGAGAATTCTCATACACCTGACAATGAATTTGATTTGAAAATAGTCTACACTCAAAGCAGCTGTAAACTGCAGCCATGCCCATTTGCTTCAATCTCCTGAAGTGTGTGTGTGTGTGTGTGTGTGTGTATGTGTGTGTGTATGTACAAATAAAAATGAAAATGACTAGAAGGAAGCTACAGCAATCAAGACAGAGTGATACTGGCAAAAGAATGGCAGAAAAATCAATGGAACTGAATAGAGAACCCAGAAAGAAACAGACCAGCATAAATATACTCAACTGGTCTTTGACAAAGGAGCAAAGGGAAAATACAATGGAGCAAAGATAGTCTTTTAAATGGTGCTATAACAACTGGACATCCACATTCACATCCAAAGTGAATCTAGACACAGACCTAACACCCTCCACAAAAATTAACTCAAAATGGACCCCAATGTAAGATCCATAAATATAACATTCCTAGAAGATAACATAGAACACCTCAATGACCCTTGATAAGTTGATGACTTTTTAGATATAGCACCAAAGGCACCAATCCATGACAGAAAGAATTGGTAAGTTGGACTTCAATGAAATTTAAAATTTCTGCTCTGCAAAAGACAATGTCAAGGGAATGAGAAGACAAGCCACAGACTGGGAGACTACATCTGCAAAGAATATACCTGATAAAGGATTGTTATCCAAAATATACAAAGAGCCTTAAAAAACTAAAAATAGAACTACTATACGACCCAGCAATCCCACTACTGGGCATATACCCTGAGAAAACCATAATTCAAAAAGAGTCATGCACCACAATGTTCATTGCAGCTCTATTTACAATAACCAGGACATGGAAACAACCTAAGTGTCCATCAACAGATGAATGGATAAAGAAGATGTGGCACATATATACAATGGAATATTATTCAGCCATAAAAAGAAATGAAATTGAGTTATTTGTAGTGAGGTGAATGGACCTAGAGTCTGTCATACAGAGTGAAGTAAGTCAGAAAGAGAAAAACAAATACCGTATGCTAACACACATATATGGAATCTAAAAAAAAAAAAAAAAAAAAGGTTCTCATGAACCTAGGGGCAGGAGAGGAATAAAGATGCAGACGTAGAGAATGTTGAGGATGTGGGGAGGGGGAAGGGTGAGCTGGGACGAAGTGAGAGAGTGTCATGGACTTACATATACTACCAGATGTAAAATAGATAGCTAGTGGGAAGCAGCCGCATGGCACAGGGAGATCAGCTTGGTGCTTTGTGACCACTTAGATGGGTGGGATAGGGAGGGTGGGAGGGAGACATAAGAGGGAGGGGATATGGGGATATGGGTACACATACAGCTGATTCATTTTGTTATACAGCAGAAACTAACACAACATTGTAAAGCAATTATACTCCAATAAAGGTGTTAAAAAATATATATACAAAGAATTCTTAAAACTCAACAATAAGAAAACAACTAGGTTAAAAAATTGGCCAAAGATCTTAACAGACACCTCACCGAAGAAGATATACAGATGGCAAATAAGCATATGAAAAGATGCTTCACATCATATGTCATCAGGGAAATGCAAATTAAAACAATGAGATACCACCACACACTTATTAGAACAACTGAAATTCAGAACACTGACAACACCAAATGCTGGCGAGGGTGTGAAGCAACAGGGGAATGGAAAATGGTACAACCCATTTGGAAGACAGTTTGGCAATTTCTTACAAAACGAAGCATACCCTTACCATACAATCCAGCAATCATGCTTCTTGGTATCTACCCAAGGGAGCTGAAAACTTATGTCCACACAAAAACCTGTACGTGGATTCTAATAGCAGCTTTACGCATAATTGCCAAAACTTGAAAGCAACCAAAATGTTCATCAGTAGGTGAATGGATAAATAAGTTGTGGTACATCCAGACAATGTAATATCATTCAGTGCTAAAAAAAAACGAGCTATGAAACCATGAAAAGACATGAAGGAAATTTAAATGCATATTACTAATCTGAAAAGGCTACATGCTATATGATTCCAACTCCATGACATTCTGGAAAAGGCAAAGCTATGGAGGCAATAAAAAGTTCAGTGGTTGCCAAGAGGTAAGGGAGAGGATAAACAGCCAGACAACAGAAGATTTCTAGGGCAGTGAAGCTACTGTGTAATACTATATGTTGTTGGGTACATGTTTTCATGTTATTATACACCAAGAATGAGCCCTAAGGTAAACTATGGACTTTGGGTGATTATGATGTGTCAATATAAGTTCATCAATTGCCTGCTCCTACAACCAGTTTCTGCAAACATTTCCCATGAAGCATAGGGTGAATTTATGATAACTGAGCTTGTTGAGACTACACACAACTCCTCCTGCCAAGCCTGAGAGTTCAAGGTCAGTGACTGTTCGGATGATGGAATTTCCTTCACAATAAGATAAAAAGCCAGAATCTGTTGTCTTTAGAAGATAGTAAGCACTTGCCTTTCCTGCTTAATGGGGCCTTGGAGGTCAGGTTCAAATAGACATCTCTATTCAGAAAGATGGATTCTGCTGGAGCAATTTCACATTAATAGCAGATAAAAACAAATTCCCTCTCAGTGAGAGGAAAGGAAATGAGTACTGAGAGAGCTGGTTCAGATACAAATTTTCACAACAGGTCAGAGAGTCTTGACCCAATTACTTGAGTGGGTCAGTGACTACTTGTTGGCACCCTTGTGTGATTTTTTCCCTTTAATTAACTGAAAAAATTGCTTCAAGTGTTGTTCATACATATACAGTAACATTTATCATTATTTATTTCTAGCCCTGTATTTCAAATCTTGTTAAACCAAACAACTTTACTCAAAAAGTCAATTCTGTGTTCTCCAGGGGCTTTTTATGTTAAACATTAGTGATAGTTCCAAGTATTGGTCACTGGCTGTGCTAGAGATGTGTGCTTACTGTAACTGTTCTCCTCTGCCTCCTGGATAAGTGGAAAGCCCTCCCAGCCTCCCTTGAGGTCATGTTGGAAAAAGATGTAGTCCTACTAGAGAAAGGAGCAAGCTATGAGCAAACATGAAGAGCATTGTAAATTATCCTTGTTCTCCTTTTTCTTGCAGCAGCAAGAAAGTACCATTTTGAGGTGCTAATGTCAAAGGATGGTGGAGACATTGTTAGCCTAGGTTCCTGAGTGATCCTGTGGAGCAGAACCTCCTCCTACCCAACACTGCATATGTTGTGTTGAGTTAAGACATTGAGATTTAGGGGCTAATTTGTTATCACAGCATACTGTAGCCTATACTGATTAATATACTGGTAAATATGTTGAGACGTATTTATGCCCAATAAGAGAGGAAAATCCTCTAATTAATACAGAAATGTATACATGTCTCATCAATGTTTCCAGGGAACACTCAGATAGTTTCTGACTTATGAATATGATATCTCTTCTGTCCTGCACAAGTAACACAGATAAATTATGGAATTCATTAATTTATTCAGCAAGTTATTTTTGAGCAAGGCATTTTCTGGAGCTGCAAATGTAACATTGAAAAAGTAGAGAACATCCCTGCTCTCACAGAGCTTAGACACCATGGATGTCAGGTTCTAGGGAGGAATAAAAAATAAAGAAGTAAGTGAAATAGGTAGTATTTCAGAAAGTTAAAAGTGGTATTAGCAAAAGTAGACCAGGGAAGGGGGATGGGGAGTGTCAATGGTGAGGAAGAGTTTCCGTACTCCCAGTATTTATGACAATGCCTGGAACCGAGTACTGAGTTAAGTCTTCAATGAATGAGGGCCATTGGAGCATACTACCTACATTTATATGAACCCTCAGCTTCCCTTCAGCTTTTATCTTGGATCAGCCCGATACATCTCTCTATATGTGTATGACCTTGAGGACTTGCCCTATTTCTTCCATTGCCCAATAAAATAGGAGTGGCAGGTGCTAACTTGGAAAAGAAATAGACCAACCTCCATTAGAGATGCTCTTTAGACTCCTCCTCAGACAGCTCACTGCCTTCTGTTCCCAACCGGACTTTGCTGGACTTTGCAAAATATTGGTTTTATTTTTCCCCTCACAATCCTACTCTTGACACTTAGCACTTAATGATGATATTTAAACTCTTGAGTTAACTCTTAATCCCCCCTCAAGCACTCATCTCATTCTCCAAATAAGAGATGTCAATTGATGTCTGCTCACCTACACCATCTTTGGAGGGAAATTTTCCCACCCTCAGTCCCTGAAATCTAAGCCACTACATTGTATACACACAATCCCTTTTCTTTATTTCCCTCCTCCTACCATCCAGGCTTCAGGTACTTAAGCTAACGGTGAGAACCTGAGCAAAGCTAAGCCTTTGGTTTGCTGGTGTTAAAAAAAAGATGAGCTGGGATGACTAAGTTCTCTGTCTCCTAAGTTTGAATTAAGTCATGCAGACAGAGTATACCAGCTGGTGCTATGAATTGAAGCTGAAAAAAGCCATGAAGCATGGTTCATAGCAAGCCAAAGGCACATGCAATCCAAAATTATGAGGCAATAGAAACTATGAGCAAGCAAAAAAAGCCTCATAGCAAAGAAAGCAAAACAAGCAGACACTCGGAGGTGGATCCCAAAAGAGAAGGAGAGAGAGAAAGAAGGTGAGTGTTCTTTATCACCCCCTAGAATTGTACCATGAGAGCTGTCCAGTTTTAGTTCTAAAGAGAATACTTACGCAATATACATCCCTACAACAAACACTTCCCCCAAAGTCACCTTGAGAAGGTAAATCAGAAAAGACAAGTCAACAGCCAGACCCTATTGGTCCTGGCAGCTTCTGTGCTTCACCACACTCCATTTGGCAACCTGACCATTATTGAAAGAGGTCATGGAGAGGACCTGACCACTGATTTTTTTTTTTTTTTTGGCTGCATTGGGTCTTCGTTGCTGCACATGGGCTTTCTCTAGTGTTGGCGGGTGAGGGCTAGTCTTTGTTGCAGTGAGCAGGCTTATTGTGCTGGCTTCTCTTGTTGTGGAGCATGGGCTCTAGGAGCACGGGTTTCAGTAATTGCAGCACGTGGGCTCAGTAGTTGCAGCATGTGGGCCCTAGAGCACGTGGGCTTCAGTAGTTGTGGCTCATGGACTCAGTAGTTGCAGCACATGGGCTCTAGGGCATGCAGGCTTCAGTAGTTGTGGCGTGCAGGCTCAGTAGTTGTGGCACATGGGCTTAGTTGCTCCACAGCATGTGGGATCTTCCTGGTCCAGGGATTAAACCCATGTCCCCTGCATTGGCAGGCGGATTCTTAACGACTGCACCACCAGGGAAGTCCCTGACCGCTGATTGATCTGTGAGCTGAACCCCAGCAATCAGAGGCTCTCCCCACCTCCCCTGTCCTTGGAATGTTCTGCCCACTGTTCTCACAGCCAAAGCTACTTCAAGGTCTCAGCCTTGAGAGAGCAGTGTGTTGTTGAGACCATCTGGACTGTGTATGTGGCTGAACCCCATTAAGATGAGCCTCTGTATAAACGTTAAGATTCTGGTGGGTGGGCATGGACATCTGCTCATCTTACGGCCACCCAAGACACAGCTCTATGTTAGTTCTCTTGCTTATTAAAATCACCACCTACCAAAGTGGAGCGGTCTGCCTCTATCTTCAGTCTCTCCCTGTCCTCCCTGTCTGGGGCCAGTTTCTAATCTCATCTGGGAAGCTCCCGGGGTGTAAACCAACAACTATGCCAGAGGAGACGTTTGATGGCAACTGTGCCCGAAACCAGAACAGAAGTGAGATCTTTACTGATTCCCACCTCCATGAGGCCAGGAAACAAGCCTGCAAACCATTATTTTCAATGAGGTGAGATAAATGGCAAAGGAGATTTGCAAAGTGAGTATCCGGGATGACAACTCACATCAGCAGCCACAGCCAGGGATCAGCCCAATGTCCCTGAGTTCCTTACCCTCAGTGTGTTGAGTCTGTCCCTACATCTAGGCTTCCAGCCTCAGTTTCCCTGTTTCAGGCCTAGAGACCCCATGGAACTTAATACTCCACAGTGAATCCAGACTTAGCTGGTGCTTGATGATACCCTGTCTTGCTTGCCAGTGTCACTGCCCAGGAACTGGACCATGACTTCTATTCTTTCTCCTCTCTATCAGCTTCCAATGGCTAGAGTTCTACCCTGAGAAGTCTAATTGCTCATATCAGGCCTCGCAAATATTAACTGAGCATTGAAAGATGCACTACCTTAGAGCTTCATACTTGCTCTTCCTTCTGCCTGGAGCACTTTTTTTTCATCCATCCATCCATTCAGCAAATCATGGAGACAAAAGAAACAGAAAAAATGGACCCTGAGGCTCTTCCCCATATTTCTGCGATGTTTACTCCCTTACCTCTTTCAGGTTTCTGCTTAAATGTCACCTGTGACAGAAGCATTATGCGTTGATGGTATATAAAATGACAACTTGACCATCACTCCCTCTCTCTTATTTTGCTTTATCCTTTTTCATAGGACTATCACCATCTGACAGACTTTATCATTATTTTTGTGTTTTTCCTGTCTCTGCCACTGGTGGGTAAGCTCTGCAAGAGGGAGAGAGACATTACCAGATTCAGTACTGTATTTCCAGTGCCTGAGATAGTGAATGACACATAGTAGGTGCTCAATAAATATGTGTTGAGTGAATGAATTCAGGGAAAGTCTCCTAGAGGAGATGAAGTCTGTGATGAATCATAAAGGATTTTCATATAAATACAGATGGGAAAGGCATCCTCAGCACAGGGAACAGCATTAGCTAGAGCTCAGAGGTGAGAAACAAAACAGTATACAAAGCCATGGAGTATGAACAAATTGATGCAGACACATATAATGGAGCTGGAGTAAGGTGCAGAGCATAGGGTGACTAGAGGCAAGTCTGCAGAGAAAGGCCAAATGATTAGAGCCTTGTATGCCATACTAAGGAGCATGGGCTTTATTTAATAAATAAAATGAGTGCCCACTGAAAAGTAAGCATATATTTGGACTTTGTAATTCTAAGGTAGTCCCTCAAATTTCCAGCCCACCGTGTACACCTATCTTCTCTCAGTTACTGAATTAAACACTAACTTTGCAGATGTGATTAAGGTCCCAAGTCAGTTGATTTTAAGATAAGGAGATTATCCTAGGTGAGCCTGACCTAATCAGGTGAGGCCTTAAAAGGGACTGTGCTCATCCGAGCAAAGAGATTCAAAGCATGAGATAAATTTGACACGAGGGAGATACTCCACTGCTTGAGGGCCATGTGAGAAGGAGTGGGAATGGTGCACAGGAGCTGAGAGTAGACCCTGGCAGCAGGGAAATGGGAGCCTCAGTCCTGCAACAGAAAGGAAATGAATTCTATCAGCAACCTGAAGGGGCTTGGAACAGGATCTTGAGTTCCAGATGAGAACACAGCCAACCAACGCCTTGATTTCAGTCTGGTGAGGTACTGAGCAGAAAATCCTTCCACTCCATCCCTCCAGCAATGTGAGCTCACAAGTGGGTGTGGGTTTACGCCGCCACGTTCATAGTGATTTGCTCTGCAGCAGCAGAAAGCAAACACAGGCTTCTGCTGGACTGTGTGGAAAACAGCTTTGCAAAGATTAAGACTAGAGACTGGGAGACCGTGAGGAGGTTGCAGCAGTTATGCAGATGTGGGCTGAATGCCCAGAATCACAGTGAGGCCTTCCCTGCTGAGTTAAACTCACCACTGCTGCCTATGAACTTGGTTCTGTAAAACACCCAGCAGCTTGGAAGGAGGCTACTTTCCACAGACTGGCTGCCTTCCCCAGCTTCTCCATCTTCCTGCCAACACGGCGTACTGGGTCCCAACAAGTTTCCTGTCCTAGCCCTTCTGAGTTGTGAAAATTAGTCATACTTCTTACCAGTAGCTTTCTTCTGGAGGCATGTATATATAGCAGCAGTTCTCAGCCCTGACGGTTTATGACAATGATCTAAGGAGCTTTTACAAATAATGATAGACAACATAACCCCTCTGAGCCTCTCATTTAACTACGTCTCACTTGCTATTTTTTGCTTGTTTTCTCAACTTTCCCAGTGATTCTAATGCACAGCCATGGTTGAAAATAGCTGAAATAAAATAGACGTCAGTTTGAAAGTGTAGGACTTAAGAAATAATAATAAAATATCATTCTCTCATCTATCTTTATTTTTTAAAAATAAATTTACCTATTTATTATTTATTTTTGGCTGCACTGGGTCTTCGTTGCGGTGTGTGTGCTTCTCGTTGCGGATGCCTCTCCTGCCGTGAAGCGCGGACTCCAGGCACGTGGACCTCAGCATTTGTGGCACGTGGGCTCAGTAGTTGCAGCTCGCGGGCTCCAGAGCACAGGGCCCAGCAGCCGTGGTGCACGAACCCAGCCTCTCGGCGGCATGTGGAATCCTCCCCAACCAGGGCTCAAACCTGTGTCCCCTGCACCAGCAGGCGTATTCTCAACCACTGCGCCACCAGGGAAGTCCACCTCATCTAACTTTATAATAGCATGATAAACCCTTCTTCCTCCTCTTCTCTTCCTTCTCCATTCAACTCTACCAATAAGGAAACTAGCATCATTATCACCATCATCATCATCATATTATTATTGTTATGTGAAATTTCATTTGTTAATTTAACATTTTATTATGTAAATGATTTCAGGTAGTTGATGAGAAAACAAAGGTTAAAAAAAGTTAAACAAATTGCCTTAAAATCACAGAGTCATTGTGGGCCAAGCACAATCTCAAACCCAACTCCATGTCCCAGGTCCTTTGTTTTCCATGAAAACACTGAACTATAAAGAACATATTTACTGCTCTTTACATCAGCCTCCATGTACTGATCACTGCCTATGTTCTAGACTATCGAGAATGTTTCTGATTTCATTTGACCCTTATATGGATGCTATGTGGTTAGAATCAATGCCTCCATGGTGATTGAATGGTTACAGAACTAGCCCAGGTTCAGACAACAAATAAGTGATTAATTCAGAATAGGTACCAATCTTCTGATTCCAAGTCCAGTGTTCCCAACCATACTTGGGAACATACACTTGATCTTAGTGACAGAAGACTCTGGCAAAGGCAGAATATCCTTGAAAAGGATATGGAAATCTTGAGTCCGAATAAAGTAATGAAACCAATCCCTGCTCCTTCTTCAGGTTTCTCTTCCATCACTTGGAGTACTCATACAAATTCTCCAAATGACTCTGAGCACTCCTTTGCCACCTGAACAAGTAGTGGCAGGCTGCACTTTGTGACAAGTCTTGAGAGTGCAGTCCCTCCCAGAGCAGTGATCCTGATGAGAGACCGTATGCCAATAAACCACACGAATATACAGACACGCATTTACACATACAAGAATATGAGTGAGAAACACACGACACCCACACCCCCAAAAGTTCATCGTGATTATTCTGGGAGGTGAGTGATCTTTTTAAGTCGTCTTCTTTTCTTATTGCCTATTTCTCTTTCTAATTTTATACAAGAAGCATGTAATATTGTTTTTTAAGTTAATGAATGATGGAAAGAGAGAAAATGATAGTCTCTGAAATTCCTTTTTTCCCCTGCCTTATCTACTCCACTGTCATGTATTACTTACTATCCAACCCCACTCCTCCAAAGTTTGCTTGGTGTTGGGCCCAAATAGACTCTCTCTTTACTACTGCTGTATTCATCCATTTATGATTACAGCTACATGCTTCTACCGAATGCCTATAAATGCCCCTGGCAATAGGAAAATAAGTAATAGTCTTTCTTTGTCCTCGAGAAATTTTTATCTAGGGTACAAACGTAATTCATGGGCTTTTATTTCACAACTTAAGTATTACAGTGTAAGGAAGAAGCAACTCCATTCTCCACTTTTCATCTTGAGAATCATGTGTTCATGGCTCCACTTATCTTTAGCCTGAAAGAATCTACACCTGGCAGCTGCTACATTATGAGAAAATGGCACAAATCTGTCTAGAAACAGCATGTAATATTTATGGAAAGAAATAGAGATAATGCCAGTGGTGGAAGACTAGACCGACATTTGTGGGTTTTAAGTAGGGTGACCTTAGCATTCACTGTTCAAACCTTTGAGATACTTTTGAGAATGGAAAGAGGTGGCATTAATCGTTATCCTGGGACACTAGACATGAACCTTAAACCTTCCAAGAAAACTGGGACCTATGTTCACCCTCATAAGGAAATAAAGAAGGGAAGTCGTGACTTTTTTTTCTATTCAGATGACTTCTCAGAAAACTGAGGGTATTTACTCAGACCTTTCTCCTTCCGTTTTGCAACGATGTTGAAATAATTTCCACTCATGTGGGCTTGTACCATTCCACGCAGGCACTGACCACCTGTCTGATGAGTTTGCCACGTTGACACCAGGACACTTCCACTAGCTCTGCCTTCCCAGGGGTTCCCAGTTTCTCACCTGCGCCCTAGGACATAGGTAAAGGGCTTTCTGGAGCTGGCTGGTGGGGAAAGTGCAGCGGCTCAGGCTTTGCTACTAGTCTGGATTCCTCCCGGTTGCTGTGGAATACGATTTAGGGGCGTAATGAGGGAGCCCTGTCGTGTTCACCGCATGCAGGCTCCATCGATGCAGAATTTCGCTCGGCAGATGAACACAGACAGATGCACATTTTCTCCACCAATGAAATATTAAACATGACAGGTGCGTTACCCATCAGGAAAGCTGCATACAAAACGTTTGTGTAACCCACAAGGTCCTCCCCACTCCGCCTCCTCCGCTGGGCTGGGTTCTAAGAGGTGATATTCCTCCTGCAACTCTGTTCGGGTATTCAATTCCAAAAGTTATGGCCAACAGTATCCTCGGGAAGATAATGTAAAGGCTTTTGCCTTAAATTAAGACTCCATTAAGATAATAAAATGTTTTCTTCGAGTTTATTGTTATTCTGCCTAAGGAATCCGTGGGGGGACACAGGATAAAAACTATGAGGAGAAAGATCTTCGTCACTATGGAAACAGATTCATCTATTTTTATGGGCTTATTTCTAATTCCTCTCCCTCGGCAAAGCTCCCAGTAACTTCTGATGCTAGGAGATTATGCTCACTCCGAGGACATTTTGAAGCTTCAGGTTGCATTTCCTGTTTATTGGGGGAGGGGGTTGTAGAGAAGGACGGCTCAATAAAGAGCCAAGATACATAAGAATATCTTTCCAAAGGGTTGACTCGAATCAGAACAGTCAACTGATTGCAGTGAGGGGCCATATTCAGAATTCACTACCAGTGGAGGGAGATACAGCCCCCTAACAGGTACCAGTTTGACATCAACCCTTAGAAATGCAGAACACACACACAGAGGGTTCAAGAAGCATACCTCGTGCATGAAATTCTATCCGTTGGCTTTGTTCAGCCTGGAACTTTTTTTTTTTTTTTTTAACATCTTTATTTAAGTATAACTGTTTTACAATAGTGTGTTAGTTTCTCCTTTACAACAAAGTGAATCAGTTATACACATACATATGTTCCCATCAGCCTGGAACTTATTGATATAACTATGTATAGATCTCATCACAAAGGGTAGCATTCTTAAAAAAAAACCCCACAATTTGTTTCACGTCAATTATTTTTCACTTCTTGGGTCTCACTATTTGCAGAGTTTATGTTCTTTAATGGAATGCCAGATTCTATCCCTTATGAGCTATTTCTCATTCCCCTATTAGTAAAATGGCAATAGTGATAAACAGCAACTTCCAGGAACAAAGGAGCGTTGTGATTGATATTTGCTATTATGCTGAACCCTCAGTCTGAAAAATGTTGGGGATATAAATAGCATGCCGATGATTTAACTCAATCTGCTTTCTTGTTTTTTCTCATGCCTGGTCATTCAATGTGCTGTGCGATCCCACACACTGTGAGGATGGTCAGTGGCAGATCTTTGTATCAGGATCTGTTCAAGGTTCTGAAATGCAGACCGAAATAGTACACGCAGAAGTGGTGGAAAGATCGGTGGAGCAATTCACCCATCACGTCTGACTGCACATCAACCACTCCCCTTTCAGGCGACTTAGAAGTGAACCATCAGTCCTGGAAAGCCACTGGACCTAAGCCAGTGGAATCATAAGCCAGCAAGTTGAGGTTCAGGTAAAATTCAATGAAATATGTGTGTGTGGGGTGTGTGTGTGTGTTTGGCTGTGGGTGTGGCTGTGGGTGTATGAAGGTCGTGGGTGTGCTGAAAGGTTTCCTTGGGTGTGGCAAAATGTTCCCTGTATAATCTTTATTACAGAGATTAGACTATTTTAAGAATTGGTTCTAAAATATCTGAATGTTGTGGTTTCATACTGCCAAAGTTTTGACATCAGGAGACACCTGGATGACTGGGTGAATTTCTTCATCATTATGTTTGACACGTGCTGCTCTTTGCTCATTTCAGTGCCAATATTCACAAAGCCCTTCAGGGGGTTGTTTATCCCCTGTTTACCTGCCTCCCATCCAAGGAACTCTAAATGACACTGAAAGCAGGATGCAGAATTGAGTAAAAATACACACAAAAGAAGACCAAATAAGTAAACCTGGGACAAAAGAGTACATGACGTAACACCTCATATTCCAAGGGCACATTTTCCAGAGCAGGGCTGGGGGAAGGCGACATGTATATGAGGGCTTTGGCGAAAGCACTGGTATTCTTCTGCATTAGAAGTAAAAGCTTAGAAATCGACATATAATAGAAATACGGAACAATGACACTAAAATCTTCATTTCACATCAATAGCCATGTACTGAGAGATATATGCAGGGTGCTGTGCAGAAGGCCCTTGCTCACAATGACTTTGTAGCCTAGTGAAGGATGCAAACATAAAAACAATGACTCACTGGAGAGAGGAAGGAGGGAGGAGGTGCCTAAGATGATGCTCAGATTCTTACTTGAGTGACTAGCAAGAAATACAGGAGGTTGAGCAATTAAATATTTTTCCAAATATTACAAAAGCAACATATGCTCCGTCCTCCTGGCCGCTGCCCCACCTAGGGAAACAATACTAACAGTCTGCTGAATATCTGCCTACTGCTTTCCTCGTGTCCATTCAAGCATGCAAACATATGTACACATATAGGGCTTTTCTATATTTACTTTGTACAATAATTACATACTATCATCTAATATAATAGATAATATTATACCTATTACTTTGCAAGTTGCTTTTTGACTTCAGAATACATCATGGATATCTTTCCACAACAAATAGCTGCATAATGGCTCTAATTCACGGTCGGTCGTCTATTCTCCCCAATGGGCATTCAGTTTGTTCCCAGGTTCCTACCACGACACACAATAAACATCCTTACATATATACTCCTATATTGAGATGTGCTTTGATTTCAATAAGAGAACCCAAAAGTGAGATTGCTGGGTTAAAAGGTATAGGTACTTTTCACTGTAACTGAGTCTTCCAGATTTCTTCTGAAAGGATGCGAAGCAATTTTTGCTCTACCGGCAATAAAAGGAATCTGGGTGATGATGTGCACTTGTGAGGAGTGGGGGCCTGGGTGGTACAGGGGAAAGAAAGGACCATAGTTTAGTTCCACTGTTGACTAGTTAAGTCTAAGAGGTCTGCTGGGCGTCTGCATGTTGATACCCAGCAGGCGGTGAGATGCTCAGCTCGGACAGGAAAGGATCTAAGTTTGAGTGAGGACATAGGAGTGGATGAAATCGCTCTGGGGAAGAGGATGGAGCAGAGAAGGGAGGTGACTATAGATCCTAAGGTAGTTCCCCCATCACAGAGCCGAGTGGAAAAATTAGGAATTAGCAAAGGAGGTTAAGGATGTGTCAAGAGGTAGTAGAGAAAGAAAGAGAGTGTGGCTAAGGGAAATATGAGGAAGAGACAGTTTCAAGAAGCAGGGTGTGTACTATGTCACCAAATGCTGAGTGAGATCTTTAATCACAGTGACCTGGACTCTCTCTTCTTATACCTTAGAGTTGGGGCACAGAAATAGGAACTCCAACTTTCTGGTGTTCTAAAAAACTCATCTGTGTCAACTCTAATGAACAGAGTGATGCAGATACATTAAATATTCTTCCTCCAAACACCATTCCAAGGCATCACAGCTACGGGCAAAGCTGCCAGTGAGTTGGAACATGGACCTGTTTCGGTTTCAGCTCGTTTCCCGCCCCCCTGCCCTTCTTGTGAAAGAAGTGCTCGCAATCACAGAATTAAAGGCCCTAAGTCACTCGCCGAACAGAAAGAAACACAGTTCCTAAATTATCGAAAGCTGATTACGTCGATGCTGACAGACACAGGCTATAATGCCGCGATCCTCCTCTCATCAGTTTCTCTCTCTGGACCGTGGAAACAGAGTCCTCACCTGCCTGGCATCCACAGTCCTCTTGGGGACAAGCTCTAAATATGTCCGTGCAGCATGTCGTGTAATGATCCACATCACACACCTCCTGACATTGTCCTGTGTTCACAGGGGGCACCCGGGACAGAAAGGGACTCTGACAAAAACAGGCACACTTATGTACACACTTAAAATATTTAACCTCCAGAGAACACGTACAACCCCCAACTTCCACCCCCTCATTTCCTGTATTAAGTGATGACCCACCCTGTTCATGGAGCCACCTATGAGGGGGACACTTCAGACAAGAACAGATCTTTCATGATACGAGGAGGCCCAATCCGTGCTGGTGTCACAAGAATGTGTGTGGAGGAAAGAGAGCTTTTCTACTCTGACCTCATGGAGTCAGGTGACACCAAGGTATCAAATGCTGCTCCAGACAGGTTTTCAGGAGGATGGTGTTTGCACAGCAGTGATAAAGGCTCTCCTGGGAATTGCAAATTCGATCTGACTTACAGCAGTCATGTTTGCCTCCGGAGACTGGGAGGATTTGAGCTGCAGGAGGAAAAAAAAAAAAAAAAAAAGCCAACTCAGAGCCTGGAAATGAGTGTGGATTGACAAAATGAAATGGCACAGGAGACTGGCGGATCAATGGATAATTGCAGTCAGGAGGCCAGGGCTGGTCTAGCCCAGAGGAGGAAATATCATTTTGATTATGTTCAGGAGGATCTATTTATGAGTATATGTTTCCTGGCTGAGTCAGACTGAATATTGTCCCGGGTTTAAAAAGCAAAATTTGGATAAGAATAAACAAAGTTAGGGAAATTCTTTGATCTGGAGCATTTTCAATCCTTTCTGCTGGATGAAGAGTGGTCCTAAAGGAAAAGAAAGGCTTCCCATTCCTATCACAGATCATTTCTGCCTGCAATTTGGCAGAGGTTTCCATCCCCTTTTCTGGCAAAGCAAGGCCAGGTTTCCTCCTCTTCACACACCCATCCCGTCATGCCTGAGTCTTCTTTTGCTCATGTGCTCTTGGGCCACATGGCTCACCCCAGGTGACAGAGGACACTGTGAGAATGAGGAAGTGAAAGGGCTGTGGCACAGAGGGGCTGGTACATAACAAGAGTGGTGATGCTTTTGCATGAGTCAATGAGCAACTCATCAGACTTTGTGTTCAGACAGACCTGAGTTCAAATTCCTTTTCAGCCACTTTACACGGTGCATGATCTTGAGTGAGTTATATAACCTTGTGTAAAATAGGGGACATCATACCCACATCGTAAGATTGTGGTAAACATTAGAGAGAAAAAGAAAGAAACGAATGAACCCACTCAGTATGTTTAATGTCCCTCGCACACAGTAGGCACCATCACAAGGTAATAATTACGTTGAGGATCTATATAATCCTATAAAAATGTGCCTGAGTTTCTGACTTCTGAGTAATGAACTGATTTTCTTTCATGTTAAATACCAACAGCGTTACTCGAGAAATGTCTCGTCTCTACTGTTTTTCTCATAAAACCCATAGCTTTTTTCCCTATCAAGTCACCTGGAGGTTTTGGGGGGGTAGGAACCCCATTGGATCCAGTTTGGGTTTTAGTTTAATGGCACAATACGGTTAGAGGAAATTAGTGGATCAGGAAGCCATTTCGACTTCCTTCTGTGGCCCAGGGAGTCCACATTATGACAGCTTGTCCTATTTGTCCCATAGGTCCTGCTGTGGGACCACAAATTCCCAGAAACCTCTCTCATGAAAACCCCTGCCTTTATATCGACCAGTCCTAGTCTCCCCAACCAAGCTCTGCTCAGACCTGGTCTGGCAGAGAGTCCCAGTCAAGAAGGCTAGTTGTGATCAGAGGGCTGGGGTTAGGGGGTAGTACCCACGGAAGATACTCGTGGAACGGTAAGAGCTAGAGGGGTGAGCCCAGGCCACCCTCTCCCCACCCCACGAACATCTGTGTGGCACCGGGTCTGTGCCAGGCCCAGAGCGAGGCGTCAGAGACAGAGTGTTGAACAAGCCATCATCCCTTAGTGTCTAGGAAGGGATGTAGACATGTAGACATATGTAGACATATGTAGACATATAAACTGCGTTTATAACATTGCCATTATTGCCCACGATTGGGGAAATAGAGGGTGCACAGAGATAAGGTCCCTAACCCCAAATAGGGAAACTCACCAAGGCTTCCCCAAGGAAGTGAGATTGGAAACCAAGTAGGAATCAGCCAGGCAATGAGGGATGGGATGAGGATGAGGAAGGAAGAAGTTTCCTAACAGAGGGTGCAATATGTAGGGCAAGGGAGGGAGCCAGCAGAGGAGCCAATGCAGGGTCTTTCGCCAAGAGACAAAGGCTGGGGAAGCAGCACAGCAGATCTGAGGGTATGGTTTTGTAAGTGTACAGGTATGGGAACAAATTCCAGCTCTGCATCTTCTCTGTTCCCTCTGTATGACCGTAAGCAAATTATTTAACCCCCCAAAACATTTTTGTGAAGGATATTATAATGTCCTCTTGGGATTACTGTGGTAGCAAAATAATATATAAACAATCATCCAGCATCTGCCCTGATGCCAAGTTAAGCATTCAGTAAATGCTAGTTGTTATTAATATCCTGCTTCAGATGGCAGTATTGAGGCTGTGGAGGGAAGATGGTTTGACTGAGTCTAGATCACAGGGGAAGCTGGAAGGGGAATAAGCACCATAGACCAGGTGATGCTGTAACTGCATCCGACCTTCCTGTGACCGCTCTTTAAGGTTGTTGGTTCAGGATATGCAGACAAGTACACATCAGCCCACTCGAAAGCCCAGGGATAAGACGCAGCCTCAAGTGAATAGATCAGCTTCTCAGTGCGGGGTGGGAGAGGGGCCTCTGTTCACACTCTGGGTGAGAAAATTCTTTGTTGTGCAGGACTGTCCCTCACACAGCAAGACATTTAGCATCTCTTGACCCATCCACTACAGTCCAGTAGTCCCCTCAGTCTCTGTGACAACATTTTTCTAAACACCCTCCACAGGTTAGACTGTCCACCATTGACAACTTGCTCATGAGTATTTTGAATTTGAAAGCACCTCTCAACCAAGGAGGACTGGAAACTCTTAGCCTAGAAAAGGGATCTAGAACTTCAGAGTAATAAGCTTGACTGAAGGTAAGTGCTTCAGAAGACATCCATGTTACAAATTAAATGGATAAATACACAGTTCTCCAAAGAAAAACCAAATTAAATAAATGATATTCATGTTACTTGTACATTTCTATCCTCTCTTCACCTACGAAGAAGAAATAACCTAAGTAAGGATAGTAAGTTCTCTTTTCTGATGTAGAGTAGACCAATTCCATGTGTCTGGTGAGCACCCACAGAGAAGAAAGCAGAAGTTGGCACAAATTATGTGAATGGAATAATTATAGTTGTCTTTCAGAATTGTCAGCAAATTAATTTCCCGGGCTATTTTAAAGAGTTATCCAGGCACTAGCTTCCAAGAAAACAAAACCTAGCATTCATTCCTTAACTCATCTCACAAAAATGAAACAAGGCTGATCAGATTTTGTCTGTCTTTTTAGTGCTATTACTGGATGCTTTAAACTTCATTTCCCCATGTGTCCACCTTGCTCCTCCCTACAGGGAGAGATAAAATACCATAGCATATGTCACTAAGGAGATAATCCCTGAGAGTCTGGGCCAGGGGAGGGATCGGTAGATACCAAGTTCCATTCCAGAATCACTTTCTACTGTCCATTCTGGGTCCAAATCATGCTCTGCTCTGTTAGTCTGGGGTCCTGGTACCACAACCCGGGCAGCTTTGAAGACACGGAAATGGTCTGTGCCCTTGGGGATACGGATAAGCTCTGCCCCAAGGACTGCCGTCTGCCTCTCACACACTCTGCAGGCCCATGAAAGACAGCCCCATATGCTGTCTTCCCGTCAATGGAGAGCAGCTCTGCCCGGCCAGCCTGGCTGCCCTATTTCAGCTCTGCTCCTCATCCTTTAGCTGAACAAATGAGGACGAGGCCCAGAGGGAAGACAATCAGTCCTTCTGTTCCTGAACTACTAGCCACGTGAGCTTTGCTGTTAAACAAGGTTGCTGTGTTTTACCTTCAGGGCAGAGAAACAATGCACATTCTCAAAAGGATTTTTGAGATATTTGGGGTAAACAAGACTGCTAGAGGTCTACTGAAAGTGCACACTGATGAACATACAGAAAGAATTAAGTATGGTTACCTAGCCACAAAACCTACTGTTGGTCCAGTGGGGTTATCATTAAGGAAAGAATGTCAAGAGAGAGATGTTTGGAGAAAAGTGTGACAGTAAGCGGTGTGTGCCCCACGGCTGTGACCTCAAGCCTAATCTCCAGAGTTTGCTTTTTTTCTTTTCTCTCTTGGAAAAGTGAAAACAAAAAAAACTGGTAATAATTTTCTCACCACTAATTTTTAATGTGAAATATAGAATAAAATCTAAGTCAGATCAATCAAATGTTTAAAAGGCAATGGTAGATCACTGAAAATGTTTCCATGGAAAAAAACAAATCTAACAGAAGAGAATGGTAGCAGCACGTCCTGTAAGATTTCCCAAACTTGTATTAGTTTCTCATTCAAAAGATAAGGGAGAATAAGACTAGACATAAATTCTTGACAAGGGTGACAAAATAATGGCATGGGGAAAGAATGTTCTTTTCGACAAATGGTGCATATCCATTGTAAAAAAATGAAGCTGGACTCCTTCCTTACACCGTAGATAAAAATTAACTCTAAATGGATCACAGACTTAAATGTAAAAACTAAAACTATTAAAACTCTTAGAAGAAAACATAGGAGTTAATCTTCACGACCTTGGGTTAAGCAACATCTTCTCAGATACAATATCCCAAGGAACAAAAGTAAAAATAGATAAATTAGGCTTCATCAAAGTTAAAAAAAACAACAACTGTGCTTCAAAGGACACTGTCAAGAAAGTGAAAAAATGAACCACAGAATGGGAGAAGATATTTGAAAAGTACACATCTGATAAAGGATTTGCATCCATAATATATAAAGAACTTGTATAACTCAACAATAAAAAGACAAATAACCCAATTTTAAAACAGACATAGGATTTAAATAGGCAGTTCTCTGAAGAAGATTTACAAATGGCAGTAAGGACATGAAAAAATGCTCACCATTATTAGCTATTAGAAAAATACAAATCAAACCCACAACAAGTTGTGATGAATTGGGCTATTGGGATTGACATGTATACACTGATGTGTATAAAATTGATGACTAATAAGATGACTAATAAAAAAAATGTGCCTTCTGTTTTTTGTTTTTGTGTTGTTTTTGACGTACATGGGCCTCTCATTGTTGTGGCCTCTCCTGTTGCGGAGTACAGGCTCCGGACGCAAAGGCTCAGCGGCCATGGCTCATGGGCCTAGCCGCTCCGCAGCATGAGGGATCTTCCCGGACCGGGGCACGAACCCGTGTCCCCTGCATCGGCAGGCGGACTCTCAACCACTGCGCCACCAGGGAAGCCCAAAAATGTGCCTTCTTGATAAAATGTTTAAAATAAGTCAAAAAAAAAAAAGTTGAATACATAGAAGCAGAGAGTAGAACCATGGTTACCAGGGGTGAGAAGGTAGGGGAAACAGGGGAGATGTTGGTTAAATGGTACGAAGTTGCAGTTATGTAAGATGAATAAGTCTAGAGATTTAATGTACAACATGATGACCACAGTTAATAATACTGTATTGTATACTAGAAATTTGCTACGAGAGTAGACTTCAGGTGCTTTCACCATATACAGTACAAAAAAAAAGGAACATAGGCACAACACTCTATGACATAAATCACAGCAAGATCCTTTCTGACCCACCTCCTAGGGAAATGGAAATAAATACAAAAATAAACAAATGGGACCTAATGAAACTTCAAAGCTTTTGCACAGCAAAGGATACCATAAACAAGACCAAAAGACAACCCTCAGAATGGGAGAAAACATTTGCAAATGAAGCAACTGACAAAGAATTAATCTCCAAAATTTACAAGCAGCTCATGCAGCTCAATAACAACAACAACAACAAAACCCAAACCAAAAATGGGCAGAAGACCTAAATAGACACTTCTCCAAAGAAGATATACAGATTGCCAACAAACACATGAAAGAATGCTCAACATCATTAATCATTAGAGAAATGCAAATCAAAACTACAATGAGATATCGTCTCACACTGGTCAGAATGCCCATCATCAAAACATCTAGAAACAATAAATGCTGGAGAAGGTGTGGAGAAAAGGGAACCCTCTTGCACTGTTGGTGGGAATGTAAATTGATATAGACACTATGGAAAACAGTATGGAGGTTCCTGAAAAAACTAAAAATAGAACTACCATACGACCCAGCAATCCCACTACTGGATATATACCATGAGAAAACCATAATTCAAAAAGAGTCATGTACCACAATGTTCATTGCAGCTCTATTTACAATAGCCAGGACATGGAAGCGACCTAAGTGTCCATCGACAGATGAATGGATAAAGAAGATGTGGCACATATATACAATGGAATATTACTCAGCCATAAAAAGAAACGAAATTGAATTATTTGTAGTGAGGTGGTTGGCCTAGAGTCTGTCATACAGAGTGAAGTCAGAAAGAGAAAAACAAATACCGTATGCTAACACATATATATGGAATCTAAGAAAAAAAAAAAGGTCATGAAGAACCTAGGAGTAGGACAGGAATAAAGACACAGACCTACTAGAGCATGGACTTGAGGATATGGGGAGGGGGAAGGGTAAGCTGTGACGAAGTGAGAGAGTGGCATGGACATATATACACTACCAAACGTAGGGTGGATAGCTAGTGGGAAGCAGCAGCATAGCACAGGGAGATCAGCTCCGTGCTTTGTGACCACCTAGAGGGGTGGGATAGGGAAGGTGGGAGGGAGGGAGATGCAAGAGGGAAGAGATATGGGGACATATGTATATGTATAACTGATTCACTTTGTTATAAAGCAGAAACTAACACACCATTGTAAAGCAATTATACTCCAATAAAGATGTTTAAATAAATAAATAAATAAATAAAAATGGTAACTTTGTGAAGAGATGAATATGTTAACTAGCTTGACTATAGTAATAATTTCACTATGTACATGCATATCAAAACATCATGTTGTACATCTTAAATATATCTATTTTTATTTTTTATTTTGGGGGGTTTTTTGTTTGTTTTGTTTTTTTGCGGTACGCGGGCCTCTCACTGCTGTGGCCTCTCCCGTTGCGGAGCACAGGCTCTGGACGCGCAGGCTCAGAGTGGCCATGGCTCACGGGCCCAGCCGCTCCGCGGCATGTGGGATCTTCCCCGACTGGGGCACAAACCCGTGTCCCCTGCATCGACGGGTAGACTCTCAAGCACTGCGCCACCAGGGAAGCCCTATTTTTATTTTTCAAAAGTAAAGTTTTTACTTAAAAAAAAAAAAAAGAAAAAGAACCACAAGATACCACTTCACACCCACTCGGATGGCTATAATAAAAAACACAAATAATGAAAAGTATTGTCAAGGATGTGGAGAAATTGGGACCCTTGTAGAGTGATGGTAGTGATGTAAAATAGTATAAGTGCTGTGGAAAACAAAATGTTAAACAGAGTTACCATATGATCTATCAATTCCATTCATAGGTATAGACCCAAGGGAAATGAAAGCACATGTCCACACAAAAATCTGTACACAACTGTTCATAGCAGCATTATTCATGAAAGCCCCAAAGTGGAAACAACCCAAATGTCCATCAGCTGAGAAATGGATAAATGAAATGCAGCATATTCATTCAATGGAATATTATTACTCAACCATAGAAAGAAAGTAAGTACTGATTTCACAAATGGGAAAATTTAAGTGTAGAGAGATTGCGTCCCTTATGCAAAGTCACTCAACCTTCAGGGCTCTGAGCTAGCTTTAGGTCACAGGTCTGTCTCCAAAGTGGATGCTCTTAACCAGCCGGCTTTCTTATTCCCTATAGGAAAGGTACCATAGATTGCTTTTTTTGAAGACTCGCTCTATGCCAGGTACTTTGTATACATAATCTCACTGCTCTTCACCGTACCTCTGCTAAGTCAGTATTATTATTTCTGTTTCTACAGCAGAGAAATCATGCAAAGGAGGAGTTAAAGGCCTTGCCCAGGTCATAATGCTGGAAATTGGGTGGAGCTGAGATTTGAACCCAGGTCCATTCACTCCCGGAATCACCATTCTTTCTGCTAAGTCTTGCTGTCCCTGTCATCAGGTTCCCGAGATGATCCTTTGATGTGTCTCTGGGGTCTGCCCTGTTCCTTCCTTTCCCACAGACACAATGCTGGTCTGATGCTCAGACAGATGACTCATGCCAGGATTTCTCCATGAATTTCTGGTTGGACTCATTTCCATGAGCTTCACCCTCTTTCCAGTCCACTTTTCAATCACCAGGCTCTTCTTTCTAACAGGCCACTTCTATTTATGTATTCTATTTCTCCATCACCTAAGAACCAAATCCAAATTCCTCATCTTGGAACGTGTGGGTCTCCATACTAAATCTGGATGCACACTAGAATCTTCATGAGCTTTGCAAAATCCTGTTGCACAGGACACACCCCACACCTACTCCTGGGCATGGGATCCAGGCATCAATATTTTAAAAATCTCCCTAGGCGATTCCAATGTGCAGTCAAGATTGAGAAGCACAGAAACAAACCGACTGACTCCCAGCTTAAGCCTGCCTCCTAATTGCTAGGCTAATCTCTTTTTTGTCTTCTATATCTACCACCTTTGCTCCCACAGTCCTACTCACTGGCTCAGGGCGAATGCCTTCTCCTCCCTTCTCTGATAATTCAAGTCTTCACCTGTCAGACCTCGGCCCATCTCCACCCACTCCAGGAAGACTTCCTTGAATATACTGACCTCTGGATCTAAATATGCACTTACGGTCCAGGTAATTGAGTTGAGAACATGATAATACAATCCTTTTCTTGCTCTCTAACTGCTTTACAAGTATGAGTCTAAAGTCACTCCAATTGTGTAAAATATTAGTGCCAAGATCTTTCTGTATGTGCTTTGTTATTCCGTGGATGTTCCCTTTTCTGCTCTCAGTACCCTGCATCCTTGGAGACCTAACTTGTGCATTTACTCCCTCCCTCTAAAGTTTTATCTACCCACCCAGTCCTGTTGCCCCAACTTCAGTGCTACTGTTCTCCGTTCCTTCAACAGACCTGGCATTTTCATTCCTTTACGCTCTTGCCTTTGCCGAGAATTCCTTACCCTCCAACCTGGCAAGATTCTTCTCCATTCATTTTCAAGGCTTTCTTCCCTCTCCACTTGTCTAGGAGTCTTCCCTTGTCACACGGAGCTAACGGTACCTTATTTATTGGTGCTTTACAACACCGTTCCTGCTGCGCTTCGTTTATACCAGTCATTAGCACTTATCACAGTGTATTATCGTTCATAGGCTGCTGCAGATTTTAAATAAGAAAGCACGGCAAATGTGCATGTAACAAAAGAGTGGATTGTTCCAACATAAAACCAAACTTCTGATGCTGTATTTTCCTTATGAGCCTGACAATAAAGTGCTGTTGACTTGAAAGACCATTTTCACGGCTTATAACATTACTGGGATAGGGGTGGTGATTGGCCTTTGGAGGGCCCTGGCCCAGGACACCTGGTATTTTGTGCGCACGTCCTGTGTGTAGGTGTGAGCTGTCTTCCTTTCAATAGAAGCAGCAAAGAAAGGGAGTGGTGGGGGGTAAGATGTGCAAAACGTGTCCCTCTCTTTGAAGCCCAGCACTGATCGGAGATAAAAAGACCTTTGCACTGAGAGGTGGGGAAGCAAGCTTGAAAGCGTGATGCCTTAAGCAGGCCCACACAGTAACAGGTTTTTTTAAAGTTCAGATTCAAATAATCTTGCAATAATCCATGTTAAAAAATCACCAAGAGAAACTGTCACAAATAAGAATTCCAGACCCAGGAGGATCTTATCAATAAGGGACTCCAAATCCCTTCTCAGAGAAACACTCTTTTTGAAGAGGACTGAGAAGTTAATTACATATTTCAAAATCCAATTGTGGCAGCGTTGCTGCTATAAAAGTCTATGAGCTGAGTTTTTTAATTTTGAAATTGCCATTTTCCCATCTCCATACGAATACATTATAACAAGATAATAGGTAGAGAGCATCAGGAATTCAACAGTAAATAAAACAGTGCCCAACCGATTCTGCTTCTGTAACTAAAACTCGTTTTACAGTTTCTTATTCTAAAGTCCCCCTGAAAGACTCCAGATTGAACTCCAAAGTTCCTCTCAAGTTCTCTCTCCAACACTGATGAACTAACATGCAGATTTTAGAAGAGATCTCAGATCAGATTCCCATCTCAGCACGATGACTTTCCCCTACTTCAGCCAAAGTTCATTCAAACCCAGGTTTTTTCTAAACGATAACTCACACTGTGTGATGTCATGACTTGTCTATAATATTTCTTTGGCTCTAATCAAGTTATCCCCGGGCTCACAAGTCTTCAGTGATAAAGAGGTATGCATATGAATTGAGGCAGAGTTCCATTGAAGTGGATGAGGAAGATGAAAAAAGGTGCAGGAATAGGATTCCTGGGAGAGGTGGGCTTCGGAATCTTATTTTTTTTAAATGAATGTCTTTTGGATATATGGAGAAGAGAAAGTAATTCTGGATAATAAGGATGGAACAAATAAAGGCTCAGGGGGAGGTAGAAAGGAATCTGTCACTGGCAATATGACAGGTACAGCTGCTTGTTTTCTGTTATAGGCTGAATTCTGTCCCCCTCAAAATGCATACATTGGGCTTCCCTGGTGGCGCAGTGGTTGAGAATCCGCCTGCCGATGCAGGAGACACGGGTTCGTGCCCTGGTCCGGGAAGATCCCACATGCCGCGGAGCAACTAAGCCCGTGAGCCATGGCCGCTAGGCCTGTGCGTCCGGAGCCTGTGCTCCACAATGGGAGAGGCCACAACAGTGAGAGGCCCACATACCGCAAAAAAAAAAAAAAAAAAAAAAAGTGCATACATTGAAGCTCTAACACTTCCAGTACCTCAGTGTGACTGTATTTGAAGATAGGGCCTTAAAGACCTGATTAAGTTAAACGAGGCCATTAGGATGGACTCTAATTCAACCTGACTTGTGTCCTTATACAAAGAGGAGATCTGTACACACAGGGAGGCACCAGAGAGAGGAAAGACCACGTGAGCACAGAGCAAGGAGATAGCCAACCACAAGCCAAGGAGGGGGACCTCAGAAGAAACCAATCCTGTCAGCACATCGATCATGAACTTTCAGCCTCCACAACGGTGAGAAAATAAGTTTGTGTTGTTTAAGCCAGTCAGTCTTGGTATTTTGTGATGGCAGCCTGAGCAAACTAATCCGTCACTCCTCCCCTCCCATCTTCTACCTGGCAGAGCTCACCTCCAGCATAGGGTCTCCCAACTGCCCTTGGTGCTAAACCATGGACAACTGCACCCATCCTGGTGCAAAAGGGAAAGTCTACTGAGGGACTCTGGGAAAAGTCTTCTTCTATCATGAACAAGGAGAGACAGGTGGGGGGAAAGTCCTGTCCAGGACACCGTTCTTCAATGACATAAGCCCTGGAGTTGCGGTGGCCATCTGGTACCATGAGATGAACATGAGAAAATTACAGAGAGATTCTGTATCACCCTTGACAATCAACTCTTTAACTGCCTTCCTTAGTTTTCCTGTCATGTGGGACAATGACTCCTGCTGTCTAAGCCCGTTTTCAGTGGATTTACTACTTGCTGGGTCCAGGGAGGAGAAAGGCCTGGCTAATGTAAGAGATCACATTAGTGAAACCAAGTAGACCAAGGTTTTGGAAGAAGGCCTCGGAAGGTTTTAGCGAAAGTAAAATAGAAATGTGGGGAAGAGAAAGAAGAATTAGAAATAAATTCTGAGTCTCTAGACGGGGAACCTGTGAGAACAGGGCTACCTATAAGGAGTATGGGTTACTTTCTCCTCTGGGAGAACTTGTGAGTTTTCTAGCCCATCTCTCTGAGTATGTGGCTACGTGAGAGGTCAGCTGGATAGGAGAGACTGTTTTCTAAAAGTGCTGAGAGTGAACCTGGGTCTGGGGTAGCAACTGAAAAAAGATTTGGAAGAGAATCCTGTCAGTGAGCCAAGTGGATGCTAATACCTGCTGTTAAAGTAGGTATACTCACTGCTCACATCAGACCTCAAAGCACAGAAACCCGTGCTTGAAGCATATTCCCACAAACTCCTGCTATCTGTTGCCAGTCTTACAATAATTCGAATAAAATTATTTTGAGCTGTAAAAACCCTGTGAATTGTGAGTCTCTACAGGCTCTGCAGTGAGAGTCTGGGGGACCTGATGCCTGGACCTAAATCTACTACTAACCAAATGAACTCAGACAAGTCACAACTTCTCTGGATCTCAATGGTTTCAGCAACAGAATAAGGGGGTTTGATGAGACCAGTGGTCATTTTTTTAGCAGTGGAACTCTTTCTTGATATAAATCATATTCAAACCCCTAATATCTCTACTACTCATAATTCACAATAATTGCATATTTAAACTCTGCCAGGCTTTGTACTAAGCACTCAAGGTAGATGACCTCATTTTAAAAAATTTATTAATTTAATTGGAGTAGAGCTGCTTTACAATGTTGTGTTAGTTTCTGCTGGACAGCAAAGTGAATCAGCTCTACGTATACATGTATCCCCTCTTTTTTGGATTTCCTTCCCATTTAGGTCACCAGAGAGCACTGAGTAGAGTTCCCTGTGCTATGCAGTAGGTTCTCTATTTTTACATACATAGTTATCTATTTTATACATAGTAGCGTATATATGTCAATCCCAATCTCCCAATTCATCCCACTCCCCCACCTTGGTATCCATATGTTTGTTCTCTACGTCTGTGTCAGACGACCTTATTTAAATTCTCACTCTTAACAGTATAAAATAGGAGATGTAATTATCATTCCTGTTTTATGAATGAGGAAACTGAGGCACAGAGAAGTTAAGAAACTTGCCCAAGATCACACAGCTAGTAAAGAGCAGGGAGTCTGACTCTCCAGTCTTGGTTCTTAACCCCCAGGCTAAATGGAAGTCCTGTTTGGTGTGTATGTGTCTGTTTGTGTGTGTGTCTGTGTGTGTGTCTGTGTTTATGCTATTGGGGAAGGGGACATGTAAGATTCTTAATACAACAGAGTGCAGAAAATTTGGCTTTTTCACTAGTCCCTGAGGTACCTCTATGGCACCCTCTAGAGAACTGAGGAATCACAGAATAAAAACCCTCCAAACCATATGATCTTCAAAGCAATAATGTATTAGACTAACACAGTAGGCAGATGAAGGTTATCTGAATGGGTTTTGTGGGGCAAGGGGAGATGTGATACAACTGGAAAATAAAGCAGCAAGTTATCTCATTGTTTTGATTTGTTTTTAGTTACAGTTTTGAATAAATTTCAATTCACATCAATAAGCATATGAAGATCACACACTCATATACAAAAAAGAGCAAGGGCTGTAAAAATCTTGAGAACCACTGATTAGACAGCTCTTCAGATCTATGAATTTTAATTTCCCTGGTTCTGCCATCTGCTTAGTTTCTACTCATTCTCACCACGTCTTGTTCAACTTCCTAATCCTGTGTCAGGTAAGGCAGGTCGCACACCCTAACTTAGATGGGCACCCATGTGACAGGCCAATCACTGGCTCCCTGGGTGGGATAATAATCATTATAACAGCTAACATCTATTGTATCCTTAATACGTGCCAGAAGCCACAATAAAGATTTGTATGTACATAAACTGGTTTAATCTTCACACAATTCCAAGTATCTATTACGTGCTAAGCAGAATCTCTTCCGGAGGCCTTTTCTAATCTCCTGGCCCGAGAGAAGTGGCCCTTCTGTGAGCTCTCATTACACATGGCATACAACTCTAACAAAGCACATAGCTAATCATATCAATTCCCCCGACTCACATCTGCCTTCCTGAATAGAGTATAAGCTCCTGGAGGGAAGAAACTTTGTCTTATACATTCTGTGTCTCTAACACTAGGCACAGAGATTGGCACACAGTAGGCATTCAAGAAATGTTTGCTCAACACTGGCAGACACTTTCACTGAGCTACCACAAATGCTTTCCTAGCCCATCCCTCCTTGGTTACCTCCATTCTGGAGACTGGAAAAACTAGGTAACTTAACCAGTTTTTCAGGAAGGTTTTGGGAAAGATATTTCTCTTCCTGACACTCTAAAGGAATCTGACAAGAAAGCTTGTGCAGATAGATGCTTAGAGCTACTGCAGCCATTCTGTGATAATGAGGGAAAGACCAAGAGAATCACAGGAGCCCAGAACCAGATCCCTGATGTCTTTGAGCTACTGAACTTTTTCCACGATCACCTCCCTCCAAGACTACCTGTTGTGTTAGAAAAATAAACTCTGTTTGTTAAAAACACTGAGAGTTTCTGTTACTTCAAGCTTAAAGCATTTCTTTTTTTACAGGAACATTTTGAAAGTAATAAAATCTGGTCCCTAACCTTAAAAAAGACACCTTAAAAAAAGGGTCACCAGAGTACAGGACACCAGATTAAATATAGGACTTATTAAAAACAATGCACAGTTTTTCAGTATAAGTATGCCCATTCAATTTTGGGACATATTTATATTAAAAATACTGGCAGTTTATTAGAAATTCAAATTTAAATGGGTGTTCTGTATTTTTATTTGCTGTATCTGGCAGCTCTTTGTAGATAGGAGTAAACAGCTTCTAAGAGTAGCAGAAGAGATGCTTAAATCAGGGCATCTGATTTAGCAAACAAAACCACTCCCAGGATAACACCAATAGTAACAATGTACATTACATGACCTTTTACAGTTTTCAGAGAACTTTCACAGACATGACTCATTCAGTAACTAGCTGTTGTTTACATTTTATAAAAATACTCTACCCTAGTGGGTTATTTGCCCAAAGTGGCACAGTTGGTAAGTAAAGGAGTCGAGATCTGAACTTGGATCTCCAGATTTCTGGTTCCATGCTGTTTCTTTATATACTTGAGGTTCTCAAACTTTAACATGCATCAGAATCACCTGCAGGGCTTGTTAAACTACTGATTGCTGGACCTTAACCTGGTAGCAGGTCTGGGGTAGGGCCAAGAATTTGCATTTCTAACAAGGTTCCAGCGATACTGATGCTGCTAGTACTGGGAACACACTTTGGAAACCACTGCTTTATACTATACCAAGGCAGCTCTTTTCTATCAGGACAGAATCAACAATCATCTATCCTGTTTCCAAGAAGAGAAAAACCTAGAAAGCATATCAAAACCAAATGATAACACATTAATTGCAAAGGCCCTCTTTTTCTTTGACTTATATCACCTGGAGCTTGCAAGTTAAATGCATATGTGGGGAAGCACGTGAAAATGAATGTGATGCCTTATATTCCACTCTCTTGAACATTGGTTTTTTATTCATGGGTATAGATGCTGCCCAAACAAGCTGGAGGTCTTACTCAAGCATGGGAGGTGGGAGTGTGGATTGAGTGTATGTGTGTGTGCCTCTTGTCTTTGTGTGCCGCATTTCTGGAGGACAGGCTGCAAGAAAATTAAGGGTCGCTACAAAACCGCTCGGGGGCCTGGAAGTGAAAATCCCTGGTGTCCTCATCCTTAAAATCACGTGTGGGTCAGGGCATGAAACTTGACCCTTTGCATGATAAACCAAGAGATGTCCTTCCTTTATCTAGAGTTGATTATACTCTCCCTCTTTGTTTTCTCCTTTCCTTGTCTCCTTCATACTCCCACAGCAGCCACCTACCAGACAGGAAGATAAAACCGAAATGGAGAAGAGCAGCCAACTGTAAAGCAGTCGAGTGTAGCTGCCAAAGCACAGGCAAGAGGGGGTGAGAAGGGGGGACGTGGAAGGGAAGAAAGAGAGCTCTTTATCCTCTGAGTCTCTGAGTGGTAATTTCACTGTCTACGTATACAGTAGCTGAGAGCATTGAAAACAAATACAATCATACTGCAAACACGGTTCATATTCTTGGAGCCTCCCTCCATGGGAGTCTTCTGGGGACCTGCAACACTCTCCAGCCAACCCTGGACCCTCCGGTTGGTAGACCAGGACCCGTCACTGCATTCCAGGTCAGTGACTGCCTCTTGTCTGTCCAGATAGTTTCTTCAGCCATGAGACAATGAAGACTAATCAGTGTCATTTATTAATTTTCAAAAAAATAGTGTTGTATAAAACTACAAAGAATAATGTAACAACAAACCCTCATAGTCCTACTATCCAGATTTAGCAACTGTTATATTTGGTTGTATCTCTTCCAGGTTTTAATATTTTGTTTTTATGGAATTACATGACATATAGTCCAAGAGCTTTAGCCCTATCCTTTTTCCATTACCCTTTCAGGCAACAAATACCATGAGTTTTGATTCCTTTTATTTCATTAAAAATTTGCATATATACACATGGATTATAAGACACCCCATAATATTATATTTTTGTTTTTATTAAGAATATGTTATTTATTATTATTCATATATTTGTTAATCATATAATATTATTATTTTTTTGTTTATATAAGTGATTCATATTGAGTGTTTTGTCCTTCTCCTTGTTTTCACTCCACATAAAGTTCTTGAGCTCTAGCCAGTTCATTTAGATGATCATTTTTACCTGTTCATTATATTTGCTCATGTATTCCTCTATAGTGGACTGTGAATTGTTTCCAACTTTGTTTACTCTTACAAGCAATGCTGCAATGCCCACCCTATTACATGACCCTGTGCACATGCACCAGAGTTTCTGCTGGATATATACACAGAAGTGGAATTATTGAGACCTAGGTATTATATCTTAAATTTTACTAGATGCTGTCAATATAGCTTGAAAGTGGGTGTATCACACTGTATTCCCAAGACTAATGAGGGAGGATACCATTTCTCCCACATGCTGACAACTGTTGAAATTGTCAGACTTGTTAGCTTTTGCTAATGTCAGTCTGCAGTGAAAGGTGTCTGCCTCATGCTTGTTTTGATTCACATTTCCTTGTAACGGATTGAGGTTTTTTTTTCTGATTCAACTTCCTTCTCTGTGACTTGTCTGTTTACATCCATTGCCCCATTTTTCTATTACTTGTCTTTTGTCTACTGATTTGTAGGAATTCTTTTTTTACATACATTCAGAACAATAGTAATTTGCATATTATACGTAAATATTGCAAGTATCTTCTCCCTGTCCTTGGCTTGTGTTTTAATGTTGTTTATGAGTAAATTATTTGATAAAGAAGCCGAAAGGAGTGATCACAGGTTGTGGACTTGGCACTGTTACATACAATCCTTCAGTGGGCTGGGCGATAAAGAAACTGAGACTCTAAAGCAGAGCTATAACTGGAGGAATCAACATTCAAAGCCATGTCTAAAAGCCACAGATTCAGTGCATCACAAACCAACATGCATGCTCATGTGTTCCCTCTTACAGAAACATTGTAAAATAAAGCCTTATCATGGTTAAAGTGTGCAAACAGACAATTTATGGTATCAGAAGTATTTGGGGACAACTTGTTAAAAGGTCAGAGATTTTTCTTCTGTAGGACCGGGGTGAATCCCAGAAATATATACTGCAAACAAGCTCCTGGAGACAAAGATACAGCAGATCAGTGGGCCAGACTTTGAGGACACTCTTGACAGAGTTGAGAAATCAAAGCACTTAGTGAAGCTGGTGGCGGCCCTTGGGAGGTCTGGGCCTCCAGCCACCTGTGTGAGTATTTGATGTGCCTCTCTCCTGTGGGTCTATAGGCTCTGCAAGGACAGGGACTTCCCTCTTCTGTTTTCTCCCAGCATCTAGCATCGTGCCTGGCTCAATAAATAATTGTGGAATGAAGAAATGTTCCATGTATCACATTTAGTAGGTAACCACCCATGTCTAAGAAGAGTCTTAAGAAAGTCTGTACTTCGCCTCAAACTCTAAACTTTCCTCTCCGGATGAAAGGGAGGGAGGCAACAATAATTCATTCTATATGCCAAGTGCTCTTGACCTCAGTTAATTCACATTATTGACCTGATGCCCTGAGAGTTGTCATCTGAAAGTACGTATTACAAAAATAAACATTCCTAATTACGTGTGTCTATAAAATGACAGTCAATTGAGTGGAGAAGGAAATCTGTCTAAACTCTTTACTGTGTGAAAACCAGAGACACAGGCATTTCTTTGGAAGCTGATGCTCAAAAAGTACTCGTTAGGATACCTGCAATACCTTCTCTTTTCACCTTGTCCCAATGGCACAAGACAGAGCAAGTTCCGAAGTCCCTATGCCTCATGCCATCTCTGTGAAGCAAGTATGATTCATCGGGCCTAATCTCTCAGTCCCGACAATTGCCTGCATCCGGTTTAGACCATCTCTGTCTTTGATCAAAACTGTCAGCATTTTCTTTCCTCTGTACGTTAGTCATATGCTATTGAGATGATCAGTGGATCTTCTCTCCAAAGCAGGCCAGCTAATGACACCTTCCAGCTAGGCAAGAATTTTCCCTGTTAGATCTGGGTGTGATGCAATGGTTCAGAGATGTTTAGCAGGGAAGAAAAAAAGGTAAGCATTTCTGAGAGCTTTGTCACCTCCACCGATTTCTGATTCCTCAGAGGGACAGGTATCTCTGAATAGCCTCAAAAGATGTAATGAAAAGAGGCCCTGAGAAGTACATTTGAGCAACAGGTATGACAGAGCCATTGGGGAATGTGGTTTACGGAGGTTCTTGTTTCTCTTAGATGTTTCTATTTTTAGAAGTAACATTAAAACTTTTATAAGAAATACAAAGATGTTAAAACTCCTTGTATGTTTAATCAAGAAACCCATGGAGGGCTTCCCTGGTGGCTCAGTGGTTGAGAATCCGCCTGCCGATGCAGGGAACACGGGTTCGTGCCCCGCTCCGGGAAGATCCCACATGCCGCGGAGCAGCTGGGCCCGTGAGCCATGGCCGCTGAGCCTGCGCGTCCGGAGCCTGTGCTCCGCAACGGGAGAAGCCACAACAGTGAGAGGCCCGCGTACCGCAAAAAAAGAAAAAAAAAAAGAAACCCATGGAGATGTTACTGGTTTGAAGATAGAGACCATGAATTTGTCTTCTCTTAGAGCTAGGGGAGATGATAGTCTTATAGTCTTATACCAAAGACTGTGGTGAGACTGACACACAGTTGACATAGAACAGAGGTGGGTAGAGTATCTTCTCTGGAGGAGAGTCTAGAATTCATTCTATCTACCTCCCCCAGGCCAACAGCCAAGCTCAACACTCTTCTGGTCTTCAGAGCAATTGCCTTCTCTTCACTTCTTCCCTGGAAGAACCAGACCGAAGGTGGATCTATACAGAACCATTGGCTGGGCCTTCATACACCATGCGTGGTGCCAGTGTGGGAGGCACGCACAAACACAGTGCATAGGGAGTACAGGAATTTGTCAGCTGGTTTTGTCAACTGACAGAGTTTTCATAGCTTGGATGAATCAAATCCAAGGGGTTTTTTTCCTACAAACTTATATATAGCCTCTGAAGATATTTTAAGCTAGACAGTTCTGACGAATTAGCACTTGACTCTTAAAAACATTTTTTTTCCTCTGGGCCTAATATTGTGTGATAATTATTTTCTGATCTTTTTAAAGCTCTTGGCTTTGGAAATGGGAAGTGGGAAAATAAACCAGAAAATCAAAACATTCTGAGTTAAGGCAAAGTCTGAGTGGCACTCATTCTGTTACAATGTATTTTCTGATCCTGACATCACAGATAATATCAGTCCCACAACAGCTGTGAAGAAAATCAAGACTAGATTTAAAACAAAATGTCTGTGGGAGAAAACAAAATCTTATCCCAATTGTTTCCTTAACCTTTTGTAAATCGGCGTTTGAGAAGAAGCAGCAACATGGAAGAGTAACTCCTGGTCTTCTTAGGAAAGTTTAATTCATACGCCTCATATCTCAAATGCCCCCAGCTTCGCAAGCCTCATTCCCATGGTTCAATCTTTCCCAGCCATTTGTTTCTTCTCTCTTCCCATGAGTACAGGTATTTGAGTACGTTCGTGTGTGTGTGTGCGTGTGCGTGTGCGTGTGCGTGTGTGTGTGTGTGTGTGTGTGTACTCTCCTCTTGCATCTTGTTTGAATGCTCCAGAAAACAAGACATGGTGGAAACCCTTCTGGGACCAGTAGCTTTCTCATTTCCCTGGCCACCCTTCATGCCTCCTCCATGATACATGAGCTCGTGATCACCTGCCATTTCTTCAGTGCCTTCTATGTCCCAGACACTGGCACCATGACATGTATCTCATCTAATCATCAAAACAGGCCTGTGGTATACAGAGTACATCTCCAATATACAGCTGAACAACCTGAGGCTCGGAGTACAGAAGTCACACAGCTGGGGAGCTGTGATTTCAAGAATCAGACTCAAGGCTCACTGATTCCAAAGCACAAAAGTTTTCCTCTACATCCTGCCTTCAGGAATAGACAAAGGCCTGAGACTGTAATGAATCTAAGGCACACTTCATCTAATTTTTTTTCAACAAATTATCCCTAATGGCAGCGAAGAGTGAAGGTATGTGGATAAGTGGGTGTGAGCACATGTTGGAGGGAAGGAGATACAGTGTGCTTTTTTTTTTTTTTTTTTTTTTTTTGCGGGCCTCTCACTGTTGTGGCCTCTCCCGTTGCAGAGCACAGGCTCCGGACGGACGCACAGGCTCAGCGGCCATGGCTCACGGGCCCAGCCGCTCCGCGGCATGTGGGATCTTCCCAGACCGGGGCACGAACCCGTGTCCCCTGCATGGGCAGGCGGACTCTCAACCACTGCGCCACCAGGGAAGCCCTACAGTGTGCTTTTGAGGATGTTAGTCTGAAGCATTCGGCTGCATGCACATAATTTCTTTGAAGTCTTTTATTTACCTAAAAAATTCACTCTAATGTTGCATTCTATTCCATAATGTATTCATACTTGCTGTAGTGTTAAAGAAAGGGGTTTAAAAAACTTGCTGTTGGCTAAATTAATGCTCTAGGAAGATGTACCATATTTATCTTGCAGGTCTATGGATCCCAGGCACCTGGCCATTGCCCTTGGAATTACTGTAGCCCAGGGTAAAAAGTAGAAGAAATAAATCCATTTCCACTACTGAAAATACAACTGAGAGGTCCCATCCTTCCGAGAGTGTGCCAATAGTGTATTATTTGCACTTAAAAATCAGCAGGTTACTACTAATGATCACAAGGTGGATTTCGAATGCTTAGAAGAGGGCTATGAGGCTGCTGATACATAAGAACAATAAAGCACAACTTTTGATAACTGGGAATTATTTCTGCCACCTAAACCAAACAGTTTTTTAAAAATCTAGCACAGGGAATCAGTTAAATGCCAAATTCCTATTAGGGCATAAGTAATTATGAGAAACAGAGGCAACATGATAGAGTGAGAAGAGCTTTGGACTGAGACTCAAGACATGGGTTCTAGATTCAGCTCTGCTATCAACAAGTGTTGACAAGACACAATGCTTTAAAGACTGCATTGAAAATAATTACTCTATATTTTCTTAATGACATTCATACAGATAAAATATTTTGAACCAATACTCCTGAGATGTAATCAGATATAAACTCTTCTGAACTTTTGGGTGGTGTCCTAAAGGGCTGATGGGGACAAAGTTCTACATTAAGCACATTCGGACTCTTTTTGATCCTTTAAAAAAGTTGAATATAAATCTCTTTTGGAACCTCCAGGTTTTAAATTACTTCCAGTTACAAAAGTTGCTACTTAATTCAACAAAGAGAAAGGAGACCATTAAAAAATACCCAGAGCTGAAAAAATGGCCATTTCCAATGGCAAAGGAGATAACCACAATGCCGAAGGCTTGTTCACATTGCTCTGGAAGCCTCTGAAGGAGGAATGAGGGTGCCTGAGACTCTCGTATCCAGTAAAGGTAATAAGGTCAAGCAGAAAAAGTGTACGTAAGTACTGATAATCTCACACATGCCAACAGGACATTCCACATGCTATGGTCACAAAGAAAGTAAAAGTTCTTCTCAGCGTTGACAGATGGTCATCCGTTGTGCCTAAATGGCTTTGAGAAAATCCATGTTTACCCCAGTGGGCTGCAGGAAGTAAATCTCTGAAAAGTCAAAGTTCAGGGCATCTCTGCCTATTAAAAATAATGCCTGTGACATACCTCCCCACTTAAACAGCACGAGTCTAACAGGGGCTAAAGCTGTTTTACTTCCAGACCTCTCCCACACACCTGAGAATAAAATATCAAGCTACATAATGTAATTCTACCTCTAATTTAGGACCTGAATTTCATGTCTTTGGAGGTGTGTAAAAGGCCTATGTCAACTTATAGCTTTCTGCAAATATAATAACTTAGGCTATCACCAGACACTTGTCTAACCTATAATTTTTTCCTTACTCCATTTTATTTTGTCTCCCTGAATATGTAGAGAGCAGTGTTTGCCAGAGTGCTGAAGAGCAATACAAAGGAGCATGCATTTAATTATTCAGGTGGAGGTAAGAGAGAAGTGACACAGGTGCTCAAAGGTGGCGAGTCCCTCGCGTTGGAACCTACTGTTCATTTCACCCCAGGTAATTACAGACCATCTCTTATCCTTGATACAGTAAGCAAGGAGTTCCAGAAGGCAATCAGAGGAAAAAGGGAAAAGGATGTTAACACAGCCGATGGGAGAATAACAGGGACTGGCATGAGGAAAGGCAACAGAAGGTATGTTCATTGAAGGAAAATTTATAATTGACTTTGTTCTACTCATTTATTCAGAGAGGGTGGTACCAGCATAATTATCATCCAGCAATATAGGTGTTATTATGTGTCATAAGCGATGGGAAGCCTCCCAGGTTCCTTTGGGTTCTATCTCCTTTATGGGCCTTGATTCATTTTACTCTTGCAGAGAAAGTCTTTGTTGAACACCCATTACACGATCAGGATTTGCTCTCAGTACGTAGGATACAATAGAATGAGATAATTTCCATCTGTAAGCAGTTTTAAGTCTATTGGGAGAAACATACCAATAAGCACAGAATGCCAATGCATTGCATCTTCCAGCCAGGACTTGGGGGTCAAGGAATGCTTCCTGGAACCGATACTCAAGCTGCAATTCCAAGAACAGCAGAAGTTGGGAGGAGACAGTGAGGGAGACAAGGCAAGAAAGAGACTTCCAAGTAAACGCTTGGCAAGAGGAGAGAAGGCAGAATCAACATGATTTGGGGAGTGTGTGGCTTGGAGGCAGTTTCTGGAGGAAGAGAAGAAAGATATGTAGACTATAAGACCATTTTCACTTTCTTCTCCCACTATTGCTAGACACAGTAGAGTTCATGTTCCCTCCTGGAACTTTGAGCTATTTTAACCAAGCAGCCAAGCTTTGAAGACTGACTTACGGTGGTCTCAGATCCATTCACTTGCAGCCAAAGCAGATACAAATTATATTTTCTTAATCTACCTACATACATCAGACTCTAAGGCTCTGTTTCCTTTTGGCCTGTCTTCTTTACTTCCTTCACTTCATGCACAATGAACAATGATATCTACAGTGCTGCCTTCCCAGACCGATTTAATACTATCTCTGTGTTTATATTGTCTAGATTAAACTAACTTTTAAAAATCTATCTCTCCAAGTTCTTCTGGTTTCATGTTCAGTTATGTTTATATTCCTTTCAAAATTTTAAAGAGTCCTTTTGATGTTTTTAGGAGTGGCCTATCTGGCAAGCCTGGTCTCCCCACTCTTTGCTATTGATATGATCTATATATTAAATGCACAAATGCCAGGGCTTTGTACTGGCACCAAATAAAGCATGTTAAGTGGATACATCCCTGCTCTTTAATTTACTTTGCTTAGGATAGGAGTTTAGAATCACTTACATTTCCCTGCCCAGTTTTTCAAGCATTCCCAGGGAATTAATAAACTTTAATCTCTAAGTAACTCATCTGTAATGGTGTGCTAGAAACAGTCCACACCAGCTCATAAGAACCAACTTACATTTTCGGGAAATTTGTGAGCTGGTTGTTAAACATGCCTGTTATTAAAAATTAAATTATATGCACTAACAAATAAATTATGTTTAAAACATGGTAATATACGCTAAAAACATTACTTCCTAATTATTTTTATTACATTTTACTATTATCTATGCTCTCAGGTTCATTTACATCTATTGTTTTCGGGTGGTGGTAATACTATACAATGGTATCTACCGTGCATCTCTTCCCAGTTCTGTGTTCAGCGATGCCATATTGGTAACTCAAAAATGGCCATGCCGGGAGTATTCACACCACAAAATTGGCAAGTGCTACAAATCATGATTCTTTTTTTCTTCCTTCAGAGATCCAGTTTTTAAGCCTTGACTCATGCACCACTGCTCGTATGGAATAAAGAATGGGGAGAGTGGTTTGGGAGGAGAAAAAATGGATATTGGCAGAAAAACAGTCAATCAGTGTAATAATATGTAGAAAATCCACTAAAATTATAGTCTAGGAGAGGACCAGTGAAATAAAATCATATTCTCTGAAGATGTATGCGTCTATCCTCTTGAAGTTAACAGATTTTTAAGGAAAATGAAGCCATGACACATTACTCCTGTTCCTTTTTGCCTTTAACAGAAAAAACGAACATAACAGAAGAGACTACAGGAGTCTGGAGGGTATAAAACCTGCTTAGGACAGCTGCCAACACACCCTTATGCCCTGGTAGCAGCTTTTGTTGCATAAGTTCTCCCAGACATTTGAGAAATCACAAAGTAGATGAACTTGTTTTGTGGAATAAGATAAAAATTGTACTAGTATTTCACAATCAAAATGATTTCTTCTGAGCCTCTATAGTTTCTGGGTGATGTAAATGGCATCACTGTGCTCAGGAGAATACGTAGAGCTGTTGAAGATGAAGGCAAAGATTAGGTAACAACAATGGTAATGGCATGAGTGACTCTCACCAGAGAGCCTCAATGGACCTCCTGGAACTTCTTTGATTCCTCGAATATCTTTGAGGCACAGTCAAGGGGCAAAAGCAAATATCCAATTGTTTGGAGAGGGAAGCAGACACACTGTGCTTCAACAATTTTCCTAAATTTAGGAATAGATCCAGTTAAAAATAAAAAGGACCAGAAGCCCCAAACCCTGACTCTTAGTCAAATATAAAGTACACAGTCAAGTGGTAATGAATGGTGATTCCAAAGCCTCAGCTTTAATTCAAGCAAATTAGTCTAATGGATAAATAAACAGTGGTCCAAATCTCCTTCAAATTTCTGAGATTTTTAGGAAGTAGTAAAATTAAACAAACAATCAAAAGACAGACTTGTGTATTTGAAGCTATTCAGGGCACTTATCATGAATTCCAAAGTGTAGAAGTCAACATTACACTTATATGGCAAACTTCCTCTTAAAGATTGTGTAGAATTAAATAATTTTATGATTTCTGCCTGATTTAAAGACCTCTCAAAGTTGATCCCATCAAATGAAAATTATATACATTCTAGTTTACAACTAACTCTGAATACTTCATACTAATATATTATGAGTTCATTGACTGGTAAGCAAAGTAAACCTTCCAAGTCCTGCCTAATCAGCGTGAGTGAGGATGGAATTTCTGGGTGCTTCCATTTATTCCCCAGGCAGGGTGCATCATCTGGCCATTTGTTCCAACTTGTTATTAATAGCCAGAAGGAAAATATGAAATGCTGGACCAAGGAATTAGGAAGAATTGTCTCTGAAAACTTGTCTTGTTCAAGAGAATTTTCTACTTCTGATTCTGAAAATCATAAAATAATCTTGCTGCTTCTGAAATGTTTCTACCTTCTCTCAAACAGAGATAAAATGCACCTTAGAGTGCATTTCTGGTTGTGATTAACACACACGAGGCACTCCTGCTGTTACCTGTACAGGACAGACATAGCTTATCTATTAGGATAAGCCTGAGCCTGAGTCAGTCATTAAGGATACTCATTCCCACTGTGCCTGGACACAGACTAACAATTGTTCTCAACATTCTCCAGCGTACTACTACCAATGAGTTTGAATTAGCACTTGGGACAAGCCCAGATCTGATCTAACATTTGTGTTTCATTAAAAGTGAGGTCCAGAAAGGTTAACTAACTTGCTTAAAGTCACAAAACTAGTTAGTGGCAAAACCAGAATTTGAAAGCATGTTTCTAGCGCTCTTTCTGCTGTGATGTACTGCCTTACTTAGACCACAGAGGGTTTTGAGCTGATGCAATCTGAATTCTCACCCATAAGTGTAAGAATCCTATTGATGGGTACCATCAGGGCAGACTCTTTCTGAAAGGCATCTGCAGACATTTGGTAGATGGACCTGTTATGGGTTGCTGCTCAGCAACAAACATTAGTCCTTTTCTTTCCATACATGAATTATCAGTGTTTATGGTATTAAAGTCAAGTAAAGAAATCTAATTGGCCAAAGAAAGAGCACTAGGATTAAGGAACTCTGCAATTATTTATTAGTTCATTTACTTAAGCAGAGTTATGAAGTGAACTACAAATAACAAACCATTTTCATCTTAAAGGACTTCATCCTTGCCTTACAAACTGTGGAGACACAAGGTAGATGTATAGGGAATGTGGAGGTGAGATAGAAACACAGACTAGCAAGAAGGGAAATTTGACCTAGATTTCTTTGGAAGTAGTCTCTCTGTTCATTTTTGGGTGGGTGTCATCAGTCAAGACCAAGTCTCTGTTATTCTGATATTCTTAATCTACAATGCCAGTTTTGATCCTGCTATGTGAGTAAACATTTTCAGCATTATCAATTGTTGGAAACACTTGGTGAGAGGTTTCCATTTCTGCTTCTCCTAACCATGCTTTTTAGTCGTTTTGGCTGTTGATGACTGTGTGCAGCAAAACCAAGAGCAAGAATGTGTAGATGGCATCGAAAAGGGCTTGCATGCAACTATGCAGTTGGGATAGAGAAAAAGGAGTCAGTATCACAGGCACAGCACATTCTGCTATCTCTCAGAGGATTCCAAACGCAACAGCTGCTCACACACATGAATAATATCCTGCCCTGGCCTCAAAGGCACTGACATTTTTCTACCTCAGCCCTTGGCAGCAAACGTTTCACGGATATGCCACTTTGGTTTGAAATTCGCTTATGCTAGTTAGTATGACTCAGGAATTTCATATTTCCAAAGCCCAGTTAAAATTCAGACATTTAAGAGGAAGAAGAATCCAAAAGTGTTGGGTTCTCTGGATATACCCCCATTTTCATGTTGATCACGTGACTCTTTTTTGTCTAAAAGGTGCCTTGCACAACTGCATCAACATAAATAAGATTCCATGTGAAAACTGTAAGGGCAGATAATGGAATCTCACGGCCCCAGAATGTGATCCCATTTATCAGAAGTATAGCGTTCAGTTGGTATTTTTATCAAAGGCATTCTTGTGAATTGAACAAACCAACTACAGTTCTAATACTACTTAGCAGGGCTATTTACAGACTTTGTCCCTTAAAAAAATCCACATCTTGTTCAGAGAGCATCTTGTTAAAAGAAAAGTCTTAGGTGTTTTTTATTTGATGCCAAACTATACAAATTATTTTGAGCTAAGAAAAATGAAGACACACAGATCAGTGAAGAGAGTCCTAAATCAGGATGTAGAAGATTGAGGTTTAGACTAGTACATTTCCTCAGTGTCTTAGAACTCCTATTCCTCCAGCCCTAAAACTGTTCGTGGTCCCTGGAGATGCATGTGAAGAATGGTGAATTCATGTTTAAGAATATTTGGAAGTGACCCTTGCAGCAGGGAACATCATTTTGGCTCAGGAGATAATGAGAGGAACAGTGAGGGTGGCCCACATTTTTCACAGCTAAGATATAAAATGTTTATGAGAGACATAGGCAGACACTCTATTTTAAGCTTCTCACAAATTCTCTTCTCATGAGATTTTGTGTTTCAATTGATAATGGCCTCATTGCTAGTCACACAAAGTCCTTCCAGATCAGATTATTCCCAGAGCAGTTTCAGCACTAATTTGCTGTTTTGTACTAATTTGCTGTTACTACCTCCATAATAATAGAAATTGACAGAAAGCCCACTGTCAAAAAGGCCAAAAGTAAACCAACCCAAAGGGCTGTCTATATGTGGGCATCAAGTCTTCAGTCTGAGGCTGGCAACCCACAGAGCACAGTCAGTGGTGAAGCAAAGGCAGTGATTAAGAATGGAGGTCAAGAACACAAAAGAAGAGGAGGGAGAGTCCTAAGGTTAAGACACACAGGATTAAAATAGAGTGGTTGAAAGCACACAGAGAGGGAAGGAGGCCTTAAATACCCGGCACACCTACAGGTATTTCTACCAACCTTGGCTTTGCAAATGAACTCCTACATTCTTAATACCATGTAAGGAATGGGAATGTGGTCTTGATTCGTGATATCAGCTTCAACAGTAGACAACCCAATTCAAAGTTTCCCGAAGTTTAGTGCTACCACTAGTATTACACGGGATGATTTTAAGTGACACACACATTTAAAATTTTAATTTTAGCTGTCATGGGTTTCTTTTTATATGTGTTAGGAAATTAAAACATAAAACCTATAATTTCTTACATATTCCTTAGGACAGAGCTATATTTTTTAAAAGTGCATCAATTTAAAGTAAAAAAAAAAAAAAAACCTAAGAAGTTATAAGAGAAGTGATACAGATAAGGGACAAATCATGACAGTCTTTGAATAACTTAAGTTTGGGAAAAGCTGATCTAGTCTGGTTCATGTTAACAAAGGTTTGTTTTCTTGTTCCTCTTTGTCTCCTTGATAGGGGGTGATGTTCTTTGAGATCCTAACCTTATTTTACTCAAGACACAGTGTCACACCATGTATAAAACAGATAACTCATGAGAACCTACTGTATAGCACGGGGAACTCTACTCTGTGGTGACCTAAATGGGATGGAAATCCAAAAAAGAGGGGAATATATGTATACGTACAGCTGATTCACTTTGCTGTACAGTAGAAACTAACACAGTATTGTAAAGCAACTATACTCCAATAAAAATTTTTTAAAAATAAAAAATAGAAATTTATTTAGCTTTTTATGCCAATAGAAAAAAGGGAAACAATTATACAAGAAATAAAAATAATGAAAATGTAAAAAAAAAAAAAGAAAGTGTCACAAAGTAGCAAAAAGGAATGTTAAGAAGGGTGCCCTAGAAAGGGCACCCAAGCAAGTCTAAATTCATTCTTCTGACAGCAGAGCAAGAGTGTCAATATTTAACGAAATTTTACAAAACCTCTTTCCCAACAGCTGGAAACAGTAGTGTTTTTGGAGCTGGTGTAGGTGCTTGAATTGTAGTAAAGGAACATTCTATCCTGAGCAATGGAAATGGTAGAAAGCTGAGGATCAACACACGGTAATAAATGTGCCCAAAGTGAATATCCTTGGTTCCTGTTCTTGGCCAGGTGCCCTCTGCTGCACGATCTGCAGCCCACATTGAAGAATGTACCCTCTGCTTTATAACCCCGTAACTGTCAGAATACATCTTAGAATCACAGAGTCGGCGTTTTAACCACCCCTTCTAAATTCTCACTTTTAGAAGGAGTCTCTCCTAAAATGCTAAACTGAGTGAAAAAAAATGTTGAAAAGAAACATATTCCATCAAAGAAGAGGTTGAGAAAAGGAAAAGAAACAGGACCAGAGTTTAATGCATTGCATCCTCATACATTAGAACGTTAATGTCAAGGCAGGATTTTTTTTTTAATATTTAAAAACTATTTTAGTGATTTATTCTGCAATCACTCACCTTCATTCCAGCAGTGAAAATAAACATTATCTTGCATGGAGTTTATTTAACTTGAGGAACTTATCGGGATAAGCCTGAAAATATGCCCTACAAGTTTTCCCCATGCATGCCAGGCTTGGTGGTCAAGTCCAACAAGGCAGTCCACCTTTTCCTCATGAGCCGACAATGTGAGAATCACATAAAGGAAGAGGCTGAGGTGGAGCTCTCAGGAAAGAGAGAGACACAAAACCACAAAACTTCTTTAAAAAGAGTTTGTCTTTAAAACAATGTGTTGGCATAACTCTCTCATCTGTGACAAGATATCACAAAATGTCCCAATGCAGTGTCCTTTTTGATTAGCTGTCTTGTCATCAGAGAAGCGTATCAGGATTGATCTTGGCCAAAGCAGAGGAATGGCCAACAGGTCTAAGTGATCCGAGTCCCAACCAGTAGGTTTCCTGTTCTGTGTTTAGTCTCTATTCTTACTTGTAGAATAACTGACAAAGCAGGTGACAGGCAGTAAGACAGAGAGATGGGTACAAGGCTGCAACAAATATTTATTAATTACTATTATGTGCAAAGTACAGAGGAATAGCTGTGTAGAATACAGATTTGTAAAAGTGGAAGGAACTGATAAAACATTTATTGTGCAACTACAATGAGTTAAGCATAATATTAAATAATTTACATGTAATAACTTATTTGATGCTGACAACAAATGTGTGAGGTAGGCATTACATAGACAAGGCAAATAAGATGCAGAGATGCTAAGTAACTTGCCTAAAGCCATGCAATGCCATCGAGGAGGAGGGGTTGGTGATGGAGGCGGGTTTGTCAGATCTTAAGCCTGTCTGACTCCCTAGAGTTTTCTGTTTACTTGTTATTTGTCTGTTGTTTTTCCTATTGTTTATTGAGCACTTATTATGTATCAGGCATTATACTAAATGCTTTCATGGATTATTGGAGTAAATCTTCAGAACAACCCTATTAGGTAGGTAATGTTAGTTTCAAAACTTGATAGGTGATGAAACTGAGGCACAGGAAAGCTAAGTTAGTTGTTTGAGATTATACAGCTACCCAGTGGTGAATCTGGGACTTGAACCTAGGCAGTTTGATTGCAGAGCCCAGACTCTATTACAGCAGTATATGGCCTCATTGCATTGTTGTGTTTCCAAAATCAGACACAGATACAAGACACACTGAGACCAAACTGAGTACTGGTGCTAAGAACACACACACACACGCACATGCACGCACACACACACAGTGTGAAACGACTTCTCCTGATGATACGTATTGCAGGAATTCAGGAAATAATAACTGGTTGCAGTACAAAGTGGCTAAAGAATGCTCAGAATCCCCTTGCCTCCATTAAAATGATTTGAAAGTGAAACATATTTAATTCATTTGACCCTAATATTCAGTATGATTAGGATGTCTTAATTCAGTGAGTCCTATTATTTTGCATTTGTAGATCAGACAAATTAGACAAGGAAAATATGGGCAGATGTCTTAGAATTACCAGTTTTTAAAATTTTGCTAAATAACTTAAAAACAATCGTTAGCATCCACTGTCAATATCATTTCATAAAAAAGAAGCACCATATACATTTAAATTTGTGAAAAACTAGCTACACTGTATTTCTTTTACACTGTTTATCACAGAATGGTAAAATGGTGTTAAAGATCATGCTGATTCACAAACTGGCATTTGGTAACCATTTTTCTAATTGCAAATCATAGCTTACATTTATCGAGCGTCTATTATATGCCAGGAGCTTTGTAGATATTATCTGGATTCCTTATAGTAACTCTATGAAGTATATATCATTACCCCCATTTAAGAGATTAGGAATTTGAGTTTCAGACAATGTAAGTCATGCCCAGAGTCACCCAGCTAGTAAGAGGTACTATACAAATACAGGTCCTTCCAACTTCAAAGTTTATATTCTTTCCCTTGCATGGGTTGTCAATCAAAAATTTGCTTCTGTAGAGAGTTACCCCCTATACTATCACTGGCTTTATAATTTTCAAATAATGAGAACAAATACATTTTGCATTGTCCTGAATTTTTGGTGAAAATTTCAAAAACAAAAGAAAATATTAAACATGCAACCTGTGAACTGATTACAGAGACCCAAATCCTTTTCTGAAAAGCCACGGTGTAGTCAGGACACCAACATTCTCTGTTTAGTGATCACCAATCAGTACCTCAACACCTGCTGTCTTGCCTCTTGTCCAGTAGCTGAGTTGCCATCTGACACAAGCCAAGACTGTGGGAAGAGCTGGTGTGAGAGATGCAGACTTTGGGAGGCCTGGAAACACCAGAAGCATGTGATGAGACCCTACTGAATCTGTCTGAATCCCTGCTGACGTATTCTGTTTTAAAATATTCTGTCTATAGACTCCAGAATATTCACGTAGGATGGAAAGGATCTTAGAGTCCAGTCAAGCTCACTACTTTTTATAGAGGACAAACTTGGGACCCGAAGGGATTCAGTGACAGCCCCAAACCTCCCAGACAATCAGAGCAGTTACAGGACTAGAATCCATTCAAGGATTCTGTGCACAATTCCATGCTGGGAACCCTGGTTCTTGTAGAGGGTAAACACTGGGGAACTTTTAGGTCCTATAAGAGAAAGGAATATTGCAGGAATATTGTAAAAGACAGGCTTCCCAGAGATTGGGAAGGAAATAACTGTTTAAATTATAGTACTCACAGTACCGTCTCCAACCTCAGAAAGCTACTCTTAGAAAAGAGGGTCCCTTTCAAGCCACTAACATCTGAGGTTAAGTGTATAATATTTAGACTAGAATATGTTTTTTGCATTTGAAGTCACTTGGAAACTGTCTTTTAAGATGATGTTATAAACATGAGAACTCTAATTAATATAATTTAATTACTCTTTTATGATTTAGATGTTTAGGATCTCATCATTTAACTTAATCATTTAATGAGGACATTAAAAACAGCAGTTACAGATCTGGAGGTTCTATTGAACGTACAGAGGTTCGGGTTAATGAAGTTTGGCTAGTAATTGAACGTGTGCTCACAATAATCTGATTTTCTATGTTCTGTCTAGTCTTTAAAATGAAAGCACCTGCTGCAATGTCTGGCACACGGGAGATGTAAGACATTTGGGTTTCTCTCCTCCCTTTCCTTTAGGTGCACACACAGGTATCTGTGATGTGTGTGTGCACCTGTTGATAGGGACTTGAGGAAGTGGCTGCCACAAGAGCCCAGGCCCTAAAGGACCTGCACTGTGGCAACCTTGTCAATGGTGGTAACAGAATGGTAACCACAATTCCCACGAGACACTCTGCTATCTGCGCAGGGATGTCCTATTCTGTTACCTGTAGGAACACTTTTCTCCCCACCCACAGAACAGCCCCGGTTCTGACTACAGCAGACTACAGAAGGAGCCCGGGATGGCTATTCTCTGATGACCCCTTCTCCCTTTAGAGCAGTGATCCTGCTCTAGAGGGAAAGACCTATTAGACTCTTCTAGGACAGTGCTTCTCAAACTTACTACGCATATAAAATCCCTGAGGATCTTGTGAAAAGGTAGATTCTCATTCTTTAGGTCTGGGATAGAGCCTGAGATTCTGCATCTCTAACAGACTCCCAGGTAATGCCAAATGCTGCTGGTTCACAAACCACACTCTGAGTAGCAAGGATCTCAGGAGTTACTTCAAACTCCACATCGGTGTGCAAGCCACCTCCACTTATGGTGACAGTGAGTTCACACTGGTGGAGTGTGAGAAGAAAAAACTCCTTCTGGTGAGTGAGAGAAGAAAATTGTTTATATTCAGAAAGCATGGGAGTGAGAATAAAAACAAAAGCAAGAGAGAGATGGAGAAAGAGGGAGGGAGAGGGAGAGAGGGAGGGAGGGAAGGAGGAAAAGAAAAGGGGAGGAAAAGTGGGAGATTTTAGATCTTTGACATTCTCTGAATATTCAATCTGTGTTTAGCAACATCCATTTTGCAGTTTTCTTCCCCCCAGAGTACTTTTCAAATCCTTACATTTTATTATTTGATTTTCACAACTGAATGCATTTCTGAAGTTCTGTATCTAAGTATCTGCCATATAATGTACAATTATGTAGGGCCCTCTCCCTCGAACTCCAACCAATAAGAAAATCAGTAACTGTAACAAAGCTTACCTTGCTTTCACTGTATATGAACATAGTCTGTGGATGATTTTAATTTGGTAAACTGCTAGAAAAGTGGAAAGTGCCTGGATTTTGAGCCTAACATTCCTGAATTCCTATCCTTAATACCTTTGCAACTTGGGAAAATTACTGATGTTCTTCAAGCTGCTGTTTCTTCATCTATAAGATATGGATAATTACATCCATCTTTTGGGTTCTAAAAGGAAATAAAGGAGATAACAAATGAAAGCATCTATTATAATGCTTAGTTCGTGGTAGACTCAGTAAATAGAAGCTAATATTGCTCTTCTCATTCTGAAAAAGAATATTATCTTTTTTCAAAGTCCGATAAATAATGGTGACTTAAAAATTATATTAACATTTTGTTATTATTATGAATTAGTCATTTAAGGCTATATTTATTTATTTATTTATTTTTTGTATGTGTGTGGTACGCGGGCCTCTCACTGTTGTGGCCTCTCCCGCTGTGGAGCACAGGCTCCGGACGCGCAGGCTCAGCGGCCATGGCTCACGGGCCTAGTTGCTCCGCGGCATGTGGGATCTTCCCAGACCAGGGCACGAACCCGTGTCCCCTGCATCGGCAGGTGGACTCTCAACCACTGCGCCACCAGGGAAGCCCCTAAGGCTATATTTAAAAAGAAACAGAATAAATCTTAAACACCATCATCCACGCCATGATCCATTTCAAGCCCTCAGAATTGACCTGTGGTAGGTTGACTAGAGAACATCTTTGAACCCATCAAAATAGTATTTTAATTCTAGAAGATCTGGAGGAAATAGAAAGGAAGAAAAGTTAACATTAGCAATTTTGGTTTTTACAAAGTGTCCTATAATTTAGGGAGAAAGATACAGCCTCCCTTTAAGAGTTAAGAACATTAAAAATTAAGCCCAACCTCAAGCTGAATATATAGGTGCTGTAATTATTTAAATATTATTTTAATTGGGTACAGACAATCCTATGTCATTCCACTTAATTCCTAGCCATACTATCTGAACATGAGGGCTACTCACTTTTAACTTCACAGAGAATTTCTCTCTTGCAGAAAAAGATTGACTTTTAGACCATCTGGATATCATCAGAAATGAAGATCAGAAAGAATAATTTACTGACTGAACAGACACTGAAACAGCCAGTGTGGTGTATGACAAGAAGCCCATGTTTTTGTTTTTTTAAAAAACATTTTTGTCATTTGGCTCGCATGCATTTCACATTTTGAAATATTTTGGGACAAGCATTGAAACTGTGAGATTGAATTTCATCATTCTAGAGAAAGAAGCAGTCATAAAGGAAGCTATTGCCAAGTCACCCCGACGTCTGACCCTTCCTCCAACCTTGCTGTGGGTCTCAGAAGGAAAACTAGGGTCAGAAGATACAAGGAGAATGAGACAGCCCACATGGCAAACTGGGAGGTAATCTCGCCTAATCGATTGGAAGCGCTAAGAGTCGAGTTCTGTCTGGCTCCGCTTCCAGCCCCATGCTGCTGTGGGCAGACTCTTTCACCTCCCAAACCTTTCTCAGTCTTTTCTGCTGCCAAATGTAAAGAGAAACTGTTTTAGCTCTCAGATTGCTTACCGGGCAGGCGTCGTTAGAAGTAAGAGGAGGGATTATAATTAGTGAACACTTGTCAACTACAGTATAACCTGGGGCCACAAATCACTCCCACTGGACCTAGTGATGTTGATGGAGAAGGAAGCAGCAATGACAAAAAGGCTGCCATGAAGACAGCTGTTGGCCTGCACAGCCCAAGTACCCTATCCTCTCTTAGCAGCCAGCAAGTAGAGCTGAAGAATAGAGTCCCCGGCTGCAAGGAAGAAAAAGCGAACGTCTTAGGCGTCTAATGCGGAATGGCTCCAGGAGGATCGTATTAAGTTACATTCTGCTATGGAAACGACTCCTTTTGGAGTGATGTCAAAAGCAGATTGGATCTCGTCTGGGAAATAGCAGGCTATTGAGTTTTCCAAGATTTTTCTTCCCTTCCTCCCCATATTTATGTTGTAGTCTATGGCTGCCTCCGAACCTCAGCTTCCTTGACAAGGGAAAAGAAGGAAACCTACACCCAACCATTAGTAAGTAAAACAAACATTCAAGTGCATTTGTACCTAATTAGGGTTTTTCATCAAGATCTTTCAAATGGGGACCCCATACCCTGAGGCAATTCAAAGATGCTGTCTGGAGAGTTTGATGGGTGAAAATAGGGCCACAATAAGTGATTAAGGTAATCTCATGTCATATACAGTAGGTATATTCTCTTTCTAGTAAGCAGACCACATACAAGGCACATAGAGACAGAAAAGCATTAATGGTTATAACAGTTGTTCTCAACTCTGCCTGTCTTGCATCTTCGTGGTTCAGAAAATCTGGGATGGGCCCTGACATTAATGTTTGTTTTGTTTTCTTCTCCACATATAAGAGTTACAGAGTTGAGCACTTGGCTCCAGAATCAAAACAACTTCTGTTCAAATCCTGATTCAATTGCTAACAAACTATGTGACAACCCCTGACATGCTACTACTCCCCCAAAGATGCACACGTTATTTAATCTCTTTACACTACCAAATGTAAAATAGGTAGCTAGTGGGAAGCAGCCACATAGCACAGGGAGATCAGCTTGGTGCTTTGTGACCATCTAGAGGGGTGGGATAGGGAGGGTGGGAGGGAGACGCAAGAGGGAGGAGATATGGGGACATGTATACGTATAGCTGATTCACTTTGTTATAAAGCAGAAACTAACACACCATTGTAAAGCAATTATATTCCAAGAAAGATGTTAAAAAAATGGATAATATTGTATCTGTGTCAAAAGGTTATGGCAAAAATTAAGTGAATAACCTTAGAGTTTGCACATAATACACATTAAATAAACTATTAACTCACTTATCACAATTGTTTTCTTCTTATGACTAAAGTAGCTGCAGTTAAATTCTTCCAGAAGGTTGTCAGAAGACAGCACCACTGTTCTAGTATATTTGGCTTGTATCAAGATTTACTCTGGGTTCTTGGTTAAGAAAATAAGCTCTGACCCACTGTGTAACAAAAGCCTTGTAATAGTGAGCTGCTTTTCTGAATGTTGTATGTGGTGCCTGATTTCTCTATGATGACTAGAAATCCCAAGTCATAGGAAAGCATAACTTACATTTTGATACATGTTGCCAAACTGCCTTCCAAAATATTGTACCAACACCAAACACAGCAGTTTTCTAACTGAGCACCTACTATGTGCTAGGCACTATGCTGTTTCTTACTTAATCCTCCATACAGTTATACAACACAGATTTTTATCTTCATATACCATATGATGAAAATGAAGCTCAGGTTTGTCAAATAATGTGCTGAAATCATACAGGTAGTTAGTGATAGAGAAGGATCTGAACCAGATCTAAATTTAGATGGACCAGATGCTTTCAAATGGCACCATGGGAAAATATAACCCAGGATAAAAATGAATCTGAGATGTTGAAATACACTCATAAGTCTGTCAGATTTGTAACTGAATGACATCTAATTCCTGCATTTGTTTACACACCTGTAAAATGAAGAGGTCAACTTAAGTGGTGCCTAAGATTGCTCTAACTCAATGAGTCTATGTGCAGTGGCGAAGGTTGCTCTGGGACTGAGTCCTGATGGATGATGAGATGTCTACATGTATTATTTTCAGATGATGAGAATGTTAGTTTGTTCTCCATATTTACAAAGTACCAACAAGAAGAAATGACCCAAAGTAAAGCCGAAAGGTTTTCGAGTTGAAAGACCACCTTAGAGTACCTGATTGTCTCAGTGATAAACCCCAGATATATTAATGGGTTCTCTGTCCTTAAACATCTCCAGCAAGAAAACGAACCATTGGCAGCCCTATGTGGTTTGGGTATAAATATGCCTGAAGCATAAAGCTTAATCAAATGGTCTTTTAAGGTCCTTTTATCTTTGTGTTTGTATGACTCCTTATTTCAAGGTTAAAGCCAACAGAGTGGCCTTGCTGACGAAGGCATGCATGAATTGTAATCTGTGCTCGCCAAGGTTAGCCTTATGTATGCCGTGTCAGTTCCTAAACCTGTAATGTCTAGGAACTAGGCTGATAGTTTTCAAACGTTGTGTTCTCGTTAAAGACATAGTTCCCTAGGCCTCATCCACCAAAGATTTTAATTCCAGAGTTTCTGATGGGAGCAGGAATCTGTACTTGTAGTTAAAACCCCAGGTGATTCTGAATGAAATCCTTTGTGTGCTCCGCTCTGAGGAACTAACACTGCACCTGCTGATGTAGCAAAGGAAAGAAGCATCGTCCCTGAGCTTGCAGATGGCCTTGATGTAGGTGCTCAGTATATGGAGAAGAGAAGTAGTTACGAAGATAGAAAAGGTAGGAAAAGGAGTTCCTTCAAAAGGTATATTTTGCTGTTGCATGTTATCCTTGAGATATCAGAGATCATATACATGTATTTTGTTGTTGTTTAAATTATATTGTGAATTCCTACCTATTGCTAACAAAATAAGTCAGGAAGAGTGGTCAAAACAAGTAGCAGCATAAAACCATTATAATTCCTTTTCAAGGGTTTTCTATATTTACTTTCACAAACAACACAGACAATTTCCATCCCTGTTTTAAAATATTATTTCAACATTTATGAAGATATAAAAATGTGTCCACTCTTTCCTCTGGAGATATAAACAACTTAATCTTATCCTATAGAAATACATGACTCATCAATCAATAATACTTATTGAGCAATTAGCAATGAAGACAAACAATTAAACAAAGTAGACAGAATCCCTGCTCTCATAAAACTTATAGACTAATAGGGAAAGTAACATTAAATGCAAAATTCTAAGTATGAACATTATCATAAATATAAGTAGAAAGTGCTATGAAAGTATACAAAGGAAGGACCTAATAGTTTAATGCATGGAATCATGGGATGATTTCCCAAAGAAATGTGTTGAATCTGAGACCTGATGAATTAGTAGGAGTTCGCTAGGAAAAGAGAGGGTACAGAGAAAAGCATGTGAAGGAAGAACACACAACATTCAGGGACCAGAAAGAAGGCCTGTGTGGTTTTAACATAAATCTTTGGGGCTGGGCAGCAGAGAAGGGTTATTCTTTAGGCTAAGTTAAGGATTATGAACTTTACCCTAAATTCAGTGTGAAACTATTTAAGGGTTTGAAGCAGAAAACAGGACTGATCTCTTTGCTGTTTTAAAAGATCACTTCCAGCAGTAACATAGGGATAGAATTGTGAAAGGGCAAAAATGGATGATGGGAGATTAGGTATAAGGCTCCTGAAGTACTCCAGGTGGGAGATACTGGCAGACTGAACTGTGGTCATGGCAATGGGACAGAGAGAAGTGGGTGGATTCACAAGATATTTAGGAAGTAGAATTGGCAAGAATTGTTGGATTGGTTGGGTCTGGGTAGAATGAGAAGTCAAGAACACTCAGGCTCTAGCTTCAGCAACTGCGTACCATTTCTTCAGATGGGAAAAGGTAGAACAGGACAAGGTAGTGATTCAGATAAATGACTCTCCAGTGGAAATTCAAGAATATATGAAATGAATTTAATTTAATTGGCAGCCAGTCACATGAGTATCAGGCAAAGAAAAATATCCACCTCTCTCATTGAGTTCACTCCAACTATTATCATTTCTAAAATATCATTTAACATGAGACTCCTCTATCTAGGAGCCAACACATGCAAAGCTGCATAACAATTCTCTGCCCAAGTTTCCACTTCCACAGAATCCTGAGCTTAGAGCCAACAATCTTCCAACCTAAACCATACATTAAAATCAAGCTGTTTACAGAGTATGTCTATAATGATACTTGGCCTGATCTTTTATTATATTTATGATAAACTCTTTCAAGGAGTCCAAGATTGAATCAATTGACCACTGTATATTCAACATGAATATATCTCAAAAAGAAATATAGAAATCCTTAATGTTGGAGGTCCCTTTAGCTTGGAGGTCTCTTTGAATATAGATGTTTCTACATTCACTATACAGTTATTTATTCTCAAATAATCATTCTTAGTAATCCAAAACTATAATCCAGGTCAGTCAGACTACCATTTGGTAGGACTTAGAGTCATATTATGTCAGAAAACATCTAATAATATATGCGATTCACTGAGTTCCTACTTCATGATATGTATTAATATTTTAACTTCATATCTTTCAACAAGCCTAGAGACCATTTGATGGTTTAGGAAAGTGGAGTTGAGTGAGGCTGAGCTGGCCAAGGTCACATGGTTAGTAAGTGGTGGCGATCGAGTTCACACCCAGGTCTACCTGGTATCTGAGCTCTTTGAACTTCTCCAAGATGCCTCTTGTGACCTCAACAAACGAATAAAGGCGGTTGATATTTTCAGGATTAGAGAAAAAGTTTAATTATCCCCACCCTGCAATTGGGAAACAGGTTCTTAAGACTCTCATTCCTCTTTATGTCAATAACATCTGGCAACTCCTTAGTACACATCATTCATTTATCTCAATGACTTCATGGTAAATCATGTGAAAAAGATACTTTTGATTTATCTCAACCTAACTGAAGAAGAGCCTGTACAGAAGGATACTTTAAAATAATACTTAAATTGCCCCAAACTAGAAACCACCAATTGTTCATCAACAGTAGGATAAAGAAATTGTGGTGTTTTTTTTTTTTTTTTTTAACATCTTTATTGGAGTATAACTGCTTTACAGTGGTGTGTTAGTTTCTGCTTTATAACAAAGTGAATCAGCTATACATATACATATATCCCCATATCTCTTCCCTCTTGCATCTCCCTCCCTCCCACCCTCCCTATCTCACCCCTCTAGGTGGTCACAAAGCACTGAGCTGATCTCCCTGTGCTATGCGGCTGCTTCACACTAGCTATCAATTTTACATGCCACTCTCTCACTTCGTCCCAGCTTATCCTCCCCCCTCCCCATGTCCTCAAGTCCATTCTCTAGTAGGTCTGCATCTTTATTCCCGTCCTGCCCCTAGGTTCTTCATAACCATTTTTTTTTAAGGTTCCATATATATGTGTTGGCATACGGTAGTTGTTTTACTCTTTCTGACTTACTTCACTCTGTATGACAGACTCTAGGTCCATCCACCTCACTACAAATAACTCAATTTCATTTCATGATATGGCTGAGTAATATTCCATGGTATATATGTGCCACATCTTCTTTACCCATTCATCTGTCGATGGACACTTAGGTTGCTTCCATGTCCTGGTAACTGTAGATAGTGCTGCAATGGACATTGTGGTACACATCAATATTTCAATTATGGTTTTCTCAGGGTATATGCCCAGTAGTGGGATTGCTGGGTCGTATGGTAGTTCTATTATTAGTTTTTTAAGGAAACTCCATACTGTTCTCCATAGTGGCTGTATCATTTACATTCCCACCAACAGTGCAAGAGGGTTCCCTTTTCTCCACACTCTCTCCAGCAATTACTGTTTGTAGATTTTTTGATTGGTGTGAGGTGATACCTCACTGTAGTTTTATCTTTTTTTTTTTTTTTGCGGGCCTCTCACTGTTGCGGCCTCTCCCGCTGCGGAGCACAGGCTCCGGAGGGACGCACAGGCTCAGCGGCCATGGCTCATGGGCCTAGCCGCTCCGCGGCATGTGGGATCTTCCCGGATCAGGGCACAAACCCGTGTCCCCTGCATTGGCAGGCGGACTCTCAACCACAGCGCCACCAGGGAAGCCCTCACTATAGTTTTGATTCGCATTTCTCTAAGGATAGTGATGTTGAGCATCCTTTCATGTGTTTGTTGGAAATCTGTATATCTTCTTTGGAGAAATGTCTATTTAGGTCTCTGCCCATTTTTGGATTGGGTTGTTTTTATCATATTGAGCTACATGAGCTGCTTGTAAATTTTGGAGATTAATCCTTTGTCAGTTGCATCATTTGCAAATCTTTTCTCCCATTCTGAGGGTTGTCTTTTCATCTTGTTTATGTTTTCTTTCGCTGTGCAAAAGCTTGTAAGTTTCACTAGGTCCCATTTGTTTATTTTTGTTTTTATTTCCATTTCTCTATGAGTGGGTCAAAAAGGATCTTGCTGTGATTTATGTCATAGAGTGTTCTGCCTATGTTTTCCTCTAAGAGTTTGATAGTTTCTGGCCTTACATTTAGGTCTTTAATCCATTTTGAGCTTATTTTTGTGTATAGTGTTAGGGAGTGTTCTAATTCCATTCTTTTACATGTAGCTGTTCAGTTTTCCCAGCACCACTTATTCAAGAGGCTGTCTTTTCTCCACTGTACATTCTTGCTCCTTTATCAAAGATAAGGTGACCGTATGTGTGTGGATTTATCTCTGGGCTTTCTATCCTGTTCCATTGATCTATATTTCTGTTTTTGTGCCAGTACCATACTATCTTGATTACTGTAGCTTTGTAGTATAGTCTGAAGTCAGGGAGCCTGATTCCTCCAGCTCCATTTTTCATTCTCAAGATTGCTTTGGCTATTCGGGGTCTTTTGTGTTTCCATATAAATTGTGAAATTTTTTGTTCTAGTTCTGTGAAAAATGCCAGTGGTAGTTTGATAGGGATTGCACTGAATCTGTAGATTGCTTTGGGTAGTAGAGTCATTTTCACAATGTTGATTCTTTCAATCCAAGCACATGGTATATCTCTCCATCTGTATCATCTTTAATTTCTTGCATCAGTGTCTTATAGTTTTCTGCATACAGGTCTTTTGTCTCCTTAGGTAGGTTTATTCCTAAGTATTTTATTTTTTTGTTGCATGGTAAATGGGAGTGTTTCCTTAATTTCACTTTCAGATTTTTCATCATTAGTGTATAGGAATGCAAGAAATTTCTGTGCATTTATTTTATATCCTGCTATTTTACCAAATTCATTGATTAGCTCTAGTAGTTTTCTGGTAGCATCTTTAGGATTCTTTATGTATAGTATCATGTCATCTTCAAACAGTGGCAGCTTTACTTCTTCTTTTCCAATTTGGATTTCTTTTATTTCTTTTTCTTCTCTGATTGCTGTGGCTAAAACTTCCAAAACTATGTTGAATAATACTTGTGAGAGTGGACAACCTTGTCTTCTTCCTGATCTTAGAGGAAATGGTTTCAGGTTTTCAGCATTGAGAATGATGTTGGCTGTGGGTTTGTCATATATGACCTTTTTTATGTTGAGGTAAGTTCCCTCTATGCCTACTTTCTGGAGGTTTTTTTTTTTTTTAATCATAGATGGGTGTTGAATTTTGTCAAAAGCTTTTTCTGCATCTATTGAGATGATCATATGGTTTTTCTCCTTCAGTTTGTTAATAGGGTTTATCACATTGATTGATTTGTGTATATTGAATAATCCTTGCATTCTTGGGATAAACCCCACTTGATCATGGTGTATGATCCTTTATATGTGCTGTTGGATTCTGTTTGCTAGTATTTTGTTGAGGATTTTTGCATCTATGTTCATCAGTGATATTGGCCTGTAGTTTTCTTTTTTTTATGACATCTTTGTCTGGTTTTTGTGTCAAGGTTATAGTGGCCTCATAGAATGAGTTTGGTAGTGTTCCTCCCTCTGCTATGTTTTGGAAGAGTTTGAGAAGGACAGGTGTTAACTCTTCTCTAAATGTTTGATAGAATTTGCCTGTGACGCCACCTGGTCCTGGGCTATTGTTTATTGGAAGATTTTAATTCACAGTTCCAATTTCAGTTCTTGTGATTGGTCTGTTCATATTTTCTATTTCCTCCTGGTTCAGTCTCAGCAGGTTGTGCATTTCTAAGAATTTGTCCATTTCTGCCAGGTCCATTTTTTTGGCATAGAGTTGCTTGTAGTAATCTCTCATGATCCTTTGTATTTCTTCAGTGTCAGTTGTTACTTCTCCTTCTTCATTTCTAATTCTATTGATTTGAGTCTTCTTCCCTTTTTTCTTCATGAGTCTGGCTAATGGTTTATCAATTTCGTTTATCTTCTCAAAGAACCAGCTTTTAGTTTTATTGATCTTTGCTATTGTTTCTTTCATTTCTTTTTCATTTATTTCTGATCTGAACTTTATGATTTGTTTCCTGTTGCTAACTTTGGGGTATTTTTGTTCTTCTTTCTCTAATCGTTTTAGGTGTAAGGTTAGATTGTTTATTTGAGATGTTTCTTATTTCTTGAGGTAGGATTGTATTGCTATAAACTTCCCTCCTAAAACTGCTTTTGCTGCATCCCCATAGGTTTTGGATCATCATGTTTTCATTGCCATTTGTTTCTAGGTATTTTTTGACTTCCTCTTTGATTTCTTCAGTGATCTCTTGGTTATTAAGCATTGTATTGTTTAGCCTCCATGTGTTTGTATTTTTTACTGAGTTTTTTCCTGTAATTGATATGTAGTCTCATAGCGCTGTGGTCGGAAAAGATACTTGATACAATTTCAATTTTCTTAAATTTAACAAGGCTTGATTTGTGACCCAAGATATGGTCTGTCCTGGAGAATGTTCCATGAGCACTTGAGAAGAAAGTGTATTCGGTTGTTTTTGGATGGAATGTCCTATAAACAACAATTAAGTCCATCTTGTTTAATGTATCATTTAAAGTTTGTGTTTCCTTATTTATTTTCATTTTGGTTGATCTGTCCATTGGTGAAAGTGGGGTGTTATAGTCCCCTACTATGATTGTGTTACTGTCAATTTCCTCTTTTATGGCTGTTAGCATTTGCCTTATGTATTGATGTGCTCCTATGCTGGTTGCAAAAATATTTACAATTGTTTTATCTTCTTCTTGGATTGATCCCTTGATCATTATTTAGAGTCCTTCTTTGTCTCTTATACTAGTCTTTATTTTAAAGTCTGTTTTGTCTGATATGAGAATTGCTACTCCAGCTCTTTTGGATTTCCATTTGTGTGGAATATCTTTTTCCATCCCCTCTCTTTCAGTCTGTATATGTCCCTAGGTCTGAAGTGGGTCTCTTGTAGACAGCATATATACAGGTCTTGTTTTTGTATGCATTCAGACAGTCTATGTCTTTTGGTGGGAGCATTTAATCCATGTACATTTAAGGTAGTTATTGATATGTATGTTCCTATTACCATTTTCTTAATTGTTTTGGGTTTGTTATTGTAGATCTTTTCCTTCTCTTGTGTTTCCTGCCTATAGAAGTTCCTTTAGCATTTGTTTTAAAGCTGGTTTGGTGGTGCTGAATTCTCTTAGCTTTTCCTTGTCTGTAAAAGTTTTAGTTTCTCTATCGAATCTGAATGAGACCTTGCTGGCTAGAGTAACCTTTGTTGTAGTTGTTTTCCCTTTCATCACTTTAAATATGTTCTGCCCCTTCCTTCTGGCTTTCAGAGTTTCTGCTAAAAGATCAGCTGTTAAATTTATGGGGATTCCCTTGTATGTTATTTGTTGTTTTCCCCTTGCTGCTTTTAATATTTTTCTTTTATTTAATTTTTGATAATTTGATTAATATGTGTCTTGGCATGTTTCTCCTTGGATTTATCCTGTATGGGACTCTCTGCTCTTCCTGGACTTGACTGACTATTTCCTTTCCCATATTAAAGAAGTTTTCAAGTATAGTCTCTTCAAATATTTTCTCAGTCCCTTTCTTTTCCTCTTCTCCTTCTGGGACCCCTATAATTCAAATGTTGGTGCATTTCATGTTGTCCCAGAGGTCTTGAGACTGTCCTCAATTCTTTTCATTCTTTTTTCTTTATTCTGCTCTGTGGTAGTTATTTCCACTATTTTATCTTCCAGGTCACTTATCCATTCTTCTGCCTCAGCTATTCTGCTATTGATTCCTTCTAGAGAATTTTTAATTTCATTTATTGTGTCATTAATCATTGTTTGTTTGCTCTTTAGTTCTTCTAGCTCCTTGTTAAACGTTTCTTTTATTTTCTCCATTCTATTTCCAAGATTTTGGATCACCTTTACTATCATTACTCTGAATTCTTTTTCAGGTAGACTGCCTATTTCCTCTTGATTTTTTTTCGTCTGGTGGGTTTTTACCTTGCTCCTTCATCTGCTCTGTATTTCTCTGTCTTCTCATTTTGCTTAACTTACTGTGTTTTGGATCTCCTTTTCGCAGGCTGTGGATTCATAGTTCCCATTGTTTTTGGTATCTGCCCCCAGTGGCTAAGGTTGGTTCATTGGATTGTATAGGCTTCCTGATGGAGAGGACTGGTTTCTGTGTTCTGGTGGATGAGGCTGGATCTTGTCTTTCTGGTGGGCAGGACCACATCCGGTGGTGTGTTTTGGGGTGTCTGTGACCTTATTATGATTTTAGGTAGCCTCTCTGCTGATGGATCGGGTTGTGTTCCTGTGTTGCTAGTTGTTTGGCATAGGGTGTCCAGCACTGTAGCTTGCTGATCATTGAGTGGAGCTGGGTATTAGCATTGAGATGGAGATCTCTGGGAGAGCTTTCGCCATTTGATATTACATGAGGCTGGGAGGTCTCTGGTGGACCAATGTCCTGAACTCGGCTCTCCCACCTCAGAGGCAGAGGCCTAACACCCAGCCGGAGCATGAAAACTTTGTCAGCCACATAGCTCAGAAACAAAGGGAGAAAAAAAGAAAGAAAGAAAGAAAGAAAGAAAGAAAGAAAGAAAGAAAGAAAGAAAGAAAGAAAGAAAGAAAGAAAGAAAGAAAGAAAGAAAGAACTAAAGAAAGAAAAAATAATATTAAAAAGTTATTAAACTAAAAACTAAAAAATATTATTAAAAATTAATTTTAAAAAAAGAAAGAGAGAGCAACTAAACCAAAAAACAAATCCACCAATGATAACAAGCAGTAAAAACTATACACACAAAAAAAATGGACAGACAGAACCCTAGGACAAATGGTAAAAGCAAAGCTATACAGACAAAATCACACAAAGAAGCACACACATACACACTCACAAAAAGAGAAAAATGAAAAAAATATATATATCTTTTAGGAAGTCTGAGATCTTCTGCCAGCATTCAGTAGGTGTTCTGTAGGAGTTGTTCCACATGTAGATGTATTTCTGATGTATTTTGGGGGAGGAGGATGATCTCCATGTCTTACTCCCCCACCATCTTGAAGGTCTCCTGAAACTCATTAATCAAGGTAGAAGGAGGGGGCAGCTTGCCAACTCTGTTTCCTGTCCTCTGAGGATTGGACAGTGTCCAAAGCAACAGAAGGTCACAGTTCTTACTCACACTTGGATGTGGGTCAGAGACTGGTCACAGCCACCACCGCCTTCTTTGATGACTTAGTTCCTGTCCATTTCTTTCTTCTGAGGACTTTCATTTACTTTTCTCTCTTTTACTTCTTCCTAGTTCTTCTGCCTCTCTCAAGGTTTTAAGGTCTGTTCTCCAGGAGGAGGATGGAGACAACTGTGGTGTTTTAAACAGTTGAATACTCTATAGCAATGAGAATGAACTTAATATCACTGTCGGTAACAACATGGATGAATCTCGCAGACATGATGCTTAATGAAAGAAGGAAGAGACAAACAACTGCCTACAGTGTGATTTCATGCATCTAAAGTACAAAAACAGGCTGTTATCACACAGGCTATTGGTTACCTTTGGGAAGGCGGTGACTGGGAGGGGGCACCCAGGGCCAGGGGGTCTGGGTGCTGTTAACACTCTGTGCTGGTACACAGATGTATTCACTTTGTGAAAATTCATCAAGCCTTATATTTCTGATTTTTGCACTGTTTCTGTATCCAGGTATTACTTCAATATAGTTCCATAAAAAGTTTACTAAAAGATATTTTCATGACTTTCAGGTTCAGGTGAGACCCTGGATATTTAGAGTACTCTAATCAATAAAAATACTAAAAATTCCCTATCATTAAGCTCATACTTAAAATTTATAATATATATAATGAAAAGGATTCACAAAAGCATAGATTTTTTAAAAAACACTGAATACTAATAACAATAAACAGTTGAAAATACTTTTCACAAAAGATTATTAATACATTTCAAAGACTGTCTAACTAAAGGATAAGACCACAGAGAGACTTCAACCATATGGAACCTTGAGCGACAATTCCCATTGTAATCATGGATAAATTACTAAATACTTCAGTTTCCGTGTCATGCACATCTAAGAGCGGGATAATTCTTACCTTCCTCACAGGGGTGTTTTGCTGCTTAATTAATGTTGGTAAAGCACTTTCTGTTCCCTGGGTGAAAGGTATCATGAAAGAGCAAAGCATAATTATGTTTTAATTGCAGGGCTGATTTTGAAGACACAAAACAAAAGTGCTATGAATTGCAGTTTAATCAGATCACTCCATTAGAATCAGTCATGATTTATGCCTTCTGGTTTCTGCTGTACTTGGGAAAATAGCTTTTTAAATTTTTTAAAGTCTTTCTGGCTCAGCTTCTCTGTCTGTAAAATGGAAAACATGCTTTCCATGATCTGCAAGTATTTCTTTACTCTTTGCAAAGTCCTCCAACGATCCTTAGATGAAAAGAAGGAACATATTGCTATGGAAAGAAGAAATGCAACCTCCTGCTCCTGAGATGAATAGAATTGCTTTTCTCTGGGGGAAACCAGAGTACCAGATGTCTTTCATAAAGGCCACCTAGGGACTGGCCCCCCAGAAGCAGTCTGAAAACAACCAGTCTGCAGGAAGCCAGGATGCCAGATGAGAATTTGGGGAATTTGTTTTTTGGCATTCAGGGTGGTTACATTCCATTCTCTCAAATGGACGGTTGATTCTACTGTCTCTTTTGTTGAGGACATCTTCATCCCTTCTCTTAATCAAAGGGTTTATACTTACACAAAGCTAGTCATTAGAAATCTATTGATACGTATGACTCAAACTAGGACCTTTCATGTAATATGAGATGACCAATCAAACTGAGCTGTGTGATCTTGCTTTCTGGGTCTTTCATGGATCTCGACTTGAGGAGATCAAATAATTATGTCATTATGGGTTAAGTGTTTTAGAAAAAGGGATGTATAGAAAAAGAAATTCTAACTATATTTTTCATTTCTCCTTGTTAACAGGCTAAGTAATACATAAAGAGACTCACAAAAAGGTTTTTGATTCCTTGATGAAAATAAAAGAACTTCAAATTATACATAAACAAAATAGAGTTTTCTGGCATTTATTTCCCCCAACATATGGAACTTCAGTTATCTGTGTCTTCTATGTTTTCTATTTAACTAATATATAGAAATATTCCTTATCACCCCTCCTTGAGTAAAGAACATAAATGTCTGGTCAGACCACACATTACTCCTAGCTGCTGGTCACATTTTTTGGCAATATACTTTTATTTCTGTATGAACATTCAATAATTAACCTTCTCTCTACTAAGATAAATCATACAGAGGAACTTTAAAAATAAAAAGCAGTATAAATCTTGATGACAGTAGCTGTGGCTTTTCAGCAGCTAAAATTCCCCTGAAAGATGAAGATGTCTACTTGAATACCTCTACACCACCACATCTTTCAGGGAACAATACTGATGAATTCCCTTAGGAAAATATAAACCAGTCAAGTGCACTGACTTAGTGATTAGGAGTCCTGAGAGTTTTCTGAAATCATACGTGGTTATTTGATGATCCAATTTTAAATGCTCAACAAGCTATTTACTACCACTATACAAACATACTTGGGGAATGTCTGTGTACATTTTATGGAATTTTAAAGGAATATACTAAATTGTCAACACCATTCAAATCACGCCATGTCCAAAAAGCACATATGCTGAAAGTCATATTGAGGGTGAGATGAGAAAGAGAGCAATGAAGGGCCAAAGTAATGGTTTTATATATTTTTTCTTTCTGGAAGAAAACAAAAGCTCCAGTCCTTCTGCTGTGTTGTCACAATGGGAATGCTTTTAATGCTTTGGGTTAGAAATCCTTTAAAAGCTCACTAGGCTCAGTTGGCCAAAGGGCAACTCCTACTGGACAAACAGGGCCCACTTCCTCAAAGTTCATGTCCGAGCATGTGGTCTTTGATTCCCTGGCTGTCAACATGACTGGTCACGTGAATTTTTATCAGTTGTTTCTTTCTAAAGTTCAATTTAAGGTGGACTGATTCAAACTCCTTCTGCAGTATCAATAAATTGAAAGAGATTCTCTAGAAGTTAATGTCCTAGTCCTTAGAGCTATCCACCAAACGTTTCCAACTCTCTGACTTCTGGGCATGGTAGGATTGTATGAAGCATAATCTTTGTAGTAGTTAGACCTGGCCACATGACATATGGCCAATGAAAGGTGAGCAGAAATAACATGTGTTATTTCCAAGGGGGAGTTTGAAGAGCCAGGGAGCAACTTGCCATAGTTCTCTTTCCCTCTATTCCAGTTGTTGGCACTGTTCCTGGTGGTGCCTGCTTTGTCAGCTGAGATGCTGAAGCGATGTTGGCACAAAGCAGAGCCTGCAGTTCCCACACAATGAACATGTGTGGTGCAAGGAAGAAAGTAAACCCACTGCCTTAAGACACTGAGATTTGAGGGCCATTTGTTTCCATAGCATCACCAAGCCTCTCTGGCTGACTCAGCTTTTCATCAGGGTAAAGCCCTCCTCAGAACTTGTGGAAGGACTACAGAGGGATGCATGTAGTACTCCTACAATTTCACCCTCCCCTCAGTCTCATTCAGCCTGGGCCTGTGCTGTGATACCTGTTTTCTTTGGGTTCTGTTATCCCTTGGGAGACTCTCAGCATCACTTCCCTAATGTCCACAGGAGGATCACCCCTTCAAATCACTACAGGGGCAGTCAGGTGACCTACATGAGTAAAAGGCCGATGCATTTATATCAAAGGTTTTTTAACGCCTTACTTTTCCTTCAGGAAAACTTTTCTTGACACACGAAGTGCTCGCGGCGTGGCTTTCTATTCAAAGGAGCAGTACAAGTGTGATGATGAATTGTAACCACAACTCTACGACAGCATTGGGAAATAACAGGGGCCAGAGGCAGCAACATGCCCCCTCGCCTTACACCGGTAGCTGGGGCATGCTGGAATGAGTACCGAATATTTTCAGGTTTTTTAAGAAGATAGAATTCTAGATGTTTTTTCTAAATTTCCCCATTTTCTTAAGACACTGCTCAGGCCAAAAAAAACACAAGTGGGTTGCACTCATGGCTTAGGCCCACTGTCTGCATACCACAGGCACCTGCAGGGGAACCTTGTTCTGTGCCTTTGTGGGGACAATGACTGTTCTCCACTTTCAAAAAGCCCCAGATTGCTGAGCCGAAACCCAGGCCAGGACCACGCTCAATTTGGGGGAAACGTGTTCGATTCCACTACCTTTCTTATGGAAGAAATTTCCTTATCTTGCTAACAAAAATTACACTAACCAAACCCGAGTCCAGGTCAGTACCCTAATTTGACCTATCTGTTGGTCTTGCTGACAAGCTAGCTCTTGAATACTCTGCGTCTCTTTTTTCCTGATTATTAAAGTACTAAATCATCATGACAGAAACCCAGCAAAATGTTAATTAAGAGAGCGAGAGGCACTTAAGTCTGAGACCCAGAGATAATCAGTGTTGCCATATTAGCATAATCCTTCTGGAAACAATGTTTAAAATATATTTATGTTTAGAGCTTTGTATTTTTATGCGTTCTGTATTTTAATTTTTTTCTTATTAGTTTTTCACTTCTTCATAGATTAGCCAAGTTTTAGATTTTGACTTTCTTTTTTCAGTTTCCAGAAAGAGAAGTATGTTCTTAGAATATTCTTTCTCAAGGTGCTTCATTGATTCTTGCAGCAATTCTATAGCAGAGCTTATTCCTAAAGAGATAGTGGGAAGTGTCAACAGTTTTGTCATGAATAACTTGTCGAGGAATGAATAGTTTAATAATTTACTTTATAAATTTTAGTAAGTATACTTTTTCATTAAAAAGTAATTCATGGGCTTCCCTGGTGGCGCAGTGGTTGAGAGTCCGCCTGCCGATGCGGGGGACGCGGGTTCGTGCCCCGGTCCGGGAGGATCCCACGTGCCGCGGAGCGGCTGGGCCCGTGAGCCATGGCCGCTGAGCCTGCGCGTCCGGAGCCTGTGCTTCCCAACGGGAGAGGCCACAACGGTGAGAGGCCCGCATATCACAAAAAAAAAAAAAAAAAAAAAAAAAAAAAAGTAATTCATATTAATTACAGACAATTTGATAAATATTAAAACATGAAGAAAAGAAAAGGTATCCTTAATCCTACAACCAAAAGATAACTAGTAGTATTATTTTGGTTTATTTTCTTTCAGTCTCCTTTTCTTTATACATAGGGTTTAAATATATGTGTGTGTGTGCATATGTGCATGTGTGTGTGTTATATAGTGATATATATATCATATTTGATGATATAACTGTATATTTAATTATATATATGCATATAGGGAGGGAGAAAAAGAGAGAGGGCACTATATATAATACACAGATGTTATATATACAATTACAATCACATATGTTTGCTATGGGCTTTTTTCACTATTACATAAATGTTAGCTGCAGAACACAACTATGCTATTCATATTTCGCTTGAAGGGGAAAGTGCTCCCTTAGGGGGAAAATGTAGGAGAAACACGTGCAGTCTCACTGTCTATGTGCAGGAGTGATGGATCTGATTCGTGAGCTGGTGAATCTGATGTCCTTTGTGCCACTGGTCCACATAAAACTCCATTTGGGTGGAGTTAATGGGGTAAAAACCTCAACATGCAAGTTGTCTACCTCCAGGATCTGTATGATTGCATAAGCATTTATCCTGGTTCCTCTTATCCTGAGGCAACATGGCTTATAATTCTGGGTGAAAGAGTTTAATTCAGGAAGGGAATTGATAGAAAGCTTGATTGTGGCCATAAGTTGAGTTGCTTCCTCCATTTTAGCTTAACCAGTAATGCAGCTAAATTTCCATGTTATGACATATCTTTGTAAATAAACAGCTTTTTTGATAGGTGGATAAGACCAATGAGAGGGTTTATCCAGCCATTTCTCTATTGTTGACGTTAAATGAGTAATTTAGTATTCATACCCAAGCCTCTTTAACATTTGGTAACTAAAAAGAATTCTGTATAGTATTTGTTGATTGGGTAGGTTTGATTTTTTTTTTAATGGCAGATTTTATTTTCGAAAGATGACCACAACAATAACTCCCATCCTACTTTTTGTTGTTGTTGTTGTTTTGTTTTGGTTTGGTTTTTCGGTACGCGGGCCTCTCACTGTTGTGGCCTCTCCCGTTGCGGAGGACAGGCTCCGGACACACAGGCTCAGCGGCCATGGCTCACGGGCCCAGCCACTCTGTGGCATGTGGGATCTTCCCGGACCGGGGCATGAACCCGTGTCCCCTGTTATCGGAAGGTGGACTCTCAACCACTGCGCCACCAGGGGAGCCCCTGTTGTTGTTGTTTTTTGCAATATGCGGGCCTCTCATAGTTGTGGCCTCTGCCGATGCGGAGCACAGGCTCCGGACGTGCAGGCTCAGTGGCCATGGCTCACGGGCCCAGCCGCTCCACGGCATGTGGGATCTTCCCGGACTGGGGCACGAACCCGTGGGCCCTGCATCGGCAGGCGGACTCTCAACCACTGCGCCACCAGGGAAGCACCCCATCCCACGTTTTTTATACAATGTGAGAGTACCACTCAAGTAGTACTCTCCTTGAATGTAGGCAGGCCTGAGACACATTGGTATCCACCAATAGAGTATGGTGGATATGATGCTGTGTGATGTCTGAGTCTGAGCAATATAAGGAGATGCAGCTTCTGCTCTATTCATTAGAACTCTTATGCTTGGAGCCCTGAGCCAGCAGATAAGAAGCCTGATTACCCTGTAGCTGTGAGGCTCAAACCACAAAGAAAACCCATAAACAGGTGCTCTAGGTGGTATTGTCAAGTCAGCTCTGCCCAGGCACAAGGTATCCAAGTCAAGAAGTCCCAACCATCAAATCATTCCAAGCCTTCAAATCTCTTCAGCCGAGGTTCTGCACACGTGGGGCAAACACAAGCCATCTCTGCTGTGCTTTGTTCAAATTTCTGAGCCACAGAATCCATGAATAACAAAATGGTTGTTGTTTTCAGTGACTACATTTTGGAGTCACTTATTGTGCAACATTAGTAGCTAGAACAGCACCTATTTTACAGGTGTAGAATCTCACTTTCATTTCCATAGACATTCACTGAGTATCTAGTATTCACCAGGAAATGAGCGAGGTTCCTAAGGTTCACAGATAAATCAGACAAAATTCCTTCCCTTAAAATGCTCACTGTGGTAGGAGAGACATAATCAGAGTTGCCCTTTAGAAAAATGAATCCAACAGCATTGGTGTGAGGGAGACTAGAGGCTCTCTCTGCTGGAGGTCACCTGGGCAAAGGATGGTGCCAAAGAGATGTAAGCCATGGATTAATACACCTGTAGGCTGATTTCTCTCTGTTCCATGGCCACAGTGTCACAATTTTTGCTCATAAATGGAACTGAGGTTAGTGTACTTCCTCAAACGTAATAGGTTCTCATAAACAGTTACCATTTGAATTAAATTAAAGCACATATCTTACAAATTAGTCATTGTTATGGGCTGAATTGACACCCCCCATTCATATATTGAAGTTCCAACCCTCAATAATCCAGAACGTGACTATATTTGGAGATAGTCTTTAAAGAGGTGATAAAAGTAAAATGAGGTCATTAGGATGAGCCCTAATCTAATATGATTGGTGTCCTTAGAAGAAGAGGGGAGATTTAGACACAGACAGGTGGGCACATAGAGAAAAACCATGTGAAGACAGAGGCAGAAGACGGCCATCTACAAGCCAAAGAGAGAGGCCTCAGAATGAAACCAGCCCCTCTGATACCTTCGTCTTGGGCATTCGGACTCCAGAACTGTGAGAAAATTAGTTTCTGTTATTTATGCCACCTGGTCTCTGATATTTGTTATAGGAGATCTAGTAAACTAACACAGCTATCGTAGGGTTACTTTCATGTGCCATAGCTGAACGCCACAAGAGGTAATGGTAGAAGTGGCATATGCAGTGGTGGTAACAGTAGCTGTAGAGGCTGCGAGGCTGTGGGGAGACGGGGCCACACTCTTCCCTTCTGCTGCCATCTTTCCTTAGAAGAAAAGTTAAGACAACTGGCTATCGATGAAGAGGTCAAACTAATTTTTACTTACATAGTACAGTTGGCCTCCTTGTCTTTAACTTACACTGTAGTTAACGTTCTCTGCTGCATTATTTAATTTATAATCTTACATTATCACTTTCTACCTGAATCACTGATATAAACATAGCTTGAAATTTAGCCCTGATAAGATTAGCCAAGAATGTTTGTAGAAGGAACATTTTCATGACATTTGAAGAAACTGCATGTCTAATAATGGATTACCCAAGAAGTACTCAAGAATTGAAATCTCTCTGAACAATTCTAAAGGGCAATTTCAATAAGGACTCAACCTGAAATTAAATAATGGGGAAAAAATACCAGAGTGTATCCCTAGCACTTATTAAATACTGAATGTTTGCTGAATCAATCAATAGATGAGTAAATAAATGGATGGCTGAATGAATGAATGATGTTTATGTCAAGGGTCAGCAAACTTTTCTATAAAAGGTCACAGAGTAAATAGCTAAGGCTTTGTGGGCCGTACAGCATCTCTGTCACAACTATTCAACTCTCCCATGTAGCTGAAAGGCAGCCATAGACAATACAGAAACAGGCATGGTTGTGTTCCAATAAAATACGACAGCAGACTGGATCTGGCCCACTGGCAGAGGTTTTCTGATCTCTCGTTTAAAGTATTCACTCCCCTCTCAAAAAATTTTTTTTCTTACACCTTATCCTACCAGTTCCAGAGCAAACTATCCATTTGGGATTCAATCTCCTCTACAGCATGAACCCCCACTACCTCCTCTGCCTTATCTCCCATTACTCTGAAATACATAATCTCCATTCTGAAAAAGCTAGACTATTATTTCTCCACATTTCCCACTTCCTCACCTTGCTCATACAGTTCCTCTATCTACTAAAATTGCATTTATCCTTCAATGCCATTCTAAAATTCTACGTTCTAAAAGCTTTTTTGAAACGAAACACTAATTCCAAAAGGTACATGCACCCCAATGTTCATAGTAGCATTATTTACAGTAGTCAATATATGGAATCAACCTAAGTGTCCATCAACAGATGAATGGATAAAGAAGATGTGGTATATGCATACAATGGAATACCACTCAGCCATTAAAAAAACTGAAATTCTGCCATTTGCAGCAGCATGGATGGATTTGGAGGGCATTATGTTAAGTGAAATAAGTCAGACATAGAGAGACAAATGCTGTATGGTATCACCTATATGTGGAATCCAAAAAATACAACAAACTAATGAATATAACAAAAAAGAATCAGAATCACAGATATAGAGAAGGAACTAGTAGTACCAGTAGGAGGGAGGGAGAGGGGTAATATAAGAGTAGAGGAGTGAGAAGCACGAACTATTGGGTGTACGATAGGCTACAAGGGTGTATTGTATTACAACGTAGGAAATGTAGCCAACATTTTATAATAACTGTAAATGGAAAGTAACCTTTAAAATTTGCCTAAAACTAAAAACTAAAATAAAAGCTTTTTTGAAGTAGTCCAGTCACATATGAGCTTTCTCTCCTCTGAATCCCATAACTGTTATTTTCTCACTTGCTAATTGAAATTATTAAACTCAGCCTTGCATTGGAGTCATATAAGTGATTTCTTATAAACTTCTATAAAGCCACTAGCTCCTAAGAGCAGATGCTGTGTTTTCCTCATCTTTGTATGTCCTGCCATACCTTGAACATACCATGGGCTCAATAAATCTTTGACGAATACACTGAAATGATACCGTTTTAGATTTTCTGCCACAACAGGATTAAAAAAGAGCTCTGACCGGTCTCTGTTTTCAATGGATTCCAAGACTTGCTATCTCTGGATTATCTATAGAGGCAGCTTCTCTGTGGGGTCATTAATCTGGTAGGAATTGAAATAACCTTATCTGCAACAGAACTTTAAAAATGCATTAGGGAACTAGTATTCTTGGAGCCAACTGTCCTTTTAATTAACTTCAGTCTGGGAGCAAGGAGCTAACGGCTTCCTCAATGGCTAATCTTCTAAAGAGGTTAATAGGAATTGAGATTTTACCTGTTTTATTCCTAAGGACCTGCTTACAGATTGTTTCCTGCAAGTGAAAACTTTTGTTCAACTCAGACATTTCTCCAGTGCCAGCCTGCAATGCAGAGGGCCCTGGGAGAAATGGAAAGATAAATAAGACATGAGCTGTCCTGATACCCAGGAGTTAACAGTCTGGTCAGGGAGACAGACGTAGATCCAAGGTCTGAAACATAAAGGGGGCTGTGATGAGGGTTATAATAGAACACGGTGAGATGATATTGCAAAGACAGACATTAATTTTGGTGGAGACGGGGGACAAAGAGACCTCAGAGCGTGGATGGGGTTTGAGCAGGAACTTGGTAGGAAAACAGTGATAAAGATGTGGATATTGTGATATCTTGGTATGTTAGAGCTGCAATGACCTCAGACAACCCTCTCCTTTATAGATGAGGAATGTGAGACCCTGAGAGGAACTGTGACCTCAGAAAACCTACTTGCTCCCCTTTAGAACCATCTATGTGCAACTTCGAATTCACAGGCGGGGTAGAAAAAAGAAACTTAGACTAAAATATCTTCATTCCTAAGCATCTGTGACAAATGTCAGAGGCAGCAATTGGTAGTCTGACCACACAACAAGCCCAAGGCCACAGCAGCCTCTGTTGGAAGCCATTGCCTTTGGCAGTTATCAAGGGACCAGATTTAGCTGCTAACAAAATCCCACCTGGGTCTTGTAACTGACGGTTATAGAACCCTGGCAATAGAATAAAAGCTTGCAGTGAATTGGGGAAAGATCAGAGAGAGCTTTAAACTCTGGGTAGGAAATCTTGTGGAAGAGTCCAACTTTGATTCAAAAGAACAGGTCTCAAAAGTAACCAAAAGAATGATGATTTTGCCCTAGAATTACAGGGTACGCTGTATCACAGGGCCAGGCAGGGGTTTGCATTCTCACAGGGCATGCGTTTCCCTGATTGAGTCTGGGAAGATAAGTGCAAGTGTCCCAAGTCCCCCTCCTGCCCCACGCCCCACCTCCTCCCCACCACTTAAGTTTTTCCGCTGTCAAGGGCCACATGACCATCATCGTTGGGCTGATGCCAAAGACGAAAGCAAACTTCTCAGGGTGAGTCAGAGAAGCAGCTAAGGCCCAGAAGAATGTCCTGTGACAGTTTAATTTAAATAGACTATTCAGTTCCCTTCACTCGCATGACTAACATGGATTATGTAACTGAATAATTAAACAACAAATCCTTATTTATTTATTTTAGATTCACAGGAGCAGCTGTGTCTTTTTTCCTTTTGAAAGAAAACACAGACTTAATAGGGTCCATTGTGTTCCTACCTAGTTCTCTCTCCTCTGTATTTTTTTAACCCTACAAACCAATCTCATTCCCCATTCCCAACATGGAAATATGATGTGCCCATATTAGCCTACTGAAAAAAACCGAAAATATACTGCCCCCAGATAGCAGATGCAGTAAAATGGTCTGATTAAATGCTGAGGCTTTATCTCTTTTGAAAAAAGTTACACTAATTTTCTATACATAAAACACCCAAGTTAAAAGAGACATGAGAGTAACGTCACACAAATAATCCATTCAAGTAGATTTATTTCCGGTAACGGAAAAAAGTGTGTTTTTGAAGCATCTTTTACTAATACTATTCACTTTAATACAGTTTACATCAGTTTACTGCAGTGTGAGGGTTTAGAAGGTACCACTTTTTCCTAACAAAAATTGTATAATATTTTATAACAGAATGCTATAGCGAGGGGAAAGGGCAGAAATTACAAGCAACCTCTAGACCAACCATTCACTTTACAGATGAGGAAACTGAGGTACAGAGAAACCAAAGGATTTGCCCAGAGTCAGACAACCAGGACAAAGCCTCCCATCAGGTTAGGGAAATTCCAATCTGGAAATCCTTTGTTCAAGGTCTCTTTTCACTGCTTCACTACATCCTGTCTCTGTTTCTTTAATAGTAGCCTCTGGCATATATATTTATATGCATGAGATACATACGATATGACATATATATATATATCAGGGAAGGCTCATACTTGCTGAAAGGAATCTAGTATTGAGAAGTCTCAGTAGCATATGATACTAATTCACTAAGGAACTCTTGTTCCAGCATTGTCCAAATCCCAAACCGAATGGCATCCTACTGGGAGTGTTACTTAGCTTTCTATCAAGGTTTCCATAGAGACAAAGATCCAGACTCTATCAACATTGAGGAGATTTTTTTGCACAGGAATTAGCACAGGGCATACAGGAGGTTTTCAGGAAATTCTCATCACCTTGCTGTAAAGAACCCGGAATACACTTTTAGGACACAATATGTAATAGTTTCCAGAGTAGGAAGTCCATATGGACAGCCTAGCAAAGTTAGGAGAATGCAGGAGCCAGCCATTGGATGGAGGAGAAGGATGTGGAGAAGAAAGAAGAAGAAAGAGATCTCAGCTTCTCTTCTGCCCCAGACACTGGAAGTTCATTGCTCACATTCCATTTTTTAAATTTTTTCATTTCAGTTCAAAGAGTCTGCATCTGGAAGCCACTGATAACAGCTACAGATCTTCCTCGACTTACAATGGGATTACATCCCCATAAACGCATCGTGTAAGTTAAACATTTCTCTAAGTTGAAAATGCATTTAATATACCGAAACTACCAAACATCATAGCTTAGCCAAGCCAACCTTAAACACGCTCAGAACACTTACATTAGCCTACGGTTGGGCAAAATCATCTAACAAAAATCCTATTTTATAAAGGTGTATTGGTCATTTACCCTCAGAATGGCATGGCTGACAGGGAGATGCAGCTCACTGCTGCTGCCCAGAGTAATGACAGCATATCGTACCGAGCATCCTCAGACTGGGAAAAGATCCAAAAAGTTCGAGGTATGGTTGCTACTGAATGCATCTCACTTTCACACTGTCGTATAGTCGAAAAATCTAAGTCAAACCATCTTTAAGTCAGGGACAGTCTGTATTGGCTCAAGGTCTCAGGCACTCAAAAAAGATTTGGAACAAAAGGACTTAAAAACTCCTATTAACTTTTTGCTTTGTTGCCTCACTCAAGAGACTCAGGTAAATTAAAAAGCCATTTAAAAATCCTGATCTTCTGTGTCCATGGAAGATGCCTAATGTAGTCTCCTCACCATTATTCATCAAAAGCTGTGAAATGTGGTTATAGAATATTCCCCTTATATAACATTTCTCATTATTGAAATGAGGAGCCTGAGAATAGAATTATTCTATGAGCTACTAATTATACTGAAATCTGCTCAGGACACCCTTGTATTCAAAGGCCTCTGTTATTACTGACTTGTTCAAATGCCCACATTACTAAAATAGCAGTAATGGGTTTTAAAGGTGCATTCAGAAGCTGTGCTACTCAGCAGAAGCCAGAGAAATACCAATTGTCATAATAGTTATATCTACTTTTCTTCAAGGAGACTGAAAACTTTACAGATCTTCACAAATAAAAACCTTGTTGTTAAATAATTCTAGTCTCTATCTGTCTCAGGTTGCGGCTTGAGGAAATACCATCTCCAAACAAGGCAGAAAACTGGATAAAGTAGTTTAGTGTTATTGTTCTTATAACAGTTATTGTTATTGTTCCTCATTAACAGTGGAAATACCATTTTAATAAAATAATAATAATAATAGTTACTCCTCCCTATCTCTTATTTGATAGCTTCCCTCATCGAATCAACTTAGTGACTATAAACAGCCAGAAAACTCTTGCTATGTGACTACTCTCCACCCCTGTGTTCCTCTAGGACCAGAAATGCTTTCAGGGAATTGCTTCATTGCCTGAGAATTCAAGGAGACAGTTCTGTGTCAGCTGAATTGCCATTCCTCTTGTCCCCAATCTCAAAACCAAATCACCTTTTATTCTCCCCATCTCTGTCAGCAACCATGTCCGTTTCATTACTAAGACCTCCATGTTTTTCTTTTGATATTTCCTTCATTTGGTTCTTCTCCTCTCTATCCTACATCATCCTTCCATCCACATTTAAGTCCAGTGTATCATACATGGGTTATCACAACATTATTTAGCCAATCTCTACAAATCAACTTGTCCCCATTCCAATTCAACCTGTATACCTATACCAGGCATCATTTTTAATACTCATATTCCTGCCTAAAACTTTTCCAAAAGAATCAGACATCTAATTTAGTTCCAAAGGCTCTACCCTACTTCTGAAATCATATTCTCTGCAATCACTTTGTAGAATCCTGTAATCCAGGTAGGTGAATCTCCTCACTGAATCATGAACTTGTGAGTTTATTCCTGTCTACATCTTTACTCATGGGTTCCTGCTTGACAAGATATTTATTTAAAATCTCTAAGCCTCAGTTTATTTTGCTGAAGGTGGGGACTATCATACCATACAGGGTTTTGGTGAAGCTCAAATAAGAATAATTTATTTACAAGTTCTTTCTAAATTGTTAGGCTCTAGAAAAGTTGTTATTTATTAATCTTGTACTGCATTCACACTTGTACCCCAACATTTGGTACCTAATCATCACACACTGAAACAATTCCATTATTGGTACAACATGGTTCTCTACCAAACCTGACCATAATCTGTTTCAAAGCAGCACTTCATTTAGTTACTAATCATCTTGAGTTTTTTTTCCTGAACACTTACATTATCTGGTGGGATGAGATTCATTAGCCAGCCTTCTTGCTCCTTTTCAAGATCCAGCACAAAGTAGACAACAGTACACATTCGTCGATTGCTTTAGTTAGAATTGAAAATTAATAAGGGAGAATAGCAGAATCTCATCTCACCGGACCAACTTTCCTATTAAAAAATAGCAAAAAAATACATGGTGATTGGTGAGAAAATATCTGTGAAGTGCTAGAAATTGTTTGAGAAGCATCTGCCACAAATAGAAACTTCCTACTCTGGGGGCTTCAGAATGATTTTCCAAATGGTGATTTGAAATCCAAACTCTGCATTTTGCATTGTATACACTCAGGAAAGGCAGACAGCTAGAGAAGCAACCAAATGTCATGAAAGACAGGGACACTCAATGAGTCCCAGTGAGTGTTCAGAGTGTTCTAATTTAAAGGCAGTCCAGGGGCTTCCCTGGTGGTGCAGTGGTTAAGAATCTGCCTGCCAATGCAGGGGACATGGGTTCGAGCCCTGGTCCAGGAAGATCCCACATGCCGTGGAGCAACTAAGCCCGTGCGCCACAACTACTGAGCCTGCGCTCTAGAGCCCGCGAGCCACAACTACTGAGCCCGTGTGCCACAACTACTGAAGCCTGCGCACCTAGAGCCCACGCTCCGCAACAGGAGAAGCCACCACAATGAGAAGCCCGTGCACCGCAATGAAGAGTAGCCCCCGCTTGCTGCAACTAGAGAAAGCCCGCGAGCAGCAATGAAGACCCAACGCAAGCAAAAAATAAATAAATAAATTTATTAATAAGTAAATAAATAAAGGCAGTCCAGATTCCCAAGGTTTTTGCTGTGTCTTTCCCTCCTTTCGGATTCCCTGCCTTTACCTAGAGGATTATACATGTGATTTTTTTTTTTAAGCTGCAAAAGAAAGCAGGCCCTTAGTTACACTCTCTAACAGTCCTTTGGTTATAAAACTATGATTTATGGTTAGCAAATTTCAGTGAGTTAATCTTTCCCCAGATTACTCAACTTACCCCTAATCAAACATCTTCTTTCCTTTCTTTTCTCCCTGGGGCCTCCAGCTGCCATCTCTCTTACACAGTTATTCCTCCTACACAAAGATGACACAGCCCACATTATTTATAACTATCCATTTTTGAAACACAACTGTGCACCTTGTAAATGGGAATAACGTTCAAGGTAGCCAAGAAACATAGGACTATCAGAACATTTAAAGTCATCTATAATAGACTTCTAGCCCAGTTAAAACCTTTACAGAGAGACGAACACTCTTGGTCAGTTTAGAGATTTCCTGAAGAGGTAAGGACACTGTATAAAAATTCTGTAACAGCCTATCACCTAGAAAATTAGCAGGGATTTATTTTTTAATTGCAACACTCACTCTTGGAAATGATGTGACAAAAATGGCCACTTTTGTACGTTACAGGATAGAGTATAAATTTGAAAAATTCTTTTGGAAAAACAATGAGCAAAATGTACGAAGAACCTCAAACTATTCTTATCCTTTGATTCAGTAATTCTAGAACAGGCTAAAGGATATAAAGCTGAAATACTGAAAAATGTCTAATCCCTCAAATATTTAATTGTAATTATTATAATTGTAAAAAAGGGAAAAACTTAAATGTCCAACATCATGGCATTGTGTACACAAATTAAGACATTACATCAAACAAATAAATTGCAGTCACATCCCTCATCATGGAAGAGAGAGGGAGAAAAGTGAGTTACAAAATAAATTTACTGCCATAGCTGATGAAGCATCCACCAGAAATCCCAAAGGAAATTCAACAGCTTTGTTTGTTTGTTTCTGGGTCTAATGATACAAAGATCTGGTAGGATGAGATTTGTCCCATTTCTCTTGTCTTTCCTCAAGCCTATTATAAATTAGATAACAAATTTGCTCATCGTGGTCCCGGTGAATTCAAGGTTCTTGCTTTGTCACAAAAGAATTTGGAGATGAAGTGATAGGTAAAAAGTGAGTTTTTAATTAGAGAGAAAAGTACTCAACAGACAGAGCATGGGCCATCTCAGAAGGTGAGAGAGCTCCTAAACCTGGCTGATTAGTTTTTATGGGCTGGGTAATTTCATAGGCTAATGAGTGGGAGGATTATTCCAATTAATTGGGGGAAGGGGTGGGGATTTCCAGGAATTGGGCCACCACTCACTTTTTGGCCTTTTATGGTTAGCCTTAGAACTGTCATGGTGTTGGTGGGTGTGTCATTTAGCTAATGGATTCCCATGAGCGTATAATGAAGCTCAAGGTCTACTGGAAGTCAAATTTTCCATCATCTTGGACCTAGTTTGTTCTAAGCAGTCTTTTTCATGTCCTATGGCTATGTCATTCTTTTAAAGGTTGTACCCTGTCCCCTTCCCTCCTGTTTCAATTGTGTTAGTTGGTCATTGAAAATGAAAAAGGCAGATAAGTAGAATCTCACCAGAGAAACACTATTGTTAAGGAAAACAACACATGATGAGTGATAAAGCATACACTGGGAGTCAAGATGAGCACTCATAATCTATTCATTTCATCTCCAGTTCATTTCCTACAAGAACTTAACTCTAGATCCTGTGGCACCACACTGAAAAATATTACATCTTATCAAAAAACTGTGAAGGTTAACCTTCTGCTAACATTCTTTACTTTTATTATATTAAGGGATTGCCCTTCTTTTCCCAGTATTCATTGACATTACAGCAGGCTCCCTCCTTTTTAGTTTAGTCTAAGAGTCCCATACTCTAGGAATGGGGACATGGAAGTGGAGGGGCAACTTATCCCACTATAGATTGTTATGTAATCATTAAACTAAAAGGGGGAAAGGCAAGATAAAATTATAAATGGGAGCACGGACGACTTGCTACCACTTTTTGTTTCTACTTTTCATTATGTTCCCTAAATTTTCTACAAGAAGTAAGTGGTGTTTTACAATTTAAAAATTTAAAGAATTCTAAAGGTAAGACATTTTACTAATAATTTCATTCTTAGTGGCAAAAGTTTAACCCGGGGTACCTTCCTTGTTTCAACAAACTATTAACTGCTACCTTTGCCAGGCAGTGTGTTGGGTAAAAAGCTGAGGAAGTCATGGCCCATGATCTTGAGGAGGTCACAGGTATCTGAAGGAGAAAGAGAATGCTATGGATGCAAGTGGTGGTCACGGGGGGTAAGTCTTGCAACCTAAGAATGTGGAGAGCACAGCAGGTGGGCAAGAGTTATGAGTTCTGCCTGGATTAGTAGCGTGGGCTTCACAGGAAAAGGAACATTCAGCTGAGCTTGGAAGAAAGTTTCACTTCCCTATCTGGGGGTAAGTGATGGAAGAAAATTCCAAGCAGAGAGAATAAAATGAAGAAACATGATCAGGCTGGGAACTCATGAAGGTACACAATAATCAGGAAAAGGATGATGAAGCTGTAAGCAAATGGCAGCTCCAGAGAATGGCAGGCAGGGAGGACTTGAATGACCAGCCAGAGGTAAAATCATAGGATTTAGGGATCGATTAGCCATGGGAGGTAAAGGTTAAGGACTGGAAAGTGACTCCAAGTTCTGTAGTTTAGGCAGGACTAACTAAACCTAACCTTAGAGTGAGTTAGGGGGATAGTGAGGCCATGAACTAAGTCAAGAAAATAGGAGAGAGGACTGGTTTGGCAGAGAGGGGAAACAGAGGATAGGAACTTATTCTGAACATCTGGAGTTTGAGCTGCCTCTACAACTGACACCCATGGAGTAATGTCTAATTCAGGAAAAGAAATGTGCTTCTGGAACCCAGGACAAAGAATAAAGGTTAGAGGTTGACATTTGGGAGTAGAGGTTATTGTCAAAATAATGGGTAAAGGTAGGAGAACAGAAACAGCCTCCTGACCATTCTCCCCTGTTCCAGATCAGCCTTCCCCACTCCCATCCTAATCTGGTCTCCATATTGTAGCCCCGGTGAGCTTCCAAAGTAGAAATCTTACTATTTGATGCCACAGCTTAGAAGCTTTCAGTGCACCCAATCTCAATGGTAGTCAGAGAAATGTCAATGGAAAGGACAATGAGGTTCTATTTTTTGCCTGGTGGACTGGAAAAAATTAAAGATTGATAATATCCACTGCTGGTAAGCACATGGGGAAATGAGCACTCATATATTTCTGGTAGGAGTAGTGCAAATTGCTATGATATTTTGGGACATTTTTTGCCATTTTAAAATCTCATGACTTTCAGTCCAGAATTCTCACTTTTAAGAATCTCTTAGAAACAAAAGCAAAGTACAAAAGGATAGATGTACAAAGGTCTTTATTACTGCCTTGTTTGTAAGAGTAAAGACTCAGAAACAACCAAATGCCTATGAAAAATGTAATGTTCAAACAAATAATTGGCAATTCATATTAAGTAGTAGTACACAGCTGTTAAAAATTAATAATAATATCTATATATGTTTGGATTTGGATCTAGAAAGATGCTTGTGAGAGATTAAGTGAAAAAAAAGGGTTGCTAAGTTCTACACGATGATTCTATTTAAGAGAAAACAAAGGGAAAAAAGTGAAGTAACATCTCATAATATGAATAGAGTGCTTACTTTTTTACCAGGTTTTATTTTAAGTGCATCACGTGCTCCTCATTTAATACTCACAACAATCTCATAGGTAGGATTGTTATCTCCCCCATTTTACCAATAAGGAAACTGAGGCCAAAACAGATTAACTCGTGCTGTTCACACAGCTAGCAAGTGGCAGGCAGGCTTTACACCAGGCTGTCTGGCTGAGAGCCTATACTCTTGACTCTGCACTATTCTATGATACAAGTTATTACAGAAGGATAGGGTTGGAAATTAATTTTTTAAATACCATTGCATTCTTGGACTTATAAGAAATATGTTATTTCTATAATTAAAAAAAAAAGTTCAGGGCTTCCCTAGTGGCACAGTAGTTGAGAGTCCGTCTGCCAATTCAAGGGACGCGGGTTCGTGCCCCGGTCTGGGAAGATCCCACATGCCGCGGAGCGGCTGGGCCCGTGAGCCATGGCCGCTGAGCCTGCGCGTCCGGAGCCTGTGCTCCAAAAAAAAGGGAGAGGCCACAACAGTGAGAGGCCCGCGTACCACAAAAACAAAAACAAACAAACAAAAAAGTTCAGTAGAAACATATGGGGAAAGAGAGTCCGAGTCCGAAGGCTCCCGATTTGCCCTGACAGCAAAAGTTCATACTTCTCACCTCGGCTTCTTCTTACAAGCAGTATCCTATAGGCCCATTTGTCTAAAACACTGGGTAACTACAGGCTGAGAGTTAGCCAGCTGGGGATCAAACTGCTTGCACGTCTTGAACATTCATTTTATACAAGGCAATGGCAATCCACATTCATCAAAGTCTTTAAAACTTCCGAGGACCCGGCCTTGTAGAGGGAGAAGTGGGGAGAGAGGAGCTGGGCTCAGCTGGGCTTAACCAGTTCACTGTTAATGCTTCAGAAGCGGATGGCACGTCAGAAAGCAAATCCATCATTAGCGAGCACAAAGGGGGCTGCCTTGTCGGGCTGACAGGGAGCAGACTGAGAGTAACAAAGCTCTGGTGACTTATTCATGCGGCAGCTCACAGCTGCTGAGGACCGGCCTCCTGTTCGCCCAGAGCCGGCAAGCCCCTCAGGAGGTCGTTCTCAGGCCCTCAGGCCCGCTGGGCTGTGGTCACCTGCAGCCAGGGGTGCAAGGAAAGGACCCAAAATGAATACCCAGAATGCTCTTCCTCGGAGACCGCAGGACCAGCTGCCTCCTTGCGGTCAGGTCGAACCTCAGCTCCACCTTCTCCGAAAACTGCCCGCATCAGAAAGAGCAGTCCGTCCTGCTCTCCTGCACCTCCCTCGAGAGCTTATTCTACCTGACCCAGCAGACTCGCTCACTTCCCTCACCAACGCCACCCCCTCCCAGGGCCTCCACGTAGCTTCTGTAAATGGCATCCACTTGAGCCGTGTAACAGGGCAGCTGGGCCCCCTCAGCTCAGAGCAGAGGTCATCTAGATGGGACTTGCTTTGCTCCAGGGCACAAAGTAGGTGTGCACTGCATACCCGTTAAACAGACGAATGTGCTGACTTCTACCACCGCTTCTCTGGGGACCGCAGCAGAAGTCTCTCCCAGCCTTTTCTGTGTCCAATCCAAGCTTTCTCAGTTTGGGATATCGAGACATATATGGAGAGACCGCATTACAAGAAATTTTTCTTTTTCACCAACAATTACTGATAATTAATAACTGAAATGATAATGCCAGTCTCACTCATGGGCATTCCAATATGGTTAACTTAAGTGAGCAAGGGGTGGAATTGTATAATGTTCATAACACACACACACAATTTAAGAATACATACATTGATTGAGAATCTTTACTCAAGTATTTTTTCTGTAGGTAGGGGAAGACAGGAAGAGATATGGGGATATACTTATATGTGTAGCTGATTCACTTTGTTACACAGCAGAAACTAACACACCATTGTAAAGCAATTATACTGCAATAAAGATGTTAAAAAAAATTTAAAGACTTGTAGCTTAAAGAGAGAAGGGAGAATAATGCTAAATCCCTTTCAGAAAGAACATGGGTTTCTCCCAGAGGTAAATCCCTTAGCAACAGCTATCCTGGCTACATAGAGATGAGAAAGAATAGCCCTTTAGGCAATTCCCATTAGAGAGAAAGAGAGGCATGTCCTGGGGCACCTGTCATCCTGCTTATTCAGAAATCTGCAGGCACAGCTTTTCTTCAGAGTGAATTTCCACTGCTTAATGTATTGGTTGCTTAACATATTGGTGTCGTTCTCTTGGTAATTTTCTGTCCATTTTCTGACTAGTAATGTCCCCGGGGTTCTGAGTTCTGGTGTAGAGCAGCACCATCTACCATCCTGCCCCTCGGAAAGACGGAGAGAAGTTTTGTGAATTTACGGGAATGACTTCCTGCCACAGGGTGCCATCACTGACCTAATGCCAAGACGTGTGGTTTTAAACCACTCATCACCTAAGATCCCCATGAAACTGATTGCCTGATAGGCATTCAACAAAGGTCAGAAAACAGGGACCTATTCTGATCTGGGGTTGGAGAGGGTGCCCTTGCAGCCCTTGAAGGACATCCTTGATTAAAGACTGAAATACAGTTTCCTGTGGGCAACAGCTGCATGTGGGCAGCCCCTTTTGTTGAACGGGGAACAAAGAACTGCATGGGCATGAGGCTAATTTATCTTCCCCACAATATAGAATGTTCCATCCATTTTGGAAGTAGATTTATTGACTAGATTAGCCTTGAAACATGATTGTTACAGGCTAGTAAAAATGTCAACAGCATCCCCTCTCTTGGCACTGCTGTCCGGTCAGCCCCTCTGGTGAGTATGTGGTGCCAGGGGGCCCGATGCCCTGCATCTGATGTCTCTATATGTTGATTAGTTCCGTGGACACAAACTCTACCAATGATGCTGGCTGTGCATATAGCCAGTTTTGTATAAATGCCAGGGATTGGGATATCTGGTGACTCTGGATATCAGCAGGTCAAAATACAAGGTCAAGAATTATTTAAAATTTTTTTTTCAAGTATTATTAAAAATGTTTGGTTTCCTTCTATGTGTGTTTTTTGTTTGGTTGGTTTTGTTTGTTCAGATCTAGCTCAAGTTATTTGAGGCTCAGATTTCTCTCCTGAATTCCAGAACCGTATGCCATCCGCTAATCAAACGTCTCGATCTGCAGGCCCCAAAGGTGCCTCACTCTCAGATTGTCCCAGACCACACTCTTTCCTGGCCTCTCGAATCTGCTCTTCCTGCGTGTTCCCCACTACAGTGAGGACATCATGGGGCGTGGTTTCTAAGCCAGAAACCTTGTGTCAACCTTGGGCCCTCTCTTCAATGCACTTCTTGCATCCAATCAGTCAAGTATAGTGAAGCATAAAGTAGAGGTTAAGAGTTCAAAACCTGCCTCTACCACTTCCTAGCTGTGGATCCCTGAGAGAGTAACTTAGCAACTCTATGCCTCAGTTTCTTTCTCTGAAAAACACCATCATAATAATATCAACCACATAGGGCTGTTGTAGAGATTCAAGGAAATAACAAATGTAGAGTGTTGAGAACAGTGCCTGACAAATGGTGAGCACTCAATAAACATTAGTTATTTATCAATCTTGATTACCTCTTTACACACAGCACTTCTTTCATACCCAGCCTTTTCTCTGTAATGTCACTACCACTCCTCCACAGCCCCCAAACCAGTCCTGTTTTCTTCACACTTCAACTTCACTCTCCTGCTGTTCTCACACTGCTGCCACAGGGATCCTTGTGGGCCCATCCTTGGGTAGGGAAACTGACCACTGCCCAGGTTCACGCTTGGGGAACAGAGGGTAAGGCTAAGAGTGAGCCACAGAAGCTTCATCTTTCTCATTTTTTTTCCTGAATATCATTAAAATTCAATTTTGATAGCTCCATCTTAAACTATGTCCCAAGGGGCCTACAACATATGCCAACAGCACAGCCTTCTTTCAAGTGCACATACCTCGGGCAGCCCCTGTACTGGTAGACTTACCCCCTTCCTACAACCCTGGGGGCTTCCAGGTACTAAATAATGAACTAATTGAGAGCAGAGTCTGTATCGTTTATCTTTGTACCACCCCCAGTATAGTTTAATGCCTGACCATAGTAGGTCTTCAAAAAGTGCTTGTCCAATGGCTAGTTGAATGGCCGCTATTGTGTAGGTCCAGGCTAACTCACTATTATTTGACAATAGAGCAAGTCAGGGCTCTAGGACAAAGACGAAACCAGAGGCATTCTGGTTCCTAAATCCTCAGTACACTAGCCTTTTACACACATATCTATGGAAGGAAGATAATAATGGTACCTGCCTTGTAAACAATAGGTCACACAACCCCACCTGTGTTTTAACATCCTAACCAGGAAGACACTAGAGGAGGGTTTGCTACAGTCTAGCAGGAAAATGATTCTGGAAGTTGAAGAGAGCAGCCAACGCATTTATCCATCCAGCAAATATTGGTTGAGTACAGTACCTACTATGTGCCTGGCACTGCCCTCATGGGGCCCCAGGACTTCTGAGCTATACAACTCATGGCATGCTGTTTATGCCCCAGGGGAAGGTATGGGTTAAGGCCCAGTCTAGTGCATATATAGCATCATACAGTATTTGGAAACTCTGATTCCTCTAGATAAAGAAATCAGTTTTCTTCGAAGGAAATTTTTCATGATTATTTCTTCTGACACTTTGTTGATGATAATACGTCCCTTTCAGTTCACACAATGTTTCATATTTGAACAGTCTGACTTTTCTCTTTTAGTCCCACCAAGACACACTCCGATCTTCTCGATCACCACAACTAGGTAATTAAGAAAAATGGAGTGTCAGACACCACAGAAAAAGTATCCATCTTTGAGGAGAAATCAGCTTGCTTTTTGTCCTGGAAAATTGGGTGTTCAAGTGAATAAAGCTCCAGTTAATGTTCTACGTCCTAAGCTGTCATTGACTCATGTGACCTTTGGTGGGTTGAGTGTCTCCTCTGGGCCTCGAGTCCCTTCTTCTTAATAGGTAATTGATATTCCCACCCCTGGGCTACGATAAACAAGGGGCCACCTGCCCTTTTATGACTGACCACCAGCAGCAGAGAGAAGATTCAGGCCTTGGTTTAGAAATGCCTAGCAGTTTGAAAGGACTTAAAGATTGTGGAAGAAAAAAATGGCTTTTATTTATTTATTTTAAAATTAATTTTTATTGGAGTATAGTTGATTTACAATGTTGTGTTAGTTTCAGGTGTACAGCAAAGTGAATCAGTTATACATATACTTATATCCACTGTTTTTCAGATTCTTTTCCCATATAGGTCATTACAGAGTATCAAGTGGAGTTCCCTGTGCTGTACAGTAGGTCCTTATTAGATCTATTTTACATATAGTAGTGTATATATGTCAATCCCAAAATGAGTTTTTTTTAAAGATCTCTTGGATTTCTGTAGGGAAGGAAGGATTCTCCTCTTCTCTTCTTGCATATATCTTTCTTGTCCCAAATTCTAAGTATTTTATTTAAAATGCTCGGAGTAAACCCTCCTCCACACCCACATACATTCAATTACTATTCATAAACTACTTTGAGTATTTTGCAGTGGAACCAGCAGTACCCATGGAACTCCCATACTCCACAGAGGTTCATTGGCTATTTCATGGCAGTATTGAAGAGCTGTCACACTTGATGATGAATTTCATAGTCCTCTTTTCAAGAATACATGTCCAAATTTTCTGTTTTCTGTAATACAAGAGATTGCTAACCCTGGTAGGTATCTAGAAGATATTTTTTCAAAACAATAAATCCACCAATTAACTTTCTAAAGATTTAATTCTCTTTATTCTGTTCAATCTCCCCCTCCATGATAGAGGAGTATTTCAGCAACGAATTTAAAAATTGCTTTTTAAAAAAGAGAACATTTTGAAAACAGATGTCTAGAAATATTTCCATGATTACATGGTCTTGTTGTCTGAAAACACTATGTCTCACTTAAAATATTCTCTTATCTGCTTTTTTTTAAAGATTTGCATCTATTTTCAAATCTTCCAAATAAAGACATTCAGTAGGGTTTGAACCTATTTGTTAGGCGAGTGTGAGATGAACCTATTTGTTGAAAGTTTAGGAACTTGACATCATCTGGTTAGTTTAGAAGAGCAGCTGATTGACGAGGTTAAGGTGGAAATGCATTATCTGAATGAGATTATAAACTCATCTGCAAAATTAGTAAATGGGATTGGAAAATAAAATAATGTCCTAATTCCGTAAGCATAGTCAAGGATGCACTTCTTTTTTTTGGATCTGCATATGCTTGTGAGGTATTTTTTTCAGCTACAATAGCCATTAGAGTAAAATATCTAAATAAACTCAACTTTGAACCAGATCTTTAACAAAGTGTTAACAAAGATCTTTAACAAAGTGTTAAAGCAAAAATTTTAAACTAATGAAGCATATTCAATCACATTGTTTTCACTAAAATAGAATAATTCTTAGTAGGAATAAAATATTTTTATATTATTAGTAATATAAATTACTTATAAGATTTTTTTTTTTTTTTTTTTTTTTTTTTTTTTTGCGGTACGCGGGCCTCTCACTGCTGTGGCCTCTCCCGTTGCAGAGCACAGGCTCTGGACGCGCAGGCTCAGTGGCCATGGCTCACGGGCCCAGCCGCTCCGCGGCATGTGGGATCTTCCCGGACTGGGGCACGAACCCGTGTCCCCTGCATCGGCAGGCGTATTCTCAACCACTGCGCCACCAGGGAAGCCCTTTGTTTATTTTGTGTATCATATAATGTATATATTGGCATAGTGTTATGTGTAAATATTTATGAGTAAACATATTTTGTATGATATGCTCAAAACATTTTGCTGATACAAAAACAAAACATTTGGAGAATGTTACTTGTATTAGTTTTCTGTAGCTTTCTAACAAATTACCACAAGCTTGGTGACATAAACAACAGAAATTTATTCTCATAGTTCTGGAGGCCAGAAGTCCAAAATCGGCATCACCAGACTAAAATCAAGGTATCAACTGGGATTTTATGGGACATCTGGTGAAATTGAAGAATGCTATCATTATGGATAAATCAAAGAAATGTCCAATTTTAGAAAAGGTTCTCAATGTATTTTTCTTAAACTTGAAGTAAAACCAAGGACAGATTAAACATGATTGAGAACAGTGAACAATAATGAAGTACCCACTATATATATATATATTTATATATATACACACACACACATACAATATATATATGATTGTTAGGATCTTCCCATTTCAGTTTAGTAAAGGAGTGGTTGTCAGATTTTAGCATGTATCAGCACCCTGGAGGGCTAGTTAGAACATAAATTGCGGAGCTCTACCCCAGTAGGTCTACGGTCGGCCTGAGAATTTGCATTTTTAACAGGTTTCCATGAAATGCTAATGTTCCTGGTTCAGGGCCAAACTTCGAGAACCACTGCAGAGCATTTACTGAAGGCCTACAGCATCAGATACAACGAACCAGGAGCTAAGGGCACAATATGAATAAAACAAGTCCCAGGGCTCAAGGAGTCAATGGGTCAAAAACACGTAACATAGATCATTTTACGATATAGCAGATGTCTGATAATCCAGTATTTAGTAACCAAGATACCCCGATGGTTCAACTCTTGTCAAAGGTAGAGTAATACAGAACATCTTTACCTCCCATGATCTTGGTAGTCACAAGGTGATTGCTAGGATGGATTTCCTTAACTGGCCAAGTGAATCTGTCATTAATTTTAAAAATCTCTCGAGAAATACAAAAGAAGAAATTCCTAAGTACAATAGCCTATCCTCAACTACTGTTTATAATGTTTTATTCAATGTTGTGAGCCAGTCAACAAAATATCTATGAGTTAAACTGATCTCCATCAGAAGCATACGTCAAAACATCATAAAGAAGGCATCCAACGTTCTCCTACAACATCTGTATCTGCTACTGCTTCAACTCCAGGTGCCCCTGAGTCACCTCTGGATGAAGATGCTGCTGGAGAGAATTCCGATGAGTGTGCATTCGACAAGCATTGTCATTCGACAAATACTTACTCTGCACAATCTGATCTTGTAGTTAATGTTGTTCCAGTGGCATGTGTAGCTATTACCACATCTACAGCATTGATAGCAGTTTAAAGCCATCTTTTAAAAAGTTTATGTAATGCCTTATATTAGGCTATGTTTTGAACCTCCCTCATACTAGGGTGTGGTTGTGTGATCAAATTCTAGTCAACAAAATTAAGTGGATGTATTGTGGACTCCTCCAGGTCTGTCCCACCAACAGCTCCAGTGCATAATATTAACCTTCTTCTCATCACCAGTTGAATGGACAAGTCACTGAGGCTCTAGAAGAGCCACAAGATGGAAGGACCCTGAGTTTCTGAATGGCTGAATAGAACATCTCCTCACCCCTCCCATCTGAATAAGAAACACACATTTTATTGTATTAAGCTATTGAAGTGTGGGTTTTTTTTTTCATACAGCAGTAAGCCTGCCCTTACTAGTGAGTATTACTACTACTATTCATAAAGTGAAAGTCTTAGAGAAAGCAAGGGATATGAGTTAAATTACATGTATAAGTTTGTTTTAAGTTTCATACTGATAAAAATAAGATACTTGGAGATATCAACAGAATAATGTCTACTGGACTGGAAAATCAAGCGTGGTCCCCTCTGCATTGCTGCTTCAATAGAGATAAGCACTGGTTGCTAGGGCAAGGGAGAGGAAAGAAACCCAAATCTAAGACCCCAGGGTGGCATTAAATTAACATATGATGTGATAAATACAATTTTTAGAAGAATCATAATATACTGGAAAAGCATCTTAAACATTGATTCACTTAACCAAACCTGAAAGAAATCTAGCTGTTCAGACCATAAAAATCATAATTCAGAAGCAATTATTCACTTGATCATTGACCATGATTACAGGATCACCACACACTAGAGGAGACAGAACAGCTTCTAAACCTCTAGCCTAGGAAGTCCAAGCCTAGAAAGTCACAGATGTCTCCCTTTCACTCACACTCTCCCACCTTTTCTTGCATGAGAAAACAGAGAACTCAATACCACAAGGTGACAAGTCACTGTGGTAAACACAGACCAAAGCTGACTGAGCTGACACAGGCAGAGGGGAAATCTGTAGCTGACATCTTAGCAGTATCACACAGCATCAGGCATTGTCATGCCCCTGATGCTGTGTGATGATCTCCTCGAAGCTCTTCAGGGCACTGGAAGAGGGGAGAAATCAATGGTCAGGTCCTTATCCAGGATCAGCCCTAGTTCCTTCCTCATGTCAAAGTCACTTGCTGATGAATCATCCAGAGCCAAATGCCCAGTCTGTGTTTCTGGGAATGAAAATCAATACTCTTGTTAAAGAGTTTATTGTCTTGCCAGGGTTGGGGAACATGGGTATTTCCAATGCTTCTCACGGCTTCCTTGCCTCTTGCCTTCCCAACCTCCACACAACTGTTTTTCTTTGTTTCTGTGAAGTACAAAGAGAAGGAAGCTACTCCTTAAATTTCAGCTTCTATTATGTGAACATCTGTGAGCAAGTAAGCTGTGACTGTGGTTTGCATCCCTTTCCCTGCTTGGGACCCCACATTTCACTTCCAACCCACTGAGGCCCAATGCGCCTGGCAGAGATGAGTTGGTGCTCAGTGGGGTGGCTTTAAATCCATAAATGATTCAAAGGCAACTCTTTCACTGAGGGAGGAGACAATATTTAGGAGATTATCACCTTAGGCCACAATTTAGGCAATTAGTTTTCGATCTCAAAAGAGCTGATAATGCAGGGATGACATACATTTTTCCTTAGAACAATCCCTGTCATTTTCTATTTTGAGTCCATGTTAGTTACCATTAATAGTGCTATAGGAACTTAACCAAAATGCCATACTGAAAATTCTGGTAAGCACTGTAAATATAAACAAATATAAATTTTAAGACAAAATAGCACCTTCGTCCAAGAAAATACATTTCGGGCTTCCCTGGTGGCGCAGTGGTTGAGAATCCGCCTGCCGATGCAGGGGATACGGGTTCGTGCCCTGGTCCGGGAAGATCCCACATGCCACGGAGCGGCTGGGCCCGTGAGCCATGGCCGCTGAGCCTGCGCGTCCGGAGCCTGTGCCCCGCAATGGGAGAGGCCACAACAGTGAGAGGCCCGCGTACCGCAAAAAAAAAAAAAAAAAAAAAAAAAAAAAAAAAAAAAAAAGAAAGAAAAAGAAAATACATTTCAAGTAACCTATACAACTTGGATGCTTGGAGGGAGTTATTCTCCATGCTTGGGGGGAGGTAGGCTCCCAGGGCCCTCCTGCACAAACTGACAAGCAACAGAGGTCCTGGGGACACCCTGGTCTGTTGGGGTCTTGTCATCTTTCCTTTATTTTAAGATAAACGGTTGAACCAAAAAATAAGTCACCCTAAATGCTTGTAGATTTAGTGGGACTCACTCCCTTGCTTCTCAGCATGCTAAAACAGACCCGAAAAAGAGACACTGGGCTTTAGATAAGACAGTACAAATAACCCATTTCTGAAGACGGTCAGCATCAGGTAGCAGCCTTAGGAGTTAGATCCCAATTACCCACTCCCATTGATTTTAAAGCTTTCCTTAAAAACAGATAGATACTTTATTTAAAGAGCTATGAGTAAGAATTTCCCAAATTCAGGAGTGAGAATCTCCCAATTCATTCTTATTTGTACTTAGAGCATCCGAAGGCAATCTGGCCATCTCGGGCTTGGAAAGATGCAGGATTCAGCAGGAGGAGGCTGGCAGCAGAAAAGCACTGGGACCCTTGAACACCATCTCTGCTCTCAAGCAGTGCTCTTCTAGTAAGAGCTGTCTTTCTCTTGGTTCCTTCTGGTTGGTCTGTTCACAAATGTGAGGGGTCACACTCTCCACTTGGGTACACACAAAAGTTACAAACCCTTGGTAGAATCTTTACACATAATTCCTTTTGGGTAATGACTGTAAGAAAAGCTCTGGGACTGTTCATTTGTTTTTTTTCAAGCATTCATTTATTAAACGCATAGACTTAGTAAACACATAAGACATACGGCTCCAAGCCAAGACTACTCTTTGTGCTGAAGATAGATCTGTGAACAGATGAGAGCCCTGTTCTTATGATGCCTGCATTCTAATAAGAGAAACAGAGAATGCAAAACGAGTCAATAAAGTATTGCTGATTGTGATATATACTATCAAGAAATTAAACAGAATGCAGAGATAGAAAGTAACAGGGAAGACTTACTTCAGATGGAGCATTCAGGGAAAGGTCTCTCTGACATTTAAGGTGACATTTAAGACTTGAGGCAAGAGAAGGAGCCAGATATGCAAAAGCCAGGAGAGGAGCTTTCCAGACCGAGCGACAGCAAGCTCCAAGGCCCTGAGGCAGCAGAGCACTGAGCAAAGGCCAGCAGGCCTGGAGCAAGGCTGGAGAAGAGACAAGAGCCCAGACCTGCAGGGGGCGAGGAGCCCCAACCAGGCATGCACACTGTATTTCAAGGCTGTGGGGAGACTGGAAAGTTTTAAACAAGAAAGTGACACAGTCTGATTTATGTTTTCAAAAGCTCTCTTAGGCTGCTGTGTGGAAAATGGATTGGACAGGGTAAGAGTGGAAGGATGTTACGCTAAGATGCTAAATAAGTTAAAACGTGGTCTGTGCGACCAAAGAGTTCACATCTGATGTGAGTCAAAGGCAGGTGAGTGAATGACTGCAGTACGGGCAGCAGGGTATGTGTGCGCAAGGCACCAAGGAGGAAAGGTTGGGTTTGATCCTGTCACTTATCGAATTAAGCCACGTTAGAATAAAGTCAAATGGATGTAGAAGACATTACTTTGTAGAATTAAGACATTGAGTTTGTGCAAAAATTAGTACAACTTGAAAACCACTGAGCATTTCATCAGAAACTAAAGACTCTATATATGGAGGCACAGGAGATTGGGCTAGTGATTCCCGACTCAGAAAGAGCTTGTTTCCAATTTATTTGGAAATCTTTGGTTTGGAACAGGTTCTCTTCTGAAAAACTGTAGCATGAAGTTTTTTTCTGAGTGTAGTAAACTTTCAACGGAATCCGGGCATCGGTGATGACTATTGAAAAACAGCTGAGTACACAGAAAGATTCATCCCTCAGATCTGTCAGGCCCAGGAGTCTAGTAAAGATGACTAAGATCATTTTCCAGTTTTTTCCCTCTGGAGTTTGATTTTTTGTCTTTATTAAAGTTGGGGGCAGGGTGGTTTTGTTGTCTCTGTTTTTGTTTAAGACCAAGACACCAGGCGGGTGGCACAGCGCTGGCCGCTGAGCAGGCATTTTGGTGCCTGGAGGTGCAGACGGCGCAGCCTCTCATAGGTCCAACTGAGCAGCGAGGCTCTGCGTGGCATGCGAGTAGAGTTGGGAGGTGAGAGGGGAGCTGTGGGAACTGGGAGAAAGTTACAAAATGAGAAATGAGGAAGGGAGGATGCCCACTTCCTTCCCCTCCCCCCCTTCCCCTCCTACAGCAAGGAGACCGATGCTGGGTGTGGCAAAAGGACCTGGCAGCAAAGCAGAGGAGGGAGGGGGCTGGAACCACGGTGGCAGGATGAAGTTTTCCCCTTCTTTCCTTCCCCATCCTTACCTACTGGTGCTGGACAGACATTGTGGAAGCCGCATTCTGGGAAACACGGCCTGTGCACGAAGCCAGTTTGGCTACTTACTCACTGGATAGTCTCTGGTTAGCAACTTCTCTGATATGACCCAGCAATCCCACTACTGGGCATATACCCTGAGAAAACCATAATTCAAAAAGACACATGCACCCCAATGTTCATTGCAGCACTATTTACAATAGCCAGGTCATGGAAGCAACCTAAATGCCCATTGACAGACGAATGGATAAAGAAGATGTACATATATACAATGGAATATTACTCAGCCATCAAAAGGAATGAAATTGAGTTACTTGTAGTGAGGTGGATGGACCTGGAGTCTGTCATACAGAGTGAAGTAAGTCAGAAGGAGAAAAACAAATACCGTATGCTAACACGTATATATGGAATCTAAGAAAAAAAAAATGTCATGAAGAGACGAGGGGTAGGATGGGAATAAAACACAGACCTACTAGAGAATGGACTTGAGGATATGGGGAGGGGGAAGGGTAAGCTGTGACAAAGTGAGAGAGTGGCATGGACATGTATACACTACCAAATGTAAAATAGATAGCTAGTGGGAAGCAGCCGCATGGCACATGGAGATCAGCTCGGTGCTTTGTGACCACCTAGAGGGGTGGGATAGGGAGGATGGGAGGGAGGGAGACGCAAGAGGGAAGAGATATGGGACATATGTACATGTATAACTGATTCACTTTGTTGTAAAGCAGAAACTAACACACCATTGTAAAGCAATTGTACTCCAATAAAGATGTTAAAAAAAAAAAAGTGAGGCCAGCACTCCTTCTTCGGATGGTTTCGAAGATCAAACAGGAGGTGAGCTGACTCTACATCTACTCTCCCTTATCTTCCTTACCCCACTTGAGCATCCGTACTGGTCTCCAGGGCCCGGAAACTGATCCTTACAACAGGGGGGAAAAATGGATGCAAAAGGAGAGGCCGTGTGTGCTGCCTGCTGGGTGGACAGCAGTGACATAGAAGGGAGAAACACGTTTAAATTAGATGCTCCTAAGTCAAAGATTTCCCTTTGTGCTAAAAACCCACAGATCTGCTCCCAACTCTCCAATCATTGTTCTGACATTAGCATCTGTCATTTCAGTTTCCCCCAAAGCAATTTCTGCCACCTAGTTATCTTACGTCTGACAAAGGATGAACAGATATTCATACCTTTGCCGACTTCCTTTCACCTTTCAGTGACATTCTAAAAATTCCTCACTATTAATAGTTTTTAGAATGGGCATCAATATAAATCCTACTTGAAGAACTCTCTTCTTGTAAGTTCATTTGATTAACCACCACTCTTTGCATATTCGTTCTGCCAGTGTCTGCAGTAATTTACGAAGAAACATAGCACATGATTGGAATCCTGTAACTGGAAGAAACTTTCCACCTATAGTACAATGAAGCATGTATCTTTCAGAGGTTCCCAGGGACCTCAAAGTATTTCCATGGCTCTTTATCTCAGTTCTCCTGGGGTGCATTATCCTCAATTAACTGTTCAATCTCACTGAAGTCATGTTCTAACCTGGTAATGCTTATTCCCTTTTCTCTGTTAGCAACACAGACTAATGCAGTGGTTAAGAGGGTGGGGCTGAGAACTGGAGTTTGAGTAGGAGTTTGAGTTTTGGTGCCACCATTTACCAGTGATCCCAGGCAGGTTACTAGCTCTGTAACATGAAGACAATATTAACATCTACTTCATACGGGTTGTTACAAATTTAAAAAATTAATTAATACATGTAAAATGTTTAAAACGATGCCTTGGCACCTACTAAGCTCCCAATAAATGTTAGCTATTCTTAATAGACAATAAGGTGAAAAGCTTTGCATCCCCTCCCAAATATGGACAGCTGCATAAGGCACAAGAAAACACTGTCCACGGTCCCCTGCCAAAAACCTCAAATGATAAATGATGCTTATTTTGAATGCTTGATTCAAAATGCAATTTAAATGTAGGTTTGTAAGTATCCCAGACAAGGATCTGAGCTTCGTGTGTTCTGGAAACAGCTAGTCAGGACGGCCCAGCTTGGGACTTTCACCTTCTGCCCTCGCTACAAGAGATGAGAATGGCAGGCCAAGGTGAGCTGGGAGTGCTTCCTCCCTGAGTGACAGCTGGTGCCGTCAGACGTCGTTACTTCTGGTGCGCACAGACCTTCTGGCAAAGCCGAGAAGAACAGAAGAACTGCAGTCTCCCTGCCCACCTGTCAGCCTCGTCTGGGAACAGCAGAGAATCTGCTCTTTTCTTCCCTCAAAGGCTCCAGTAAGCCCCAGCGCCTTCATTAATGCTCATCTCCTCAATCCCAGACGGCCTCGTCACCCTCCCCAAACACATACCCTCCAACCTATTCTTCCAAGAAGGGGATTAGCCCAATTAATCTGTGGACAAATGTCAAGGAGTCTGGGGGAGGGACCACCTTTCAAGTGTCGCCTCCCCAACAGCAAATAAGACCAGACGTGGACCGATGCCGCATGGCACATGGGTGAGGTTCAGCAGCTGCCAGCACAATGGTACTGAGGTCCCCTTAATCTCAGGCTGAGCCGCCGAGGGGCTCGCTTTCGCGCCAGGCTGTCCTGACAGACCACAGCTCTCCTCCCACCATCTGGGATGTGAGCTGTGACGAGAAGGAACTGTGGGATGAGAAGCCATTTGTGAGGCAAGCACTGCCCTCCTCTCATCTCCCGTGTCTGCATCACAGGCTTCTGCCGTCCTTGTCCTTTCCCTCCCACCCCCACTTCCCCACCCTCATGCCAGCACCCACCTCCAAAGCATGGTCGGAAAACAGAAAGTCCTAGGTTCAAAGTAAGGACATGGAGAAGGCAAAAAAAACAAAAGCCATTGTGAAGGCAGCTGGCAGGATGGGAGTGGATTATTTTCCTCCCAAACCACAGATTTCATTGGCCTAATTCACAGAATTTGGGGGAAAAGTCCTGGGAAAGAAAAGCCTTTTCTTTGCTCTAATCCCCAGAAAGACCTCACGAATATCCAAGGAAGTTATGCTCTTGCAAGGCTTCTCAGGAATAGAGGCTTGCCAATCGTTCCGTAAGGTCATTCCAACATTTTAATTTATAAGGCATTCTCCCTCTCTCTCTCTTTCTCCCTCTCTCTCCTCCCTCCCTCCCTTTCATTCTCTTTCTCTCCCTCCATAGCCAGCAAAAGCTGGCTTAACCAGCAGGCTATTAAACAGCCCTTCCACATGCTCCAGTCTAATGATCTGGTAATTAATTTTCATAATGATGATCTGGAAGGATTTCTAGAGCCCCCTGGAAGATCCCAGAATTATCTCTACCCTACTGGTTTTGTATATGCTTTGGGCCAAAGAGACAGTCTTGTGTCCAGTCCTGGCGGTGCCGCTTACTAGCCATGTGACCTTGGGCAAGTAACTTAACCTCCTGCCTGTCACCGCTTCCTCCTGGGGATACAAAGTAAGTTTATTAAGAAATGTAACAGCTAACACTCTAGTTACGAATGTGTCCTGTAAACCAGATACTGTGCCAAATGACTTACCTGAATTATCATATTTAACCCTCACAGCAACTGCTGAGTCGGTATTAAGTTTATTTCATTATAGTCTAATTTATTAGATATAGTAATGCATGTATGGCGCCTATATTGACTATATCTGGTTAATATAAAAACCTCACTTCCTGACCATCAGATTGTAGAGCAGGTCTACTTCAGGGTTACAATTATTATCCAAAACTCTTCTGTTCAGATTTGCTTCTGAAATCAGAATTTTTTTTGGACTTTTAGAAAGATAAGATAGCTCATATAACAAAGATGACACACTGGTTTGGGGCATCCTGTAATTGAATATGTTAAAATTTCTGTAATAAAATATATGAATATTCTCCCTAAAGAGGACAATAAAGAGCTTCACATCAGCTCAAAACAGGTTTTGTTGCCAAAGTAGTTCAGGACAGGTAAAGTTTTGCCACCAAGTAAATTAGGAAAAAAAAAACATAGACTTCTGTTGTTTTTGTTTGGATTTCAGAATTTCAGATAAGGAAGGGATTGTGAACTTTACTACACAAAAACACTTGATAAAGAAGCAAAATTCTAGTCCTGGTTCTGACAGTAAGTACTGTGTGATCTTGGGCAAATCACCAAAACTTTCTGGTTTCAGATTCTTTATCTACAGAATAGGGCACTGCTATTGCCTCCTAAGTTATGTAGAAGTAGCTGTAAAGGTGAAATGAGACAGGATTTGCCAAAGCATGTTGAGTAAGTGAAGTATGTAGCAAATTCAAGCTGGTTATTACCTTTAAAAATTATTTTAAAGAATATTATAGTTTTGGATGTTTTTTTAAACATCTTTATTGGAGTATAATTGCTTCACAATGGTGTATTAGTTTCTGCTTTATAACAAAGTGAATCAGTGATACATATACATATATCCCCATATCCCCTCCCTCTTGCGTCTCCCTCCCACTCTCCCTATCCCACCGCTCTAGGTGGTCACAAAGCACTGAGCTGATCTCCCTGTGCTATGTGGCTGCTTCCCACTAGCTATCTATTTTACATTTGGTAGTGTATATATGTCCATGCCACTCTCTCACTTTGTCCCAGCTTACCTTCCCCCCTCCCCATGTCCTCAAGTCCATTCTCTAGTAGGTCTGCTAGTAGACCTAGGTCTACTAGGTCTGCTAGTTCTTCTAGTAGGTCCTGCCCCTAGGTTCTTCATAACCATTTTTTTTCAGGTTCCATATATATATGTTGGCATACGGTAGTTGTTTTTCTCTTTCTGACTTACTTCACTCTGAATGACAGACTCTAGGTCCATCCACCTCACTACAAATAATTCAATTTCAATTCTTTTTATGGCAGAGTAATATTCCATTGTATATATGTGCCATGTCTTCTTTATCCATTCATCTCTTGATGGACACTTAGGTTGCTTCCATGTCCTGGCTATTGTAAATAGAGCTGCAATGAACATTGTGGTACATGACTCTTTTTGAATTATGGTTTTCTCAGGGTATATGCCCAGTAGTGGGATTGCTGGGTGGTATGGTAGTTCTATTTTTAGTTTTTTTAAGGAAACTCCATACTGTTCCCTATAGTGGCTGTATCAATTTACAGTCCCACCAAAGGTACAAGAGGGTTCCCTTTTTTCCACACCCTCTTCAGCATTTGTTTATAGATTTTTGATGATGGCCATTCTCACTGGTGTGAGATGATAACTCACTGTAGTTTTAATTTGCATTTCTCTAAGGATTAGTGATGTTGAGCATCCTTTCATGTGGTTGTTGGCTATCTGTATGTCTTCTTTGGAGAAATGTCTATTTAGTCTTAAATTATGCACTACTGCTTCCTGTTTGAAGGCCATGATGTTGTTGCTATAGGAAGGAATTCCACTTAAATCTCTTTCTTGCATGCATCATGGTCGTTGCTTCTTATACATCAATAAAGATCAGCACATGCATGATGACTGCACTACCACAATATTTTTCTGACTTAATCTATAAGAATCACCTCCAGGAAATAATGACAAGCTGCTGTGTCAAATCGCTGCACTCACTGAACACCCCAAAGACCTTCTGTGCTTTGAAGAAGCAAGAGTCAGGTTGTTCCTAACCTGATTTCACAACTTCTTAAAAAGCTGCCTATGTCTCCCTTTCTCTAGGGTCTCTGGAGAAGGCACCAGCCTGAGAGTCTGACCACCCAGTTTTTAGTCCCACCTGGCCTCTAACATTCTGTGTGATCTAGGACAAGTCATAGAACCTCTCTGATGTGCTCCAAGTCAGCTGAGCCTGGTTGGATTTTAGACACAAAGAGAGGGCTTGCTGCTGTTATTTGGTGTCCCCCAACAGATTTTTCTTCTCACAGGCTCAAACCCTGGTTGTCCCTGCCACACACCCTTGGGTGGCTGGTGCTGTCTTTGCACTGATGTCAATCACATGCTGCAGATGTCAGCCCAGCTGTGACAGCTGAGTGCAATGCCGCCCACAGCCAACCAGTGAGTCACAGCTGCCTGCTTTCTCCTGGCCATGAACTTCCTCAGAATCCCGGGGCAGAGCACATGACCTGCTTCCCTCTTTACACCTCTTTATGCCCTTTCAGCTTGAGGAGTCTCCACGGCCAGGCGATTTGTCCCATTAGCCATGGTTCTACGAAATTAACCGTGCATGTTCTCCAGTGTCCATGGCAACCTTTCCTCCAGGGAGCAAGTCTAACTATAAGCAATCCTCTTTTGATGTTAACTTCTGGAAACAGAGCCTCCCCGTCCACTAAAATGCAGTTGGGGAGGGTGTCTCATAAGAAAGCAAATGTCCTAAACATTGCCTTCCATAGAAAAGGAGGACACACCGAGTAACCTTGACTGTGTGATAAAGCTAGTAATTCTCCTCAGTGGTTGAAGGGCATTCTGTGGTTTAAAACACTCAGGTCTATGGCATGTATGAAAATCGCAATGTAACACAGAGAAAAAAAGCACTGGACCTGGAAACAGAACTTTCTCTATGCTCAAGGAAGCTGCACTCTAATAGAGGAGACAGATAGATAAAACAAATTATTATATTGCATTACTACATTTACTACGTAAGATAATATGTAGAAGCTAGGATAGTCACAGGTTGCTGTTGGAGACATAATGGTGCCTACCCCATCCTGAAGGTCCAGGGGAGGCTTCTTAGAGGAGGCAATATATTAATGTTAAGTTACTTAAAGTCTCTAGATCTAAGTTTTCTCATTTTTAGTGGAATTTAGAATACTACACCTATACTAATGGTGAAAACTTCAACATGTAGATACAACTTGCTATAACATTCCTGGCTCAAGAAATGATAGCTCCTGGTCTCTCATACTGATATCGAAGCTAATGAATGTCCTTTTCTTAAAATTTAATTTAATTTTTATTTTATACTGGAGTATAGTTGATTTACAATGCTGTGTTTGTTTCAGGTGCACAGCAAAGTGATTCAGTTATACATATATGTTTTTCAGGTTCTTTTCCCATACAGGTTATTACAGAATATTGAGTTAGAGTTTCCTGTGCTATACAGTAGGTCTTCTGCTAATGAACGTTCTTAAAGCAGAAAACCGTTTTTACCCAAATGTTCCACCAAGAATTCTTTATGTCATTTCCTATTGGGTTGTTGTTTTAAGACATCCCAGAGTCTGAAGATGGACCGATAATTGTTCTGAGCAGCTTTACTTTTCAGTAACTTCTTTTTTTTTTTTTTTGCAGTACACGGGCCTCTCACTGCTGTGGCCTCTCCCGTCGCAGAGCACAGGCTCCGGACACGCAGGCTCAGCGGCCATGGCTCACGGGCCCAGCCGCTCCGCAGCATGTGGGATCCTCCCAGACCAGGGCACGAACCCACGTCCCCTGCATCAGCAGGCGGACTCTCAACCACTGCGCCACCAGGGAAGCCCTTCAGTAACTTCTGGCAAACAAGTTCTCCCAGGTCAAAGAACAAGCTGTGTTTCTAAATGCATTTTTCTTTCTTTCTCCTTCCCTCCTCGCTACCATGTCTGGAGCTCTTTATGTTCTGGAGGAAATATTTGAGTGTTCAGAACTCATACTGTGGTAGCAGCCCAATAGCTCAAGAAGGAAGCAATAGGTAGATAAGCAGGTCAGGTGGCTAGGAGCTAGGGCAGACTGGGGATAATTTTCACACTAAATCAATTACTCAACAAGTATTCACTCTATACTAGGTGTTGTGAAGGATGATAAAGAGTAAGAAATAGTTCTTCCCTCAAGGGGTTTGCAAGATACTTGAAAGACAAGACTAACACAATGGGAAAAATGAAAGGGTAATAAAATGCAATGTATAATGAAGTACAAAATAACGTGAAATACACACAACTTAATAGTTTAAAGGAAAGCCAAGTATTGAGGAGGACACTGGGCAGCAGGAGGCTTTCAGGCTCTGAGGAGGGAGGATATGAATGGTGGTTAGGAGTAGGTCCTGCAGGTGAGGGGACCAGCAAGGGAGGTGGTGAGAAGGCATGACCTGTCCTCAGGCCGTGCATAGACCAGCGCGACTGGAGTGCAGGGCTGTGCTAGGTAAGGGAACCACCCTGCAAGGCTTACTTCCGACTCCAGGTGAATCTGAGGTGGGTAATTACCTCATCCCTTGTCTGACTCTGTACAAAATTCTTTCCCAGAGATCTTTATATCTTACCTAGACATCTAAAAATAGATAGCTAGTGGGAAGCAGCTGCATAGCACAGGGAGATCAGCTCAGGTGCTTTGTGACCACCTAGAGGGGTGGGATAGGGAGGGTGGGAGGGAGACGCAAGAGGGAGGAGATATGGGGATATATGTATACATATAGCTGATTCACTTTGTTATACAGCAGAAACTAACACACCATTATAAAGCGATTATACTCCAGTAAAGATATTTAAAAAAAAAAATAACAATACTGTCAAGCCCCTTGATTTTTAGTGGTTCTCTGTGTGATGAGTAGATGCAAGGTGGCCCATTTACTTTACATCCATGGTCTCAGTACATGGTCAGCAGTACTGATGACTTCAGAATCTCCAGGTTGCTCTCTCTCTGCCTCAGATGGAAATGCAGCTGTGCTAAAGCCACTTGGTAGGTTTCTCTGTCCTCATCAAAGAAGAATGACTATCAACCAGCTTCCAGTTGTAGTATGAAAGTTTCACAACAGGATGCAAAGTTATTTGAGTTGGATATTATATGAAAAAAGAAAAAAAATAGTCATAAAGTCTCCAAACCTCAGAACAATCCTCAAGTTTTTCTCTCCCCCCTCACCTCTTAATCCATCAATGATCAAATCTTATCAATTCTACTTCCACATCACCCTCACGCATCCACCTGTAGCTTCCATTTCAAAGTCACTCAGTTCAAGTCTTCATCTTTCTTCTTAACTACCATACAGTATAATGATATATAGATTTGCTATGTATACAATCTATAGTAGTATTATAATAGTACCCTCTATCCAGACCCTCTTCCCCATCTCTAAGTTCAACCAACACAATTTTACCTGTTTTCCTAAACACATAGTTAAATCACTCACTGCTTTGATGGCTTTACACTGTACCCCCCTCCCTACACACACAAACACACACACACACACACACACACACACACACACACACACACACTCGTTAACCAATAGTTCATCACTCTCCACTACTTGGTCCTATTTACCTATTCTTACTATTTAACATATGGGGAGAATTCAGAGGCTGTTTTTCTACTGCTGGTTTAGCATTTTATCTGTCCTTTTTAGAATGCCAACTTCTTCATAAGAAGAGTCTCTATATGTAAATCAGTGGTATCCTAAGATTCCCTCAGTGTTTTCAGATCACAGACATTTTAGCCTATGATTTACTCCTATGAAAAGAGTCTAAAAATTAAGCCTAAAATTATGGTAAAGTCCAAAGTCTTTGATCTTATGTGGGATTAACGATAATTTAAGAGTATTCCTATCCTGATTCTGAGTAAATTCAAGGTGAAGAATAAAGATCTCAATTTTCTACATGAATTGAAACAAAGGGAGTCTATCATCTGGCCTGGAAGAGTGGCCAGAACTTGGTGGCTCCATGGATCTGTATAGAATTTCCCAAGGAACCCAGCTTCAGTGTATTGATACATCCAAGTGGGCATCTTTCTGATCTGCTGCACGAGGGTCTAATAATTCTGTCTTTGGAGAGATGTAAGACATTGACCCTCACACTCATCCTGCAATAAGTCATCAATCCAACTGAACTAAAATGAGATTGTAGTAAAACTCCTCCTGATTCTGATGATCCAAGAGGGGGCTATCCCCTATAAAAACAGATTTCCTCTTTCTAGAAAGTCATGAAGTCACCAGAGTATAATAGTAGAAGAAGTATATATGAACTTAGGAGTGCAACAACTTTGATTTAATTGGTAGATTTGTGATGAGGGGCTTAATATGGTGACATGTAGCCTGTATGGTCCTCAGTTTCCTCATAGATTGAAAAAAAGAAAACCAGGTATAATTATACCAAACTCTATCAGTTTTGGCCTAAATAAGAAAAAAAGCAAATTACTTCAATTATTTTTAATAGAGGGAGTTTAATGCAGGGAACTGGTTATACAGGTGATGGAGACTGTAAGCCAAAGAGCAGACAATGGGGTAATCCAGAGATGAACAAGAGCAGAAAGTTCTATCAACCCGTGGCTGGAGGGACCAAAGGAGGAGAGAGTGTTACTGGAGCCTAGGGGTGGATCCACCAAGTGGAAGATAGAACTGTGGTCTGCCAGACCCATGGGAACTGGAGCCATAGAGAAGATGCAGCCCATGGCAGAGAGAGATGGGAGAAATACAACTTCTCTCTCCACCTCACCCTATACCTCCACCAGTGCCCAAACCCAGCCAGGAACTAGTGGACAGGAGAGGCTAGGAAATGCAGCTCTAAGATCCAGGCCCCTGCAATACAGAGCAAAGCAGAGGAAAGAAAATATAGGTTCCAAGACTCCATATAATTACTGTGAGGATTAAATAAAGCATTATATAAAAGCATCCATCAGAAGGCCTCATACATAGTGAGCTTTCCATAAAAGTTTGTTTGTTCAGTACTCTACCACTGGGCACACAGAGGACTTGATGACTTACAATGTTACTAAATCTATAGGTACAAGGTAACACTGCTTGTTATTTTTATTTTTCAAAAATAGTTACCAAAAAAAAGGAAAAACTTCAGCAAAAGTGCACTACCACCTACCAAAGGAGAAGCTGCAGGTGGTATTTATGATTTTCACAGAAGCCTCTCAGTTAAATTAATTTACTTGCCTATTAAATTCTTAAGCTTCCAGCTCTTTCTTCTAATGTGATCACTTCAAGCAGAAACCAATAGTCAATTAAATCAGAACAAATGACCAACTGATCTCCAAGGTTGCTTCCAGCTCTACCATTCTGATTGCTCAATTCCATCAGTTGATAAAATGATGAAAGAATTTGAGGTACGTTCTGCCCTTAGTCAGTTCTGAGTATCAGCTGAATCATTAACAAGAATACAGTTTCTTCCCCAAATTTCAAATACACATGGAGCAAAGTATAAGGCATTTAATTCTCTCAGCTCTGAAAAGGCATTTTTGCAAGATGATTTACTTGAGAAATGCATTTTTCCATACCATAAGTGGACATTAAAGAGACCTATAGTTTGTCTTAGGTTTTATCTGTCTGTGATATAGACATTTATGTGTTCTGGATATAATTCAGTGTGGATTTCTTATTTATAAACTGAGTGGGGATGGGCTTCCCTGGTGGCACAGCGGTTGAGAATCTGCCTGCCGATGCAGGGGACGCGGGTTCGTGTCCCGGTCCAGGAAGATCCCACGTGCCGCAGAGCGGCTGGGCCCGTGAGCCATGGCCGCTGAGCCTGCGCGTCCGGAGGCTGTGCTCCGCAACGGGAGAGGCCACAACAGTGAGAGGCCCGTGTACCGCAAAACAAACAAACAAACTGATTGGGGAATATCTGGTGAATAATAATGCTCTCTACCATACAGAGTAATAATAACAGGACTTATTTATGTGGCGCTTATAATTAGTATCTGGTATTGTTCTAAACACTTTATATACATAAACTCATTTAATTTTCCTAACATATTTATGAGGTAGGAACTATTATATTCAGCATTTTACAGATTTAGGAACTGAGGCACAGACAGGTTAAGTAACATGCTTATGGTCACAAAGCTTGTAAGTGGGAGAGCAGGGATCTGACCTAGGCAATCTGGCTCCAGAATCCATGTTCTTAAACAGTACTGTGCTGAGGACAAAAAGACATTCTAACAAGAAAAATGACAAGTCAGACTCCTCTCACTTTTATGCGGATGTCTTTCCTGACTCGCTCCCACCTACCCCTCCAACCTTAATTTGTCCACCAATCCCTCTTATAATCCTCTAACCACATAATGGCTTTCATTCACCCTCATCTTCACCAAGCTCCCTCCCACAGGACCCTTGCATGTGCTGTTCCCTCCATCTAGTATGCACTCTTGTCCCCCTTTTACCTAGTGAAGCTTTTCCATCCCTCAGATCTCCGAACAAGCTCTCCCTGGCTATTAAGCTTGGATCATACGCTCTCGAGGTACAGAACACCTCCCTATCCTAGCCTTCTTCAGAGTTATAATCTGACATTTGCTTTACATGATTTGTGTCTGCTTAGCTTCCTGGAATATCCCCAGTGTCTGGAACATAATGGATGTTCAATAAATACTTACTGACTGCCTTATAGGTTGATTAATATTTGTCTGCTCCCTGGACTGGGCGCTACATGAAGGAGGAAACCACGTGTGTTTATGCTTCTGCTACATCCTCAGCACCTAGCTAACTACCTGACACAAAGCTGATACCTACTGAGCAAACACGTAAACCAGAGCACAGTTTTATTATCTCTACAGCAGTTATGGAAGTTTCTTATGACCCTTTTTAAAAAGTAAACCTCCGATCCTGCTAATTTCCAAACAAAAACTTCAATACGATCAGAAGACAGGGATTTCACCACTCTGCCCATGTGGCCCTCAGATCTCACGGGGCAGGGAGAAGCTAGATTTCTGAGGCAGGCTGCAGGGCTCACCTGTCTCCTCCAAGCGTGGCCCACCTCCCCGAACAGGAACTTGGGCACCACATCAATGCAGGTGAGTTCACATCCTCCAACTTCCCATCCTCTGACCCCTCACCCCTCCAAGGTCCACCTTAGACTATACACATATTGCTACCAACTGTAATTCTGGAAGAAAGAAAAGCAATGACCAGAAAGGTAATCACTTCCCCAGGCAACTTCTGACAACTTACTTTTTTCTTCAGGTGAAAGGAACGGTAAAGAAGCTCCCTCCTTCCTTGGATGGCCCATGGAATGATGGTCTACACCTTTGGGACCTGTCACCATTGTCACATCTTCTCCTGAAAGCTATAACCACCTGCTGTCACTGGGCTCAACCTTTCCTCTACAACTGAGAGAAATCAAAGCTGTCTTTCCACCTCAATTTGCAGGAAAGCAATCTGCCTTCCTCACGTCAGCAGGAGGCAGAACTTGGTCACTCAGGGTTTGAAACCATCCTTGACCTCTGACCCAAAGGAAGCGCAGGGCTTGGAACTCTGACATCCCAGTTTAGAAAGGTTGCTAAACTCTGGCCTAGAAAGCATGCAGCCACTTCAACCCACTGCCAGAGTCAGTGATTAGGCAGGTTCTTGTCACCCCTCCCTCTTCTTTGAGCAAAGACTGTCTTAGAAATAGCTAGACAGATATAGGGGTTGCTAGCAAAAACTAGAATGCAATCTTTTTTTAAAAAAGGGGGGAGCTTTAAATAAGCCATACACAAAAGGACAGATACTGCAGGATTCCACTTATATGATGTATCTAGAGAAGTCAAAGTCACAGAGACAGAAAGTAGAACGGTGGCTGCCGGGGATTAGGGAAGGGAGAGCAGGGAGTTGTTGTTAATGGGTACAGGGTTTCAGTTTGTGATGACGAGAGAGTTCTGTAGATGGATGGTGGTGATGGTTGTATAACAGTGTGAATGAACAACGTCACGGAAGAGTTCATGTAAAAATGGTTAAAATGGCAAAGTTTACTACAACTTTTTTTAAAAGCAGAAGCTTTATAGGGCTTAGCCTGGGCATTTTAATATCTTTTCAATCTTTTCCTACACTTGCTGGCCAGCAGTTCCTAAGGTTAAAACTAACAAACAAATTTCCAAGCCTTTTCTCTCAAGAAATTTCCTTTGCCATATTTCTACTACCCTTCAATATGGGAGCTTTAATATGTTGATTTTCTTGTCCATCAGTCTATGTTGTCAATCCAAATAACCCCATAACTCAGTAGTTTCAAATAACAAAAGACAAAGTATTTCCTGTTCTCTCTACATGTCCACAGTGAGTCTATAAGATTTCTTTTCAATTCCATCCTGTCCTTGAGCTCAGAAGTTAGAGGATCCCACAGCATCAAAGGACATGTCATTATGTGCTTTATTTGGGGAGGTAAAAAAAAATTTGCTCATGTCCTCAGAGGAGTAAAACCTTTCAGAGGGAATAAGCCGATCTTTGAGATTTATTTATTCTAGACTATCTGGCCTCAGAAGACTGACAAGTTGCAACAGGTTTTAAAGGTGCTAGAGACTCCATAAATCCACATGCATGGTCTTCACCCGCTGACATTGTGAGTTCAAGTGCAGAGCCCCAGGCAAGACCCCCTGACCACTTTATAACAGCCAGATAAACAACCCCGTCAGAGAAGAGCCACTCCATCTAGGCCCTAGGAAGGACAGGACAAGCTCAGACAGTAGTTAAGGCCAAGTTATTCACTCAGCACACACCTCTTCTCAGAGGCTGGACATCACATTCAATGTGCAGGACAGAAGTCAGTAGAAGACGTGTATGTGCGGACCCCTTTATATACATACATTCGAATGCAAATGAACAAAACCTTCATTTGCTGCGGTCCTCCTTTCCTTTCTGTTTACTTTGTAGCAATACATCAATGTTAGAAAACTCAGGTATCATCGCGCCTCGTATATTCATACAATACACCCACCTACTGGTAGGCAGAGAAGTGCTGGCTAGCCCTGTCCTGCATTACTTGCTAATGATAGCTTTGGGAAGATTTTCAAGTATCTCTGGCAGACTGAGCAAAATGTTATAACAATCATTAGCTAAAACAGAAAAGGAGCGGTATAAAGTATAAAATCCAATTTTCAGTGTTGACAAAACAGCAGCACCGGTGGTATGAGTGAGCACATGAGCATATTCAGCCACTGTTTAAATTTTTATTGCTACTGCTTCCTTCTTGTGATTAATCGGATTGCATAAAGAACATCTCAATTCCCAGCTGTAAAGTCAACTTTTTTTTTTTTTTTTTTTTTTTTTTTTTTTTTTTTGCGGTATGTGGGCCTCTCACTGTTGTGGCCTCTCCCGTTGCGGAGCACAGGCTCCGGACGCGCAGGCCCAGCGGCCACGGCTCACGGGCCCAGCTGCTCCGCGGCATGTGGGATCCTCCCGGACCAGGGCACGAACCCGTGTCTCCTGCATCGGCAGGCGGACTCCCAACCACTGCGCCACCAGGGAAGCCCTAAAGTCAACTTTTGCTTGAAGTTCACGTACGCATTGGCAAGCTCTTTGAGAAAGACTCATTTTTAAAGAAATCAACCACAAAAAAAATCCCACATCATTATCTGACTGGGGTTCAGATTCTAGGAAGGGATAAACCAAGAGACTGAAAAAGAAGCAGAAGTGAATTGTTTTTTTCCTGGAAGTCTATAAACCAGAGGCAATGGCTCAGGGATAGAACCTTGGGTTTTAAAGTCACAGATCTAGATCAAACCATTGCTCGATCATCTACTATCCACGAGATAATGCCTATGCCACAAAGCCAAAGTAAGTCTCAATTTCCTCACCTATAAAATGAAGAAAACAGCATCTACTTCCTGTTCAGGATGTGACAATGAAATGAGACAATCCATATAAAGCCCTTAGCAGAATGCCTGGAATATACACAGCAGTGATAGTATGTGATAGAATTGTAAGGAAGGGAATTCCCTGACTAAATTCAAGTCATATCTTAAAAGTTGCCTGGGTGTCCAAGATGCAGAAAGACCTTGTGAATCTGACTGACATTGCCTTGTCCAAACCTTCAGTGGCATAATTCTCTGGTTTCACAATTTACTCACCTGGACATCAGGGGTGACAGACCAAACAGCTTGGCTTTGGTGTCTATCTTGATGTGCACTGAAAGCAGTGGGGTTTGTTTGTAGTGATTATTCTGTTGTTGAACTCCAGGGAGAACCAGTGGACACTTTGCTAATAAAAGCTGTGCCTTTGGCCTCCGGGCTCCCTGAGCATCTCTTAGTGTTTAAGAGAGGGGGACAGTAACACACCTTAATGCCAACAGACTGATGACCAGAATGAAACTTGGAAGAGATCAAGTGTTTTCTGTGGTCTCCCCTATGGACTCAGAGCTGTTGTTGCTGCTGTTTTGTAAACAGAAAGGCCTGCATTTAGATATTTACTTCCAATGTCTTTTCCTCCTTTTGACTAATGGTGTCACTATAACATGTCCTTTCGTCTGGGCCAGTAGCCCCCCGAGTCCTCCTCAGTTTCTCATTAGAAAGTAACTCTACACCTTCGGTACTTAACCTCGTTTTTGAATTAGAATAATCTGGAGGGCTTTTAAAAGTCCTGATACACTGGTCACACCCAGACCAATTGAATCTGACTCTCCCACTCATCAGGGTATTTTAAAGCTCCCCAGATAATGGCAATGTACAGCCAATGTTGACAACTGCTGTTGGACTAAACAATGTAGATATCCCTGAGTATAACAATACATTGAGAAAACAAAGAAGCCGACATAGAGGTCTGTAATCAGTTAATTCTGAAGATTTACCTGATAAATTGACCATATAGATGTTGCTGGCAATCAGTTGATACACACACACACACACACACACACACACACACACCCTTCTGCTTGCCCCAGTTTGCTATTTCTAACTGAGAGAGGTATTTCTGCCCCTCTCTACTCAGGAAGTTTACTGTTTGCTCCCATCTCATTCCCTCAACATCATGGTTCAGGAGATTAAGTAACTCCTCACAAAAGAGATAGTAACCTTTGAGATACCACAAAAAAAAAAAAAAAAAAAAAAGGCAGGGAGGGGATTTTCTCCTTATACAGCAGACGAGGGGTGGAGTGGCCAGGAAGTGGGTGCTCCCAAAGTCGCACGAGAGCAGAGAGGAAATTAGAAGGAGCGAGAACCCTTCCATATTTGCTATGTGAAGCCTTCAGATAAGCAACATTAGGCATCTTACAAAACGACAGAAGAGAGATTTTCATCTAAACTTGTGTTTTGAGGACTCCGGTGTGATGACGTTTGCTGCATTCTGGTTTTATTTTTCAGTTTTCAGGCTCCACAAAGATACTCAAAGCCAGGGATTCCCTCCATTTCTACTTCAGAGCCACAATCACATGGATGTCCCAATTCTCTCCCTGTGCACCAGCTCAGAAGCTAAGACTCTGGATTTGCCTCGCACCTCCCTTCAAACCAGTTTATTTGCATAGTTTTGCCTGGTTGAAAAATGTCTTTGTATTTTCACTGGCCTAGTTCTTGGCAACAGTGTCTCTTGTGACTGGAGTTAAGAATCCCGAGGCAGAGAGAGCCCTTGAACATGGACCAGTTGAGTCTATAGGACCTGGCATTGGTGGGCCTGCTTCAAAGGCAGCAATGGAAGCCCGGGAGGGGGCCCAGCAAGTGTGGTGACTGGGACAGACATCAGCTAGGAATGGGACCCCAAGTGGTTGTTTGGCTGATTCAGCTCACATACGCGTTAGTGAAAAACAGCTACTCATAGAAGACAAGGTCGCAGGTTGAACCTATGTGTAACAGCAGCCTGTCGGCTGGAGGAGGGGTGGGGGCAGGTGGGGTGAATTCCCTCCAAGGACCCCAAAGAAGATGTGAGAGTTTTCGGGGTTGGGAGCCAAAGCCCTGAGGGCTTGCAGGCCACAACGGATGGGCATCCCCGACAGTCAACAGCAGGACTCTGCATCCTCTTGCGCCCCTGCATCTGCGGTCCCTTCCCCTTTTCTGTCACTTCCTTTATTCTCAGTGCTTTTTCAAGGTTTGTACTCAGGCTGACTTGAGGAAACAGACCAAATGTGTTTTATTTTCAAGATTTAGAGATGGTCCTCTAGTTCTAAATTCCCTTTAATAAGTAAATACTGGTCTCATTTTATAGACTGTAGACCTATGTCTTACTTTTCTTCTTTTAAGACTAGTATTTCGCCCTCATAAAAAGGTTGTTCCTCTAGTCTCACTTCTTGCCCATTTCTCCCATCTGCCAGCTCAGTCACTGTAACCAGCTGCTTATTTTAATAAAGGTGGGACTACATTTTCTTACCCTATTGGGTGCTAGGTGCTCTTTTTTTCTTTAGTCAATTCCCTCTCTGTGACTCAGTTTCCTCATCTGTAAAAAGGGGTAATAAAAGTGTCATCTTAGAGGGCTTCTATGAGGATGAACAAGTTAATTTACGTAAAACACTTAGAACAGTGTCAAACAATGTTAGTTATTGTTATTTACAGTTTGTTGTTGGCTTGGAAATGTAAGTGGGGTCAGAGGAGAGTGGAGGGGGTGGACAAAAGGGAGACCACAGTAATACCTGAAACTTCTCCTTTATAAATACCGTCATCCCTCAGTATCTGAGGGGGATTGGTTCCTGGGCCCCTGCAGATACCATAATCCATGCATGCTCAAGCCCTTCATACAAAATGGCATAGTATTTGCATATAACCTGTGCACATCCTCTTGTATTCTTTAAATCATCTCTAGATTACTTATAATACCTAATGCAAGGTAAATGCTATGTAAATAGTTGTAAATAGGGCTTCCCTGGTGGCGCAGTGGTTGAGAGTCTGCCTGTTGATGCAGGGGACACGGGTTCGTGTCCCGGTCCGGGAAGATCCCACATGCCGCGGAGCGGCTGGGCCCATGAGCCATGGCCGCTGAGCCTGCGCGTCTGGAGCCTGTGCCCCACAACGGGAGAGGCCACAACAGTGAGAGGCCCGCGTACCACACACAAAAAAAGTTGTAAATACAATGTAAATGCTATATAAATAGTTGCCAGCATGAGGCAAATTCAAATTAAAAAGCCAATTCAAGCTTTTTGGAACTTTCTGGAAGTTTAAAAAAAAATAGTTTCCATCCCTGGCTGGTTAAATATGCAGATGCAGAACCACAGATACGGAGAGCCAGCTATACAATCCATAATTTACTGGATGAGAAGTTCAAAATCCAAGATGGATATTTTGGATTACTTCCCCATAAGGCCATTAATCACATGGTATTTGTCTAAATTTTAGTAGTTTTCAATCTCCTGCATTCAACCTGGAGAGGCTTGCCTTGTAATTTAGAACCCTGAGTTTAGTGGTTCATTTGCTGGAGGTGCTTAGCGTCCTCAGAGCCGGCACTGAAGTAAGTTTCTGCAGCTCTTGAATGCTGTGCGTGTCTTCTGACCCACCAACGCCGGAAGGGTCAACTGACTCCCTAGCTGACTGTTTGCCTCTGCTGATTAAAGAGACCTTTTATTAGACCCTAGCACCTTCTAAAATGTGCTCCTTTAATCCTTTTTATCCACATAATTTATGGTCTGTCCATAGCCTCCTCCACACTGGGTGTTTTCCTGGCCCCTCTCTTAGGCTCACGCCTCATTTTTTAGAAGATGTTTTTTCCATCTACTCTGATGACCAGCTGCCCTCTGCCAGCTGGCCCCAGAGGGCTGTTATCCAAACACCTGGCTGTTTTGATCTGCACACATTTTTCCAGGACTTGTAATAAAGCGTTTAAAAAAATAGTGGTCAGATGTTACTTTTCATTTTCTCTTCTCCATGGCTAAGGCAATTGCCCCTTTTTGACTCCTTTAGGAAAAATCAAATCTACAAAGAAGCATCCTCAACCTCAAAGAAGGGTAGACTACTGATCAGACTCAGGGCATCCAACTTTCCGAACTTTTTTTGCCATCTTAATTTAAGTGAGCTTACAATATTCTTTTCCTGCCTATAATCTTCTATTAAATGAATATCACATTTTATCAGCAGCCAAATGTACCAGCAATCCTTCCTGCTATGTCTATATGGCGTTTCCCTTATGTTCCAAGCGTGGTGCTAGGAGCTGGGGACAAACCAGACATAGAGTCTGCTCACCTAGAGCTTATCATACCACCCTTGGCCTCCAGATAAGTTTGAGAAAAACAGAGAAATTGTCTTCTATTTTTAATGTCAATGGATGTGTGACTTTACGTCTTAGTTCTGCCACTTCCTATTTGACTTTTGTAGCTTCATTAACTTCTCTGATGCTTTTCTAAAAATGTCCTCTCTCTCTAAAAGGGGTCGTAACCATCTACCTCACAGGGTTGTTATATATATCTGATATTAATGTATTTCAGATACAGTGCCTTGGCAATGAGCAATAAATAAATGGTAGGTAATAACTGATTGTGGTCTTCATTACAATATGTGGTGAAGTGTAATCTTAATGAAAAGTGCATCTGAATCCCACACGTTCTGAGAGTGGTGTACAGGACCAAGTCACTTAACTAGTGAATCAACTTAGTTACCAGCCTACCAGCTCTGCTGAGTTGCTACTTCTTGTTAGTGACTCTTAAAGTGGCAAAATCTTTCTTTGTTAAGAAAAAAAATGTCCATTGCATGATAAAGATAAATGCTTGTGTCTTTCAGTGAAAATATAATTTGGGAGAAAGCCAATGAGCTGTTTAAATACTTCTATATTTGTAATTTTAGGGAATATTTGAAGATCTTAAACATATTCCCTGTAGATACCAATGTTTTGTGATACTCTAAAAGTCACATGTTATTGTTTTACAATTCTGTACGCGGGCCTCTCACTGTCGTGGCCTCTCCCATTGCGGAGCACAGGCTCCGGACGCACAGGCCCAGCAGCCATGACTCACGGGCTTAATTGCTCCGTGGCATATGGGATCCTCCCGGACCGGGGCACGAACCTGTATCCCCTGCATTGGCAGGCGGACTCTCAACCGCTGCACCACCAGGGAAGCCCTACAATTCTTATAACATAGAGAGGTTAGCTTTTGCTAAGTGAAAAAGTGAGACATAATTTCCAGCCGAAGGAAGTGGTAAGACCAGGAATCAGTTGGCAAAATGAGAAAAATAATGGCCCCCACTTCCTCTTCTTTCTCAGGATTTGATGGTTAGGGCAGGAATCAAGGGCTCCACAAACAAACAGGAACTTCTTCCACACACAACTCCTTAAACCTCAGGAAAATGAGCCACTACTCCAGGAAAATGAAATGGAGTTCTAACCTTCTAGCTGCTAAGACACCTTCGGTGGCTTTGTGAATTGTCAGCTTTGGTAGCACAATCATTCCTAGTTGATCAATAGAGGATCAGCTGTGATATTTCCAGGGAATATTTGTCATGGCTGCCATGGAAGTGTGCACTCAAATCCTCACCGAGGATTTAGTTGACTTGTGGCTTCCAGCTCCAATTCCGTGCTTCCCTGCAGCCGGTTACTGAATATGGTAAGAGGAACAGGAATGAGAGCCAGCCCATTCCTGCCCATGGCGGGATTCTTCTAAGAGACACCTTTGCTCAGGAAACCCATCATCCTGGCTGAGACTTTCTTAGAACTGGGCTACATTCAGAAGCCCTACCTATCCAATCCTTCATTCCTTTCACAAGTGGCAAAGCTGCACTGTAGTCTGAAGACCCTCCCTTTCTGCAACAGCTCCCTTTCTCCCTTCCCCTTTATCTTCATGGGCATTTCCCCCAATAAAGCTCTTGTAGGTCTTACCCCATCTTGGCTGCTTCTCAGAGGATCTGAAAAGATACACAGTTCTGTCCACCAGGTGAGATTCACAAAATAATTGGGTATATTAGCTTCTGGATGACAAATCAATTAGTAGTGGTTGCCTGCATCACCACCTCATGAGGGTTTCTGACACTAATTCTGAGCCCCAAGGAAGGTGTGCTACGATTGATTGTCAATGTCTGCAAGGGGCACAGAGTGGGATGGGAAGGCACATATTTCATGTTATTTGTCCATCATGATCAGAGGGCTAGTCCAGGATTTTAAACAGCCCTACATAGGTAATTTAATGCTGTAATATTGAAAAAGTTGCAAAATTGCAGTTAAAATGCAGAACTCTGACTAAATATCGGGCCCTCTGAACTTAACATATTCTCCTCTGAATGGCAAACTAAAAGAGAAGCAAGGTACCTATTTTTAAGCCTCAGTTTCTTCATTTATAAAATAGGACTTAAATATTTCCTGCCTCCTGAAATGATTATGAAGTTTAAATGAGATTATACTAGGAAATTTTACAGGATACTATTTTGTGAGAATTCAATAAATGTTAATGTGCCACTTGGGACATTAAACCATAATATTAAGGTGCATATCTTTTTACTTTCATACTGATTAATAGCTTGTTCAAGGCAGCCCAGCATGGCTTGCTCATGCATTTAACTAAGGGATATGACAAACTCAATCAAAGTGATAACATGGTTGGATTCTTCCCTTTCCTTTTGTAATGTGGGAGGGTGACATGGGTCACGCTGTTATTAAGTGTTCAGGTCATTTACATAGTGTATAAATGATGGTGAGACAAATAACATTCTTTGAATTAGGGAAGGATAGCCCTTTAAAAATATATTTTCCTCACTGATAGTCTCTCGGGCATAATATCATAAATCAATAATGACCTTATGGCACTCCCTATGTACTCAATAAAAAGCTCTCATCTAAATAAATAAACTCTTAGAATTCATGAGGGGCACTAACCTTAAACTGATAGGACTTCCTTTTCTTAGAAAAGGATAATGTGCTTCTGGTCATCTCCCTCTCTCAGGTCTCACTTGGAACGTTCACTCCTCTTCATGAGCACACCCCTACACACACACACACACACACACACACACACACACACACACACACACACAAGTTCATAAACAGGAACTTCTAGTTTGCCAACGATTTCACCGAGAAAATTAGGCTATCAATCCTCAACTCTCTCAAATTTCCTCCCCACCCCTATAAATGTGTCTACATCCACACCCATCCCCAATCCCTTCCGGGCCCTCTTCCAGCAAGATTAATCCTCCTTCAGGAAGCTTGATCCTTTCCTGTAAGCCAGAATTGGTTTCATTTCTCATTCTTCCTCCTTTAGTTTAGGTTCCTCATTATACCAGCCTCTTACTCATCATCTCTTATTTTAAAGAGCTTTCTTTTGATCCCATGTCTCCTTGCATCCTGTCTATCCTAGGCCAGCTCCTCATAGCTTCAGGCTCTACTTTTACCTGCCAACTGTTCTTCAAACACTGCAATCTGATTTCTACTATTACAGCTCAGCCCTCTGAAACCATCCTGGCAAAGGGCATCACTGACCTCATTATCAAATCCTATGGACATTTTCAGTCTTTATCTTACATGATTGCTTGGAAGCTTTTGACACTACTGACTACTCCCTTCTAGAATGTCCTTCACTGGTTTCCATGCCATCACTCCTTCCTTGTACTCTTTCTATTTCTAATATGATGCTTTCTTAGTCCTCCTTGACAACTCTTCTTCCTCTGACCATTCTTTCATAATTCAGCCAACAGTTAGTTATTGAGCACCTGCTATGTGTCAGGCGCCCTGCCAGGGACTGGTGTGAAATGTTGAACCAGACATAGGTCTTACCAGCAGGACCTAAGCATAAAGGAAACAGAGAAGCAAAAAGTCCATTTCACTTAATGTAGTTACCCCAGGAAAGCACATGGAAGGGGCACTTTACCTGGGGAGAGGATTACTTTGGAGGTGGGTCTTAAGGGACCAATAGGAGTTTGCTAGACACAGAGAGCTGAGCAAAAGAATGAGGCAGGGGACAATCCTGACAGAGGGAACAGCATGTGCAAAGGCCTCAAGGTTAAGATAGCATGTGTGTTCAGAGAATCTCAACTGGTTTAATTTTTTTTTTTTTTTTTTTTGCAGTAGGCGGGCGTCTCACTGCTGTGGCCTCTCCCGTTGTGGAGCACAGGCTCCGGACGCGCAGGCCCAGTGGCTATGGCCCAAGGGCCCAGCCGCTCCGTGGCATGTGGGATCATCCCGGACGGGGGCACGAACCCGTGTGCCCTGCATCGGCAGGCGGATTCTCAACCACTGCACCACCAGGGAAGCCCTCAAGTGGTTTAATTTGACTGGTATGTAGATTGCTGAGAGCAAGTGGTGTGAGATGAGGTCAGAGAGATAAACTATGCCCTGATAATAAAGGCCCACTGAAACACGTGCTTGGATCTCTTTTCAATTTCATCCATTCCTGCTGCTACAGCTAACCTGTGATGTTCCTGACCCCTAAATCCATAGCATTGGTCAGAACCTCATTCCTCAGCACTGAGGCCACATGTCCAAAAGCCAACCATACACCTTCATCTGGATGTCTTACAGGCACTCTCATATATTGGAAACAAAACTCATTATAATTTAGCCCTTTCACTGCCAAAACAAACAAACAAACAAAAAATAAATAAATAAAGCAAAACCCCTTATACTCTTCCTTTACTCCTATCTCAATGCATAGCATCACCCTATTAATAAAGCAAGAAACCTGGGGGTCACCCCTGAATTGTCCCTTTTCCTCACACAGTAAACAGGTGGTGACTAAGTTTCCATAAAGTAAACTTTAATATTTCTATTATTTGTCTCTTCCTCTTTTTTCTCCAGTTCTGGTGTAGTTCAGACCCTGCCGTCATTCCTCACCTGAGCAATGGCAATGGCTCTTCACGCATTCATCTCCCTGCGTCTAACTGGAGAGTGTCCAGCCTATCCTTTACAAAGCGCATAGAGTGATCTACCTAAAACAGTGCTTCTCCAACTTAATGTTACCAAAATATCATCTAGAGAGTTTACCAAAACATGAACTGCTGACTCTGAGACTCTGATTCAGTAGCTCTGGGTGGGGCCTGAGAATGGACATTTCTAATAAAGCTCTCAGGTGATGGTAATGCAGCAAGTACACAGCCCACACATGGAGTCAGACTGATCTAAAACGAACCTGATATGGTTACTCCACTGCCGACATGCCTTGATGCCTCTCCATTGCCTACAGCACAACTTACAGATGCTCCACTTTGGGATTGAAGACCCTCATGATCTAGCCACTGCCATCCTTGGCCACATTCTTCTGCCTCCCACCCCTCCCCACCACACATGACATTCACAGCTCTTCTGAGCTACTTACAGCTTCCTGAATTTACTCTGCCTTTGTTCATTCTCATAAGTCAGCCCAGAATCCCTCTCACCAGCACCCCTGGCCTCACTGTCCTCTCCCTGGCAAACACCTAATCACCTTTTAAAACTCATCTGTGATGGAGCATCCACCATGGATCCTCTATAAGCCACCTTCCACCTTGTTCCAAAAGAACTGACAACCATCTCTTCTCTGACTCCACTCTTTCTGTACTTATATTTATCATTAATCCATACACACTTCACTTTACACATTTACGTAACTGTCTGTTATTTGTCTACTTCACTATGTTCTTCAAGGGTGAGGACTAAGACTCATTCATATTTACATCCACATATACAACACAGTACCCACTGCCTCGCAATTGCTCAATAAATGTTTGCTGAATAACCAAAAATCATAACAATTACAATTTATTAGGTTCTTACGATATGAAAATCACTGTGCTATGCACCATACACACACACACACACACACACACACACACACACACACACAAATTAATTTAGTCTTCACAAGCTTATGAGATAGGTATATAATAATCCCCATGTTACAGACAAGGAAACCAAGGCTTAAAGAATTTAAACAGTTTTCCCAAGGTCACAGATCCAGTAAGTCACATATCTAATAAGTGATAGAACCATAAACTGAACCCATGTCTTATTCCTCTGCCTTCCTGAAGTGTAATTATGTCATCAAATCAGCATGTTGCCAACGATTCCATCTCAACATCACATTATCCTATAGTTAAGAAACTTGAACATTAAATTAAGAAGGAATAACCTAAGTTTGAAAGACTCCAATAAATAAATCCACAAGACACCTCACATGGCTTATACAGGTTTTTATTGCTTTTGTTTGCAGCATTTTCACTTTAAATTTTAAAATAAGAAATTAAGAAAACTAGCAATAAATAGCTAAGCCATCACCCTATACTTTTTAAGAGAAAGCAGAAAGTCCTCTCTAATAATAATTATTATTATAATGGCATTATTCTACCCTAGTATTTCTCAAAGAAGATTAGCTCTTGGACATGCTCCAGGAAAAAGAAACGGTCAAATAAATTTAGAAACTCTGTGCCACGGTCTGCCTCCTGAAGATTCACAATGAATGTATGTTAAGAACTTTCAGAAATCCCGCAGTTTAGGTTTTAAAAAAAGTTAAATATATTCCTTGAGTGTCCCACACATATTTGAACATAGAATCCTTTAAGAACTAATGCCCTATGGAATACACTGCAGGGAACACTGATTCTAGCCATGTCTTTTTTGTTGTTTTTTTTTTTAACATCTTTATTGGAGTATAATTGCTTTACAATGGTGTGTTAGTTTCTTTTTGACTTAAAATAAATGGCATGAAGCTGAATGGCAGACATTCTTTGCAACGTACATATGCTTTGAACTGAGCCAGGCCCACTGTGGGCTCCTTAGTGTGGGCTCATTACTTTCATTTTCTTTAAGCATCAGAGCTGTATTTTTACTACTTTACTTGCAGACTCTTACGATTGCATATCATTTCTTCAGATTAGAGAGAAATTTTTTGTAGTCACATAAAATCACATTTTTATTGTTTATGTCAATTTTGTTATTATGTCAATCACAAAAGGATATACAATTCTTGAAGGAGCTGGTACATAAGGTAAAACGGAAGGGAATATAATAAAGCTAAGGGTAAATTAGCATTATACTCTTTAGAGCTATGCCCCAAATTTAGCTCTAACTTTCTAATGGCTAAAACAAAGAACAAAAGACATGTCACAAGATGAGTCATGTCTTTAAGGGGAAAGCAAACCAACTACCTAGGAGTAACATGGTTTTTCCTGGGAGTGAGACGTGAGACCAGAGAGCGACGTCGCCTGTGGGATCTCAGAAAGGGGACATTGTGGGGTGTGGTAGAGAAGGCTCTTGAACATATCTCATAGTAAAATCATCAGCTATTGGTGATGAAAGCCTGCACTGCAAGCCAAGAGCAGTTCAAATTCTTTTTTTTAACCATTTTAAAAAATTGAAGTTTAGTTAATTTACACTGTTGTGTTAGTTTCAGGTGTACAGCAAAGTGATTTTATATATATATATGAGAGAGATACTCTTTTATAGATTCTTTTCCATTATAGGTTATTACAAGATATTGGATATAGTTACTTGTGCTATACAGTAGGTCCTTGTTAGTTATCTATTTTATACACAGTAGTGTGTATATGTTAATCCCAAACTCTAGTTTACCTCTCCCCCGCCCCACAATACCCCTGCCCTTACACTATCCCCTTTGGCAACCATGAGTTGGTTTTCTACCTGTGAGTCTATTTCTGTTTTGTAAATAAGTTCATTCATATCATTTTTTTAGATTCCATATATAAGTGATACCATATGGTATTTGTCTTTCTCTGTCTGACTTACTTCATTTAATATGATAATCTCTAGGTCCATCCATGTTGCTGCAAATGGCATTATTTCATTCTTTTAATGGTTGAGTAATATTCCATCGTGTATATATACCATTTCTTTATGCATTCATTTGTCAATGGACATTTAGGTTGCTTCCATGTCTTGGCTACTGTAAATAATGCTGCAATGAATGTTGGTTCATGTATCTTTTTGAATTATAGTTTTGTCTTGATATATGCCCAGGAGTGGGATTGCGGGATCATATGGTAGTTCTATTTTTAGTTTTTTAAGGACCCTCCATACTGTTTTCCATAGTGGTTGTATCAATTTACATACAACAGTGCAAGAGGGTTCCCTTTTCTCCACACCCTCTCCAGCATTTATTATTTGTAGACTTTTTAATTATGGCCATTCTGATCAGTGTGCGGTGATGCCTCATTGAAGTTTTGATTTGCATTTCTCTAATAATTAGTGATATTGAGTATATTTTCATGTGCCTGTTGGCCATCTGTATGTCTTCTTTGGAGAAATGTCTATTTCTGCCCCTTTTTGGACTGTTTTTTTTTTTTTATGTTAAGCTGTATGAGCTGTTTGTATGTTTTGGAAATTAATCTCTTGTTGGTAGCATCGCTTGCAAATATTTTCTCCCTGTCTGTAGGTTGTCTTTTCACCTTGTTTATGGTTTTCTTTGATGTGCCAAAGAGAGAAGTTCAAATTCTGAAGTGCAATCCGGCTAAAGCACTTCAACAAAGGCTGATCATAAAGGTGGAGGTAGACGGTCTTCTTCAGCCAAGGGAAAAGCGTTTTATATCTGGAGTAATGGGTGGATTGTAACATCCACAAATGTTCCGTTATAATTATGATTTCTTGCAACCAAGCTTTTGGCAGGGATTAGACCAAAAAAAGATCAGGTACTCAAGGTTAGACAATCTGTGTTGTTGATTCAAAGCAGATCTATATGCTTTGACATTGAACAGTGGCCTGGGGTACATGAGAATAACAGCCAGCTTCAGGAAATATCAGTATGGATAAG